>NC_092153.1:29996649-31196649 GCF_045791955.1 Oncorhynchus clarkii lewisi
CTGAATTGAAAGAGTACCATTTATATGATTGAACAAAAAGTGACTAACAAAGAAAGGGTTGCGTTACACTTACCACATTGGCCACCCACTTAAATCAAAATGTAGCTAGCTGTTTTCTACAAGTCGTCCTCTAACCAGTGATGTACACATTATTCCCAGATTCCGTGTGGTTTTTGGTCGGTTAGTGTTAACAGGACGTGCAACCTCATCTCCCTCCTCTCGGCACAATTGATTTCAACATGATATCAATGAGTGATGACAAATAAGTGTTGCGTTCCTTTGTTTAACGACCCCTACATTTAAATGCATCACTCCAAAATGTAGCTGACTGTCTTCTGCAGGTTGTCCTCTAATCAGTGAGGTAAAATATATCTCCCATTTCCATGTGTTTTTTTTAGTTGTGTTAGTTTCAACAGCATGGACAACCTGATTTCCCCCCTAATCGATATCAGTGATTTATTGCTACTTGTCAAAACAACAGCGTTTTTGGTACTTGTGCAGTTTATACGGAGCTTGTTTTAAAAAATATGAGTAATATGATTATTGTGGCAGATGTTTGTGTATATAGCACGTTAGGTTTTCAATTTATCCCAAACTGTTTCTGCATATTGGTTATTGATTTGGAAATTATATTGACATTGTTGTCCTGCTTTTAGAATATCAGGGTTCATTCTCAGATGTGCCAACCCAAATGCACAGAGCATGACATTGGGGACTGGGCCCCGATCCAACAACATGCCTATCTAGTGAACCCTGAAAAGAGAGAGAAGCTCCGCGATGAGGTTGAAAGTTACTACGGATATTGCAGGAGTTTCCTCTTGAAATCAGACATGTCTGTGGCAAGGACAACTTGGTTGCTGTTTGTCTCAAGGGTGGGCAGTCAAAAGGTTTTGTGTTGTGCATTTAGCCAGTGCGTTGCCATTTATTTTGATTGCAAGTTTTTCCATATTGGAGATTAGTTTTGTTTGGGCTCGTTCCAAGGGGACGTGAGTTCTAGAAGCAAGTGAGTTTTAAGACGGGACTTCTAGAAGCTCGTGGGTTTTCCGCATTTTTTTTTCTTGTTTTTAATTGTTCGCAGCCAGTAGATGCCATGATTATATTGTAGAAGGTGAAGCATTGTAGTTGATTATAATGTGAAATGGAAGTTGTTTTCTGTTGGTGGTAAGCATTCTCTTAAGGGGGAAGGTATTTTGGTTTTTCCATTTATGTTCTGAGGTTGGACTTTAGCACGTATAGGTCGGTAGCACATAGGGCACACCGACTGGTGTTACCTCATTAGTCAGTATGTGTTACACCTCTGGCTTGTCCATCTTGTTAGTCGGAAGGTGTTTCACATTATGTTATAATGCTTTTATTGCATCAAATAGTGGTTTTATGCTACAGAATAGAGGGTTCTTAGAACTATTGTGTCTGTGTGTTCTACTGAGGATGGGCCTCTGGGAGATAACACTGACAGGAGATTTACAATGTGTTTTGGGTGATAAAAACCTAAAGAGACCGCATTCCAGTACATGAGTTAATGTTTCTGTTCTATATGGTATCAGGGAGAGATGACCCCAGGGCCAGACCCTGGTCTCTACACAAAGAGTACTGTTTTTACAGCAGATACTGTCTGCTGAGTATTATAAGTATATTTCATACAAATCTTCACCTTGTGAACAGTTCTATACATCTGTTGTTGGTCATGTAGGTTGAAAGGAATGTATCTTGGCTGTAAAATACCTTTGTACTTTTGTATCGTGGCTCTCAAAGTCGACCAGCCATCGTTATCGTAGAGCACTCAATTGATTCACTTTATATGTGTGTGTTGTATTGACCTGCTCCCTTATTAACAAGTGAATAGAGATTTAGATTTAACTCTGACTTGTGTGATAAGTTTGACTCCTCATTTGATATTAAAGAAATTAACCACATTTGGCAATGTGGATGTTATTCTTCACTTGGTGACCGCTCCTGACGACCCAGGTAAATCGTGCACGAGGGATCCCTCAAACATGGGATCTCAGGGAGACCACACTTTGGGAACGGAGCAGATGGTCCCACCTTTGATCTGAGAGGCAGCGAGAGGCAGAGTGGATACCACATCTAGAACGTAGTTTAAAAAAAAAGAAAGACGTGAGCGAAACACGTAAAGTGGAGTTTTTAGAAAATCCTCGTAGGCTCTGAGTGTGTATTCCTGTGTGAGGGGGGCACCTTGGAGGTGTAAACAGGGCCCAGTCAGGAGGCTCTGAGGCTGAGTCAGCTATCTGTGTGAACTGGATGAAAACTAGAATCTGTGTTTACAGTTAAGACCATTTATGATATAGTATAAGATAGTAAGGTGCACTTTTAAACCTGTACCCCATTTTAGAAGTATTGAAAGATGTAAATGTATGAGTTGCATTATCCTAGGAACTAATCATGGCATAAAAATGTGAAAATATTCCTGCAGGTTCAAATGTTGTTGAAAAACTACTAATTGATTAGGTATGTTTGAGAATAGCATTGTGTGACTGTGATATGAGAGTTGTGTGACTGGGGAAATGAGTCTTAACCTGACGTTTGGATAGTAACATATAGAAATATGCTTAATCAGCTGATTGAAATTTGGATAATAAGCGGGATGATATTTTAGAAAGCAGCGGAAGGTCTATAGTTCCTGGGAGGCTTGATTTTGCCGTGGTCTCTGGGAGGTTAGAGAACCGTTGACGATCCGGCCATTTGTAAACAAACATATTTTTTTGGTTCTGCTGGGAGTATGTTTGGAGAGCTGCTTTGTAGCTATGGAGAGTCCTTGAAAATGCAAATGGAATGTTTGTTGTGAGTACCTGAGAATTTCTTACGTTTTATATGGATTCTGTGAATATATGAAAATATAATGAATTGTATGTGTGTATAATGATTACTAGAGATTTGATGAAGTAATGCTGGGAATATAATTAGATACAATTTAAACAACCCATATGTTGACAAACGCCAACTTAAAACCTACATATTTAATGGATAATTTGATAAAGATGAAGTTTAAGCATTATTTAACAGTCTACAAAGTCTGGGCAGTTGTCTCAGAAACTGATGGGAGTAAGTTACCCTCTTTTTCACCTTTATTTAACCAGGTAGGAAAGTTGAGAACAAGTTCTAATTTACAACTGCGACCTGGCCAAGATAAAGCAAAGCAGTTCGACACATACAGTGCCTTGCGAAAGTATTCGGCCCCCTTGAACTTTGCGACCTTTTGCCACATTTCAGGCTTCAAACATAAAGATATAAAACTGTATTTTTTTGTGAAGAATCAACAACAAGTGGGACACAATCATGAAGTGGAACGACATTTATTGGATATTTCAAACTTTTTTAACAAATCAAAAACTGAAAAATTGGGCGTGCAAAATTATTCAGCCCCTTTACTTTCAGTGCAGCAAACTCTCTCCTGAAGTTCAGTGAGGATCTCTGAATGATCCAATGTTGACCTAAATGACTAATGATGATAAATACAATCCACCTGTGTGTAATCAAGTCTCCGTATAAATGCACCTGCACTGTGATAGTCTCAGAGGTCCGTTAAAAGCGCAGAGAGCATCATGAAGAACAAGGAACACACCAGGCAGGTCCGAGATACTGTTGTGAAGAAGTTTAAAGCCGGATTTGGATACAAAAAGATTTCCCAAGCTTTAAACATCCCAAGGAGCACTGTGCAAGCGATAATATTGAAATGGAAGGAGTATCAGACCACTGCAAATCTACCAAGACCTGGCCTTCCCTCTAAACTTTCAGCTCATACAAGGAGAAGACTGATCAGAGATGCAGCCAAGAGGCCCATGATCACTCTGGATGAACTGCAGAGATCTACAGCTGAGGTGGGAGACTCTGTCCATAGAACAACAATCAGTCGTATATTGCACAAATCTGGCCTTTATGGAAGAGTGGCAAGAAGAAAGCCATTTCTTAAAGATATCCATAAAAATTTTCATTTAAAGTTTGCCACAGGCCACCTGGGAGACACACCAAACATGTGGAAGAAGGTGCTCTGGTCAGATGAAACCAAATTGAACTTTTTGGCAACAATGCAAAACTTTATGTTTAGACAATGATCCAAAACATAAAGCAAAATCTACAATGGAATGGTTCAAAAATAAACATATCCAGGTGTTAGAATGGCCAAGTCAAAGTCCAGACCTGAATCCAATCCAGAATCTGTGGAAAGAACTGAAAACTGCTGTTCACAAATGCTCTCCATCCAACCTCACTGAGCTCGAGCTGTTTTGCAAGGAGGAATGGGAAAAAATGTCAGTCTCTCGATGTGCAAAACTGATAGAGACATACCCCAAGCGACTTACAGCTGTAATCGCAGCAAAAGGTGGCGCTACAAAGTATTAACTTAAGGGGGCTGAATAATTTTGCACGCCCAATTTTTCAGTTTTTGTTTTGTTAAAAAAGTTTGAAATATCCAATAAATGTTGTTCCACTTCATGATTGTGTCCCACTTGTTGTTGATTCTTCACAAAAAAATACAGTTTTATATTTTTATGTTTGAAGCCTGAAATGTGGCAAAAGGTCACAAAGTTCAAGGGGGCCGAATACTTTCGCAAGGCACTGTAAATCCTAGATTGCCCCAACAAAGCCACAACAATCAACCAATCTGCAGTTCAAATAATAACAAAACTAATTCCACCACTGTTTTGGTAATAAGATGATAGTGGGGCTGGAGAAATGTAACTACTCTCAAATTCATAGACAAACCTATGGATGCAAGGACTGACCATCCATGATATCAACATTATAGTTTTAACCATGTTGAGGATAAACAGTGTTGATTTACATTGTTTCTAAACATTGGAGTAAAAAAAAGCTTTTTGGGGGTTCTGATAGGGTACAACAGTTGTTGTACTAAGCTCATGAGGCATGTGTTATATTCTTCAAGAATCAACGGATAGAAATAAATAATGTAAATGTAGCAATTGCATATTTCCCCTTTAACACCACACTGCAGTCCCACAACTGCCTCTGTTTTAAAGACAGTGCTTACTAGTGTTAAGGGCCCAGTTTCCCAAAACCATCTTACGGCTAAGTTCATTGTTAGAACCATTGGATGCCTTAAGATGTGTATGGGAAACCGGGCCCAGATATCCAGTTTCCTCCTCCTTTTTTGATGTGACAGTCATCTCCCCCTCTTTCACTCCAAAAACTGCATCCTCTTTCTCCTCTTCTTTTACTGTAACATCCTCCTCCTCTTTCACTCTAAACGCGTCTTCCTCCCTCAATACCTTCTTTCTCTGTCCAGCAGACCTCCTCTTCTTTAGCAAGAGGAGAGTAGCTTAGTGACCTCATGGTCAGAGCTAGCTAGGCTAGTGCTCACTTAACCAGCACGCTAGCTGACTAATAATAGAAAAACAACTAATATTTTTGGCTTTGATGAGGTACGACAGTTGAACTAAGCTCATTAAGTAAGTATAAGTGATTTCTTCAAGAAACAATGGGTACATATAATTAATGTATAAGTCCCAAAATTGTAACAACTGCTGATTGCCCCTTTAAGGCAACATATTGGGACAATCTAATAGGAGATATTGAGGACTACTGTATTTCAGGCATTGTCATTTGATGCATTTGATCAATTGTTAACGTTTTGTTGATGGTCCACTCTTGATGTTCTACACGTAGAACTACTGAATATTCTTTTCGACTAACAGAGTAACGGTTTGAAGGGCAGTACTCATGTTATTCTGGTTAAAACAGTGAGAGACTAGTTGATTAAGGAGTGGGGATTTTTTTTTATAATTAGGAAATAATATGTCATGTTTTACTCGTACCTCAGCCAGCATTGTGAATGGTTAGGAAATTATATGCCATGTTTTACTCGTTCCTAAGCCAGCGTTGTGAATGGTTAGGAAATAATATTCATGTTTTACTCGTACCTCAGCCAGCGTTGTGAATGGTTAGGAAATAATATGCCATGTTTTACTCATACCTCAGCCAGCATTGTGAATGGTGTCTGAGGCAGTGACATTCTAGACCAGGGCAGTAAATCTAATACTTATCTAATCTAATGTTTTTAGTCAGGCATGAAAGGTCTGGGTGGTTCAGTGGTTAGAAGTTACATCTCTCTGGCCATGCTGCCAGGGTCTGAATCAAACCCAATGTCCAGTGGGATTGATCTGTTTGATCGTTTGTTTCAGTAGTTGAATGCTTTGACGTATTGTTGATTTCAACATTTTTCATTTTCAACAAATGCACTGGGTTGGTTGAAAAGTGATACTAAACTTACATACCATGCACTATATTGACATAGTGGAATCATTTTTATTCAAATATATATATATATATATATATATATACACACACACACATTTTTATTATGTACAATGCCATTCCTACAAAACAAAACTATCAATATTCCAAACAAACTCAAATATAGAAATTTTTAAAGTCACAAAGAAACAAAAACCCAATAACAAAAAACTCAGGGGAGCATCTTCCCTCCCCTTCATGCCTACAATCTACATCTCTAACTCCCTACCTTCCCCGATCTCCCCGTCCCTAATCTACCCCCTTAAATCATCTAAATTAACCCCAGCCCTAAACCTCCCTTCCACCTCTCCCGGGCAGCATGCTGCCCCCACTTCCTCTCCTCCCTCTTCATCCTCCCCCTCAAATGTCCTTCCAACCTCCTCACTATCCCCTCCACCCCCCAATCTCTCCCTGTCTTTACCATGTCCTGCCTGGCTTCCCACAGCCCCTGTTTAAAGAGGCTTATGAGAAGCCAGAGCTGAAACCTGTCCCTGACCATCCCCTTCACCTCTCTCTACCCTAGCCCAAGTTAAAACAAAATTCCCTTTCACCCACCTAACAACAGCAGTGCCCTAGCCCATACTACTCCGGCAAAGGCACAGTCCCAAAAGGTGTCTCCTCCCCGCCACAAGATGGTCTTGGACAGGTGGGGGATCGCTCCAAGCTATGCCTGTACATGATGGAATGTACCGGCAAGGACTTGTGGATGCTCAACCAATTCAGGTCCTTGAGCTTGTTGTCGATACCTTACCTTAACGAAATCCCACCACTCTAACACCCCTCACACATTGACCGGAGGCCTTCAATCCCATGGAACAAACCATTAAAGGCTTCAATGAAAGCTCATCCAGCACATCCCGATCTAATTTCCAGTACCCCCTACCGAAGAGGCAGACTGGTGACCTCACCTGCAGGAGCACCTTGTCGTGATCCGAGAAGAAAACAGGCAACAGCTGCCTAGACAACTGACCCAAGGACCGAGACATAAAAATATAGTCAAGCCTCCACGCAACCCCCCCGGGAGTTGCGCCAAGTGGAACCAGCCATTGTCGGAGTAATGTGCAGGCCTCCATCAACCAGACCATGGCAAGCCATTAGCCCAGTGATGGCGCCTGCACTGCTATCCCCCCCTATCACCACTTGCCTATTTGTGGCGCAGAGGGGCCCCAGACAGTCCACCATCACCATCCTGTCTGCCGCCACCTGTGGCCCGTACACCCCCACTAATCTATATCTGCAATCCCTTAAGGTGACATCCATCCCCAAAACCCTCCCCTGCATAACCACAAATTAACCCTCAACCTTTACCTCCCTGTGCCCACACAAAATCCATACCCCCGATGAGTGCAACCCCCCTATACACCAAACCGACTCCCCCTTGTCCCACTCCCTCCTAAATCTGTTAACATCCCCTCCATCCTTCAGGTGAACCCCCTTTAAAAAACAAAAGTCAAAACCCACACCCTCTAAATAACTAAAAACCACCCTCCTCTTAACAAAATCCCTTAAAAGCTTACATTTAAACTAACAAAAGTTGTAGTAGGCTCCATTAGAAAAAGTATAAAATAAATTCAAAAACAACCATCACCCAACTACTAACCCCCCCCTTGCCTTGAGCTCGTCACAGTCCTTCGCCTCGTGCTCCCTAGATCCACAAAATCTGTACTTTCTTGTGCTGCACGAGGCTAGGATGTGCCCGTAGGCCATACAACGCCTACAAAACGGGGGCTGACGTGCATAAAACAATGTCCCCCAGGGAGAACATAGCTGGAGGATGAAGGTAGCCGCCCAGTCCCTTTGGGTCCTCCCTGGGAGGGCCTGGGAGTCTCTCCTCCTGTTCCAAAAACCCAGGGAGTCCTTGAGGTGCCTTGCTGAGGAGATGTCATCCATGTATCTCCCCAGAAAGGCCCTCACCTCCTCATCATAAATGTTCAGTTACAATCCTGAAATTGTTTTTGTTGTGTTTTGCCAAGCTGGTTACCTCGTCGTGGCAAATCAGCCTCGCACCTCCCACTTCTCTCACCTTTTTCAGGATCTCGTCGTGTTTTTCTTCTGTGTGTAAAGCCACATCATAAGTTCCTTCCAACGAGTAACCTAGGAGGCAAAACACATCCTTCCCTGTCAGTTTAAGGATCCACATCAAGATAGTCCTTCCAAAAGTTTCACGTCCGAATGGCTCCATCTCCTTGTCCTTCCACGCAAAGCGGACCGTATTCGCCAGCCCGATCCCAGGGACCGACCTATTTGAAGAATTTTGCGCCATCTCCACTCCCGCTCTCTTCCAAAAAAGGTAAAACTGAAAAGAAAAGCAAAAACAGCTGAGAATATTTACCCCCCAAAAAACTTTTTTTCCGGCCTACGACTTTCAGCTCATAGGTTACGGTACCTCAGTACCCAACTTGAACTTAGCCACACAGGAGGGAAGCCTTATAGCTGTGATCAATGTGACAAGAGATACTCTCATTCAAGTGGTCTGATTAAACATCAGAAAATACATGCAGGAGATCCACAGAGTGTAGAATGACCTCCAAAACCAGACCTGGGTAGTCAAACACAGAGTGTAGACCAAAATACATCAAATCACATTTTATTTGTCACATATACTTGTTTAGCAGATGTTATTGCGGGTGTAGCAAAATGCTTGTGTTTCTAGCTCCAACAGTCCAGTAATATCTAACCAGTATTATCTAACAATACACACAATCTAAATGAATGGAATTAAGAATATATAAATATTTGGACGAGTGATGTCAGAGGGGCATAGACCAAGACAAGGTAGAATTGGATATAATACAGTATATACCAGAGGTGGGACCAAGTCATTGTTTTACAAGAGTCACAAGTAAGTCTCAAGTCTTAGCACTCAAGTCCCAAGTCAAGACAAGCTATGGGGCGCAATCAGGTGATGTAGGCTTGTACACAATCGCCCAACCTTAACACACACATACACCCTCTCTGTGTGTGGTTACAGTAGGCTAACGTATGTCAATGGTTTTACGAACAGCACTCTGTGTTCGACAATCAGGCAGGATTTAGGCTACCAACTGCCTAGCCAGTTGAAGCTCAATCTTGGGTGCAATGTTCACGTTCCCGAACTGACTGACTGTGTGGAGGAACATTGATTTAATGTTACGATAGCCTACATGCTATACTAGCAACATAAATATTGTATAGCTGTCGGCTATATTAGCCACGACTTACCGTTCTTTGTGCAGCTTCAAATGTCGAACAAAGTTGGAAGTTGTTGCGCCCCCATGTCTGTAATTTTCTTCCCAGATGTTTTGCAAGGTGCAATCCGTTTTTTGGTGATACAGCGTAGTCTTTATATCTGAAAATAATAATTACTTAATTACATCAAGCGTCCCAATGGTAAAACGTTTGATTGAATTATGTTCCAAACCTAAAACTTTCGAGTTCTTTGTGACACGGTCACGTTGCCTGTTGTTTATTGCCACGTTTGGATGAAACCTTTTTTTAATATCCTTTTTTAAAATATAAATATCCTTTTACCCACGTCTTTTCTCCTCAATTTCAATCTTGTCTCATCTTTGCAAATCCAAAACAGGCTGGGGAGGCGAAGGTCAAGTCATACTTCCTCTGAAACATGCCTCGCATAACCGAGCTTCTTAACACCAGCCCAGTTAACCCGGAAGCAAGCCGCACCAATATGTCGGAGGAAACACCATTCACCTGACGACCGAGGTCAGCCTGCAGGCACCCGGCCCGCAAAAAGGAGTCTCTCCAGAGGGTAGTGAGGTCTGCACAACGCATCACCGGAGGCAAACTACCTGCCCTCCAGGACACCTACACCACCCGATGTCACAGGAAGGCCAAAACGATCATCAAGGACAACAACCACCCGAGCCACTGCCTGTTCACCCCGCTATCATACAGAAGGCGAGGTCAGTACAGGTGCATCAAAGCAAGGACCGAGAGGCTGTAAAACAGCTTCTATCTCAAGGCCATCAGACTGTTAAACAGCCACCACTAACATTGAGTGGCTGCTACCAACATACTGACTCAACTCCAGCCACTTTAATAATGGAAAATTGATGTAAAAAATATATTACTAGCCACTTTAAACAATGCCACTTAATATAATGTTTACATACCCTACATTATTCATCTCATATGTATATACTGTACTCGATACCATCTACTACATCCTGCCTATGCCGTTCTGTACCATCACTCATTCATATATCTTTATGTACATATTCTTTATCCCTTTACACTTGTGTGTATAAGGTAGCTGTCGTGGAATTGTTAGGTTAGATTACTCGTTGGTTATTACTGCATTGTCGGAACTAGAAGCACAAGCATTTCGCTACACTTGCATTAACATCTGCTAACCATGTGTATGTGACAAATAAAATCTGATTTGATTTGAGTCGCTAGAATGCGATGAGCCAAGTAAAGCCCCCCCTGGCCAAAACCCTCCCCTAACCCGGACGACGCTTGGCCAATTGTGTGCCGCCCTATGGGACTCCCGATCACAGCAGGTTGTGGTACAGTCCGGGATCAAACTTGGGTCTGTAGTGACGCCTCTAGCACTGCGATGCAGTACCTTAGATCGCTGTGCCACCCGGGCATAACCTTTTTGGTTGTTAAAAGTGGGATTTTGACATTATTACCATTATATCAACACACTCAGCACTCCCAACACCCCCAACTAACAATCTATTTGGCACCGTAGACATCTAGTGACCACTTGATTCCATGTGACCAAACATTCCTGAGTCTCAAATAGTCGCCTGTCCCTTTTAATAGCCGGGCAATGGCACACATTATAGCAAATACATTTTGGGTCTAAATTAAAGGAGCTACAATTATAATTTAATTACATGTTTTTAAATGTCCATAATATCTGCATTAATAGTGGAATGATCGTGTTTCACAATATTCCTAAACAAAAAAAAATATCTCGATCTTCTAATTGTGTTATTAACTGAATGTTTGTTTATTCCATGTAAAACTCTGTGTTGTTGTTTTTGTCGCACTGCTTTGCTTTATCTTGGCCAGGTCGCAGTTGTAAACGAGAACTTGTTCTCAACTGGCCTACCTGGTTAAATAAAGGTGAAATAAATAGAAATACAAAAATGTAGGAGCAGTATAGACCTAGTCTGTTCATTATATACATATACATGATGTATTGGTACACCATGTAGGAGCAGTATAGACCGACAGTAGCTAGCTACTTATGTGCCGTAGTAAACATTTTTAATCGCACTAATCAATCAACACATTCCTGTCTTTGTATGTCTCAATATAATAGTACTATTTAATTAAATCAATTTAAAATAATCTTTGTCTAAAAATAAAATATGATCCTCAACTGCGTTTCCCCTCCAGTCAGCAGACGGCGATGTGCGTCTTTCAGGCGATGCTGCCAGCGTGACGTATAATCTAGTGGACGGTTCTTCAGAAACAGCTCGTCAACCACCAAGGTAGCTTGCTAGCCAACATCGAATAAATAGCTTGAATCTTTCGGCTATCGATGTATATTAGCTACTGTGTTTTAGACACACCTCTGTCATATCTGCTTGTTAACCTATTTCATTTAATTTGACGTTATTTTGTATTAGTCAGCTATAGTAGCTGGCTGGTTAAGTTAGCACTAGCCTACTCGCTAATGATAGCTAGCTAGCTAGCTAGCTAACATCCCCGAACATGAGCTCCCTAAACTACTCTCCTCCTGTTAAAGAAGAGGAGGGCTGCTGGACGGAGGAAGAAGCTCTGGGGCTGAACATTGTCGCGAAAGAGGAGAAGGAAGAGGAGGATGTCATAGTAAAACAAGTAGAGGGTGATGCTGTTACAGTGAAAGAAGAAGAGAAAGACGTTTCAGTGAAAGAAGAGGAAGACGCGTTCAGAGTGAAAGAGGAGGAGGATGTTACAGTAAAAGAAGAGGAGGAAGATAAAGATGAGGATGTCGTTTTTGGAGTGCAGAACGAAGGGGAGATTACTGTCACATTGAAAGATGAAGAGGAGGAGATAGGAGATCTGATTAACACCAGTAAGTAACGCCTTAAATTGGTTTTTCACTTTGGATATTCGGAGTTGGTTCGTCAATACCTTTTCAATGGAGGCCCATAGGATGATGACTGATATGTCTAGAATCAGACGACGTAGAGAACAAGCTACCCCTTGTTTTCTCCGTTCCGTTTCCAAAAAGTGACTTAACATATATATTTGAGAAGGGTCTATCTGCTGACCGCAGACTGGGGGGCACGGCATGTTGTGATTTTCGTGTTGTGATGATCTACTACACACCTTGCACCTCAATAGTGCCATGCGAGAGTTGGGTTAGCTACACCAAAGATTATGGATGTACTGACAAGATGTCTCTCCGTTCTAACAAAGGGAGTCGTTGTCCACAAAGCGGCACTGCGGGTTGTCTAGCTCCCACCTATTCTTTCTTTGGATTGGTGGATAGATCTTATTATTGTAATCTATTGTTTACATTCTATGAGGGTTCTATGATGCTAAGCTACTAGCATGAATATGCATAGCGATCTGATGACAACTCCTATAGTGTTTTTATCAAAGTTGTCTGTATGTCATGTGTCCACATAATAACTTAATCATTACAAAACTTATGTTAGATCAAGTAAACCTCACGTAGCAAATTAGCCATTAATTTAGTTGTTGACCAAATTCGACACTTTCCACATTGGGTTGATAATTGTTTCCACTTGGATACAACCTACTGTAGCCTACTGGCATGACCTAGTGAGATACAACCTACTGTAGCCCACTGGCATGACCTAGAGAGTTACAACCTACTGTAGCCTACTGGCATGTCCTAGAGAGTTACAACCTACTGTAGCCCACTGGCATGACCTAGAGAGATACAACCTACTGTAGCCTACTGGCATGACCTAGAGAGATACAACCTACTGTAGCCTACTGGTAGACCACACTATCTACCTAGAAAGTTTGTCTGTATTTTTCGTAGCTGTCTACATACCGCCACAGACCGATGCACGAAGACCGCACTGAATGAGCTGTATTCCGCCATAAACAAACAGGAAAACGCTCATCCAGAGGCGGCGCTCCTTGTGGCCGAGGACTGTATAATGCAGGAAAACTTAAATCTGTTTTATCTCACTTCTATCAGCATGTTAAAAGCAAAAATGAAAGCAGGAAGCACCAGTGACTCGGTCAATAAAAAGCTGATGCGAAGCTACTGGACTGTTTTGCTAGCACAGACTGGAATATGTTCCGGGATTCTTCCGATGGCATTGAGGAGTATACCACATCAGTCATTGGCTTAATCAATAAGTGCATCGATGACGTCCCCACAGTGACTGTACTTATATACCCCAACCAGAAGCCATGGATTACAGGCAACATCCGCACTGAGCTAAAAGGCTAGAGCTGCTGCTTTCAATGAGCGGGACTCTAACCCGGAAGCTTATAAGAAATCCCTCTATGCCCTCCGACGAACCATCAAACAGGCAAAGCATCAATAAGGGACTAAGATTGAACCGTACTACACCGGCTCCGGCGCTCTACCAGACGAGCAAAAGTACTTCTATGCTTGCTTCGAGGCAAATAACACTGAAACATGCATGTGAGCACCAGCTGTTCCAGACGACTGTGTGATCACGCTCTCTGCAGCCGATGTGAGTAAGACCTTTAAACAGGTCAACATTCACAACTTCGCAGGGCCAGACAGATTACCAGGTCTATGTACACTAGGTCTATGTTATTTTTAGGTGAAGTTATGGGCCAATTGGCATACACTTAGTGTACAAACCCTCATTGTCAGGCTGATTTTAAAGCTTGCCAAAGAGCATTTTACTGGTTGAAGTGTTGAAGAATAAGGCAGTTGATTTGCGACCAGTAACACAAATATATTAAGATTCAAAAAAGCCTTACAATTATAATCCAAAAGTAGTGTGAAATGCACTCATAAGCAACCTGGAAATGGAGGCTATTTTTGCTGTCAGCCTATGAGAACTCCCCTGAGTTTTCCCCCACGGTGGTGAATAAGTGAATAGACACAGAACTTAAAATGAGTTTCCTTGAGTAGCACTCCCGATCTTGCACTTCATGGCTACGCTGTTGGCATAACCTTTTACAGGGGATTTCCTCTGTTGTGGGCCTTTAAACATCTGTCTGACTTTGTTGTTCACACAGGAGAGAGAGGTGACTATCGTGGATCCTCTGGGGAGCCTCAACAACCGCATGATGCCGAGGCAGAGAAGAGTCTCTACAGACCAGGACACCTCAAGAAACACCAGCAAAGACCCAAAGGAAAGAAAACTCACCGCTGCTCTGACTGTGGGAAGAGTTTTGTTTTCTCAGGACAATTAAAATCACACCAGAGAACGCACACAGGAGAGAAATCATATAGCTGTGATCAATGTGGGAAGAGTTTTACTACATTTAGCAATCTGATGATACACCAGAGAACACACACAGGAGAGAAACCTTATAGCTGTGATCAATGTGGTAATAGTTTTGTTTCATCTGGCCTTCTGACTGTACATCAGAGAATACATACAGGAGAGAAACCATATAGCTGTACTCAATGTGGGAAGAGTTTTACTCAGCTAAGCAACCTGATATCACACCAAAGAATACACACAGGTGAGAAACCTTATAGCTGTACTCAATGTGGGAAGAGTTTTACTCAGTCAACCAGCCTGATATCACACCAGAGAACACACACAGGAGAGAAACCTTATAGCTGTGATGAATGTGGGAAGAGTTTTGCTACATCTAGCAATCTGACACTACACCAGAGAACACACACAGGAGAGAAACCTTTTAGCTGTGATGAATGTGGGAAGAGTTTTACTACATCTAGCAAACTGACTCTACACTACAGAACACACACAGGAGATAAACCTTTTAGCTGTTCTCAATGTGACAAGAGATACTATGATAAATGTTCTCTGATTACACATCAGAAAATACATGCATGAAGGCGTTGTTTCATGATATCAATGAAATTATGTCAGAATGTAGAATGTTTAACAATGTACAAGGAGTATTTTAATGATGTCACAATATAGAACCCTAAATGTTTGCCCTCTGTTCTATTGATTTCAACATGATATGGATTTTAGCCTCAGGGGGAAAATCCAGGCTCTGAATTGAAAGAGTACTATTTATATGATTTAACAAAAAGTGAGTAACAAAAAAGTTCTGTCTTACACTTACTATGTTGGTGGCCCACTTTAATCACAAGTTACACTTGAATAAAAATGTAGCTAGAGGTTTTCTACAAATTGTCCTCAACCAGTGATGTACACATTACTCTCAGATTCCATATGGTTTTTGAGCTGTTAGTTTTAACAGGACGTGCAACCTCATCTCCCTCCTCTCGGCAGAATTGATTTCAACATGATATTAATGAGTGATGACAAATTAAGTGTTGCCCTTATTTGTTTAGCGACCCCTACATTTAAATGCATCTCTCCAAAATGTAGCTGACTGTCTTCTGCAGATTGTCCTCTAACCAGTGAGGTGAAAGATATCTCCTATTTCCATGTGTTTTTTTAGTTGTGTTAGGTACAACCTGATTTTCCCCACTGATTTATTGCTTCATGCCAAAACAACAGCGTTTCTGGTTCTTGTGCAGTACGTAAGATGCTTGTTTAAAAAATACAAGTAATATGTATTATTGTGGCAGATGTTTGTGTTTATATAGCTCAATTGATCACAAACTGTTTCTGCATATTGGTTATTGATTTGGACACATTAAAACTTTGTTTTGACATTGGGCTATCCCAACTAGCAAAATGTCATTGAAAAGAGGTTGAGAAGAAGACTATGCCCGGTGTACAATATACGTTCAGTTTTAGTTGAAGTGAAAGTTGAGATGTTGTTTTTTCAATTCACTTGCAGCCTATACACATGGACGCAGTATAATAACTTGGTCTGTAATCAATTTTATTCGCATTCATACATCACTCCAGTATTTCTTTGCAACATTCAAATGGTAATTGTCTTTATTCCCACTGTCAAAGAAGCATGTCTCAAATCACTTCATATTTCAAACACATCCATGCCTCACCATGAAGTTAATTATTGCCAATACATATTAACAAAGGGGTGTACATTTGGTTTTCATATTTACATTTAGTAATAATAATTATTTATGCAACCAATCAGGGTTCATTCTCAGATGTGCCAAACCAAATGTACTAGAGCATGACATTGGGGACTGGGCCCCGATCCAACAACATGCCTATCTAGTGAACCCTGAATAGAGAGAGAAGCTCCGCAGTGAAGTGTAAAGTTACTACGGATATTGCAGGAGTTTCTTCTTGAAATCAGACATGTCTGTGGTAAAGACAACTTGGTTGTTGATTGTCTCAAGGGGGTGTAGTCAAAAAGATTTGTGTTTAGCCAGTGCGTTGCCATGGATCACAATTTATTTTGACTGCATGTTTTTCCGTATTGGAGATGAGTTTAGTTTGTGCTCGTTCCAAGGGGACGAGAGTTCTGAAAGCTAGTGAGTTCTTAAAAAATAGATTGTAGAAAAATATATATATTTAGAAATGTGTTTTTTCTTGTTTTTAATTGGTGACAGCCAGTAGACACCATGTTTATATTGTAGAAGGTGAAGCATTGTAGTTGATTTTAATATGAATTGGAAGTTGTTTTCTGTTGGTGGTGAGTAAACTTGTCCAACAAAAGTATAGGATATATTTGTAATCTTAAGGGGGAAGGTGTTACAGGCTTTGGTTTTTCCATTTATGTTTTGAGGTTGGACTTTAGCACATATAGCTCGTTAGCACTGTGGGAATTTTCTTTTAAACCTTACTAATGCATGTGTAGTAAAATATTATTCTTTAAGCCGAGGCATTGGGCTTGAGATTGGTAAAGAACCTAACTCCTATAACATAGAAAAGTGTGTTGATAGAGGCCTGTTCTAACTGTTCTGGGTGTGTAGAATGAACCCATGATGTTCAGACACTCAGCCAAGAATATGACAGAAACTGACTGGTTCCTCTTGATCCTCCACAGAGTAAAGGTTTTTTCCTGCACACCAGTAACAGAGCTATTGTGTTGGAGCCTGTTTCTGGGGAAAGATTGTGGTGGAGAAATCAGGATTAGCTAAGTAACATGGATAATTAAGATGTCTTATCTGTAGAATATGCTGTTATGAACTATTGACCTCTTGCTATTAGAATGTCTCCTTTCTGGATCTGGTGTTGGCAGCTGCACTTCCCCCCTCAAATGGGCCTCAGTCACCTTGGGTCCAGAGAAGCGAGATGTCAGGCTTATCGATCACATGTCCCTGTTGCTATGCAGAATATCAGCATCTATCACATGTCCCGGTTGCTAGGCAGAATATTAGCATCTATCACATGTCCCTGTTGCTAGGCAGAATATCAACAGGGAGGAAGGCAAAGGAGATCAGAAGGAAACATTGTTTACATATGTGAACTGTGTGTTTATTGCGAAACATGTGAAGGGATGGTGTGAGTAATGGGGAACCAATCACTTGTCTCCACAGTGTCTGTGCGTCAGTCACCTACTCCTAGGGGCAGATTGTATTTGGGGCCCAAGGTCTGGCACAGGATGTGTGGGGTTGGTGTTTGGAACCATTGTACGTCATCTCTGAAGTTGCACCTATCCTGAGATAGTATATAACCCAGAAGCAAGCCTCCTTGTAAAAACAAGTATTTTAATAAAAGTAAAAACCTTGATTGATTATTAATTTTGCGCCTCCTCATTATTGATTATGGGTAGAATTTGCACCCCAGCACGTATGGCGAACCGATTGGTATCACCTCGTTAGTTAGAATGTGTTGGCTTGTCCATCTTGTTAGGGTTGGATGTTGCATCCAATTGTTAATATTGTAATCAATGACATTTCCTTAGGGTGCTCATTAGTCTTTCAGTTGTTATTCTTCTGTTTTTTATCCTATTATTGTTGTGTAGTAAATATTTCTTTTTATTTTCATTGTTTTTTAAACATATTTTCCTGTGAAGTCATTGTGTTGCATCCATGTCTGAAATGTGCTGTATAAATAAAGCTTGATTTGAACATATTGCAAAAGAAATTAACCCGATGACTGACCAATCAACAGCCTCTTGCTAAACCAATTAACAAATATGTGAAAAGCAACACATATCTTTGTCCATCTTAGTATGAAAAACAGTATAAATTCACTAAATCTTCCACTATGTCAATATAGTGCATGGCATGTAAGTTTAGTATCACTTTTTAACCAACCCAGTGCATTTGTTGAAAATGAAAAAACGAGGTACGAGTAAAACATGACATTATTTCCAAACCATTGTTGGGGAATAATCAGAATTAGTTGGGTAACCTAGATAAGATGTTTTATATTCATTATATGCTTGTGAGTTACTTCTCATCAGAATGTCTATTTTTGGATAATACTGTTGGCCGGTTGCAGTTATCTGTTCTCTGACATGGGGTCAGTTACTTGGGCTGCAGAGAGGAGAGGGGTCAAGCTTGTCTTCATATGTAAACATATCTTTTAAATCAATTATCTCTTGGCTCCACAATGTCTGTGTGCCAGTCACTGTGTCTCTGTGATTTTGTCAAGGAGGGGGTATTTGATATATGCCTGTTGAGGTTTTGTTTTATGGTCCTGAGAGCGAGGAAAGAACATAGTTTAGGAGACAAAGCTGAACAATAATTTATGGCCAATGCTGTCTGGCTATGTATGTCTTTGCTATAAAGGATCTCAGTTGCAATGTGTAAGGACTCTCAGAGAATTCATTGATAGACACTGAATTGATCTGAGAGTCACAGGGTTGTGATGGAGCTCATATAATTAAAGATGGACTTTAAGATAACTCTGACTTGTGTGTGGTTTGCTCTCATGATTTGGTAAATACAGGAAATTTCCACAACACCATTCACAATGCTGGCTGAGGTACGAGAAAAACATGACATATTATTTCCTAATTGTAAAAAAATCCCCACTCCTTTATCAACTAGTCTTTCACTGTTTAACCAGAATAACATGAGTTGTGTCCTTCATACTGTTAGACTGTTAGTCCATAATCAACTAGTCTCTCACTGTTCAACCAGAATAACATAAGTAGTGTCATTCAGACTGTTAGTCCATAATCAACTAGTCTCTCACTGTTTAATTAACCAGAATAACATGAGTTGTGCCAATCAAACTGTTAGACTGTTAGTCCGTAATCAACTAGTCTCTCACTGTTTAACCAGAATAACATGAGTTGTGTCTTTCAGACTGTTAAACTGTTAGTCCATAAGCATATTCAGCTACTTAGATGTCATGTATTGTCATGTTATGTTCTCTATAATGAAACATCACCAAGTGAAATAAAGTTGATAAGATACTCTTAATAGACATTAAATAAAAAATGGTTGTTCAGAAATCATTAATTATCTTGTTGCTCTCATGAAATAAACTAAATATTTGAATAAATGCAAGGAACATATTTGCATATTGCAGAAATCCTAAGAAAGAAATCCTGAATGTATTGAAATGCCTGAAGGGGATGTGTTCATTCATAACCCATCATTTATACCTGTTAATTCATAACCCATCATTTATACATGTTAATTCATAACCCATAATTTATACCTGTTAGTTCATAACTGTCACACCCTGACCATAATTTGCTTTGTATGTTTCTATGTTTTGTTTGGTCAGGGTGTGTTCTATGTTGGATGTCTAGTTTGTCTGTTTCTGTGTTTGGCCTGATATGGTTCTCAATCAGAGGCAGGTGTTAGTCGTTGTCTCTGATTGGGAACCATATTTAGGTAGCCTGTTTTGTCATTGTGGGTTGTGGGTGATTGTCTATGTTAGTTGCTTGTGTCAGCACAGTTCTTATTATAGCTTCACGGTCATTATTGGTTTATTGTTTTTGTATAGTGTTGCAGTGTTCAAAAATTGGAAATTGATGTCACCTGGGTCAGCTCTCCATACTCGTCCTGAGGTAGTCGTCTGGTGAAGACTGTGCCAGCCTCACGCACCAGGCCTCCTGTGCACCTCCCTAGCCCTGCACGTCCTGTGCCAGCTCAGCGCTACAGCGCTCCTGGCCGTGCTAACCGTGGCGGGCGTTGTACTGGTCAGGCACCGTGTTATGCGGTGGAACGCACGGTGTCCCCAGTACGCGTGCTTAGCCCGGTGCGCTACATCCCAGCTCCCCACATCTGCCGGGGTAGGGTGAAAATCCAGCCAGGGTGGATGGTGCCAGCCCTGCTCTCGAGATCTCCAGTGTGCCTTCACGGTCCGGTCTATCCAGTGCCACCTCCATGCACCAGCCCTCCGGTGGCAGCCCCCCGCACCAGGCTGTCGCTCCGTCTTTTGCCTACAGGTGCCTGTCCAGCGCTGCTAGAGCCTCCCGTATCTCCAGAGCCGCCAGGGTCTCCCGTCTCTCCAGAGCGGCCAGGGCCTCCCGTCTCTCCAGAGCGGCCAGGGCCTCCCGTCTCTCCAGAGCGGCCAGGGCCTCCCGTCTCTCCAGAGCGGCCAGGGTCTCCCGTCTCTCCAGAGCGGCCAGGGTCTCCCGTCTGTCCTGAGCGGCCAGGGTCTCCCGTCTGTCCTGAGCGCCCAGGGTCTCCGGTCTGTCCTGAGCGCCCAGGGTCTCCCGTCTGTCCTGAGCGGCCAGGGTCTCCCGTCTGTCCAGAGCGGCCAGGGTCTCCCGTCTGTCCAGAGCGGCCAGGGTCTCCCGTCTGTCCAGAGCGGCCAGGGTCTCCCGTCTGTCCAGAGCGGCCAGGGTCTCCCGTCTGTCCAGAGCGGCCAGGGTCTCCCGTCTGTCCAGAGCGGCCAGGGTCTCCCGTCTGTCCCGAGCGGCCAGGGTCTCCCGTCTGTCCCGAGCGGCCAGGGTCTCCCGTCTGTCCCGAGCGGCCAGGGTCTCCCGTCTGTCCCGAGCGGCCAGGGTCTCCCGTCTGTCCCGAGCGGCCAGGGTCTCCCGTCTGTCCCGGGCCGCCAGGGTCTCCCGTCTGTCCCGGGCCGCCAGGGTCTCCCGTCTGTCCCGGGCCGCCAGGGTCTCCCGTCTGTCCCGGGCCGCCAGGGTCTCCCGTCTGTCCCGGGCCGCCAGGGTCTCCCGTCTGTCCCGGGCCGCCAGGGTCTCCCGTCTGTCCCGGGCCGCCAGAGTCTCCCGTCTGTCCCGGGCCGCCAGAGTCTCCCGTCTGTCCCGGGCCGCCAGAGTCTCCCGTCTGTCCCGGGCCGCCAGAGTCTCCCGTCTGTCCCGGGCCGCCAGAGTCTCCCGTCTGTCCCGGGCCGCCAGAGTCTCCCGTCTGTCCCGGGCCGCCAGAGTCTCCCGTCTGTCCCGGGCCGCCAGCCAGCCAGGAGCCACCAGCCAGCCAGGAGCCGCCCCTCAGTCCGGAGCCGCCCCTCAGTCCGGAGCCGCCCCTCAGTCCGGAGCCGCCCCTCAGTCCGGAGCCGCCCCTCAGTCCGGAGCTGTCCCTCCGTCCAGTGGGGCCCTTTAGCAGGGTTGCAAGTCCTAGGTCGGCGGCGAGGGTCGCCGCTCAAAGGACGCTACTAAGGTGGACTAAGACTATGGTGGAGTGGGGGCCACGTCCAGCGCCAGTGCCACCATAGATCAACATTAATCACTAACCTTTGATGAATTTCATCAGATGACACTCATAGGACATCATGTTACACAATATATGTATGTTTTGTTCGATAATGTGCATATTTATATCCAAAAATATCAGTTTACATTGGCGCATTACGTGCGGTAATGTTTTGATCCCAAAACATCCAGTGATTTTGCAGAAATACTCATAATAAACATTGATTAAAGATGCAAGTGTTATTCACAGAATTAAAGATAGACTTATCTTCTATGCAACCGCTGTGTCAGATTTTTTTTAAACTTTGCGGAAAAAGCAGTACCCAATTCAGCCAAAGAAAACTCTGCTATTTTGGAGTTAAGATTAGTAAATATAAATATTCACTTACCTTTGATGATTTTCATCAGAAAGCACTTCTAGGACTCCCTGTTGTTAGCGTGTTCAGCCCAGTAATCCATCTTCATGAGGCGCGAGCACTTCCTCCAGACAAAAACTTGAAAAGTTCCGTTACAGGTTGTAGAAACAAGTCAAATGATGTATGCAATCAATCTTTAGGATTTTTTACTTAAATCACCAATAAGGTTCCAACCGAAGAATTTCATTGACTTGAAGAAAAGCATTGGAACGAGAGCATACTCTGTCGGGAGCGCGCGTCATGAGACCCAGGCTCTCTGCCAGACCACTCACTCAAAAAGCAATTATGAGCCCCTCCTTTACAGTAGAGTACTAAAACCAGTGTCTAAAGACGGTGACATCTAGTGGAAGCCCTAGGAAGTGCAAGCACTTCCAAATCTTACAGGGATTTCAACAGGCACTGTTTTGAAAATCGATTTCTCACTTCCTGTTTGGATTTCTTCTCAGGTTTTTGTCTGCCATATGAGTTCTGTTATACTCAGACATAATTCAAACAGTTTTAGAAAATTAAGAGTGTTATCTATCCATTACTAATAATAATACATATATATGCATATAATTGCATCTGGGACAGAGTAGGAGGCTGTTCAGTTTGGGCACGCTATTCATCCAAAAGTGAAAATGCTGCCCCCTATTCCAAAAAAGTTATTCATTCATAACCCATCATTTATACCTGTTAGTTCATAACCCATCATTTATACCTGTTAGTTCATAACCCATCATTTATATCTGTTAGTTCATATCCCATCATTTATACCTGTTAGGTCATAACCCATTATTAATAACGGTTAATTCATAACCCATCATTTATACCTGTTTATTCATAACCCATCATTTATACCTGTTAGTTCATAACACATCATTTATACCTGTTAGTTCATAACCCATCATTTATACCTGTTAGTTCATAACCCATCATTTATACCTTTTGCTTGAAAGGGGCGGTTCAGGCAGGCTGGCACACTCCTTGACCTTACTTGGCAGGAACTAATTGGTATCCATAATAAACCCCAGGAAGAGTAGCTGCTGTCTTGGCAGGAACTAATGGGGATCCATAATAAACACCAGGAAGAGTAGCTGCTGTCTTGGCAGGGACTAATGGGGATCCTGTTAAGGGGATTTTTTTTATCAATAATGACTAATTAAATACAAATTAAATACATTTCAATCAGGACTCACTAATCAGAATACTATTATGTTACTGTATATGTATGAATTTTCTTTTTAATCCTAGTACTGAATGTGTGTAAATATAATCAAGAATTAGAACAATGACTGTCTGTACCATGGTAGAAATGAATGAACTCATAGCCAGACTGGATAGAATGCTTATCTACACCAGCTGTCCTAAGCTCAGTCATATATCATCTTAATAGGGAGAGACGATGTGAGAACCATACAGCCTTTGTACTAGAGCGGAGATGACACGGGCTGGGACTGAAACTAATTACGTCATTTTAAGTTTATAACCTGTGGTAAAATGTGTAAGGAGCAGTACTCATGAGAATAAACGCAGCTGGTTGATTTCAAAGGCTGGTCTCTGTCCATTTTACACCAATAAGGGTCTTACAACCTCTTATGAATTGACAGAGTGTTTGATTTTAATTGGGTATTTAAACAAGAGGAATTGAATTCCTGTAACAGATCCAAAATAGACTCCAGAAAGAGTAGCTGCTGCCTTGGCAGGAACTAATGGGGATCCATAATAAATACAAATACTTGTATCAATATATTTGTCTCTCTTTACTCTTGGATTAGAAAAGGCTAATTAGCATCAAAGTAGATGACATGCAAGACTACAAATCCCTGCAAGCTCCTGCATGTCATCTCTAGCCGACACCTTTCACAGAACAGTTCACAGAATTGTCCATTGAAATAAATGTTGACAATTTAATCATTGCTACATTTAAGTCTTGATTGGTGGAGTGCTGCAGAGATGGTCGTCCTTCTGGAAGGTTCTCCCATCTCCACAGAGGATCTCTGGAGCTCTGTCAGAGTGAACATCGGGTTCTTGTTCACCTCCTTGACCAAGGCCCTTCTCCCCCGATTTCAGTTTGGCCGGGCGGCCAGCTTTAGGAAGAGTCTTGGTGGTTCCAAACTTCTTCCATTTAAGAATGATAGAGGCCACTGTGTTCTTGCCGACCTTCAATGCTGAAGACATTTTTTGGTATCTTTCCCCAGATCTGTGCCTCGACACAGTCCTGTCTCAGAGCTCTATGGACAATTCCTTTGACCTCATGGCTTGGATTTTGCTCTGACATGCACTGTAATCTGTGGGACCTTATATAGACAGGTGTGTGCCTTTCTAAATCATGTCTAATCAATTACATTTACCACAAGTGGACTCCAATCAAGTTGTAGAAACATCTCAAGGATGATCAATGTAATTCAGGATGCATCTGAGTTCAGTTGAGTCTCATAGTAAAGGGTCTGAAAACTTAAGTAAATACATTTGCAAAAATGTAAAAAAAAATGTTTTTGGTTTGTCATTATGGGGTATTGTGTGTAGATTGATGAGGGGGGAAAATGATTCAATTTTAGAATAAGGCTGTAACGTAACAAAATGTGGAAAAAGTGAAGGTGTCTGAATACTTAACAAATGCACTGTATACCTCTGGCAGAATTTTCTACCGCTGGCAGAGTTTTCTACAATTGGCAGTTTTGTACAGTCACATGATACGTGGTGTAGAAAAGTCCAATCTTAGGAGAGTACATGAGAGGCACTATACTGTGTCTGCAGGTGTCTATCTCGTCAAAACCACTGATACAGGAGCCCCTCCACACTCTGGTGGGATGGACCATGTCTACAGAGAAACTTAGATTCAAATACTTAGATATGTGTGTATTGGTTATATGTTGTGAAATAGTTAGATATAACTTGTTAGATATTACTGCACTGTCGGAACTAGAAACACAAGCATTTCACTACACCCGCAATAACATCTGCTAAACACGTGTAAGTGACCAATAAAATGTGATTTTGATATGAAATAAACAGTCAATATGACTCCAAAGGAGTTGAATTTGTTAAAAGTCCATATTGATACAGAAACACTAAACCATGATGTATATTTATTAAGAACAAGTTTATTGACAAAGTCATGAAAAATTGGAAGAATTGAATAAACCACATTTTGGCTATGATCAAAGATATGCCTCTGGGGTCAAAATGATCCATGTCAGAAGTATGGTTCAATGCAAATATGTGTAAAGTTTGATTAGTTTTTTAATGAGTGAGAATTTAAAACAATCAACACATGCTTCTCTTTGAACGACTTAATATAATATTAAACTTTTATGAAATAAATGAAAAATTAACATTTTGGTTCCTCAACTGCGTTGCCCACTCCAGTCAGCAGATGGCGATGTGCGTCTTTTAGTCGCTGTCTATTAAACACACTTCTGTCGTATGTAATTGTTGGCCCATTTAAATATATATTTACGTTGTTTGTCAGCTAGTTTAGGACTAAGCTAGTCGCTAATGCTAGCTAGCTAACATCCCCGACCATGAGTTCAAAAAAAAAAAAAAAAAGAAAGAAGAAGAGAAAGACGTTTCAGTGAAAGAGGATGTTACAGTAAAAGAAGCCATTCTGGCTGGATGCCAGCTTCCCTCCGGCAAATGCGGGACGCTGGCACCGAGCATACCGGCCTGTGAATACTCCGCCTCGGTACCGTGCCCATCACCCCATAGCACGGGGCCTGACCAGTCCCATGCTCGCCACGGTAAGTATGGGGAGTTGGCTCAAGTCTGCTTCCTTACTCTGCCACACTCCCCGTGGCCTCTCCCTAAAAAAATGGGGGGGGCTGCCTCTCGGGCTTCCTTGCCAGCCGTGTTCGCTGGTTCCTCTCTCCGGCTGCCTCTGCTCTCCTAGCTGCCTCCACCTGTTCCCATGGAAGGCGGTCCCTTCCCGCCAGGATCTCCTCCCATGAGTAGACTCCCTTGTCATCCAGAACGTCCTCCCATGTCCAGGTGTCTACCTTACCATGCTGCTTGGTCCGTTGGTGGTGGGAAGTTCTGTCACGGCTGGCTGAAGGACTGGACCAAGGTGCAGCATGGTAAGCGTACATTTTCTTTATTTAAAAATGACGCCGACAAAACAAAGAACAAAACCAAACCGTGAAGCTTTGGGCTATGTGCCCTGATCAAAGTCAAAATTAACTTCCCACAAAACAGGTGGGGGAAAAGGGTACCTATGTATGGTTCTCAATCAGAGACAACGATAGACAGCTGTCCCTGATTGAGAACCATACCAGGCCAAGACATAGAAATACAAAACATAGAAAAAATGAAATAATATGCCCACCCTAGTCACACCCTGGCCTAACCAAAATAGAGAATAAAAAGCCTCTATGGCCAGGGCGTGACAGAATGGCTGAAGCTACACTGTAACATGTAGAACATCAAGAGTGGACCATCAACAAAACGTTAACAATTGATCAAACGCATCCAATGACAATGCCTGAAATACTGTAGTCCTCAATATCTCCTGTTAGATTTTCCCAACATGTTATCTTTAAGGAGCAATCAGCGTTTTGTTTTACTCCAATGTTTGTCAGTAAATATAAACAAACACTGTATATCCTCAAAACATGGTTAATGTTGATGTCATGGATGGTTGCATTTCTCCAGCCCCAACACTCAGCTTTTTACCGAAACGAGCGGGGAGTACGCTTTGTTATTGTTTCTACTAGAGGTCGACCGATTATGATTTTTCAACGCCAATACCGATTTTTGGAGGACCAAAAAAAGCCGATACCGGTTAATCGGACGATTTTTTAAATTGTTTTTAAATATATACACAGACATTTTTGTAATAATGACAATTGCAACAATACTGAATGAACAATGAAGACTTTTATTTTAACTTAATATAATCCATAAATAAAATCAATTTAGTCTCAAATAACATGAGAACATATGTTAAAAGGAACCACCAGCTTTCATGGGTCTTCAATATTCCCAGTTCAGAAGTTTTAGGTTGTAGTGCAGAAAGCAGAGCTTGTCTGCATGCTCCCCTGTCAGTCAGCTCCTCCGCTTATCATAAATGACCACCCCTCACTGAACACTCTCTCGCTTGGGACCGAAGAAGGTGGGGGACAGAGAAACGTCTTTGCCAGTGGAGCGAATGATTGAAGTCTGTCCTCATTCTGCTTCCACCACTCCAAAAGGCATGCCGCTCTTTCTGTCAATGACAGTTTCTGTGAGGTAACGCTCAAACTCAATTTAAAAAATGCCCTGGACTTCAGCCCTCCCCTCTTGGCTTCCAAGGATTCTAGCGTAGAGGCTGTCCACCAGACTGAGTGGCTGTTCTACCTGGACTCTTTGCCTTTTTGAACCAGGATCTGGGTTCTCCTCTTCACTCGTCCCATCTGCTGTGGCTCTGGGATTTGGTTTCCTTAGTAGGACAGACTCCTCCTTCAGCCACTCTTTTGCTTTCTCTAGTGCTGTCCCTGAGCTGAAGGCATAGCTCTTGTAAAGTGGATCCAGGACAGTTCCAGCACCAGGCACTTTGTCTCCTCGGCCTTGGAGAACCTGCTTGTCAGACTGTCCAACATGGTCTTTGTTACAGGAATTAAATTAATTTGTTTCATTTAACCAATTCAATTAAACACTGAACTATTGTTTGGTGGTCTGGGGAAATGCATCATCTAGTGAAGTTAGGAGGCTGCAGAATGCACAGAATAAAGCAGCAAGGATTGTTTTAAGGCGGAGATATGGTTCTTCTGTTGCAGTCATGCGCAGTGTTCTTGGTTTTTTTTTTTTTTTTTTTTTACCTTTATTTAACCAGGCAAGTCAGTTAAGAACAAATTCTTATTTTCAATGACGGCCTGGGAACAGTGGGTTAACTGCCTGTTCAGGGGCAGAACGACAGATTTGTACCTTGTCAGCTCAGGGGTTTGAACTCGCAACCTTCCGGTTACTAGTCCAACGCTCTAACCACTAGGCTACCCTGCCGCCCCCGTCGATTGGTCATCAATCGACAAGATAATTGAAAAAAACATGCTTATCTTATTTTATAATATACATCATTTAAAATGGCCAAGTTCTATTCACAATGGTATTCAGTTGGTAAGAGACAGACATTCTGTAAATACTAGGAATAGATTGTCCACCATCTATGCGTTATCCAGACAGAAAAAAGAAATGGGCAAAATAACATTTCGATTTAGAGCAATAAAGAAATTGAATAAATTAACTGAGCAAACTAGAAACCTTTCAATATATAAGTTTAAGTATTATTTAAAAACAATTTAAATATAGTATATAGAAATGTTGTGGGACTATAGTAGATGAAGAATATATATTTTTTTTTTACAAAAAAAATATTTTTGATTGAGTATTTATTGGGTCATTATGCTAGTGTATTATGTATGTTTGTGAAAGTGTGTTTTTATTATAAATTGTATTTTAATGTTAAGGACTCTTGGAAGATTAGTCCAAATGGGGACTAAAAGAGATCCTAATAAAATCAAATCAAACACTCTGCCCACTCATAAGAATTTGTAAGACCCTTATTTGCATAAAATGGACAGAGACCAGTCTCAAAATCAATCAGTAGTGTTTATTCTCGAGAGTACTGAACACGATACAATTTACCACAGGTTATAAACTGAAAATGACATCATTAGTTTTCAAACTGTCCCGTCTCTTCTCCACTCCAGTACAATGGCAGTATAGTTCTCAAGCCTTCCCACATAGTCTCCCACCAATTTAGATAATTTATGACCGAGCAAAGGTCTTCCTGTGTAGATAAGCATTCTAGCCAGTCTGACGATAACTTCATTCATTTCTACCAAGGAACAGACAGTCAATGTTCTAATTCTTGATTATAATTACACACATTATATTCAGTACTAGGATTAAAAGAAAATTCATACATCTATACAGTAACATAATACTATTCTGATTAGTCAGTCCTGATTGAAATGTATACATAATTAGTAATTATTGATAAAAAATCCCTTAACAGTCTTCCATAAAGTTTTGATGCCTTGAGTAGAAGAACCCTCCTGCTGTAGCATCAGCTTCAGCACCGACACACTGGAGATTGTGCATGCTGCTGTAGAGTTGTAGTGGCTCATTTCCAGTGTCACCTCCTCCATAGGTGCCAGAGTCTCAATTAGGTTAGAGACAATGTCCAACTGTGCAGCAGACAAACTGCTGATGTGTCCATATTCACCTGCATACACATTCAGTGCATGCCTCTGTTCAAACATCCTCTGCAACATGTGTAGTGTTGAGTTCCAGCGAGTTTGAACTGCTTGGATGATGCTGTGTTTGGGGAGGCCAAGCTCTTCCTGAATGGCCCTCAGCCTCTGTTTGGCCAGTACAGAGTGGTCAAAGTGAGTTGCACAGCTCTTCAACATGGCAATAATGTCTAGCACAGCTCTGACTGGATAGGCCATCATTGATTACAAGCTATAGGGTGTGCGCACTGCAGCTGAAGTCTGGAAGCTCTGCCAGTCTCATACCTTTCACCATGTTTGCCCCACTGTCCCTGAGGACCAGCACTACACATGCTGTGTGGATTTCCCAGTATTCCAACATGGTCAAAAACATCTCTCTGATGTAGTTTCCTGTGTGTGATCCAGTCATAGTCTTGACATTCAGCACAACCTGCTTTCTTGTCCAGACATTGTCAATGAAATGTCCAGTAAGGCTCATCAGGGACTCTGTAGTGCCTGACCAGCAGTCAGTTGTGAATGCCATGTGTGGAGCGTTGACTGGTGCCACCAGATTCTTCATTTTCATCACAACTCTTTCATGTGTTTTATCTAGTATCTCGATGCGAAAATATTTTTATCTTTGATCCTGTACCGGGGTTCAGCAAGAGTAATCAGCCACTGAAAATCAACGTCAGACACCACTGCGAATGGCTGGTTGTCAGTGGCAATCATCTCAATAATTGCTACATCCATCTTCTTGGCCCTTGGGTCTTCGTCCTGCCATTTTGCTTGTTTATTAAAAAGTTGTAAGATTGTATATAGCCTGCGATGTCTGTGACGTGTCTGTATCACTTTTTCCTTGTGAAGAATTTGCGTTTGCTTTTTTCATCATTGCTTCCTTATGGGCTTTTGGGTCGGTGTTCTTAAGGTTATTCCTCAGGCTAGTGGTATTTTTAGATTTAGCCGTTGCTGACATCTTTTTTTTTTTTTTTTTACAAATAAGACACCTTGTTTTCCCTGGTGCCAATTCCATTTAATAGTCCCACACTGGTGCTCTGCTTTTCTCTGCCATCTGTAAAACACAAACACACACAGAGCGTTGGACTAGTAACCGAAAGGTTGCAAGTTCATATCCCCGAGCTGACAAGGTACAAATCTGTAGTTCTGCACCTGAACAGGCAGTTAACCCACTGTTCCTAGGTCGTCATTGAAAATAAGAATTTGTTCTTACTTCTACCCCCTCCTTTTTCGAACATTCTGTTAAAAATCGCGCAACTTTTCAGCGTCCTGCTACTCATGCCAGGAATATAGTATATGCATATGATTAGTATGTGTGGATAGAAAACACTCTGAAGTTTCTAAAACTGGTTAAATCACGGCTGTGACTATAACAGATTGTGTGTTTCATTGAAAAACGCAAGAAAAACTGCTCTCTGAAAGCTAAAAATAATTTCCATAAGTCACTTCCATGGGTTGTTAAAAGAGGACAAAATTTAATATCGACCTGCATGCAATTCATACAAATTCCACACGATGTCGCCATTGTCGTCATTTTCAATTGAATTTTTTGTTGGAAAATCCATCTATCTGGCTTCCGTTTCTTCCAGTCTCCACCAGGATGTTGTTAATGTGGACATGGGCAGCCATTGATTTGCACACGAGGAGCTATTGAATATACATCGCCCTGTAATCATTTTGATAGATTATAAACGTTTACTAATACCTAAAGTTGGATTACAAAAGGATTTCGAAGTGTTTTGTGAAAGTTTATCGTCGACTTTTTTAATTTTAAAAAATGATGCAGCGTTAAAAAACGATGTTTTTTTCTGAATGACACAGCTTCCATAGAAAGCTATTTTGGGTATATATGGACCGATTTAAACGAAAAAAAGACCCAATAGTGATGTTTATGGGGCATATAGGAGTGCCAAGAAAGAAGCTCGTCAAAGGTAATGAATGTTTTATATTTTATTTCTGCGTTTTGTGCTGTGTCGGATAAGCAGAGTCTTTGTTTACGTCGCATTCAGGCATTTTCAGGGGGTGCATGCTATCAGATAATACCTTCTCATGCTTTCGCCGAAAAGCATTTTAAAAATCTGACTTGTTGGCTAGGTTCACAACGAGTGTAGCTTTAATTCAATACCCTGCTTGTGAATTTTGATCAAGGTTTGAGTTTAAACGAGTACATTTAGCATTTAGCGTAGCGCATTTGCATTTCCAGGTGCCTACTTGAGACATATGCGTCTCAAGTAGAATCAAGAAGTTTAACAGAATGTTCGAAAAAGGAGGGGGTAGACTGAAGAGGTTTTAAGATTGATTCTCTACTTAGTTTGACCAGTTTATTCGACCTGGAATATATCTTTTGGAAGTTTTCGTGCAAGTTATCTTGGACCAGCAGTCAGTTTTTGGGCACGTGATCTGAAAGTGATAGCAAATGCAGCTACTTGGACACTAGTATTGGACATTATGGAACAAAACAACGATTTATTGTGGAACTAGGACTCCTTGCACTACATTCTGATGAAAGATCATCAAAGGTAAGGGAATATTTATGTTGTAATTTCGTATTTCTGTTGACTCCAACATGGCGGTTACGTCTGAGCGCCGTCTCAGATTATTGCAATGTTAGGCTTTTTCCGTAACGTTTTTAAAAAATCTGACACAGCGGTTGCATGAAGAACCAGTGTATCTTTAATTATATGTAGAACATGTATCTTTAGTCAAAGTTGATGCGTCTTTCTGTTATCTGGCGTAGCTTTCTATAATTCCTTCGGATATTTTGAAGGAATTTCTGAACATGGTGTCAATGTAAACCGAGATTTGTGGATATAAAAATGCATATTATCGAACAAAACATAAATGTACTGTGTAACATGTCATATGACTGTCATCTTATGAAGATTTTCAAGAGGTTAGTGATTCATTTTATTTCTAATCCTGCTTTTGTGATTTTATCTTTGGCTGGAAAAAATGGCTGCGTTTTTTCTTTGGTTTGGTGGTGGTCTAACATAAATATATGTTGTGTTTTCGCTGTAAAACATTTTAAAAATCTGACATGATGGGTAGATGAACAAGGTGTTTATCTTTCATTTGAGGTATTGGACTTGTTAATGTGTGAAAGTTAAATATTTCTAAAGAATATTTTTGAATTCCCTGCGCCACCTTTTCAGCTGAATGGGAGGTGGAGTTCCCTGAGGGGAACTCCTTGCCCCAACAGGTTTTATCTGCTTAGCGATTTTGACGCATGGCTCGTAGCTCCGGTATCAAACGTAACCCCCCCTAATGAAAAGTTGACAAAACAAAAACGAGCAAGTAGGTTGATTTCCTCTGTCGTTTTGAACCCACGGAAAGAAGGCACCAGAGCCTACCGTGCTAACGGGTTCCTACTAGATAACACAACCACACAGTGCATGAAAAGTACAAGGTGGTTAACGTTGGCAAGCTTGAGCTAGATATCAAGCTAGTTCCTAGTCCCTCAAGTCAGTGAGTCAACACAGGAAGGAGCAATGGATGGACAGTTCATTTATTTCCAAAGTTGCAAAAATGGGACACACACAGTATGGATGAAATACATTTTATGATATAATGTCAACTATACATTTCTATGCCGGGACCATTCAATTTTCAACTCACCCACAGCATTTCTCCATAAATCTGCTGTGGATTACCAGAATCCCGAAATAAATGAATACATATTAATACATAAATTAATACATAGATAAAGCCTTGCCTAATCACAGCTCACTGGTCACCATAGCAGCACCCACCCGTAGCACGCGCTCCAGCAGGTATATTTCACTGGTCATCCCCAAAGCCAACACCTCTTTTGGCTGCCTTTCCTTCCAGTTCTCTGCTGCCAATGACTGGAACCAATTTCAAAAATCACTGAAGCTGGAGACTCATATCTCCCTCACTAGCTTTAAGCACCAGCTGTCAGAGCAACTTACAGATCATTGCACCTGTACATAGCCCATCTGTAAATAGCCCATCCATCTACAGTTGAAATAGGAAGTTTACATACACTTTGATTTGAGTCATTAAAACTCATTTTTCAAGCAGTCCATACATTTCTTGTTAACAAACTATAGTTTTGGCAAGTCGGTTCGGACATCTGCTTTGTGCATGACACAAGTAATTATTCCAACCATTGTTTACAGACAGATTATTTCACTTATAATTCATTGTATCAAAATTCCAGTGGGTCAGAAGTTTACATACACACGGTTGTTTGTGCCTTTAAACAGCTTGGAAATTAAAAATAAATGTCATGCTTTAGAAGCTTCTGATAGGCTAATTGACATCATTTGAGTCAATTGAAGGTGTACCTGTGGATGTATTTCAAGGCCTACCTTCAAACTCAGTGCCTCTTTGCTTGACATTATGGGAAAATCTAAAGAAATCAGCAAAGACCTCAGATTTTTTATTTGTAGATCTCCACAAGTCTGGTTAATCGTTGGGAGGAATTTTGAAACGCCTGAAGGTACCACGTTCATCTGTACAAACAATAGTATGCAATAATAAACAGCATGGGACCACGCAGCAGTCATACCGCTCAGGAAGGAGACGCGTTCTGTCTCCTAGAGATGAAGTGCAAATCAATCCCAGAACAGCAGCAAAGGACCTTGTGAAGATGCTGGAGGAAACAGGTACAAAAATATCTATATCCACAGTAAAATGAGTCCTATATCGAAATAACCTGAAAGGCTGCTCAGCAAGGAAGAAGCCACTCCTCCAAAACCGCCATAAAAAGCCAGACTACGGTTTGCAACTGCACATGGGGACAAAGGTCATACTTTTTGGAGAAATGTCCTCTGGTCTGATGAAACAAAAATAGCACTGTTTGGCTGTAATGACCATCGTTATGTTTGGAGGCCGTAGGCTTGCATGCCGATGAACACCATCCCAACCGTGAAGCACGGGGGTGGCAGTATCATGTTGTGGGGGTGCTTTGCTGCAGGAGGGACTGGTGCACTTCACAAAATAGATAATAGTAATCATGAGGACGGACAATTATGTGGATATATTGAAGCAACATCTCAAGACATCAGTCAGGAAGTTAAAGCTTGGTCACAAATGGGTCTTCCAAATGGACAATGACCCCAAGCATACTTCCAAAGTTGTGGCAAAATGGCTTAAGGACAACAAAGTCAAGGTAATAAATAATTATCTCTACTATTATTCTGACATTTCACATTCTTAAAATTAAGCGTTGATCCTAATTTACAAATATAGGAAAATAGCTCTGTGTGTTGTTCAATAGCCTATCCATCAAGGAACCGTTCTCTACACATTATGAGCTAAGTATCTCTGTGTGCAAACAGACTAACGAGATCCTACTGTAAATCAAGCAGACAATAACACAATATAAACATCAATTTGTTAGGGATGTTGGATCCAACATAGAGCACGGCATAACTGTCTTTACCAGAGTAATGAATGAAGAAGCACTTTGGTTGTTGTTGCATGTCGTGATGTTTGTCATTTGACTGGCATTCAGAAAATTATTTCCTGGATCAGCTTATGATAGTTGATCATGTGACTGTAACTACATTGGAACAGTATTAAGAATGATGTGTAATTATTGAAGAACCGCATAAATTACACTATCCATTTGGGTGCTGTCAATCAACTTCAGATGACTCTCGGTTAAAATCATTGCTAAATCCAAACTCTGAAATGATTTAGGATTTCTGTGCCCATAAACTGTTTTCCCAGCGTAACATAAGGAGACACTAAATGTTACGTAGTTAGAGTGCATTTCAAAGATCTGAATACAAAAAACTGTCCCACAACAAGATCCAGTATTTAAGTTGAAGTTCATCATATGACAAGCTTAACGTTATGACTATAACTAATGTTCCCTGAATGAGGGAAACTATGTACAACATACTATTAAATTGGTGCATCGCTGGAAGCCCCGCCTTCCACCGGTGATGAGCGTGAGGCTCGGATATTTTCCTTAAATTTAATACCGCTCTTCACTGATCCAGGAAAGGGCGGGTTCAAACAGGTGTTGTACTTCATTTCCTCCTTCAGGGAAGAGTAATTATAGTCAAAGCTACATTAGGGGATGTCTGATAGTATATCTGATTGTCTTAACGCACCACCACTAATGAGTTGGAGCATCTCAGTTATTTTTTCTCCACCTCAAACAGCAAGTAAACACAGTCTAATCAAAATCAATTGGGAATGACAATAGTTCCTCAAAGTATTTTCGTAAAATATTTCAAGCTCTTGCCCTTTCGATAACCACTCAGCATAAAAGGGAAAAATGTAATGCTCTGATCCAGTGGAAATGTCATAAAATACCTTATTAATTCTTATCCTTTTCACAAATAGCAGACAGCTGTGTCTGTCCCAAACTCACTGGCGCGGGAAACTCTGAGGAACCAGAATATTTTATACAATGTTGCAAGCTTGCTATCACGGGTTTCGGGCCATCCCAGTTGATAGATGATACAATGTTTAAAGTTCGTTGAAAACAGGTCATGTGCAGCCAATGTGATTTATAGGATATTTATTTTTATCGGGATATTTTCTACCTGCAGGCTGCAATGTTTTTATTTGTTGGCTTTATGTCAGCTATATTTACATAGTTGGCATTCACAATAAAAGTTACTTTGAGATTTGTATAATTTTCATTTAGATTTAGATAAATCACAGACAATGATTTTGAGATACTATTATAAATTAAATCAATGTTCCACAAAAATGAGCATATGAAAATCATAACTTGCACGCAGATCGGTAGAAATGGTAAGATAAATTAGCACTCCAAATGGAAAAAGTTTGACGACCGCTGGTGTAGTCAATTACTGAAAACTTCAGGAGCATAACGGCAGAATTTATGAAGTCCAGCAGCAGCGTGAGGAGGTGGAGGGAAGAGTTTTTCTTCTTCTGGTTAGGTTTTTTGATGACTGGCTCCCTTGAGTAATTTGTGTATCTGTAATTATTTAATCAAACAGCGTGCCTAAAGCATCAGACAAGTTACGCACATATTGTTGATTTGATTAAAACCTCTTACTTCTACCCCTTCCTTTTTCGAAAATTCTGTTAAAAATCGCGCAACTTTTCAGCGTCCTGCTACTCATGCCAGGAATATAGTATATGCATATGATTAGTATGTGTGGATAGAAAACACTCTGAAGTTTATAAAACTGGTTAAATCATGGCTGTGACTATAACAGATCGTGTGTTTCATTGAAAAACGCAAGAAAAACTGCTCTCTGAAAGCAAAAAATAATTTCCATAAGTCACTTCCACCAGTTGTTAAAAGAGAACAGAATTTAATGGCAATCTGCCTGCAATTCATACAAATTCCGCACGATGGCGCCATTGTCCTAATTTTCAATTGAATTAATTGTTGGAAAATCCTTCTATCTGAACTCCATTTTCCCAGTCTTCACCCGGATGCAGTTGAGGGAGATATCAGATGGCATTGTTTTTGAAGTGAAGACCTATTGAAGAGACATCGCCCTGTAATCATTTTGATAGATTATAAACGTTTACTAATACCTAAAGTTGGATTACAAAAGGATTTCGAAGTGTTTTGTGAAAGTTTATCGTCGACTTTTTTAATTTAAAAAAATTACGCAGCGTTTAAAAACGATGATTTTTTCTGAATGACACAACTTCCATACAAAGCTATTTTGGGTATATATGGACCGATTTAAACGAAAAAAAGACCCAATAGTGATGTTTATGGGGCATATAGGAGTGCCAAGAAAGAAGCTCGTCTAAGGTAATGAATGTTTTATATTTTATTTCTGCGTTTTGGGTAGCGCCGGCTATCGCAAAATCTGTTGTTTACGTGTCGAGCTGGCATTTTGGGGGGTGCATGCTATCAGATAATAGCTTCTGATGCTTTCGCCGAAAAGCATTTTAAAAATCTGACTTGCTGGCTAGGTTCACAACGAGTGTAGCTTTAATTCAATACCCTGCTTGTGAATTTTGATCAAAGATTGAGTTGTAACGAGTACATTTAGCATTTAGCGTAGCGCATTTGCATTTCCAGGGGCATACTTGGGACGTCTGCGTGTCAAGTATTCTCAAGAAGTTAAAACACATTGGTAGAAAGAACAGATGACTTGGTTGACCAATATTTATTTTAGTTGGTGACAGCACTAGTTGGTGACAGAACATGGTTTAGGGGCTCCCGAGTGGCGCATCTGTCTAAGACACTGCATCTCAGTGCTTGAGGCATCACAGACACCCTGGTTTGAATCCAGGCTGTATCAACCTGTTTCAAGGAGACCACCATAATCCCTGTGCCCAAGAACACAAAGGCATGTCCTGAGCCATGAAGTGTTTTGAAAGGCTGGTAATGGCTCACAGCAACACCATTATCCCAGAAACCCTAGACCCACTCCAATTTGAATACCGCCCAAACAGATCCAGGCTGTATCACAACCGGCCTTGATTGGGAGTCCCATAGGGCGGCACACAATTGGCCCTGCATCGCCCGGGATAGGCAGTCATTGTAAATAAGAATTTGTTCTTAAATTACTTGCCTAGATAAATCAAGGTTACATATAAATAAAAAATATTGTTTTATGACAAACCATTTTCTACAAATCCGTCAAGGCACCAACTTTGAGAAGGTTTTAAAACAAAGGTTTCAAACCAATTCATGAATGTAATTGAACCGAGGTATGTTTAAAACCTGTTGCGACGAGCAAACCCGTATCCGGGAGCATAATTATAGCCTCAAGCTCATTACCATTACTATTCATGAAAATCACAAATGAAATGAAATAAATATATTGGCTCACAAGCTTAGCCTTTTGTTAACAACACTGTCATCTCAGATTTTCAAAAAATGCTTTTCAACCATAGCTACACAAGCATTTGTGTAAGAGTATTGATAGCTAGCATATCATTAAGCCTAGCATTCAGCAGGCAACATTTTCACAAAAACAAGAAAAGCATTCAAATAAAATAATTTACCTTTGAAGAACTTCGGATGTTTTCAATGAGGAGACTCTCAGTTAGATAGCAAATGTTCAGTTTTTCCAAAAATATTATTTGTGTAGGAGAAATCGCTCCGTTTTGTTCATCACGTTTGGCTGAGAAAAAAACCCGAAAATTCAGTCATTACAACGGCAAACTTTTTTCCAAATGAACTCCATAATATCGACAGAAACATGGCAAACGTTGTTTAGAATCAATCCTCAAGGTGTTTTTCACATATCTATTCGATGATAAATCACGCGTGGCTCTTTGGTTTCTCCTCTGAACCAAATTTTGAGATTACGCAATAGTTTCGACGGAGGACACCCAGCGGACACCTGGTAAATGTAGTCTCTTATGGTCGATTTTCCAATGATATGCCTACAAATACGTCACAATGCTGCAAACACCTTGGGGAAACGACAGAAAGTGTAGGCTCATTCCTTACGCATTCACAGCCATATAAGGAGACATTGGAACACAGCGCCTCCAAAATCTGGGGCATTTCCTGTTTGAAATTTCATCTTGGTTTCGCCTGTAGCATCAGTTCTGTGGCACTCACAGATAATAACTTTGCAGTTTTGGAAACGTCAGAGTGTTTTCTTTCCAAAGCTGTCAATTATATGCATAGTCAAGCATCTTTTTGTGACAAAATATCTTGTTTAAAACGGGAACGTTTTTCATCCAAAAATGAAATACTGCCCCCAGAGTTTCAAGAGGTTATTAACCTTTAACGTAATAGCATGATCATAAAATGGCTGAATATTATACAATGAGTTATCAACAGCTGTAACAATTTGACCCCCACAGGAAATCTACACAGGCAATTCTAGAATATACTTTATATCCTAGAAACCTGGTTAAACTATCATTATGACATCATGGATCAATTCTAGAATATACTATATAGCCTCAATCTGTTTAAAACGATAATTTTGACCTCATGGATGGCCAGTCTTATCATAGTGTAGTGAATTCAGGGGGTAGACCTGAGCTGAACTCAAACCTGGGTCCAGTGACTGTCAAGCCAACACCTTAACTGTTTCGCCATGACGTCTGAACTTCTTGACGAGGCCGCTAGATTTTGGGTTAGGGTTGCTACAATAGCTTTCTCTATGAATTTGAGAGTAGTTACATTTATCCAGGCCCCAATCCCTCAGCTGTTTACCAAACCAAGTCTCTAGGCAGCCATTTTGTTGCTGTTTAAAAAAAACACACAGCAATCAATCAACCAATCTGCAGTTCAAACACTGTTTTGGTAATAAGATGATGGGGTTGGAGAAATGTAACTACTCTCAAATTCATAGACAGGCCTATGGATGCAAGGACTGACCATCCATGTTATCTACATAGTTTTAACCATGTTGAGACCACTCAAACTCACGATACATGGCCCCATTCATTCTTTCCTTTACACGGATCAGTCGTCCTGGTCCCTTTGCAGAAAAACAGCCCCAAAGCATGATGTTTCCACCCCCATACTTCACAGTAGGTATGGTGTTCTTTGGATGCAACTCAGCATTCTTTGTACTCCAAACATGACAAGTTGAGTTTTTACCAAAAAGTTATATTTTGGTTTCATCTGACCATATGACATTCTCCCAATCTTCTTCTGGATCATCCAAATGCTCTCTAGCAAACTTCAGATGGGCCTGGACATGTACTGGCTTAAGCAGGATTTGAGTCCCTGGCGGCGTAGTGTGTTACTGATGGTAGGCTTTGTTACTTTGGTCCCAGCTCTCTGCAGGTCATTCACTAGGTCCCCCCGTGTGGTTCTGGGATTTTTGCTCACCGTTCTTGTGATCATTTTGACCCCACGGGGTGATATCTTGCGTGGAGCCCCAGATAAAGGGAGATTATCAGTGGTCTTGTATGTCTTCCATTTCCTAATAATTGCTCCCACAGTTGATTTCTTCAAACCAAGCTGCTTACCTATTGCAGATTCAGTCTTCCCAGCCTGGTGCAGGTCTACAATTTTGTTTCTGGTGTCCTTTGGCAGCTCTTTGGTCTTGGCCATAGTGGAGTTTGGAGTGTGACTGAGGTTGTGGACAGGTCTCTTTTATACTGATAACAAGTTCAAACAGGTGCCATTAATACAGGTAACGAGTGGAGGACAGAGGAGCCTCTTAAAGAAGTTGTTACAGGTCTGTGAGAGCAAGAAATCTTGCTTGTTTGTAGGTGACCAAATACTTATTTTCCACCATAATTTGCAAATAAATTCATTAAAAATCCTTCATTGTGATTTTCTGAATTTTTTTTCCTCATTTTGTCTGTCATATAGTTGAAGTGTACATATGATGAAAATTACAGGCCTCTCATCTTTTTAAGTGGGAGAACTTGCACAATTGGTGGCTGACTAAATACTTTTTTGCCCCACTGTACCCTACATTACTCATCTCATTTGTATATACTGTACTCAATACGATCTACTGCATCTTGCCTATGCCGTTCTGTACCATCACTCATTCATATCTTTATGTACATATTCTTTATCCCTTTACACTTGTGTGTATAAGGTAGTAGTTTTGGAATTGTTAGGTTAGATTACTCATTGGTTATTACTGCATTGTCGGAAATAGAAGCACAAGCATTTCGCTACACTCGCATTAACATCTGCTAACCATGTGTATGTGACAAATAAATTTGATTTGATTTTTGATTTGAAAAGGGTCTATCTGCTGACGGCACGTAGTGATGTTTTACCACACACCGTGCCCCCCAATAGTGCCATGCAAGAGTTGGGTTGGCTACACCAACGATTATGGATATACTGACCAGATGTTTCTCTGCCCTAACAAGTGGAGTCGTTGTCCACAAAGCGACACTGCGGGTTGTCTCACTCCCGCCTATCCTTTCTTTGGATTGGTGAATTCATCTTATTATTGTAATCTATTGTTTTGGTTGTCGTCAACCGCCTGTATTCAATGGAGAGAGATGCTAAGCTACTAGCATGAATATGCATAGCGATCTGGAGACAACTCCTATAGTGTTTTTATCAAGTTGTCGGTATGTCACGTGTTCACATAACTTAAGCATTACGAAACTTCTGTTAGCAAATAAGCCATTTATTTTGTTGTTGACCGTATTCAACACTTTCCACATTCGGTTGATAATTGTTTCCATTTGGATACAACCTACTGCCTACTGGCTTGACCTAGAGAGTTACAACCTACTGTAACCTACTGGCATGACCTAGAGAGCTAAAGTTTTAAAATACCTGGATTTTAAATGAATATTTTCCAGTAATAATGATCATTTGTATCTTCTTATCCACATGTGGGATCCCTCTCCTTTGTCGTCCCCTCTACACCAATAACAGACAACTACTGTGGGACTCCCAATCACAGCCGGATGTGATACGGTCTGGATTCGAACCAGGGACTCTAGTGATGCCTCTTGCACTGAGATGCAGTGACTTAGACCACTGCATCCGTGTGTGTGTTAACTATGTAACTGTACTAGAATGCTTAAAATGCCTCTAAAATTTTAAATATCGGCTATCGTTTTTTGAGGCAAGGAAAATATTGGATGTCGGTACCGGACAAAAATGTAATATCGGTGCATCCCTTTATTCTAAAATCTATTATACTCTTAATTATTTCCTCATCAATCTAAACACAATACCATCACAATACCCCATAACGCCATCACAATACCCCATAATGCCATCACAATACCCCATAATGCCATCACAATACCCCATAATGCCATCACAACACCCCACAATGCCATCACAACACCCCACAATGATATCACAATGCCATCACAATGCCATCACAATACCCCACAATGCCACCACAATACCATCACAATACCCCATAAATCCATCACAATACCCCGCAATGCCATCACAATACTCCATAATGCCAATGCAAAAACAGGTTTCGATTTTTTTGTATTAAATGTATTAAAACTATTCCCCAGGATAACTAGTCTGAGTAATGTAAGATGTACGATCCCAGGATAACTAGTCTCAGAGTAATGTAAGATCCCAGGATAACTGGTCAGAGTCAGTCACACAGAAAAGCCATTTCAGTAATGTAAGTCTCTGATAGTTTTAACCCATTACCTTCCGTTTTGCCAAGGGGGTTAATTTTACTGTGATGCTGACGACTGCTGTGCCAATAAATATTGAAATGAAGCAGCCTACTGCTCGGTGCGTCACCTTTGCATTGTGGGAAATGCTATATGGAATTGTTTTGACTCTGACATATGTGTTCTAAGCTATATGGAATTGTTTTAAGAAGGTTATACCAAGGATAATTTTGCTATTTGATTTTGAACTGTAAGACCTATGGAAGGATCAACAAAAAATATTCAAAAGTTGTTTTATGCAAAAAATGATTTGGCCATACTGCTATAACCAATATATGAATGCATTGCATAACATTCACAACATGGAACAGCCCCCCAAAACATCTAAAGGAAGTTTGTTCTGAAGTGTCTGTCCTGTATCTGAGAGATATAAAAATTACATCTATATTTTTTTTTACATGTCTTTAACTCCCTTTTTTTGTCTCTTAAGTCTTTCCACATTTTGTTATGTTACAGCCTTATTATACAATGGATTAAATAAATAAAAATCCTCATCAGTCTGCACACAATACCCCACAATGACAAAGAGAAAATACGCTTGTAGACAAAATGTCACATTTATTAAAAATAAAAAAAAGAAATACCTTATTTACATAAGTATTCAGACCCTTTGCTATGAGACTTGAAATTGACCTCCGGTGCATACTGTTTCCATAGATCATCATTGAGATGTTTCTACAACTTGTAGTAAATTCAATTGATTGGACATGATTTGGAAAGGCACACACCTGTCTGGCTACCACAGCATTCTGAAGCGATATGCCATCCCATCTGGTTTGTGCTTATTTGGACTATCATTTTGTTTTTAAACAGGACAATGACCCAACACACCTCCAGGCTGTGTAAGGGCTATTTGACCAAAAAGGAGAGTGATGGAGTGCTGCATCAGATGACCTGGCCTTTACAATCACCTGACCTGAACCCATTTGAGATGAGTTGGACCACAGAGTTAAGGAAAAGCAGCCAACAAGTGCTCAGCATATGTGGGAACTCCTTCAAGACTGTTGGAAAAGCATTTCAAGTGAAGCTGGTTGAGAGAATGCCAAGAGTGTGCAAAGCTGTCATCAAGGCAAAGGGTGTCTACTTTGAAAAATCTAAAATATATTTTTAATTGTTTAACACTTTTTTTGGTTACTACATGATTCCATTTGTGTTATTTCATAGTTTTCAGGTCTTCACTATTATTCTACAATGTAGACATTTTTAAATATAAAGAAAAACCCATGAATGACTAGGTATGTCCAAACTTTTGACTGGTACTGTATATCTGATGAATGTTTTTACATTCAGTTACATAAAGTCCCTTTCTTACCACTTCTTCCATAGTCAAACATGTAAGGAAAGCTTTCAAAAATGTATTGAATTCAAATGGATTTACCCAGCCTAAAAGCACTACAGCCACTCTGTGATAATCAGTTCTGCTCTTTCGTTGAGGGATCTAGTCTAGATTAAACCTCATAGTAAGACCGTTTTATCATGTGTAGGTTTCATTCAGGTCTCTGTTTAACTACATGCTCTGTTTGTCTTTGGCAGGAGCGAGACCAGACTCTCATTCTGACAGCGAGAAGTGTCCTTCAGGGGAACCAGACCCAGAGACGCCCAAACCAGAGAGAAAACACTACTGCTCCCACTGTGAAAAGAGATTTTCCCGATCAGGGGACCTAAAAGCTCATGAGTGGACACACACAGGAGAAGAACCTTTCCATTGTTCCCAGTGTAGAAAGCGTTTTACCGTGTTAGCTAACCTGAAAAGGCATGAGAGAATACACACAGGAGAAAAGCCATTTCAATGTTCCCATTGTGGAAACAGTTTTACTCAGAGGGGGCACCTACAAGAGCATGAGATAATACACACAGGAGAAAAACCTTACCATTGCTCCCAGTGTAAAAATAGATTTTCCCGAGTAGGGGACCTAAAAGCTCATGAGAGGACACAGAGGAGAAAACCCTTTCCAATGTTCCCAGGGTAGAAAGAGTTTTACCGTGTTAGCTACCCTGAAAAGGCATGAGAGAATACACACAGAAGAAAAGCCGGGCACCGAAGATGTGGATGTCGATTAAGGCAGCCCCCCGCACCTCTGTGATTCAGAGGGGTTGGGTTAAATGCAGAAGACACATTTCAGTTGAATGCATTCAGTTGTTCAACTGACTAGGTATCCTCCTTTCCCATTCCCTATTATAGAGCTCTGCTCAGCCTATAAACATGAAAGCAAGGTTACATTTTATGTTCTACATTATTATTATTATTAGGGCAGCTACCAAGTTATGAAAGTGATGATATGTTCTGAAAACTGACTTCAGGTTTTTGAGGAATCTAGCTTTTGAAAGTTTTGTTTTATGGAGGTTTAATTCAGTTCTCTTTTTAGTATTTAACTAAAAACTCTGTCTTTGGTCGGAGAGAGACTTATCACTGTTCCAACTGTGGACCACGACTCCATTTTGTTGATCCCTGCCTACAGACAGAAACTAAAACAAGAGGCTCCCACGCTGAGGTCTGTCCAACGCTGGTCCGACCAAGCTGACTCCACACTCCAAGACTGCTTCCATCACGTGGACTGGGAGATGTTTCGTATTGCGTCAGATAACATTGACGAATACGCTGATTCGGTGTGCGAGTTCATTAGAACGTGCGTTGAAGATGTCGTTCCCATAGCAACGATTAAAACATTCACTAACCAGAAACCGTGGATTGATGGCAGCATTCGTGTGAAACTGAAAGCGCGAACCACTGCTTTTAATCAGGGCAAGGTGTCTGGTAACATGACCGAATACAAACAGTGCAGCTATTCCCTCCGCAAGGCTATCAAACAAGCTAAGCGCCAGTACAGAGACAAAGTAGAATCTCAATTCAACGGCTCAGACACAAGAGGCATGTGGCAGGGTCTACAGTCAATCACGGACTACAGGAAGAAATCCAGCCCAGTCACGGACCAGGATGTCTTGCTCCCAGGCAGACTAAATTACTTTTTTGCCCGCTTTGAGGACAATACAGTGCCACTGACACGGCCTGCTACGAAAACATGCGGTCTCTCCTTCACTGCAGCCGAGGTGAGTAAGACATTTAAACGTGTTAACCCTCGCAAGGCTGCAGGCCCAGACGGCATCCCCAGCCGCACCCTCAGAGCATGCGCAGACCAGCTGGCCGGTGTGTTTACGGACATATTCAATCAATCCCTATACCAGTCTGCTGTTCCCACATGCTTCAAGAGGGCCACCATTGTTCCTGTTCCCAAGAAAGCTAAGGTAACTGAGCTAAACGACTACCGCCCCGTAGCACTCACATCCGTCAGTCATCATGAAGTGCTTTGAGAGACTAGTCAAGGACCATATCACCTCCACCCTACCTGACACCCTAGACCCACTCCAATTTGCTTACCGCCCAAATAGGTCCACAGACGATGCAATCTCAACCACACTGCACACTGCCCTAACCCATCTGGACAAGAGGAATACCTATGTGAGAATGCTGTTCATTGACTACAGCTCGGCATTCAACACCATAGTACCCTCCAAGCTCGTCATCAAGCTCGAGACCCTGGGTCTCGACCCCGCCCTGTGTAACTGGGTACTGGACTTCCTGACGGGCCGCCCCCAGGTGGTGAGGGTAGGCAACAACATCTCCTCCCCGCTGATCCTCAACACTGGGGCCCCACAAGGGTGCGTTCTGAGCCCTCTCCTGTACTCCCTGTTCACCCACGACTGCGTGGCCACGCACGCCTCCAACTCAATCATCAAGTTTGCGGACGACACAACAGTGGTAGGCTTGATTACCAACAACGACGAGACGGCCTACAGGGAGGAGGTGAGGGCCCTCGGAGTGTGGTGTCAGGAAAATAACCTCACACTCAACGTCAACAAAACTAAGGAGATGATTGTGGACTTCAGGAAACAGCAAAGGGAACACCCCCCTATCCACATCGATGGAACAGTAGTGGAGAGGGTAGCAAGTTTTAAGTTCCTCGGCATACACATCACAGACAAACTGAATTGGTCCACTCACACAGACAGCATCGTGAAGAAGGCGCAGCAGCGCCTCATCAACCTCAGGAGGCTGAAGAAATTCGGCTTGTCACCAAAAGCACTCACAAACTTCTACAGATGCACAATCGAGAGCATCCTGGCGGGCTGTATCACCGCCTGGTATGGCAACTGCACCGCCCTCAACCGTAAGGCTCTCCAGAGGGTAGTGAGGTCTGCACAACGCATCACCGGGGGCAAACTACCTGCCCTCCAGGACACCTACACCACCCGATGTCACAGGAAGGCCATAAAGATCATCAAGGACATCAACCACCCGAGCCACTGCCTGTTCACCCCGCTATCATCCAGAAGGCGAGGTCAGTACAGGTGCATCAAAGCTGGGACCGAGAGACTGAAAAACAGCTTCTATCTCAAGGCCATCAGACTGTTAAACAGCCACCACTAACACTGAGTGGCTGCTGCCAACACACTGACACTGACTCAACTCCAGCCACTTTAATAATGGGAATTGATGGGAAATGATGTAAATATATCACTAGCCACATTAAACAATGCTACCTTATATAATGTTACTTACCCTACATTATTCATCTCATATGCATACGTATATACTGTACTCTATATCATCGACTGTATCCTTATGTAATACATGTATCACTAGCCACTTTAAACTATGCCACTTTGTTTACATACTCATCTCATTTGTACATACTGTACTCGCTATGCTGCTCTGTACCATCACTCATTCATATATCCTTATGTACATATTCTTTATCCCCTTACACTGTGTACAAGACAGTAGTTTTGGAATTGTTAGTTAGATTACTTGTTATTACTGCATTGTCGGAACTAGAAGCACAAGCATTTCGCTACACTCGCATTAACATCTGCTAACCATGTGTATGTGACAAATAAAATTGGATTTGATTTTATTTGATTTGGAATGAGTTTTATTCAGTTAGGGAGCCTGAAGGAGCATGAGTGGGAAAACACAGGAGAATAGCCTTACCACTGCTCCCAGCATAAAAACAGATTTTCAAGAGTAGGGGACCTAAAAGCTCATGAGAGGACACACACAGGAGAAATACCTTTCCAATGTTCCCAGTGTGGAAAGAGTTTTACCTGGTTAAGGAGCCTGAAGGAGCATAAGAGGACACATGATAAAAGTCCAACCACTGCTCTCTCTCTGTGTGGAATGACATTTTCCCAGTCAGAGAACCTAAAATCACATGAGAGAATAGAAAGGCTGTATTCTGACTTGTATTTTTGCCTGAGAATTTGTGTTTTTGTTTTGAGCCACATGAAATCATATTGTTTATGATTATACCTGTCTATATAAGGTCCCACAGTTGACAATGCATGTCAGAGCAAACACCAAGCAATGAGGTCGAAGAAATTGTCCATAGAGCTCCGTGGAAGGGTCCAAAAATGTCTGCAGAATTGAAGGTCCCCAAAAACACAGTGGCCGCCATCATTCTTAAATGGAAGAATTTTGGAACCACCAAGACTTCCTAGAGCTGGCCGCCCAGCCAAACAGCAATCAGGGGAAAAGGACCTTGGTCTGGGAGGTGACCAAGAACCCGATGTTCACTCTGACAGAGTTCCAGAGCTGGGAGAACCTTTCAGAAGGACAATCATCTCTGCAGCACTCCACCAATCAGGCCTTTATGGTAGAGTGGCCAGATGGAGGCCACACGTCAGTAAAAGGCACATGGCAGCCTGCTTGGAGTTTGCCAAAAGGCACCTAAAGACTCTCAGACCAGGAGAAACATGATTCTCTGGTCTGATGAAACCCAGATGGAACTATTTGGCCTGACTGCCAAGCGGCTTGCCTGGCGTAAAGTGTGGTGGTGGCAGCATCACGCTGTGGGGATGTTTTTCAGCGGCAGGGACTGGGAGACTAGTCAGGATCGAGGGAAAGATGAACAGAGTGCAGAGAGATCCTTGATGAAATGCTGCTACAGAGAGCTCAGGACCTCAGACTGGGGTGAAGGTTCACCTACCAAAAGGACAATGACCCTAAGCCCACAGCCAAGACAACGCAGGAGTTGCTTCGGAGAAGTCTCTGAATAACCTTGAGTGGCCCAGCCAGAGCCTGGACTTGAACTCGATCGGAGACCTGAAAATAGCTGTGCAGCTATGCTCCCCATCCAACATGACAAAGCTTGAGCGGATCTGCAGAGAAGAATGGGAATACAGGTGTGCCAAGCTTGTAGCGTCATACTCCAGAAGACTGGAGGCTGTAATCGCTGCCAAAAGTGTTTCAACAAAGTGCGTAGTAAACGGTCTGAATACTTCAGTTTATTTTAATAAATTAGCAAAAAATCGGTTGGTTTGTATTGTGATGTCATTATGGGGTATTGTGTGTAGATTGAGTATTTTTTGTTTTTTTAATTCATTTTAGAATAAGGCTGCTATGGTAACATAACAAAATGTGGAAAGAGTGAAGGGGTTTGAATACTTTCCGAATGCATTGTGTTGTTACATCATTGCGTTTACTTGATAGCTACCTACACAAATAGCTAGCTAGAACAAAGTGTTAATAAGATAAATTCATTAAAAAGATTAAAAGCAATACAAATAAGTTATCCAGTAGGCATCTACTGAGGGAGCTAAGAGCTGTGCTGTCAGCATGGACCTAGTCTGTTCTTTATATACATCTACATGATGTTTTGTTACCCCATCTAGGAGCAGTATAGACCTAGTCTGTCCATTTTATATACACTGCCGTTCAAAAGTTTGGGGTCATTTAAGAATGTCCTTGTTTTTGAAAGAAAAGCAATTTTTTTGTACATTAAAATAACATAAAATTGATCCGAAATACAGTGTAGACATTGTTAATGTTGTAAATGACTATTGTAGCTGGAAAAACAGTTGCTTTTTTTTATGGAATATCGGAAGTTTACATACACTTAGGTTGGAGTCATTAAAACTTGTTTTCAACCACTCAGCAAATGTCTTGTTAACAAACTATAGTTTTGGCAAGTCGGTAGGACATCTACTTTGTGCATGACACAAGTAATTTTTCAAACAATTGTTAACAGACAGATTATTTCACTTATAATTCACAGTATCACAATTCCAGTGGGTCAGAATTTACATACACACATACTCTTAGAGGTTAGGGTTAGGGTTAGGGCATTTTTTCAACTTTTTAATAAAAAGCGTGCAACATTTCAACGTCCTGCTACTCATGCCAGTAATATAGCATATGCATATGATTAGTATGTGTGGATAGAAAACACTCTGAAGTTTATAAAACTGGTTAAATCATATCTGTGACTATAACAGAACTTGTGTAGCAGGCAAAACCCCAAGGAAAAACTGTTCAGAAAAATAAATAAAAAATCTCTCTGCCAGGTCCCTGTATTGTCTATGTCAAGGGAAATTAGATAGCGCCCAGTTTACAGTTCCTACAACTTCCACACGATGTCACCAGTCTTGGGAATTGGGTTGAAGTTAATCCTTGGAGAAATGAAGAAAAGGCACTTCCTGTCAGAGGTTACACTGGATAGTTATGAAAGAGAGAAAATCGTCCATGTTTTGTTGACTTGCTGCTATTGAATACAGATCGCCCCGTCATCAATTTGATCGATTATTAACGTTTACAAATACCTAAAGTTGGATTACAAAAGTAGTTTGAAGTATTTTGGCAAAGTTTAAAGGCAACTTTAAAAAAAAAATTGTAATGAAGTTGCGTTTTGGAAAGCTGTTTTTTTTCTGGATCAGACGGGCTTTATAAATGGACATTTTGGGTATACATGGGCGGAATTAATCGAAAAAAATAACCAATTGTGATGTTTATGGGACATATTGGAGTGCCAACAAAGAAGCTCGTCAAAGGTAATGCATATTTTATATTTTATTTCAGTGTTTTGTGTAGCGCCGGCTACGCTAATTATTTTGTTTACGTCTCGTTCATGTGTTTCGGGGGGGGGGGGGGGGGGGGGGTGCATGCTATCAGATAATAGCTTCTCATGCTTTCGCCGAAAAGCATTTTTAAAATCTGACATGTTGGCTGGATTCACAACAAGTGTAGCTTTAATTGAGTACCCTGCATGTGTGATTTAATGAAAGTTTGAGTTTTATCTCGTACTATTTGAATTTGGCGCTCTGCATTTCCCCAGGCGATTGGCCAGAAGAGCGTCTCTATAGCCGTAAGAGGTTTTAAACAGCTTGGAAAATTCCAGAAAATGATGTCATGGCTTTAGAAACTTCTGATAGGCTAATTGACATAATTTGAGTCCATTGTAGGTGTACCTGTGGATGTATTTCAAGGCCTACCTTCAAACTCAGTGCCTCTTTGCTTGACATCATGGGAAAATCTAAAGAAATCAGTCAAGACCTCAGAAAATAACATTGTAGACCTCCACAAGTCTGGTTCATCCTTGGGAGCAGTTTCCAAACGCCTGAAGGTACCACGTTCATCTGTACAAACAATAATACGCAAGTATTAACACCATGGGACCACGCAGCCGTCATACCACTCAGGATGGAGACGTGTGCTGTCTCCTAGAGATGAATGTACTTTAGTGCGAAAAGAGCAAATCAATCCCAGAACAACAGCAAAGGACCATGTGAAGATGCTGGAAACAGGTACAAAAGTATCTATATCTACAGTAAAACGAGTTCTATATTGACATATCTTGAAAGGCCGCTCAGCAAGGAAGAAGCCACTGCTCCAAAACCGCCATAAAAAAACAGGTTTTTTAATGGTTTGCAACTGCACATGGGGACAAAGATCCTACTTTTTGGAGAAATGTCATCTGGTCTGATGAAACAAAAATAGAAATGTTTGGCCATAATGACCACTGTTATGTTTGGAGAAACAAAGGGGAGATGAAGAACAGCATCCTAACCTTGAAGCACGGGGGTGGCATCATCATCTTGTGGGGGTGCTTTGCTGCAGGAAGGACTGGTGCACTTCACAAAATAAATGGCATCATGAGGGAGGAAAATTATCTGGATATATTCAAGCATCATCTCAAGACATCAGTCAGGAAGATACAGCCTGGTCTCAAATGGGTCTTCCAAATGGACAATGACCTCAAGCATAAGATGAGGCAAAATGGCTTCAGAACAACAAATCAAATCAAATGTATTTGTCACATACACAAGGTTAGAAGATGTTAAACACCTGTAGGGGCTAGGGGGGCACAAGGAATTCCCTAAAGGGAACACCCCCTCCCATTCAGCTGATAAAAATATTCTTTAGAAATATTTAACTTTCACACATTAACAAGTCCAATACAGCAAATGAAAGATAAACATCTTGTTAATCTACCCATCGTGTCCGATTTTTCAAATGTTTTACAGCGAAAACACAACATATATTTATGTTAGATGACCACCAAATTCACAAACACACAGCGATTTTTCACAGTCACAAAAGCATAAATATAGATAAAATGAATCACTAACCTTTGATTATCTCCATCAGATGACACTCATAGGACATCATGTTATACATGTATTGTGTGTTTTGTTCGATAATGTGCATATATATATATATATATAAAAATATATATATAAAAATCTCAGTTTACATTGGCGCGTTACGTGCAGTAATGTTTTGATTCCAAAACATCCGGTGATTTTGCAGGAATACTCACAATAAACATTGATAAAAGATGCAAGTGTTATTCACATAATTAAAGATAAACGTATCCTCTATGCAACCGCTGTGTCAGATTTGTAATTTTTAATAATCTGAGAACGGCGCTCAGAACCCTAAGAAATAGCCGCCATTTTGGCGTCAACAGAAGCTACAAAAAACACTATAAATATTCACTTACCTTTGAATATCTTCATCAGAAGGCAGTTCCAGGAATCCCAGTTCGACAATAAATGACTGATTTGTTCCATAAAGTTCCAAAAAGCCCATAATTTAACCACTTGTTGTTAGCTTGTTCAGCCCAGCATTCAATCCTCAAAACGCATGAGCAATTCCTCCAGACAAAAACTCAGAAAGTTCCGTTACAGGTCGTAGAAACAAGTCAAATGATGTATGCAATCCATATTTAGGATGTTTTAAACATTAATCAGCAATAAGGTTCCAACCGGAGAATTTCATTGTCTGAAGAAACGCATTGGAACGCAAGTACACTCTCTCGTGACCGCGTGCAATGAAACCGAGGCTTTCTACCAGACCACCCACCCAAAGAGCTATTATGAGCCCCACCTTTATAGTAGAATCATAAAACCAGAATCTAAAGAAGGTGACATCTTGTGGAAGCCCTAGGAAGTGCATATACAGCCATATCTAAGATGGACATCCAATGGCACGGTTTTCTAAATTGAGTTCTCACTTCCTGTTTGGATTTCTTCTCAGGTTTTCGTCTGCCATATGAGTTCTGTTATACTCACAGACATATTTTCAAACAGTTTTAGGAACTTCAGAGTGTTTTTTATCCACCAGTAATAATACTATGTATATATTCCCATCTGGGAAAGAGTAGGAGGCAGTTTACTCTGGGCACGCCTTTCATCCAAAAGTGAAAATGCTGCCCCCTAGCCCCAACAGGTTTTAATGCGAGTGTAGCGAAATGCTTGTGCTTCTAGTTCCGACAATGCAGTAATAACCAACGAGTAATCTAACCTAACAATTCCAAAACTACTACCTCATACACACAAGTGTAAAGGGATAAAGAATATGTACATAAAGATATATGAATGAGTGATGGTATAGAACGGCATACGCAAGATGCAGTAGATGGTATCGAGTACAGTACATACAGTGGGGCAAAAAAGTATTTAGTCAGCCACCAATTGTGCAAGTTCTCCCACTTAAAAAGATGAGGCCTGTACTTTTCAGCATAGGCACACTTCAACTATATGACAGACAAAATGAGAAAAAAAAATCCAGAAAATCACATTGTAGGATTTTTTATGAATTTATTGGCAAATTATGGTGGAAAATAATGATTTGCTCACCTACAAACAAGCAAGATTTCTGGCTCTCACAGACTGTTATTTCTTCTTTAAGATGCTCCTCTGTCCTCCACTCGTTACCTGTATTAACAGCACCTGTTTGAACTTGTTATCAGTATAAAAGACACCTGTCCACAACCTCAAGCAGTCACACTCCAAACTACACTATGGCCAAGACCAAAGAGCTGTCAAAGGACACCAGAAACAAAATTGTAGACCTGCACCAGGCTGGGAAGACTGAATCTGCAATAGGTAAGCAGCTTGGTTTGAAGAAATCAACTGTGGGAGCAATTATTAGGAAATGGAAGACATACAAGACCACTGATAATCTCCCTCGATCTGGGGCTCCACGCAAGATCTCACCCCGTGGGGTCAAAATGATCACAAGAACGGTGAGCAAAAATCCCAGAACCACATGGGGGGGACCTAGTGAATGACCTGCAGAGAGCTGGGACCAAAGTAACAAAGCCTACCATCAGCAAGGGCATTGAAGATGAAACGTGGCTGGGGCTTTCATTATGACAATCATCCCAAGCACACCGCCCGGGCAACGAAGGAGTGGCTTCGTAAGAAGCATTTCAAGGTCCTGGAGCGGCCTAGCCAGTCTCCAGATCTCAACCCCATAGAAAATCTTTGGAGGGAGTTGAAAGTCCGTGTTGCCCAGCAACAGCCCCAAAACATCACTGCTCTAGAGGAGATCTGCATGGAGGAATGGGCCAAAATACCAGCAACAGTGTGTGAAAACCTTGAAGACTTACAGAAAACTTTTGACCTCTGTCATTGCCAACAAAGGGTATATAACAAAGTATTGAGATAAACTTTTGTTATTGACTAAATACTTATTTTCCACAATAATTTGCAAATAAATTCGTAAAAAATCCTACAAATGTGATTTTCTGGATGTTTTTTTTTCTTTCATTTTGTCCATCATAGTTGAAGTGTACCTATGATGAAAATTACAGGCCTCTCATCTTTTTAAGTGGGAGAACTTGCACAATTGGTGGCTGACTAAATACTTTTTTGCCCCACTGTCTGTATGTGTTGTTTTTGTCACACTGCTTTGCTTTATCTTGGCCAAGTCACAGTTGTAAATTAGAACTTGTTCTCAACTGGCCTACCTGGTTAAATAAAGGTTAAATAAAAATAACGTTGTTGAAATCAAATCAAGCTTTATTTTTACAGCACATTTCAGACATGAATGCAACACAATGGCTTCACAGGAAAAAACAAAAGACAATGAAAATAAACAAATATTTAGTACACAACAAACAGACAACTAATGAGCACCCTAAGGAAATTCCATTGATTAAAATATTAATCGGATGATATATCCAAACCATAATATAAGCTTGTTTTTTAGGAGGGGCTCTGAAAGACACTAAGAGGGTGTCCACTGAAAATTGACTAGTAACATAACTGGGACCTAAGACATCCACCATGAGACCCACTAAATCTGCCCAAGAAGAGGTAAACAAAAGAAAAAAACAATACCAAACTTAAAGACAGGAAGCAAACCAAAAAGGTGGATCAACTAAAGGTGTTGAATCTCCACATCTATCAGACAACTGGAGCACTGGGCCAGACACTCTTAAATAGAACCTGGACGAGCTCAGGTGAAACACCTTCCCACTAACGAGATGGACAAGCCAGCACAGGTGTAACACATACTGACTAACGAGGTGACACCAATCAGTGCGCCCTACATGCTAACGAGCAAAACGTGCTAAAATTCAAACCTCAAACATAAATGGAAAAACCAAAGACCTTAACACCTTAAAACCTCTTAAGTCTACCTCTTCCTTTTTCGAACATTCTGTTAAAAATCGCGCAACTTTTCAGCGTCCTGCTACTCATGCCAGGAATATAGTATATGCATATGATTAGTATGTGTGGATAGAAAACACTCTGAAGTTTCTAAAACTGGTTAAATCACGGCTGTGACTATAACAGATCGTGTGTTTCATCGAAAAGCGCAAGAAAAACTGCTCTCTGAAAGCTAAAAATTATTTCCATGCGTCACTTTCATGGGTTGTTAAAAGGGCACAAACTTAATTATCGACCTGCATGCAACTCCTACAGATTCCACACGATGTCGCCATTGTCGTCATTTTCCAGGGACTTTTTTCTTGGTAAATCCAACTGGATTCAATTTCTTCCGGTCTCCACCAGGATGTTTTGAATGTGCACATTGGCAGCCATTGATTTGAAGACGAGGAGCTATTGAATATACATCGCCCTGTAATCATTTTGATAGATTATAAACGTTTACTAATACCTAAAGTTGGATTACAAAAGTATTTCGAAGTGTTTTGTGAAAGTTTATCGTCAACTTTTTTAATTTAAAAAAATGACGCAGCGTTTCAAAACGATGTTTTTTTCTGAATCACACAGCTTCCATAGAAAGCTATTTTGGGTATATATGGACCGATTTAAACGAAAAAAAGACCCAATAGTGATGTTTATGGGGCATATAGGAGTGCCAAGAAAGAAGCTCGTCAAAGGTAATGAATGTTTTATATTTTATTTCTGCGTTTTGTGTAGCGCCGGCTAAGCTAAATCTTTGTTTACATCGCAGTCAGGCATTTTGGGGTGTTGCATGCTATCAGATAATAGCTTCTCATGCTTTCGCCGAAAAGCATTTTAAAAATCTGACTTGTTGGCTAGGTTCACAACGAGTGTAGCTTTAATTCAATACCCTGCATGTGAATTTTGATGAACGTTTGAGTTTTAACGAGTACATTTAGCATTTAGCGTAGCGCATTTGCATTTCCAGGTGTCTACTTGAGACATCTGCGTCTCAAGTAGGAGCAAGAAGTTAAGAGAATGGTTACCACCAACAGAAAACAACTTCCAATTCACATTATAATCAACTACAATGCTTCACCTTCACCAATATAAACATGTTGTCCACTGGCTGTCAACAATTAAAAACAATATTTAAAAATATTTTTTTTCCCACTAGCTTCCAGAACTCTCGTCCCTTGGAACGAGCCCAAACAAAACTCATCTCCAATACGGAAACCATGCAGTCAAAATAAATTGTGATCCATGGCAATGCACTGGCTAAATGCAAAACACAAAACTTTTTAACTGCCCACCATTGAGACAATCAGCAACCAAGTTGTCCTTCCCACCGACATGTCTGATTTCAAGAAGAAACTCCTGCAATATCCGTAGTAACTTTCCACCTCACTGCGGAGCTTCTGTCTCTTTTCAGGGTTCACTAGATAGGCATGTTGTTGGATCGGGGCTCAGTCCCCAATGTCATGCTCTAGTACATTTGGGTTGGCACATCTGAGAATTAACCCTGGTATTCTAAAAGCAGGCCAACAATGCCAATATAATTGTACCAAAAAATTGTCCGTTGGTTGCATAAAAAAATATTACTAAATGTTACATAAATTGTAAATATGAAATATTTGATTGCATAGTCATATTTTCAATGGCTTTTCAATGACATTTTGCTAGGTGGCATAGCCCAATGTCAAAACACAGTTTTAACGTGTCCAAATCAATAACCAATATGCAGAATCAGTTTGGGATAAATTCAAAACCGAAAAATAAAATGTGCTATATAGACAAACATTTGCCACAATAATCATATTACTTGTATTTTTTAAAACAAGCACCTTATAAATTGCACAAGCACCAAAAAGTATGTTGTTTTGACAAGTAGCAATAAATCACTGATATCGATTAGGGGGGAAATCAGGTTGTACATGCTGTTGAAACTAACACAACAAAAAAAACACATGGAAATGGGAGATATATTTTACCTCACTGGTTAGAGGACAACCTGCAGAAGACAGTCAGCTACATTTGGGAGTGATGCATTTAAATTTAGGGGTCGCTAAACAAAGGAACGCAACACTTATTTGTCATCATTCATCGATATCATGCTAAAATCAATTGTGCGAGAGGAGGCGAGGTTGAGGTGAAGTTGCACGTCCTGTTAAAACTAACAGCTGAAAAACCACACGGAATCTGGGAATAATGTGTACATCACTGGTTAGAGGACAATTTGTATAAAACAGATCGCTACATTTGAGTGTTGCATTTTGATTCAAGTGGGTGGTGTCGTGGAAATTGAGTCGAGAGAGAGACTTGGTCAAACAATCATCTTTATTTAATATTGACTAATTATTGCAATAATGAAACCGTCAGCCCAACTGTCTTAACTGACTATTAATCTGAGAGTCTACCCTTTACAGACAATGCACAGTTTATATAGCTAATACCCAGAATGCTTGGTTCCATCCCTCCCATATGAATTGCGGGGCACCATAAGCCATTTTTGGCTGTTTTTCCTGTCTTTATCTGTATACAGTGGTCACTGGTACGCCATTTCCGGGCACAACTTGCAGACTTGTTTACGTGTTGCTGTGCGTTTTGTTGCCAACCTATTTTGCTACCTGACAACTTTACGGTTTTTACTTTTTAATTACTGTTTATATTTGTGTTTTTTCCCTCAACTTTTTCACTCCGGATACTTTATCTGGACATGGTTCGTCAGGACCTCCAACAGCCGAAGCTAAGTAGTAACATTAACATGATGCCTTCTAATTGCAGTCGCTGTACTCATAATATACAGGAGAATGATCGCCTTACGGCGAGGATAGCTGTGCTACAAGCCCAGCTTCAGACGCAATCGTTAGGCAAGGGTAATTTCAGTGTAGGAAAGGATGAAACAACGTCTGTGCCACCAGTAAGTACAGATAGTAACGTTAGTATAAATCCCCTCGCACGGTCCCCGCAGCCGGACAACTTTCTCACGGTTTCTGGAAGGAAATGCTGTAGGAATGCTCAACCGGTGTCGCTCATTCAGCCGACAGAAACTTTCAACGGGTTTTCCCCCATTAAGCAGCGAGCCAGAGTCAGAGGCCGAGCCTTCTCTTGTCTCTACTCCTCCCGTTACGGGGTCTGAGACGCCGAAGCTTCCCACCATTAGCTCTGACAAATTGAAAACTCTAGTCATTGGCGACTCCATTACCCACAGTATTAGACTTAAAACAAATCATCCAGCGATCATACACTGTTTATCAGGGGGCAGGGCTACCGACGTTAAGGCTAATCTGAAGATGGTGCTGGCTAAAGCTAAAACTGGCGAGTGTAGAGAGTATAGAGATATTGTTATCCACGTCGGCACCAACGATGTTAGGATTAAACAGTCAGAGATCACCAAGCGCAACATAGCGTCAGCGTGTAAATCAGCTAGAAAGATATGTCGGCATCGGGTAATTGTCTCTGGCCCCCTCCCAGTTAGGGGGAGTGATGAGCTCTACAGCAGTCTCACAACTCAATCGCTGGTTGAAAACTGTTTTCTGCCCCTCCCAAAAGATAGAATTTGTAGATAATTGGCCCTCTTTCTGGGACTCACCCACAAACCGGACCAAGCCTGACCTGCTGAGGAGTGACGGACTCCATCCTAGCTGGAAGGGTGCTCTCATCTTATCTACCAACATAGACAGGGCTATAACTCCTCTAGCTCAAGAATGAAATAGGGTGCAGGCCAGGCAGCAGGCTGTTAGCCAGCCTGCCAGCATAGTGGAGTCTGCCACTAGCACAGTCAGTGTAGTCAGCTCAGCTATCCCCATTGAGACCGTGTCTGTGCCTCGACCTAGGTTGGGCAAAACTAAACATGGCGGTGTTCACCTTAGCAATCTCACTAGGATAAAGACCACCTCCATTCCTGTCATTATTGAAAGAGATCATGATACCTCACATCTCAAAATAGGGCTACTTAATGTTAGATCCCTTACTTCAAAGGCAGTTATAGTCAATGAGCTAATCACTGATCATAATCTCGATGTGATTGGCCTGACTGAAACATGGCTTAAGCCTGCATCCCGCAAAAATCTGTTGCACAGCAACTCACTGCCTTCCTGAAGACAATGTATATGAAATGCTTCAGTCTGGTTTTAGACCCCATCATAGCACTGAGACTGCACTTGTGAAGGTGGTAAATTACCTTTTAATGGCATCAGACCGAGGCTTTGCATCTGTCCTCGTGGTCCTAGACCTTAGTGCTGCTTTTGATATCATCGATCACCACATTCTTTTGGAGAGATTGGAAACCCAAATTGGTCTACACGGACAAGTTCTGGCCTGGTTTAGATCTTATCTGTCGGAAAGATATCAGTTTGTCTCTGTGAATGGTTTGTCCTCTGACAAATCAACTGTACATTTCGGTGTTCCTCAAGGTTCCGTTTTAGGACCACTATTGCTTTCACTATATATTTTACCTCTTGGGGATGTCATTCGAAAACATAATGTTAACTTTCACTGCTATGCGGATGACACACAGCTGTACATTTCAATGAAACATGGTGAAGCCCCAAAATTGCCCTCGCTAGAAGCATGTGTTTCAGACATAAGGAAGTGGATGGCTGCAAACTTTCTACTTTTAAACCCGGACAAAACAGAGATGCTTGTTCTAGGTCCCAAGAAACAAAGAGATCTTCTGTTGAATCTGACAATTAATCTTAATGGTGGTACAGTCGTCTCAAATAAAACTGTGAAGGACCTCGGCGTTACTCTGGACCCTGATCTCTCTTTTGAAGAACATATCAAGACCATTTCAAGGACAGCTTTTTTCCATCTACGTAACATTGCAAAAATCAGAAACTTTCTGTCCAAAAATGATGCAGAAAAATTAATCCATGCTTTTGTCACTTCTAGGTTAGACTACTGCAATGCTCTAATTTCCGGCTACCCGGATAAAGCACTAAATAAACTTCAGTTAGTGCTAAATACGGCTGCTAGAATCCTGACTAGAACCAAAAAATGTGATCATATTACTCCAGTGCTAGCCTCCCTACACTGGCTTCCTGTCAAGGCAAGGGCTGATTTCAAGGTTTTACTGCTAACCTACAAAGCATTACATGGGCTTGCTCCTACCAATCTCTCTGATTTGGTCCTGCCGTACATACCTACACGTACGCTACGGTCACAAGACGCAGGCCTCCGAATTGTCCCTAGAATTTCTAAGCAAACAGCTGGAGGCAGGGCTTTCTCCTATAGAGCTCCATTTTTATGGAATGGTCTGCCTACCCATGTAAGAGACGCAAACTCGGTCTCAATCTTTAAGTCTTTACTGAAGACTCATCTCTTCAGTGGGTCATATGATTGAGTGTAGTCTGGCCCAGAAGTGGGAAGGTGAACGGAAAGGCAACGAACCGCCCTTGCTGTCTCTGCCTGGCCGGTTCCCCTCTTTCCACTGGGATTATCTGCCTCTAACCCTGTTACAGGGGCTGAGTCACTGGCTTACTGGGGCTCTTTCATACCGTCCCTGGGAGGGGTGCGTCACTTGAGTGGGTTGAGTCACTGATGTGGTCTGCCTGTCTGGGTTGTGCCGTGGCGGAGATCTTTGTGGGCTACACCCGGCACAGCCAGAAGAGGACTGGCCACCCCACATAGCCTGGTTCCTCTCTAGGTTTCTTCCTAGGTTTTGACCTTTCTAGGGAGTTTTTCCTAGCCGCCGTGCTTCTACACCTGCATTGCTTGCTGTTTGGGGTTTTAGGCTGGGTTTCTGTACAGCACTTTGAGATATCAGTTGATGTACGAAGGGCTATATAAATCAATTTGATTTGATCTAAACCTGGCATTATATTAACCCCGGACCCTGGCCTAATTTCCCAGATGCCAGGATGTCTTTGTTCTACTCCTCTCTATCCCAGCTAAACATACACCATATCTGGTCTATGGAATGCAGGCTCAATCAGACCGGAGACATAAGTTTCACCTGCACCACTAATCGTAGAATGGAATGTGGCCATTTGGTTTTTAATCACGAGACATCAATCAATTGTCAGCTTCAAGCTGTCTCTAGTGAAATCCATGTCCTCGACACCCAGACTAGCTGCAGGAAGCTAGAGTGAACACCATAAAACTCAGAATTAGCAGGACAGAAATATCTTACTGTTTGTTAAGTAAATAATTGTTGAATATCCACCAAATTAGGTAAATTGTGACATTATTAAAATACTCCTACAATGTTAAAACATTATACATTGTGACATCATTTCATTGATATCATGAAACAACTCCTTCATGTATTTTATGATGTTTGATCAGAGATCTTTTATCAGAGTATCTCTTGTCACATTCACCACAGCTATAAGGTTTCTCTCCTGTGTGTGATCTCTGGTGTATAGTCAGAGGGCCAGATGAAACAAAACTCTTCCCACATTGACCACAGCGATAAGGTTTCTCTCCTGTGTGAGTTCTCCGGTGTGATATCAGGCTGAATGACTGAGTAAAACTCTTCCCACATTGAGTACAGCTAAAATGTGTCTCTCCTGTGTGTGTTCTATGGTGTGAAGTCAGCTGGCTTGATGTATAAAAACTCTTCACACATTGATCACAGCCATACGGTTTCTCTCCTGTGTGTGTTCTCTGGTGTATAGTTAGATAGCTTGATGTTGAAAAACTCTTCCCACATCGATTACAGCTATAATGTTTCCCTCCTGTGTGTCCGTTGGTGTACTGTTTAGCTGAGTAAAACTCTTCCCACATTGATCACAGCCAAAAGGTTTCTCTCCAGTGTGTATTCTCTGGTGTATTTTAAGGTCTCCTGGAGAGTTGAATCTCTTCCCACAGTCAGAGCAGCAGTGAGATGTCTTCCCTGTGGGTCTCTGCTGTTGTTTCTTGAGGTGTTCGGATGTGGAGAGACTCTTCTCTGCCTCGTCAGCATCATGATGTTGAGGCTCCCCAGAGGATCCACGACAATCCCGCCTCTCTCCTCTGTGAATGGCAAAGTCAGACAGATAGTTAAAGGCCCACAACAACAGAAATCCATTGTTTATTTGAGGTAAAAGGTGATGCCCAGAGCATACCCATGAAGTTCTAAAACAATTGACGTTTGTTAATTGTCAAAGAATTTAAGACAGTCAAGTTAGGAACAAGTCCTATTTGTCTTGTTTTCACATTAGTGGTAACTAGAAATAAGTTATTAAAGCCGGCTACCCAAAACAAAACAACGACCCAAAACAACGGCACCGCAGAAGGGTCAGACGGAGCGGTCTTCTGGTCAGGCTCCGTAGACGGGCACATCGCGCACCGCTCCGGAGTATACTACTCGCCAATGTCCAGTCTCTTGACAACAAGGTAGACTAAATCCGAGCAAGGGTTACCTTCCAGAGACACATCAGAGATTGTAACGTTCTTTGTTTCACGGAAACATGGTTTACTCGGGATATGTTATCAGAGTTGGTACAGCCACCATTACCTACCAAGAGAATTCTCTTCGATTATAATCACAGTTGTGGATATCCCCCCCATTGCCCTGACAGAACTTCAGTGGACTCTATGTAAACTTTTAACCACATATCCGAGGCTGCATTTATTGTAGTGGGGATTTTAACAAGTCTAATCTGAAAACAAGGCTCCCTAAATTTTATCAGCATATCGAATGCGCGACCCGGGCTGGCATAACCCTGGATCATTGTTATTCTAACTTCCGTGACGCATACAAAGCCCTCCCCCGCCCTCCTTTCGGAAAATCTGACCACAACTCCATTTTGTTGCTCCCAGCCTATAAACCCGAACTAAAACAGGAAACGACCATGCTCAGGTCTGTTCAACGCTGGTCCGACCAATCGGATCTCACGCTTCAAGATTGCTTCAATCACGTGGACTGGGATATGTTCCACATAGCTTCGGACAATAACATTGATGAATACGCTGATTCAGTGAGCGAGTTTATTAGCAAGTGCATAGGTGATGTTGTACCCATAGCAACTATTAAAACCTTGCCCAACCAGAAACCGTGGATCGATGGTTGCATTCGCGCAAAACTGAAAGTGCGAACCACTGCTTTTAATCAGGGCAAGGCGGCCAGAAACATGACCGAATACAAACAGTACAGCTATTCCCTCCACAAGGCAATCAAACAAGCTAAGCGTCAGTATAGAGAAAGTCGAGTTGCAATTCAACAGCTCAGACACGAGAGGTATGTGGCAGGGTCTACAGTCAATCATGGACTACAAAAAGAAAACCAGCCCCGCCGCAGACCACGATGTCTTGCTCCCAGACAAACTAAACAACTTCTTTGCTCGCTTTGAGGACAATACAACACGGCCCACTACCACAACATGTGGGCTCTCCTTCACTGCAGCCAAGTAAAACATTTAAACGTGTTAACCCTCGCAGGGCTGCCAGCCCAGATGGCATCTCCAGCCTCAGAGCATGCGCAGACCAGCTGGCTGTTGTTTTTACAGACATATTCAATCCATCCTTATCCCAGTCTGCTGTTCCCACATGCTTCAAGAGGGCCACCATTTTTCCTGTTTCCAAGAAAGCTAAGGTAACTGAGCTAATTGACTATGACCCTGTAGCACTCAATTCCATCATCATGAAGTGCGTTGATAGACTAGTCAAGGACCATATCACCTCCACCCTACCTGACACCCTAGACCCACTCCAATTTCCTTATCGCCCCAATAGGTCCACAGACGACGCAATCACACTGCACCTAACCCATCTGGACGAGAGGAATACCTAAGTAAGAATGATGTTCATCGACTACAGCTCAGCATTTAACACCATAGTACCCTCCAAACTCATCATTAAGCTCGAGACCCTGGGTCCCGACCCCGCCCTGTTCAACCGGATACAGGAATTCTTGACGGGCCGCCCTCAGGTGGTGAGGGTAGGAAACAACATCTCCACCCCGCTGATCCTCAACACTGGGGCCCCAAAAGGGTGCGTTCTCAGCCCTCTCCTGTACTCCCTGTACACCCATGACTGCGTGGCCATGCACACCTCCAACTCAATCATCAAGTTTGCAGATGACACTACAGTGGTAGAATTGATTACCAACAACAACAAGACGGCCTACAGGGAGGAGGTGAGGGCCCTCGGAGTGTGGTGTCAGGAAAATAACCTCACACTCAATGTCAACAAAACAAATGAGATGATCGTGGACTTCAGGAAACATCAGAGGGAGCAGCCCCCATCCACATTGACGGGTCAGTAGTGGAGAAGGTGGAAAGTTAAGTTCCTCGGCGTACACATCACGGACAAACTGAAATGGTCCACCCACACAGACAGCATGATGAAGTAGGCGCAGTAGCGCCTCTTCAACTTCAGGAGGCTGAAGAAATTCGGCTGGTCACCAAAAACACTCAAACTTTTACAGATGGGTTAACCGCCTTGTTCAGGGGCAGAACGGCATATTTCTACCTTGTCAGCTCGGGGATTCAATCACTGGCCCAACACTAACCACTAGGCTACCTGCCGCCCCTCTTCACCTAACAACAACATAAACCTAGGACTATGTATAATTTAATATTTCAGGTGAAACAAGGAAACTAAAATGTCTTTCTCGTGACATTTCATAACCTGATCACCAGATCATTTTGTGAATAATCCCGCTAGGTAGTTGCATGTCGTGATGTTTGTCATTCAGAAAATGATTTCCTGGATCAGCTGATGATAGTTGAACATGTGACTAACAGCTACAGTAGTAAGTATTGTGTGTAATTATTGAAGAACCGTGATAATGACAGTATCGATTTGGGTGTTAAAGTCAAGGTGACTCTCGGTTAGAACCATTGGATTTAGCAAACTCAATTTATATAGGATGTCTGTGCCCATGAAAACTGTTTTCCCAGCGCATAAGGAGACACTAAATGTGATGTAGTTAGAGTGCATTTCAGAATACAAAAAAACTGTCCCACTTACATCACAGTCACTCCCCTTTATGTAAATGATTAATACCCTTTAGCCTTTGCCACCCTTATCTTTTTGCTTAGTTTCCATTCTCTGATTGGCTCAGACATTAGGGCATAGATTCTATTGGTGGCGTGACCATTGCAATGACACAAAAATCAACAGACATGCACACTCCTATTGCAGGTGCCGATAACTGATTAACTAATGTTCCTGTCCAAAGGCTTTCACAAGACCCAGAATGACCAGTTGTGTTGATCCAGCTTTGCACAATCACATATGTCTAATGGTTAACTATATTGATTCTGCTACCTACTTCTAATAAAACAGTACAGACACTGGACAATTCTAAAGGTACTGGAAAATGTCCAATAAACTCCAGGAATTTAAAATATGAATGGGGTTGCCCTAATGCTGGGGGAACACCAGTAAGCTTAATTCACTGGAAGTTATGCATGCCAGCCAACGGTAGTCAATGTTGGCCTCCCATGTGGCTTGGATAGGATATAGTGCTTGAGGTGTCACTACAGACCCTGGTTAAATTGTAATGGTATGAATAAAATTGGCTGAATATTATACAATGACTTATAAACAGCTCTAACAACTTGACCCCGACAGGAAATCTACACGGGAAATTCTAGAATATACTGTAGCGGTATTTATTAGAGAGGGGTAAAGAAAGATTTTGTTCAGGCGCCAGGCAGGTATTAACCATGCGGAAAGGAAAAGAGTAGAATAGAGAGAGTACCACTACCAGACCCACACACATCAGCAGAAGAGACTGCCTAGAGGGTAGCCTGTTTACCAGATAGCCAGTGGAGAGAAAAAAAGAATACACACCATATAAAACCCACATCACAGCACAGGGGTAACCCAAACAAGAATACCTCATACAATAATACTAATACTAATAATGGCAGAGCAATTCAACAGCAACTTCATACAAGAACGAACCCAGTCATCAACATAGGATTTGCAATAATCTGTATTATTTTCTAGTGGATGAGTGCAAAGGGTATGAATGTGGGGGGTGTTCATCGACACAACAAAGGCCTTAAAAATGTCCACAGTCTTCTCGGCCACATGTCATTAGTACACCTCAATACAGTTCACATAACAATACACAACTTGCAAGCAACCTCCCTTTTAACTAAAATGTCCAAATACTTCTGGCAGGGCAATAATAGTCCAGCTCTAATGAACTTCAATAGGAAGTGCATTGGAAAAATAGAGAGTCTGTTGCAGGGTAAAGCACTGGAACGATAGAGGGAAGAGAAAAAGAGAAAGAGAACAAGAGAGATCTTAGCTGTGGTCTTCAGGCGTGCAGGTGTACTGTCTGACTGTCCGATGGTTTGTTGGTTTGTATGTTAAAGCTTCGCAACAATGTTGCTACTAATCCATGCGATCCATAACGGGCGCGGTCCCAAACTAAAACAACCACGACCTAGAGCGATTACATCGATGATTGAGTTAAACACTCTATAAACTACACACGCTGAAAACAAACAAAACTTCTGCAGCACAGCACACACAATCAAACTGTCGCGCCACCAAAGAGCCCCTCCCCAAAGAGCTGAATGAGCTCTCTTTATTTCCTCCTTCCTTACTGCTCATGCGCTCTTAAAGTGGCAGTGCACGGTGAAGGCTCCGTGCAGATTTCGCCACACTCCTCCCCCCATGAAAAAACAATGCCTGTAGAAACAGAGAGGATGCAGGCTTTGACAGGTTCATGTTCCTGCTACACAAAACCAGGGAAGTCCTCCTCATCAGAGTCCTCCACGAAGAGGTCCTGCAGGTGTTGCTTTTGCCTGCGATCCAGCTCTTCTGCCGTAGGGTAGCAGGGCTTTAGGTCAACAACATGCACTGTCCTGACGTCTTCCCCAGTGTCCTCCAAACAGACCAAGTAGTTCACTGGTCCCAACTGCTGCACTACACGGTATGGACCTTTCCATCTCGAAGCTAGCCTGGCAGTGAACTTCTTAGATGCCTTTGACAGATGATGTGAACGTACCCAGACACGAGACTGGGGTGGAAAACACACGTCTCGTCTATGTTTGTCATAGTTTCTCAGCTGTCGTTGTTTGGCTTTGGTTTTGCTGGCCTCCACTCTGGCTAGCAAGGTGTGGTGGTGTTGTACGGCATCAAACGCTGGGCAGTCAGGTGAAACATTCGAACTTTGCAAGACTCGGTCCATCGGACCTTTTAGTGGTCTTCCCAGGTGGAGTTTGGCGGGAGTGACCCCAGAAGTCTCCTGCACGGCAGAGTTCAGTGCAAAGCGAAATTCAGGGAGATGCTGATCCCACCTTGTGTGCTGATCCCCCACGAATGAAGCAATCATCCCCTTCAGGGTTCGGTTTACCCTCTCGGTCAGGTTGGTCTGAGGATGATAGGCTGTGGTCAACTTGGCAATTACACCCCAGTAGGTACAGAGCTCTTTGTAGATTCCTGATATGAACTGCGGACCACGGTCAGAGAGGATTTGGTCTGGAATCCCGAATCTGGTAAAGACCTCCCTTCTCAGAATTAGAGCAATGGCTGATGCAGTGGCTTTGCGGAGGGGAAACAACTCCACCCAGTGTGTGTAGTAGTCCACTACCACCAATAAAAATTCATTCTGTGTCCCCCGGCTGGGAGGAAAAGGTCCCACGAGGTCAATTCCCAACATTTCATTTGGATGGTTCACCACGGTCTGCTGCATTTTTCCGGCAGGTCTGCCAATGTCTGGTTTGTATTTCTGGCAGACTTCACACTGCTGTACAAACTTCCGGGTATCAACCCACATGCCTGGCCAGTAAAGCACCTCTTGTAGTCTTCGATAAGTTTTAAAAACTCCAAGATGGCCACTCATGGGATTGGCATGATAAGCTTGGATTATCTGGTCACTCAATGTAGAGGGAATGAAGACGCGATAATGGGTGCTGTGTAGTCCATCTCCTCTTGGAGTTTTTCGATACACTTTATCCTGAATTATGCTATACTTATCATTGAAGCGACTCTTGGAGTCTTCTTCAGACAGACTCTTGTGGATCGCCATGATGGCAGCATCCTTCTGCTGTGCTCTCCATACACTCTCATTTAGCGGTAGTATAAGTACTGCACAAGGGAGGACAAACATTGGCAGTCTCTGTAATCCGAGAAAGGGCATCTGGTACAACGTTCAGTTTTCCTTTGCGATACTCAATGATGAAGTCAAACTTCTGCAGTCTGATAGACCAGCGAATAAGACGGCTGTTGGTCTTGCCTGATGCCAGAACCCACTGCAGAGCAGCATGGTCTGTGACAACGGTGAAGATCTTTGCCTCCAAGTAGTAGCTCCATTTCTCCAAAGCCCAGACCACAGCGAGGCACTCCCTTTCAGTCGTTGAATAATCCCTCTCGGCTGAATTAAGGGTGCGACTTGCATAGGCAAGAACTTCTTCTGTTCCAAGTCCTGTTTGTTGAGCCAAGACTGCTCCAAGTCCTGTTTGACTTGCATCCGTGTACACAATGAAATGAGAATTCAGGTTAGGATGTCCAAGCACTGGAGGAGTAATTAGACTGTTTTTGAGTGCTTCAAATGCACCTTGGCATGCAGGGGTCCATTGGAATTTCACACCTTTCTTCTTAAGGTGATTGAGGGGTTCGGCTACCTTTGAAAAGTCAGGCACAAACCTGTGGTACCATCCAGCCATACCCAGAAACCGCTGAACAGCCTTGAGGGATGTGGGAATTGGGAATTCCTGCACGGCTGCAACTTTGGCTGGATCTGCATGGATACCTTCAGCATTAACCACATGACCAAGGAACTTGAGTTCTGGCAGACAGAAACGACACTTCTTCAAGTTCAAGGTCAAACCTGCAGCCTTTAGTCTGTCGAAGACGGACTGAATGTCTTGCAGATGATCCGCGACAGAGGAGGAGTAGATTATGATGTCATCCAGATAAACAAGACAATTTCTACCCCTCAGATCTCCCAGGACAGTCTCCATCAACCTTTGGAAGGTTGCTGGAGCATTCTTCAAACCAAAAGGCATGACTTTGAAGGAGTACAAACCAGCAGGGGTGACAAAGGCAGTCTTGTCCTGACTAGCGGGATCCATTGACACCTGCCAATAGCCACTGTTCAGATCTAGATTACTAAAGATGGATGCTCCTGCCAGAGATTCCAGTATGTCATTTATGTTTGGTAGAGGGTAGGCATCGCTTTCTGTTATGGCATTCGGCTTCCTGTAGTCCACACAGAATCGATATCCACCATCTTTCTTAGGAATCAGAACAACCGGAGAAGCCCATCCGGAAAAAGAAGGTTCCACCATTCCATTCTCCAACATGCTTTTGAGCTGTTCATTGAGAATTGCCAGTTTGGCGGGGGACAGCCTGTAGGGACGCTGCTTAATGGGGACCTCATGCCGGGTATAGATTTTGTGTTTGAAGACGGTTGTACGGCCGAGTGTAAGAGTACAGACCTCACTGTTCACGTCCAACATCTGGGATAGCTGCCACTTTTCATCATCCGACAGACATGCCTGTTGCACCGCTTGTTTGATGTAGAAATCAGCATCAGGTTTGCTTTTGCTCTCGGATAGAAGGGGGGGTACGGCGGTAATCAGGGTGATAGTTGGGTTCTCAGACTTCACTGGTGGAACATGTTTTTGTCTTTGTCTCTTTATATTTTCTCTGTTTCTGACTTGACCTTGTCCGGACTCTGCATAATGTAGCAGGCTCCAACCTGAAATCAGTGCATTACCAGGTTGAAATGGATGAGGCTGAGAATAGTCAGAGTGCAGCCGATAGGAGGGTTCGGACATCGAGATGGTCAGTCCACTGAAGAACAGGAAGTCTAGGCCAAGGACTACAGCAAATGCAAGGCTTGAATCTGCAAGAATTGCCACAGGAAGGTTAATAGTCTCACCATGCAGTTTTATTATTATACTAATCCAGCCCAAGGGAGTGGTAGGTTCTCCATTGGCCAAGTACAATGGTCCCTCCTCAATGTTCGTAGCTCCTCATGAGGTAATGCCATGTTCTGCCACAGGGCCTCTTGCATCAGGGTGTAAGATGCCCCTGTGTCGATTATGGCCTTCCCTCTCCAGTTCCTAACAGTCAGAGGAACCAATAGTTGTTGCGGAATAGGAATAAGACCGCTAGCTGTGCTGTCTAAAGGCTTCATGGTGGGCATTAAGGCTGACCCAATTGTATGCAAGCCACCACGCCTGTCTAGACTTTCAGTCTTCGGTCCTTTCTGACCTTTTCCTGAATCCTGACGCTGGACATAGAGCGGGCAAGAATCTGGAGGATGTTGAACTTTACACCTCCAACACACAGCTGGACATTTGTCCTGGATCTTGGGTACCAATATCTGAGACGGTTTAGCCCCAGGAGAGTTATGGGTATACTGGGATGAGGGAACGGGGTTTTTAGTTTGGAGGTGGTGCTTCCAGTCCTTCTCAAACTGAGTCCCAAGACGCACCAGATCATCCACATTTTGCACACGTCCTCGAAGTTGACTAGCAAGGCGGGGAACCATGTTCTTAAGAAGGAGTTTGACCATCTCCTGCTCAGTAATGTCAGCCTTCCATCTCCTACATAGAACTCGATAGGAGAAGGCAAAGTCCCGTATTGGCTCTGCTTCACCCTGGACTCTGTTACGAACACGTTCCGCCAGTTCATCCCCATAGTCCTCTGAGAGGAAGGCTAAGAGGAATATTTTTTGAAACTCCTCCCAGGTTGACACATGTTCACGGGCTATCTCCCACCAGTCTCTTGCTGTACCATGGAGAACACTGCGGAGGGTGGCAAGAACCTCCAAGTCAGTAAGGGGCCGGATAGAAAGAAAATCATTACACTTAGATAAGAAAAACAGTGGATCAACATCATCTTCTGGGCTGCCAAAAGTGGGGAAAAGTAGTTTAATAGGGAGGGAGCGCTCTAGAGGAGGCATGACAGTGGGAGTTCTGTTGTTTAACAGTATCTTCAGAGGGGTTTTTGTAGTACTACCTGTTCCTATTACCTTACTGGCCAAGCCAGTGGCAGAGGTAAAAACCTGAGGGAGGTGCAGAAGATTTGTCCAGAAGGGAAAGCACTGCATTACCTCCTGGTGCAGCCCTTCCAGTTGAAGGTCTGTGGCCTTCTGTGCTTTTTCCATCTCATTAACGGTGTCCTTTTGAGTCTGTTCAATCAAAAATCGTAGTTCCCCTGTAAGAGTTCTTCATGTCCTCCATAACTTCCTTCAGATAAGAACACACTCCCTTCACAACAGAGGCTGACTCCTCTGCTCTCTGTTTTTGTTCCTCCTCACGAAAGATTATGACTTGATGATGGTTAGTTTCAATTTGTGTTTTGAACCGGTGCAGTTTGCCTTGAATATCCTGCTTCAGGGAATCTTGTAAATATTTCTGTCTCTGAACAATTTGTTGTTGGTTTTCCTCCATTTGACAGGGAAGGTAATCCATCTGCACATCTGTCTGATGAGCCTCCACACATTCACTGAGTTTGCGAATGGCATTCTCCTGCATTGTCAAACTATGATTGGTGTGTGTCCATTGATGTTCCAGTTGTCCAGTGATCACAGAGACACCTCTCCCAGTCTCTCTGGACAGGGTAACCGGAAGGGTTTGAGGGGAGGGTAATGGTGGAGATGTTATAGGTGAGCCAGAAGCCTAGGGATTAGGGGCAGTGCTATCCAACTCCATTAGTTCATCGAGTCCTTCCACAATGAAAGAATCTCGAACATGATTACCATCAGGTGTGTCCACATTGACACAGTATGGGGTTCCAACAAAATACATGATTCAACCTTGTGTGGATGGTGTCATGGGTGTTTCTCTTCAAGTCCCTGTTTGGGCGCCAATTCTGTAGCGGTATTTATTAGAGAGGGGTAAAGAAAGATTTTGTTCGGGCGCCAGGCAGGTATTAACCATGCCGAAAGGAAAAGAGTAGAATAGAGAGAGTACCACTACCAGACCCACACACATCAGCAGAAGAGACTGCCTAGAGGGTAGCCTGTTTACCAGATAGCCAGTGGAGAGAAAAAAGAATACACACCATATAAAACCCACATCACAGCACAGGGGTAACCCAAACAAGAATACCTCATACAATAATACTAATAATGGCAGAGCAATTCAACAGCAACTTCATACAAGAACGAACCCAGTCATCAACATAGGATTTGCAATAATCTGTATTATTTTCTAGTGGATGAGTGCAAAGGCTATGAATGTGGGGGGTGTTCATCGACACAACAAAGGCCTTAAAAATGTCCACAGTCTTCTCGGCCACATGTCATTAGTACACCTCAATACAGTTCACATAACAATACACAACTTGCAAGCAACCTCCCTTTTAACTAAAATGTCCAAATACTTCTGGCAGGGCAATAATAGTCCAGCTCTAATAAACTTCAATAGGAAGTGCATTGGAAAAATAGAGAGTCTGTTGCAGGGTAAAGCACTGGAACGATAGAGGGAAGAGAAAAAGAGAAAGAGAACAAGAGAGATCTTAGCTGTGGTCTTCAGGCGTGCAGGTGTACTGTCTGACTGTCCAATGGTTTGTTGGTTTGTATGTTAAAGCTTCGCAACAATGTTGCTACTAATCCATGCGATCCATAACGGGCGCGGTCCCAAACGAAAACAACCACGACCTAGAGCGATTACACCGATGATTGAGTTAAACACTCTATAAACTACACACGCTGAAAACAAACAAAACTTCTGCAGCACAGTACACACAATCAAACTGTCGCGCCACCAAAGAGCCCCTCCCCAAAGAGCTGAATGAGCTCTCTTTATTTCCTCCTTCCTTACTGCTCATGCACTCTTAAAGTGGCAGTGCACGGTGAAGGCTCCGTGCAGATTTCGCCACAATACTGTACTCTATAGCCTAGAAACCTGGTAAACTATCATTATGACATCAAGGATGAATTCTAGAATATACTATATATCCTAGAAACCTGGTTAAACTATCATTATGACATCATGGATGGCCAGGCCTTGTACTCATAGTGTAGTGAATTCAGGGGATAGCCCTGAGCTGAACTCAAACCTGGGTCCAGTGACTGTCAAGCCAACACCTTATAACTGTTACGCCAAGATGTCTGAAATTCTTGACGAGGTCGCTAGGTTTTGGGTTAAGGTGGCTACAATAGCTTTCTCTATGAATTTGTGAGTGGTTACATTTCTCCAGCCCCCATCCCTCAGCTGTTTACCAAACCAAGTCTCAGGGCAGGCATTTTGTTTCTGTTTAAATCCTAGGTTGTCCCTTTAAAAAAGCCCCATCAACAAATCAACTAATGTGCAGTTTAAACAATAACAAAGCTGTCATTCCACCACTGTTTTGGTAATAAGATGATGGATGGGGCTGGAGAAATGTAACTACTATCAAATTCATGAACAGACCTATGAATGCAATGACTGACTATCCATGACATCAACATTATAGATTTAACCATGTTGAGGCTATACAGTGCTGATTTACATTGTTTCTAAACATTGGAGTTAAACAAGTTTATTTGGGTCCTGATGGGGTACAACAGTTGAACTAAGCGCATGAGGCATCAAGAATCAATGGCTATAAATAAATAATTTAGAAATCCAAATATAGATGTAACAATGGCAGATTTCGCCTTCAACACCAAAACATCAGTTCAACAACTGCAGAGTTTGCACATCTGTATTTAAGCCTGTACTTACTAGTGTTAATCAGGTCCTGTTCTTCATTAGAACCATTGGATGCCTTAAGATGCGTTTGGGAAACTGGGCCCAGAAATCCAGGTTCCTCCTCCTTTTTCTCTCTAAAAACTGCATCCTCCTCTTCTTTTACTGTAACACCCTCCTCCTCTTTCACTCTGAATGAGTCTTCCTCTTCTTTCACTGTCACGTCTTGCTCTTCTTCTTTCACGGTAACAGCTTCACCCTCTACTTGTTTTTGTACTGTAACATCCTTCTCTTCCTCCTCCTCCTCTTTTACGAAAGCTTTTTTCTCCGTCCAGCAGACCTCCTCTTCTTTATCGGGAGGAGAGTAGCTTAGTGAACTCATGGTCGGGGATGTTAGCTAGTTAGCATTAGCTACCAGACTAGTTCTAAGCTAACTTAGCAAACCAGCTAGCTGACACAACGTAAATATATAATTAAATGGGCCAACAAGTATATACGACAGAAGTGTGTTTAATACACAGCGACTAATATCCACCAAAAACAGTGTAAAGAGAGTGAATGTTGTAGCTATGTATGCTAGAAAGCTACCGAGGTGTCTGACTAGCTGTTGTTGCTGAAGGAGCGTCCCGTCCACTAGATTAGACGTCACACCGGCAGCGTCACCTGAACCTAAAAGACGTACATCGCCATCGGCTGACTGGAGTGGGCAACGCAGCTGATGAACCAGAAGTTCATTTTTCATTTATTTCATAAAAGTTTAATATTATATTAAGTCGTTCAAAGATAAGCATGTGTTGATTGATTCGCTGTTAATGAGTGACAATTTAAAACAAACTTTACACCCACTACACATTTGCATTGAACCATACTTCTGACATGGTTCATTTGGCCCCAGAGGCATATCTTTTATCATAGCCAAAATGTGGTTAATTCAATTCTTCATGACTTTGTCAATCAACTTGTTCTTAATAAATCTAAATCATGGTTTAGTGTTTCTGTATCAAAATGGACCTTTAACAAATTCAAATCCTTTGGAGTCATTTTGACCCCAGCCAAAAGCACCTTTGATAAATAGGACATTTATTTCAAATCAAAATCAATTCACATTTTATTGGTCACATGCTCATGTTTAGCAGATGTTATTGCGGGTGTAGCGAAATGCTTGTGGTTCTAGCTCTGACAGTGCAGTAATATCTAACAAGTAATATCTAACAATTTCACAACTTATACCCAATACACACAAATCTAAGTATTTCAATCTGGGTTTCTCTGTAGACATAATCCATCCCACCAGAGGGTGGAGGGGCTCCTGTATCAGTGGTTTTGACGAGATAGACACCCGCAGACACACAGTATAGTGCCTCCCATGTACTCTCCTAAGATTGGACTTTTCCATACCACGTATCATGTGACTGTGTACAAAATTACCAATGGTTGAAAATTCTGCCAGCAGTAGAAAATTCTGCCAGAGGTAGAAAACTCTGCCAGTGGTATACAGTGCATCCGTTAGGTATTCAGACCCCTTCACTTTTTCCACATTTTGTTACGTTACAGCCTTATTCTAAAATTGAAAATGTTTCCCCCCTCATCAATCTACACACAATACCCCACAATGACAAACCCAAAACAGGCTTTTAGAAATGTTTGCAAATGTAGTTACTTAAGTGTTCAGACCCTTTGCTATGAGACTCGAAATTGATCTCAGGTGCATCCTGTTTTCATTGATCATCCTTGAGATGTTTCTACAACTTGATTGGAGTCCACCTATGGTGGTAAATTCAATTGATTGCACATGATGTGGAAAGGCGCACACCTTAAGGTCCCACAGTTCATGTCTGAGAAAAAAAACAAGGCATGAGGTCAAAGGAATTGTCCGTAGAGCTCTGAGACAGGATTGTGTCGAAGGCACAGATCTGGGGAAAGGTACCAAAAAATGTCTGCAGCATTGACGGTCCTCAAGAACACAGTGGCCTCCATCATTCTTAAATGGAAGAAGTTTGGAACAACCAAGACTCTTCCTAGAGCTGGCCACCCGGCCAAACTGAGCAATCAGGGGAGAAAGGCCTTGGTCAGGGAGGTGACCAAAAACTCGATGGTCACTCTGACAGAGCTCCAGAGTTCCTCTGTGGAGATGGGAGAACCTTCCAGAAGGACAATCATCTCTGCAGCACTCCACCAAGCAGGCCTTTATGGTAGAGAGGCCAGACGGAAGCTACTCCTCAGTAAAAGGCACATGACAGCCCGCTTGGAGTTTGCCAAAGGGCACCTAAAGGACTCTCAGACCATAAGAAACAAGATTCTCTGGTCTGATTAAACCAAGATTGAACTCTTTGACCTGAATGTCATGTGTCATGTCTGGAGAAAATTGGTACCATCCCGGTAAAGCATGGTGGTGGCAACATCATGCTGTGGAGATCAGCAGCAGTGCAAATTGTCTGCTGATTTTGGTGTAATTTCTCACCCATTTTGTCAGTAGGAAAGCCAATTTCCCCTCAGGCACACACATTTGTTCTTTGTTATTATAAAAGGTACATTCTACACAAATTACCTTTTCCCCACTCATTCACCCCATCTCTTTACATTGCTTATTTATATTCAGTGGCCTGACTGCATCCAGACTGTCAAATGCCCATCCTGGTAGATCTGAACCTAATGTAGATTGGAGTGATGAGATGACAGAAGTCACATTTAGGTGACAGGTGTAACTGAAGCCATAGATGCTCCATATACATTACCTTGAGTGTTTCATATAGTATGACTAAATGTGTTGCAAGGCCACAGAACATGACATAAGCAGAGCTGTGGGAGACCACCTCAAGCCCCTGGTAGAGCCGGGGGTGGTGTTTACCACTCCTTCAGCAGGCTTCAACAGTGGGATTGATCGGTTTGATCCATTTGTATGTTTGTTTTCAGGAGTTGAATCCTTTGACGTATAGTGCATTTCAAAATGTTTCATCTTCAACAAATGCACTTGGTTGGTTGAAAACTGATACGAAACTTACATACCATTCACTATTTGACAGTTGAAGATAAACTGAATTAATACTGTTTTTCATAATAAGGTTAACCAAGATGTGTGTTGCTTTTGCACATTCGTTCAATGGTTCAGCAAGAGTCTGTTGATTTGTCAGTCATTGGGATAGTTTTGCAACATGTTCCAATCAAGTTTTATTTATATAGTATATTTCAGACATGGATGCATCTCAATGGCTTCACTGGAATAGTTTTTTTTTTAACACAGAAATATTTACAAACAAACATAAAAAAACAGAATAATAACTGAAAGACTAATGAGCATTCTAAGGAAATGACATCGATTAAGAATTGGATGCAATATACAATCCAAAATATAAGCATGTTTTACTCAGTTGTTGTTACATTCCCCATCAAGAAAACCAAATGTCACTTAAATAGAAGGTGGAACTAACAAAGAGTCACTGTCAACAACCACAACTAAACAGGTGGGGTTTTAGGAGGGGTTCTGAAAGTTGTCTAGTAACAACAACTGGGACCTAAAAGACACCCACCATGAGACCCACTAAATGTGCTAACGAGCTATACGTGCTAACGAGCTATAGGTGCTAACGAGCTATAGGTGCTAACGAGCTATACGTGCTAACGAGCTATACGTGCTAACACCTTCCCCCTTAAGACAACAATATATCCTATATTTTTCTTGGACAAGTTTGCTCACCACCAACAGAAAACAACTTCCATTACACATTATAAATCAACTACAATGCTTCACCTTCTACAATATAAACATGGTGTCTACTGGCTGTCAACAATTAAAAACAGGAAAAACAACAATTCTAAATATATATATTTTTCTACAATCTTAATTTTTGAAGAACTAACTAGCTTCTAGAACTCTCGTCCCCTTGGAACGAGCCCAAACAAAACTAATCTCCAATACGGAAAAACATGCAGTCAAAATAAATTGTGATCCATGGCAACGCACTGGCTAAACACAAAACTTTTTGACTACACCCCCTTGAGACAATCAGCAACCAAGTTGTCTTTACCACAAACATGTCTGATTTCAAGAAGAAACTCCTGCAATATCCGTAGTAACTTTACACTTCACTGCGGAGCTTCTCTCTCTATTCAGGGTTCACTAGATAGGCATGTTGTTGGATCGGGGCCCAGTCCCCAATGTCATGCTCTAGTACATTTGGGTTGGCACATGTGAGAATTAACCCTGATACTCTAAAAGCAGGGCAACAATGTCAATATAATTGCACCAACAAATTGTCAGTTGGTTGCATGAATCATTTTCATTACTACATGTTACATGAAATGTAAATATGAAATATTTGGAAGCATAGTCTTATTTTCAACGTATTTTCAATGACATTTTGCTAGGTGGGATAGCCCAATGTCAAATCAATTACCAAAACCTAAGCACATTTTATGTTATGTACACAAACATCTGCAACAATAATCATATTCCACCACAAACACTGTTGGTTTGACAAGTAGCAATAAATCACTGATATCGATTAGGGGGGAAATCAGGTTGTACGTGATGTTGACACTAACACAACTAAAAAAACACATGGAAATGGGAGATATCTTTTAGCTCACTGATTAGAGGACAACCTGCAGAAGACAGTCAGCTACATTTGGGAGTGATACATTTAAATGTAGGGGTCGTTAAACAAAGGAACGCAACACTTATTTGTCATCATTCATCGATATCATGCTAAAATAGTTTGTGCGAGAGGAGGGAGATGAGGTTGCACGTCCTGTTAAAACTAACAGCTCAAAAACCACACGGAATCTGGGAGTAATGTGTACATCACTGGTTAGAAGACAATTTGTAGAAAACAGCTAGCTACATTTTCAAGTGTTGCATTTTGATTCAAGTGGGTCACCAACGTGGTAAGTGTAACGCAACTCTTTATGTTAAGCACTTTTTGTTAAATCACATAAATAGTAACTCTTCCATATCAGAGCCTGGATTTTTCCCCCTGAGGCTAATATCCATATCATGCTGAAATCAATAGAACAGGGGACAAACATTTAGGGTTCTACATTGTGACATCATTAAAATACTCCTTCTAAAATGTTAGAACATTCTACATTGTGACATGATTTCATTGATATCATGAAACAACTCCTTCATGTTTTTTCTGATGTTTGATCAGATAAAAGTTATCAGAGTATCTCTTCCCACAGTGATCACAGCTATGAGGTTTCTCTCCTGTGTGTTCTTTGGTGTCGACTCCTCACGCTAGATATAGTAAAACTCTTCCCACATTGGTTAGAGCTACAATATTTCTCTCCTGGTGTGTGTTCTCTGGTGTACAACAAGATCGCTAGAACTAGTACAAATCTTCCCACATTCATCACAGCTATAAGGTTTTTCTCCTGTGTGTGTTCTCCGGTGTGATATCAGGCTGGTTGACAGAGTAAAACTCTTCCCACAGTAAGAGCAGCAGTACGGTTTCTCTACCATGCATAACGTCTTTACCAGGGTAATGAATGAAGAAGCACTTTGGTTATTGTTGCATGTTTGTTATGCGACTGTCATTCAGAAAATGATTTCCTGGATCAGCTGATGATAGTTGAACATGTGACTAAAATAAAAGATGGGATATTTTTTTCACCTTTTTTTTTATACCCAAGTAGGCATGTTGAGAAGAAGTTCTCATTTACAAATGCGACCTGGCCAAGATAAAGCAAAGCAGTGCGACAAAACACAGAGTTACACGTGGGATAAACAAACGAACAGTCAATAACACAATAGAAAAATCTCTATAGTGTGTGCAAATGGAGTACGGCGGTAAGGCAAAAGAATAGGCCAGAGTAGCTTAGTAATTACAATTTAGCAAATTAACACCGGAGAGATAGATGTGCAGATGATGATGTGCAAGTAGAAATACTGGTGTGCAAAAGAGCAAAAAAATAAAATAAAAACACGGTGATGAGGTAGGAAGTTGGATGGGCTATTTAAAGATGGGCTGTGTACAGCTGCAGCGATCGGTAAGCTGCTCAGATAGCTGATGCTTAAAGTTAGCGAGGGAGATATAAGTCTACAACTTCAGCGATCTCTGCAATTCGTTCCAGTCATTGGCAGCAGAGAACAGTAAGGAACGGCGGCCAAAGGAAGTGTTGGCTTTGGGGATGACCAGTGAGATATACCTCCTGGAGCGCGTGCTATGGGTGGGTGTTGCTATGGATACCAGTGAGCTGAGTTAAGGGGGAGCTTAACCTAGCAAAGACTTATAGATGACCTGGAGCCAGTGGGTTTGGCGACGAATATGTAGCGAGGGCCAGCCGACAAGAGCATACAGGTTGCAGTGGTGGATAGTATATGGGCTTTAGTGACAAAACGGATGGCACTGTGATAGACTGCATCCACTTTGCTGAGTAGAATGTTGGAGGCTATTTTGTAAATGACATAGCCGAAGTTAAGGATCGGTAGGATAGTCAGTTTTACGAGGGTATGTTTGGCAGCGTGAGTGAAGGAGGCTTTGTTGCGAAATAGGAAGCCGGTTCTAGATTTAATTTTGGATTGGAGATGCTAAATATTAGTCTGGTAGGAGAGTTTATAGTCTAACCAGACACCTAGGTATTGTAGTTGTCCACATTTTCTAAGTCAGAACCATCCAGAGTAGTGATGCTAGTCGGGCAAGTGTGGGCAGCGATCGGTTGTTATTATCGGCTGTTGAGTCTGCCGATAAGAATACGGTGAATGACAGAGTCGAAAGCCTTGGCCAGGTTGATGAAGACAGCGACACAGTATTGTCTCTTATCGATGGCGGTTATGATATCGTTTAGGACCTTGAGCGTGGCTGAGGTGCACCTGTGACCAGCTCGGAAACCGGATTGCACAGCGGAGAAGGTACGGTGGGATTCAAAATGGTCAGTGATCTGTTTGTTAACTTGGCTTTTGAAGACTTTAGAAAGGCAGGGCAGGATGGATATAGGTCTGTAACATTTTGGGTCTAGAGTGTCACCACTTTGAAGAGGCAGATGACTGCGGAAGTGTTCCAATCTTGAGGAATCTCGGACGATACGAAAGAGGTTGAACAGACTAGAAATAGGGGTTGCCACATTGGCGGCGGATATTTTGAGAAAGAGAGGGTCCAGATTGTCTAGCCCAGCTGATTTGTATGGGTCCAGGTTTTGCAACTCTTTCAGAACATCAGCTATCTGGATTTGGGTGAAGGAGAAGCTGGGGAGGCTTGGTTAAGTAGCTGCGGGGGTGCGGAACTGTTGGCCGGGGTTGGGGTAGCCAGCTGGTCCAGGTTCTATTTAAGAGTGTCTGGCCAGCCGTAGAGAAATGCTTCTTGAAATTCTCGATAATCGTGGAGTTATCGGTGGTGCCAGTGTTTCCTAGCCTCAGTGCAGTGGGCAGCTGGGATGAGGTGCTCTTCTTTTTCATGGACTTTACAGTGTCCCAGAACTTTTTGCAGTTAGAGCTACAGGATGCACATTTCTGTTTGAAAAAGCTAGCCTTTGCTTTCCTAACTGACTGTGTGTATTGGTTCCTGACTTCTCTGAAAAGATGCATATCGCGGGGACTACTTGATGCTAGTGCAGTACGCCACAGAATGTTTTTGTGCTGGTCGAGTGCAGTCAGGTCGGGAGTGAACCAAGGGCAATATCTGTTCTTAGTTCTACATTTTTTGAAAGGGGCATGCTTATTTAAGGTAGTGAGGAAATTACAATTAAAGAACAACCAGGCATCCTCTACTGAAGGGATGAGGTCAAAATCTTTCCAGGATACACGGGCCAGGTCGATTAGAAAGACCTGCTTGCAGAAGTGTTTTAGGGAGCATTTGACAGTGATGAGGGGTGGTTGATTGACCGCGGACCCATAACGGATGCAGGCAACGATCGCTGAGATCCTGATTGAAAACAGCAGAGGTGTATTTGGAGGGCAAGTTGGTTAGGATAATATCTATGAAGGTGCCCATGTTAATGGATTTAGGGTTGTACCTGGTGGGTTCCTTGATAATTTGTGTGAGATTGAGGGCATCTAGCTTGGATTTTAGGACGGCCAGGGTGTTAAGCATATCCCAGGTTAGGTCACTTAATAGAACGAACTCTGAAGATAGATGGGGGGCAATCAATTCACATGTGGTGTCCAGGGCACAGCTGGGAGCTGAGGGGGGTCACTAACAGGCGTCAACAGTGAGAGACTTACTTAAAAAATGAATCTCTCCAGAAATTAGAAGCTCAAACTGTTTGGGCATGGACCTGGAAAGTATGACAGAACTTTTCAGGCCATCTCTGCAGTAGATTGCAAATCCTCTCTTTTTGACAGTTCTGTCTTGACAGAAAATGTTGTGGTTGAGGATGGACATTTCAGAATTTTTGGTTGCCTTCCTAAGCCAGGATTCAGACACGGCAAGGACATTAAGGTTGGCGGAGTGTGCTAAAGCAGTGAGTAAAACAAACTTAGGGAGGAGGCTTCTGATGTTAACATGCATGAAACCAAGGCTTTTTCGATTACAGAAATCAACGAATGAGAGTGCCTAGGGACACACAGGGCCTGGGTTAACCTCTACATCACCCGAGGCACAGAGGAGTATGCTTAATAGAGGATATGCTTAACACTGGTCGTCTAGTGCGTTGGGGACAGAGAATAAAAGGAGCAGATTTCTGGGTGTGGTAGGATAGATTCAAGGCATAATGTACAGACAGGGGTATGGTAGGGTGCGGGTACAGTGGAGGTAAACCTAGGCATTGAGTGACGATAAGAGAGGTTGCATCTCTGGAGGCACTAGATATGCTAGGTGAGTTCACCGCATGTGTGGGAGGTGGGACAAAAGAGCTCTCTGAGCCATGTTGAGTGGGACTAGGGGCTCCGCAGTAAAATAAAACAATGATAACTACCCTAAACAACCGTATACAAGGCATGTTGACATTAGAGAGAGACATAAAGCGAGGCATAAAGCAATCACAGGTGTTGATTGGGAGAGCTAGCTAAGACAACAACGGGTAAGACAACAACAGTTAATCAGCTAAGACGACAGATAAAATGGCAGAGAGGGTCAGTTAACTACACCCAGGGCCTGAGTTCGAGGCTGTGGCCGACAGATAAACAAAATAAACCAAATGGAGGCCCGTGATTAATGAACAATCCAGCGGGCATCAGCTATGTAGCCAAGTGATCATAGGGTCCAGTGAACAGCAATATATGAACCAGGGAAGCCGTTAGGTAGTCATTACTACGCTAGCCGGGAGATGCGCCTGGCTCGAGGCTAACTGGTGCTAGCTTCGGGACAAGGGCGTTAGCCACTATAGCCACTCCGGTGCAAAGATCCAGAGCTTACGGCAGGAATCCGGTGATGTCGTGGCTTCTAGTCGTCTTAGTGAAGAGTCTGGGAGGCATCAGCTGTGTAGCCGAGTGATCATAGGGTCCACTGAGCAGGCCGGGAGATGGGCCTGGCTCAAGGCTAGCGTTGGGGCTGGGCCACTCAGTAGCAGCTAGCTAGCTGCGAATATCCGGTGTAATGATCCAGAGCTTACGGCAGGAATATGGTGATGTAGTGGAGAAAAACAGTCCGATATGCTCAGGGTTGATTTTGCGCTGTGCAGACTGGCAGGTATTATCCAGGCTAAAAGCGGCTGGTGTCTGAGCTAAAAAAGGTAAAGGCCACCAGCAGTGGCTAACAATGACTAAATAGCTAGTAGCTGATTAGCTGGTTAGCTTCTGATGGCTAGCTGCTGATGGAGGTTCTAGCTATAAGGTCTAAAAAATTGCAGATCCGTATCACATTGGGTGAGGCGGGTTGCCGGAAGGTATATTTAATTTAAACATGGAAAAATAAATTGAAATATTTTGCAATATATACAAAAAATTACGAAAAAAAAACATAACATTTACAACAGCAAACACGTCATAATGCTACGCCATCTTGGATTGCAAGATGACTCAATTAAAAAACATTGGATATAGCAAACTCTGAAATGATTTATTATTTCTGTGCCCATGAAAACTGTTTTTCCAGCATAACATAAGGAGCCACTAAATGATAGGTAGTTCGAGTGCATTTCAGAATACAAAAAAATGGTCAAACAGCAGGATCCCTTATTTATGTTGAAGTTCATCATATGCCAAGCGTAACGTTATGACTATAACTACTGTTCCCTGAAGGAGGGAAACTATGTACAACATACTATTAAATTCACACCTCGCTGGAAGCCCCGCCTTCGACAGGTGATGAGCGTGAGGCTCGGGTGTATTCCTTAAATGTAATACCGCTCTTCACCGACCCAGGAAGGAGTGGGGCCAAACAGGTGTTGCACCTCGTTTCCCTCCTTCAGGGAACAGTAATTATAGTGTTAGGTTCTAATTTTTCAGTGTAAATAACTCACGGACACTAGAGAAGCTAAACCAAGTTCAACTCTTCCCAAAGGGTCGTTACAGCTGTAATTCAGACTAAAACATGTTCTCACCATCACAAGTATATATACCCCGCTTTGGACACTCCTTCTCTCCAATCCTTACATCTTCTGGGTCGACAGGAAGAGGGTAACAGGACACTAAACCCTTATTACTCCCTTCAGGGGATCTGACCTGACCTCAAACCCTCCTTCGCCTAATCCACAGATGTCAATCTGCTTCCCCTATAGCAATCCTGTGATCTCCTCCCGTCCACCCAGCACATTCCACAGCCACTCTGTCTTTCTACAGATCTCACTCCTTTATATACTCTGCATCTGATCTATCATGTCTTTAATATCTCAATGTTCAAAGTTTAGCCCGAAACCAACAGTCATAAAATGACACTCCCTTTCAGTCGGTCAACTTCGGTAAAACATACTATGGGAAAATACAATCATTCCCCATGCCAAATCAAACAGATACTAAATGAAAAGACCCCTGGCAGACCACCCAGACCAGACCTGCAAGATGCGTCAGTTGTCAATTTATTAATTGTCTTTTGTTTGAAACACTCCTGTCAATGTTGAGTAAGGACACACACCCAATTACGCATATAGGACTAGTCTACCTGGCCTGAGCGCAAATGTAGGCCTATAAATGTGCCCATTTGGGGATGTCTGATAGTCTTAACGCACCACCACTAATGAGTTCTGGAGCTTCTCAAAGTAATGTTTTATTCACCTCAAACCGCAAATAAACAAAGTCTAATCAAAATCAATTGCAAATGAGAATAGTTCCTCAAAGTATTTAAAAAATATTTCTAGCTCTCGCCCTTTCGATAACCACTCGGCACAAAAGGGAAAAATGCAATGCGCTGATCCAGTGGAAATATCAAAATACCTGATTACTTCTTATCCCTTTCACAAATAGCCTACAGCTGTGTCGGTCGAGAACTCACTGGTAGGGGAAACTGAGGGCCCAGAATATTTTATACAATGTTGCAAGCTTGCTATCTTGAGTTTTGGGCCGACCCGGTTGATCGTTGATCCAATGTTTCCAGTTCGTTGCAGACAGGCCATGCACAGCCAATGAGATTTATATGATGTTTATTTCTTAGAATATTTTATACATGCAGGCTGCAATGTTAGCATTTTTGAGCTTTATGTAGGTTATAAAATAAAAAACTTAGCAATGGCAATAAAAATGTTTCTTTACAATTTTCATTTAAATGGAATGTAGATTAACCACAGAGAATGATGTTGAGACTATAATAATTATTATTACTACTATAAATTAAATGAAACTGTTCCAATAAAATGTGAATATGAAAATCATAACTGGCACCAGATCAGTAGAAATGGTCAGATAACTCTGCACCAAATGGAAAAGGTTGCTGACTGCTGGTGTAGCCTATTACCAGAAACTATAGGAGCATAACGACTGCTGGTGTAGTCTATTATCAGAAACTTCAGGAGCGTAACATCAGAATATACGAAGGCAAGCAGCAGCGGGAGGAGTAGGCTAAGGAAGAGTTTTTTTCTGATGGTTGGTCTGTCTTGTTTCAGAGGGGTGTCATCATTAGCCCATAATGACAAAGTGAAAACAGGTTAAAAAAAAACAGAAAAACCTTATTTACGTATTTAAGTATTCAGACCCTTTTCTATGAGACTCGAAATTGCTTTCAGGTGCATCTTGTTTCCATTTATCATCCTTGAGATGTGGACTCTGAACAAGTTGTGGTAAAAAAATTTACCTGTGGTAAATTCAATTGATTGAATATGATTTGGAAGGCACACACCTGTAAATATAAGGTCACACAGTTGACAGTGCATGTCAGAGAAAAAACCAAGCAATGAGGTCAAAGAAATTGTCCGTAGAGCTCCAAGACAGGATTATGTCGAGGCACAGATCTGGGGAAGGGAAAAAAATATTCTGCAGCATTGAAGGTCCCCAAGAACACAGTGACCTCCATTTTTAAATGGAATACTCTTCCTAGAGCTGGTCACCCGGCCAAACTGAGCGATTGGGGGAGAAGGGCCTTGGTCAGGGAGGTGACCAAAAACCTGATGGTCACTCTGACAGCGCTCCAGAGTTCCTCTGTGGAGATGGGAGAACTTTTCAGAAGGACAACCATCTCTGCAGCACTCCAACAATCAGGCCTTTATGGTAGAGTGGCCAGACGGAAGCCACTCCTCAGTAAAAGACACATGACAGCCTGCTTGGAGTTTGCCAAAAGGAACCCAAAGGATGGGTGGAATGGAAAAGGTCGCCGACTGCTGGTGTAGCCTATTACCAGAAACTATAGGAGCATAACATCAGAATTTACGAAGGCCAGCAGCAGCGGGAGGAGGAACAGTTTTTTTCTGATGGTCGTTTGTGTGTCTTAATTATTTAATCAAACAGCGTGCTTAAATCATCAGACTAGTTCAGTACATGTAGTTGATTTTATTAAAACCAATGGGTTGTGTCTATATATGGAAAAATATACATTATAACATTTCTACCAATCGGTTGGTAGAAAGAAAAGGCGACTCTAGGTTGACCCAATATTTTTTTCAGTCGGGGCCCTAGTGCATTCATTAAGTTCAGACCGCTTCCCTTTTTACACATTTTGTTACGTTACTTATTCTAAATTAGATTTTTTTTAAAGAATTAAATGAAAATGTTACATGTTTTAGAAATGCTTGAGACTCAATTAAATCAAATAACCATGTTGAGGATATACCGTGCTTGTTTACATTTACTGATAAACACTTGAGTAAAAAAAGCTTATATTTTAGGTTCTGATGAGGTACAACAGTTGAACTAAGCTCATGAGGCATTTATAAGTGATTTCTTCAAGAAACAATGGGTACATATCATTAATGTATAAGTCCCAAAATGGATGTAATAACTGCTGATTGCCCCTTTAAAACGACATCTTGGGCTAATCTAATAAGAGATATTGAGGACTACAGTATTTCAGGCATTGTCATTGGATGCATTTGATCAATTGTTAACGTTTTGTTGATGTTCTACACATTACAATGTAGCTTCGGACATTCCTACAGAACAACATTAAAGTGTAGAAGCCCTTTACTGCCTATTGGTTCAACGACTGCAGAGACGGTACTTACTGGCGTTAAACAGATCTCCAACCTCTTCTTTCACACCAAAAACGAAATCCTCTTCTTTCACTGTAACAGCCTCACCCTCTACTTGTTTTACTGTGACATCTTCCTCTTCCTTCTCCTCTTTCACGACAATGTTCAGCCCCAGAGCTTCTTTCTCCGTCCAGCAGACCTCCTCTTCTTTAGCAGGAGAGTAGTTTAGGGAGCTCATGTTCTGGGATGTTAGCTAGCTAGCTATCATTAGCGACTAAGCTAGTGCTAACTTAACCAGCCAGCTACTACATCTGACTAATACAAAATAACGTAATATTAAATTAAATAGGTTAACGAGTAGATACGATAGAAGTGTGTATAAAACACAGTAGCTAATATACACCGAAAGCGTATAAATAGCTTGAAACGTTCGGCTATGTTCGCTAGCAAGCTACGGAGGTGCTTGACGAGCTGTTTCTGAAGAACCGTCCACTAGATTATACGTCACGCTGGCAGCATCGCATGAAAGACGCACATCGCGTCTGCTGACTGGAGGGGGAACGTAGTTGAGGATCATATTTTATTTTCAGACAAAGATTATTTTAAATAATACTATTATATTGAGACATACAAAGACAGACAGTATGGTGCCAGGACAACAACCTCTCCCTCAATGTAAGCAAGACTAAGGACTGATCGTGGACTACAGGAAAAAGCAGGCCGAACAGGCCCCCATTAACATCGACAGGGCTGTAGTGGAGTGGGTCGAGAGTTTCAAGTTCCACATCACCAAAAAACTAGAATGGCCCAAACATACCAAGACAGTTGTGAAGAGGGCACGACAAAACATTTTCCCCCTCATGAGACTGAAAAGATTTGGCATGGGCCCCCAGATCCTCAAAAGGATCTTCATCTGCACCATGGAGAGCATCCTGAGGTTGCATCACTGCCTGGTATGGCAACTGCTCGGCATCTGACCGTAAGGCGTTACAGAGGGTAGTTTGAACGGCCCAGTATATCACTGGGGCCAAGCTTCCTGCCATCCAGGACCTATGTAATAGGTGGTGTCAGAGGAAAGCCCATAAAATTGTCAGAGACTCCAATCACCCAAGTATATAGACTGGTGTCTCTGCTACCGCACGGCAAGTGGTACCGGAGCACCAAGTCTAGGACCAAAAGGCTCCTCAACAGCTTCTACCCCAAGCCATAAGAGTGCTGAACAATTCCTAACATCGCCACAGGACAATTTACATTGACCCCGACCCCCCCCCCCCTTTTGTACACTGCTGCTACTCGTTGTTTGTTACCTATGCATAGTCACTTTGCCCCCACCTACATGTAGATTACCTCAACCAACTAGCCTGTTCCCCCGCACACTGACTCGGTACCGGTGCCCCCTGTATATAGCCTCCACATTGACTTGGTACCGGTGCCCCCTGTATATAGCCTCCACACTGACTCGGTACCCCCTGTATATAGCCTCGTTATTGTTTTTCTCATTGTGTTACTTTCTATTTTAGTCTACTTGGTAAATATTGTCTTCTTGAACGGCACTGTTGGTTTAAGGGCTTGTAAGCATTTCACGGTAAAGTCTACACTTGTTGTATTCCGCGCATGTGACAAATAAAGTTTGATTTGAACACTTATTTGTCATTCCCACATGGAATCTGGGAATAATGTGTACATCACTGGTTAGAGGACAATTTGTAGAAAACCGCTAGCTACATTTGGAAGTGTTTCATTTTGATTCATGTGGGTCTTCAACACAGTCAGTGTAACAGAACCCTGTATTTTTTCCCTGATGAGGCTAATATTCATATCATGCTGAAATCAATAGAACAGGGGGTAAACATTTAGGATTCTACACTGTGACATCATTCAAATACTCCAACTACAATGTTAAAACATTCTACATTGTGACATTTTATTGATATCATGAAACAACTTGTTCATGTATATTTTCTGATGTTTAATCAGAGATATTTAACCAGAGTATCTATTCCCACATTGATCACAGCTATAAGATTTGTTTCTCTGGTGTCTAGTCAGACTGCTATGTGCAACAAATCTCCCCCCACATTGATCACAGCTATAAAAGATGTATCTCCAGTGTGTGTTCTCTGATGTACCTTCAGCAAGCTTGAGCGATTAAAACTCTTCCTACATTGATTACAGCTATAAAGTTTATCTCCAGTGTGAATTCTCTGGTGTAATTGTAATGTATATAATTTTGAAAAGGTCTTCCCACAGTCAGAGCAACTAAACGGTTTCTCCCCTGTGTGTGTTCTCTGGTGTATAGTCAGGCGGCTAGATGAAACAAATCTCTTCCCACATTGATCACAACCAAAAGGTTTCTCTCCTGTATGTGTTCTCTGGTGTATAGTCAGACTACTAGATGTGACAAATCTCTTCACACATTGATCACAGCTATAAGGTTTCTCTCCAGTGTGTGTTCTCTGATGTACCTTCAGGCAGCTTGAGTGAGTAAAACTCTTCCCACATTGATCACAGCTATATGGTTTCTCTCCTGTATGGATTCTCTGATGTATTATAAGGTTTGCTATAGTGGTGAATCTCTTCCCACAGTCAGAGCAGTGAGCTGTATCGCCTGTGTGAATTCTCTGGTGTACTTTTAGTGAATCTAATCTTGAGTAACTCTTCCCACAGTCAGAGCAGTAGTGAGAATTCTTCCCTGTGGGTTTCCGTTGGTGTTTCTTGAGGTGTTCTGATGTGGAGAGACTCTTCTCTGCCTCGTCAGCGTCATGATGTAGCTGAGGCTCCCCAGAGGATCCACAATAGTCACCTCTCTCTCCTGTGTGAACAACAAAGTCAGACGGATGGTTAAAGGCCCACAACAGCAGAAATCCACTCTTTATTTTGAGCTAAAAGGTGCTTCCCCTGACTTTGTACAACCATTTACGTCTGTAATGAATGTTTAAATGCTTTTACAAACTTATGTGACAATTGTCTTAACATGACACAACAGTAATATTTAGTCTTATTTTTTTCACTTCAGTAGTAACATTGATGACTCTAGGTTAGAATGTAGTCCCCTTTCTGTTTTTGCTCAAATTGTCGCACGAGGGCAATGTGCACGCAATTTGGTTGCAGAAACTCGTCCCTGCTTATACAGAAACCGTTTGTTAAGGATGTAGTAAATCTGCATGGAGCAAAAATGTTTGCAATCGTCTCAAATCAACTGCTTTATACTTAAAAAACACTTCAACCAGTAAAATGCTCTGTGGCTAGCTTTTACTACCAGCTTGTCAATGAGCATTAGCATTCAAGTGCTGCATCCAAAACAGGTATTTTGCAACTATCACAACCAAATATTATCTTAGCGACTGTTCAAGCAATAATCAAAACAACAATTGTAAGCATTTTGAGAACCCCAAAAAGTGTTTTTGGTTAGAAGTATAAACCTGGTAAATCTAGGCTGTTGAATGGCCCCAGATGGTCAACAGTTTATTTAGAAGTAATATCCTGGTAAATCTAGGCTGTTGAATGGTCCCAGATGGTGAACAATTAATTTAGAAGTAATAACCTGGTAAATCTAGACTGTTGAATGGTGGCCGTTGTACTTGTTTATAACGTGACTCTGAGTCATCAGGTTGCCATGGGCTGCATGGGGTGTTTTGGTTTCACTCTGGGTTGAGTAGACAAACAGAGGGGACAAAGACTCTCCTATTTCAGTGGCTGATAATAAGGGGGACCCAGGATTGGTCCATTTTTGTTTTAAACTAAGGCTATACTGTCTATGAGTCTTTATGTTAATAAAGAGGACAATGTGGGACATTGGGATCACATTTCTAAATGATTGGAAACAAAAACACATATAAATGCAGTTCCACATGTGAACTTACAGAAATAAAAGACTTTATTCACTGAGTGTACAAAACATTAGGAACACCTTCTCTCTCCATGACAGACTGACCAGGTGAATCCAGGTTAAAGGTTAAATATGATCCTTATTGAGGTCACTTGTTAAATCCAGTCCAATCAGTGTAGATGAAGTGGAGGAGACAGGTTAACCCCCTAGAGTTGATGTCTGTACCTCCACTGAAATCGAATTAGCATAATACAAAACCCCCATAAAAATGTGTTTGAAGCTGTAGCGGTACAAAGCTACAGCGATGTCTGTCAGACATTGAAACATCCTGAAATTCTTCTCATGAAAACATCTGAACACACTAATATGATCTGAGGAAAGGGAGTGAATTAATTGTAAATGTCGAACTGGTGATATGCTTCTACACCTGCATTGCTTGCTGTTTGGGGTTTTAGGCTGGGTTTCTGTACAGCACTTTGAGATATCAGCTGATGTAAGAAGGGCTATATAAATACATTTGATTTGACTATATAACCATTGATACTTGAAGAATATTACTTATAAATGCCACAAATGTTTCAACTGTATTACTCCACCAGAAACCAAAACATAAGCTCGTATAACGCCACTCTTTGTAAACAAACACTGTATAACCTCTCAATCTGGTCAAAACGATCATTATGACCTCATGGATGGCCAGTCGTATTCATAGTGTAGTGAATACAGGGGGTAGCCCTGAGCCGAACTCAAACCTGGGTCCAGCGACTGTCAAGCCAACACCTTATAACTGTTACGCCAAGATGTTTGAACTTCTTGACGAGGTCGCTAGGTATTGTGTTACGGTTGCTACAATACCTTTCTCTATGAATTTGAGTAGTTACATTTCTCCAGAACCCATCCCTCGGCTGTTTACCAAACCAAGTCTCCGGGTTAGCATTTTGTTACTTTTTAAAAAGTAAGTTGCCCCTTTAAAAAGCCACACATCAATTAACAAATCTGCAGTTGAAACAATAACAAAGCTGCCATTCCGCCACTGTTTTGGTAATAAGAAGATGTTATTTAACTTGGCAAGTCAGTTAAGAACAAATTCTTATTTACAATGACGACCTACACCGGCCAAGCCCGTACGATGCTGGGCCAATTGTGCGCCGCCCTATGGGACTCCAAACCACAGCCGGTTGTGATACAGCCCGGATTCGAACCAGGGTGTCTGTAGTGACGCCTCAAGCACTGTGATGCAGTGCCTTAGAACGCTGCGCCTCTTAGGGGCTGGAGAAATATAACTACTCTCAAATTCATAGACAGACCTATGGATGCAAGGACTGACCATCCATGATACCAACATTATAGTTTTAACCATGTTGAGGATATACAGTGTTGATTTACATTGTTTCTAAACATTGGAGTAAAATAAAGCTTATTTGGGGTTCTGATGGGTACAACAGTTGAACTAAGCTCATGAGGCATGTGTTATATTCTTCAATAATCAATGGCTATAAATAAATAATTTAAAAGTCCAAATATGGATGTGGCAATTGCAGATTTCCCCTTTAACACCACACATCAGTTCAACAACTGCATAGTTTGTGCCTCTGTTTTTAAGACAGTACTTACTAGTGTTAATCAGGGCCAGGTTTCCTAAAAGCATCTTATGGCTAAGTTCATCGTTAGAACCATTGAATGCCTTAAGTTGCCTTTGGGAAACCGGCCCCAGATATCCATTGTCCTCCTTTTTTGATGTGACAGTCATCTCTCCCTCCTCCTCTTTCACTCCAAAAACTGCATCCTCCTCTTCTTTTACTGTAACACCCCCCTCTTTCACTCTGAATGCGTCTTCCTCTTCTTTCACCGTAATGTCTCTCTCCTCCTCTTTCACTCTGAACGAGTCTTCCTCTTCTTTCACTGTAACAGCCTCATCCTCCACTTCTTGTTTTATTGTAACATCCTCCTGTTCTTTCACTGTAATGTATTTATCTTCTTCCTTCACGGTAACAGCCTCAACCTCTACTTGTTTTTGTATTGTAACATCCTCCTCCTCTTTCACGAGAGTTTCTTTCTCCGTCCAGCAGACCGCCTCTTCTTTAGCAGGAGAGTAGCTTAGTGACCTCATGGTCAGAGATGTTAGCTAGCTAGGCTAATGCTAACTTAACCAGCCCGCTAGCTGACCAACAACAACGTAAATCTGAAAGTGAATGGAATAACTTACTAGACGACAGAAACTGGTTTAAAAAAAACAGCAGCTAATATACACCGAAAGCATATAAATATCGGGCTATGTTGGCTAGCAAGCTACGGAGGTGGTTGACGAGCTGATTCTGAAGAACCGTCCACTAGATTAGACGTCACGCTGGCAGCATCGCCTGAAAGAAGCACATCGCGGTCTGCTGACTGGAGGGGAAACGCAGTTGAGGTTCATATTTTATTTTCAGACAAAGATTATTTTAAATGGATTTAATGAAATAATACTATTACATTGAGACATACAAAAGACAGAAATGTGTTGATTGATTAGTGCGAATAAAAAATGTTTACTACAGCTCATTTAAGGCAGTTTCATTCTGTCATACTAAATCTAAATAAGTAGCTAGATATTGTAGGCCTATACTGCTCCTACATGGTGTAACAATACATCATGTAGATGCATATAATGAACAGACTAGGTATATACTGCTCCTACATGGTGTAACAATACATCATGTGGGACTTTAAGGAAATGCTGTTGTTTCACTGGTGAGTAAAAACTCATGCTTCCAACACTTTAACTTGTCTGAAAATTAAATATACGTTATACTCAACTGCGTTACCCACTCCAGCCAGCTGATAGCGGTCTGCGACTTTAAGGCAATGCTGCTAGTGTGACGTATAATCTAGTGGACGGAACGCTTCTTTCAACAGCAGCAACAGTTAGTCAGCCACCTCGGTAGCTTGCTAGACAACATAGCTGAACCAATAAAGCTCGTTAGACTCTTTAGTGTATGTTAGCCACTGTGTTTTAAACCCACTTCTGTCGTCTAGTTGGTTATCCGATTTCATTTCATATCTACGGTGTTGTTGTTATTAGTCAGCTAGCGGGCTGGTTAAGTTAGCATTAGCCTAGTTAGCTAACATCCCCGACCCTGCGGTCACAAAGCTACTCTCCTGCTAAAGAAGAAAAGGTCTGCTGGACGAAGGAAGAGGAGGATGTCACAGGAAAACAAGAAGTAGAGCGTGAGGCTGTTACAGTGAAAGAAGAAGAGAAAGACGTTACATTTAAAGACGAAAAAGACTCGTTCGAAGTGAAAGAAGAGGATGTTGTTACTGTAAAAGAAGAATCAAATCAAATTCATTTATATAGCCCTTCGTACATCAGCTGATATCTCAAAGTGCTGTACAGAAACCCAGCCTAAAACCCCAAACAGCAAGCAATGCAGGTGTTACTGCAGGCCACTACTGCACGGTGGCTAGGAAAAACTCCCTAGAAAGGCCAAAACCTAGGAAGAAACCTAGAGAGGAACCAGGCTATGTGGGGTGGCCAGTCCTCTTCTGGCTGTGCCGGGTGGAGATTATAACAAAACATGGTCAAGATGTTCAAATGTTCATAAATGACCAGCATGGTCGAATAATAATAAGGCAGAACAGTTGAAACTGGAGCAGCAGCACAGTCAGGTGGACTGGGGACAGCAAGGAGTCATCATGTCAGGTATTCCTGGGGCATGGTCCTAGGGCTCAGGTCCTCCGAGAGAGAGAGAAAGAAAGAAAGAGAGAATTAGAGAGAGCATATGTGGGATGGCCAGTCCTCTTCTGGCTGTGCCGGGTGGAGATTATAACAGAACATGGCCAAGATGTTCAAATGTTCATAAATGACCAGCATGGTTGAATAATATTAAGGCAGAACAGTTGAAACTGGAGCAGCAGCACAGCCAGGTGGACTGGGGACAGCAAGGAGTCATCATGTCATGTAGTCCTGGGGCATGGTCCTAGGGCAGGTCCTCTGAGAGAGAGAAAGAGAGAAGGAGAGAATTAGAGAACGCACACCTAGATTCACACAGGACACCGAATAGGACAGGAGAAGTACTCCAGATATAACAAACTGACCCTAGCCCCCCGACACATAAACTACTACTGCAGCATAAATACTGGAGGCTGAGACAGGAGGGGTCAGGAGACACTGTGGCCCACTCTGAGGACACCCCCGGACAGGGCCAAACAGGAAGGATATAAGAAGAGGATGTTACTGTAAAAGGAGAGGAGGATGTTACTGTAAAAGGAGAGGAGGATTCCGTTTTTGGAGTGAAAAAGGAGGAGTGGGAGATGTCTGTTACATCGAAAAAGGAAGAGGAGGATACTGGATATCTGGGCCCGGTTTCCCAAACGCATCTTAAGTTAGCCAATGGTTCTAATGATGAACTTAGCCATAAGGTGGTTTTGAGAAACCGGGCCCTGATTAACACTAGTAAGTCCTGTCTTAAAAACGGAGGCACAAACTCTGCAGATGTTGATGTTTGGTGTTAAAGGGGAAATCTGCAAATGTATATCCAATTTTTGACTTTTAAATTATTTATTTATAGCCATTGATTATTGAAGAATATAACACATGCCTCGTGAGCTTAGTTCAACTATTGTACCCCATCAGGATTGTACCCCAATCCTGGACCCAGGATTGAGTTCAGCTCAGGGCTACCCCCTGAATTCACTCCACTATGGATACAAAGACTGCCCATCCATGATGTCATAATGATAGTGTAACCAGGTTTCTGGGATATATAGTATATTCTTGTATTCATCCATGATGTCATAATGACAGTTTAACCAGGTTTCTAGGATATATAGGATATTCTAGAATTCATCCATGATGTCATAATGATAGTTTAACCAGGTTTCTAGGCTATATAGTATATTCTAGAATTTCCCGTGAAGATTTCCTGTAGGGGCAAATTATTAGAGCTGTTGATAAGTCCTTGTATAATATTCAGACAATTTTTTTTCATGTTATTACATTAAAGGCAATACATACCTAGATTCAATTACATTCATGAATTGGTTTGAAACCTTTGTTTTAAAACCTTCTCAAAGTTGGTGCCTTGGCGGATTTGTATAAAATGGTTTGTCATAAAACACTTTTTATTTATTTAAATGTAAACTTTATTTAACTAGGCAAGTCAGTTAAGAACAAATTCTTATTTACAATGACTGACGCCGCTGGGCCAATTGTGTGCCGCCCTATGGGACTATGGGACGCCCTGTATCACCAGTTGTGATACAGCCTGGATTTGAACCAGGGTGTCTGTAGTGACGCCTCAAGCACTGAGGTGCAGTGTCCGCTGCACCACTCGGGAGCCCCAAAATCATGTTCTAGTGCTGTCCCCAACTAAAATACATCTTGGTCAACCAAGAGTCATCTGTTCTTTCTACCAATCGCCCCATGTGTTTTTATAAAATCAACTGTATGTACTGAACTGGAATGATGCTTTAAGCTGTTTGATTAAATAAGACACACAAATGACTGGAGGGAGCCAGGGATCAAGATAACCTAACCAGAAGAGAGAGCAATTATGCCATTATGCTCCTGAAGTTTCCAGTAATGGGCTACACCAGCGGTTGGCAATCTTTTCCAGTTGGAGTGCCAATGTATCTTACCATTTCTACCGATCTGTGTGCAGTTATGATTTTCATATGCACATTTTCGTGGAACAGTTTAATTTAATTTATAATCGTATCTCAAAATTATTGTCTGTGATTAATCTACATACTATCTAGATTAAAATTATACAAATCTAAAAGTAACTTTTATTGCCATCGCCAACTATGTAAAAAAAAAATGGCAACATATAAAAACAGTGCAGCCTGCAGGTAGAAAATATAAATCACATTGGCTGCACATGGCCTGTCTACAATGATCTTTAAACACTGTTTCAACTATCAACTGGGTCGGCCCAAAACTCGAGATAGCAAGCTTGTGACATTGTATAAAATATTCTGGGCCCTCAGAGTTTCCCGCGGCAGTGAGTTCGGGACAGACACAGCTGTCGGCTATTTGTGCAAAGGATAAGAAGTAATCATGTATTTAATGACATTTCCACTGGAAATGTAATTTCCAAATTTTTCCCTTTAATGCTGAGTGGTTATCGAAAGGGCGAGAGCTGGAAATATTTGACAAATACTTTGAGGAACTATTGTCATATGCAATTGATTCTAATAAGATTTTGTTTACTTGCTGTTTGAGGTGAAGAAAAAATTAGTTGTAGCTGAATACATTTTTTTTTTTTTGAGAAGCTCCACAACTCATTTGTGGTTGTGCATTAAGACAATCAGAAATACTATCAGACATCCCCAAATGACCACATTTATAGGTCTACATTTGCGCGCAGGTCAGGTAGATTAATCCTACTTCTATATGTGTAATCAGGTGTGCTTCCTTACTCAACATTGACAGGAGTGTTTCAAACAAGACAATGAATAAATAGACAAAACTGACCCATCTTGCTGGGTCAGGTCAAATCAAATGTTATTGGTTGTGTCTTTGGCATCATTAAAGTGAAGACTTGTTTTATCAAATCAATTCTCTGTCATTATTATTACGTGATTAAATAATCATGAAAATTTTGTGCCACTTTGGCAAACACTTAGTGTACAAACCCTCATTGTCAGGCTGATGTTAAAGCTAGCCAAAGAGCATTTTACTGGTTGAAGTGTTTTTAAGAAAGTATAAAGCAGTTGATTTGCGATGATGACACAAAAATTATATTAAGCAGGACATTCAAACGAGCCTTACAATTATAATCCAAAGTAGTGTGAAATGCACTCATAAGCAACCTGGAAATGGAGGTTACTTCCCTGAGTTTTCCATCTTTCACATTCAGAATACATTGTGAGAAACTAAAATCTTTGCTCACCATTTTTGCTCCAGGCAGATATAGTACATCCATAACTATCGGCTTCCTCATTAAAACGGAGGAGTTTCCACAATCAAATTGCGTGTACATCGTGCCGCAATTTTAGCAAACACAGAAATTGTCCTATATTGGAGAACAAAAGTTGTCTGGCACATTGCTTAGGGTTTCAACAACTTGAATAACTCAATCATCGATGTTACTACTAATGTGAAAACAAGACAAAATATGACTATTCTTGCTAATTTTGTGGGCCTTTAACCATCTGTTTGACTTTGTTGTTCATGCAGGAGAGAGACGTGACTATTGTGGATCCTCTGGGGAGTCTCAACAACCTCATGATGCTGACAAGTCAGAGAAGAGTCTCTCCACATTATAACACCTCAAGAAACACCAGCAGAAACCCACAGGGAAGAGAACTCACCGCTGCTCTGACTGTGGGAAGAGATTCACCTCATCAGCGGGCATTAAAATTCATCAGAGAATCCACACAGGAGAGAAATCTTTTAGCTGTACTCAATGTGGGGAGAGTTTTACTCAAATCAGCCAGCCTGATATCACACCAGAGAACACATACAGGAGAGAAACCTCAGCTGTGATCAGTGTGACCAGAGATAATCTGATAAAATACCTCTGATCAAACATCAGAAAATACATACATGAAGGCGTTGTTTCATGATATCAATGAATTAATGTCACGGTGTAGAATGTTTAAACATTGTAGTAGGAGTAATTTAATGATGTCACAATGTAGAATGTTTTAACATTGTAGTAGGAGTATGCTACTTGTCTTTATTCCACTACTAAAGAAGCATGACTCAAATCACCTCATATTTCAAACATTCAGCCTGACAAAAAATACATGTTTTATTATTCCATGCCTCACATTAAGTTAATTATTGCCAATACATATTAACAAAGGGGTGTACATTTGCTTTTGATATTTCATATTTACAATTCATGTAACATTTAGTAATCATAATTATTTATGCAACCTGCTGACAATTTCTGGGTACAATTATATTGACATTGTTGCCCTGCTTTTAGAATATCAGGGTTCATTCTCAGAAGTGCCAACCCAAATGTACTAGAGCATGATATTGGGAACTGGGCCCCGATCCAACAACATGCCTATTGAGTGAACACTGAGAAGAGAGAGAAGCTCCGCAGTGAGGTGAAAAGTTACTACGGATGTTGCAGGAGTTTCCTCTTGAAATCAGAAACGTTCGTGGTAAGGACAACTTGGTTGCTGATTGTCTCAAGGGTTGGCAGTCAGTAAATATTTGTGTTTTGCATTTTCCCATGTAGTGCAAAAGATCTCAATTTATTTTGACACATTTTTCCGTATTGGAGATGAGTTTTATCTTATTATTTTCCGTATTTTTTGAAACTGCGCTGTTGGCTAGGGGCTCCTGAGTAAGAATTTCCCTGTTGTATTTGGCGCATGTGAGTTTTGTTTGGGCTCTTTCCAAGGGGACGAGAGTTCTAGAGGCTAATGAGTTTTAGGAAGACGAGAGTTCTAGAAGCTAGTGAGTTTTAGGATTCTATAGAAAGAAAAAGGAGAAAAGATACGATGATATATTATTATTTAGAAATAGGTGTTTTTTTTCTTGTTTTTAATTGTTGACAGCCAGTAGACACAATGTTTATATTGTAGTTGATTATATTGTGAAATGGACGTTGTTTTCTGTTGGTGGTGAGCAAACTTGTCCAACAAAAATATAGGATATATTTGTTGTCTTAAAGGGGAAGGTGTTACAGGCTTTGGTTTTTCCATTTATGTTTTGAGGTTGAACTTTAGCATGTATAGCTCGTTAGCACGTAGGGCGCACTGATTGGTGTCACCTCGTTAGTCAGTATGTGTTACACCTGTGCTGGCTTGTCCATCTCGTTATGGTTGAATATTGCATCCAATTGTTAATATTTTAATCAATGGATTTTCCTTAGGATGCTCATTAGTCTTTCAGTTGTTAATCTTCTGTTTTTTATCCTCATGTTTGTTGTGTACTAAATATTTCTGTTTATTTTCATTGGTTTTTATTGTTTTTTTCCTGTGAAGCCATTGTGTTGCATCCATGTCTGTGATGTGCTGTATAAATAGCTTGATTTGAACATATTGCAAAACAAATTATCCTCATTACTGACAATCAACATATTTAATTTTTATTTAACCTTTATTTAACTAGGCAAGTCAGTTAAGAACAGATTCTTATTTACAATGATTGCCTACCAGGGAACAGTGGGTTAACTGCCTAGTTCAGGGGCAGAACAACATATTTTTTACCTTGTCAGCTCTAACCACTAGGCTACCTGCCGCCCTCTTGCAAAGCCAATGAGCACATATCTTGGTCCATCTTAGTATGAAAAACAGTATAAATTCAGTATATCTTCCACTATGTCAAAATAGTGCCTGGTTTGTAAGTTAATTATCACTTTACAACCAACCCAGTGCATTTGTTGAAACTGAAAAGTTCTGAAATCAACAATTTGTTAAACTGAAACAAACAATTGACTCAAACAGATCAATCCCATTGGACATTAGGTTTCAGACCCTGCAGGGCTTAGATTAAGCCAGGACTAGTCAAACTAGGACATTTAAGTAGCTTTCCTGAACGTGGCTTAAATCTGGCTTAGTTAGTCGGAGACAGGAGTCCTGGAGTCAGGTAAGTAAGCCTAAATGATAATAATGTGCACATCACTGGTTAGAGGACGATTTCTAGAAAACAGCTTGCTATATTTACGTGCTGCATAATGATTCAAGTGGTTCGCCAACGTGGTAAGTATAACAACTCTTTTTGTTACTCACTTTGTTAAATCATATAAATAGTACTCATTAATTTCAGAGTCTAGATTTCCCCCCTGAGGCTAATATCCATATCATGCTGAAATCAATAGAACAGGGGGAAAACATTTAGGGTTCTACATTGTGACATCACTAAAATACTCCTACTACAATGTTAAAACATTCTACATTGTGACATGATTTCATTGATATCAAGAAACGACTCCTTCATGTATGTATTTTCTGATGTTTGATCAGAAAACTTTTATCAGAGTATCTCTTCCCACATTGATCACAGCTATAAGATTTCTCTGTGTGTGTTTGTTCTCTGATGTGTCGTCAGATAGTTAGATGCAACAAACCTCTTCCCACATTGATCACAGCCATAAGTTTTCTCTCCAGTGTGTGTTCTCTGGTGTGATTTCAGGCTGCCTGACTGAGTAAAACTCTTCCCACATTGATCACAGCCATAAGATTTATCTCCTGTGTGTGTTCTCTGGTGCACTAGCAGGTTGCCTGACTGAGCATAACTCTTCCCACATTGATCACAGCTATAGGATTTCTCTCCTGTGTGAATTCTCAGGTGTCGTTGTAGTGAATTTAACCTTGGGTAATGTTTCCCACAGTAAGAGCAGCAGAAATGTTTCTCTCCTGTGTGAATTCTTTGGTGTACTTTTAGTGAATCTGATCTTGAAAAACATTTCCCACAGTCAGAGCAGTGGTTAGGTTTCTCTCCTGTGTGTGTTCTCTGGTGCACTTTTAGTGAATCTGAACATGAGTAACTCTTCCCACAGTAAAAACTGTGGTTAGATTTCTCTCCTGTGTGTACTCGCTGGTGTATTTTAAGTTCTGATGAAGATTTGCAACATTTCCCACAGTCAGAGCAGCAGTGAGATTTCTTTCCTGTGGGTTTCTGCTGGTGTTTCTTGAGGTGTTCTGATGTGGAGAGACTCTTCTCTGCATCGTCAGCATCATGATGTTGTTGAGGTTCCCCAGAGGATCCACAATAGTCACGTCTCTCTCCTGCATGAACAACAAAGTCAAACAGATGGTTAAAGGCCCACAAGTGTCTGTAGTGAATGTTAAAATTATTTGACAATTGTCTTAAAATGAGAAAGAATAGTCATATTTTGTCTCAAGACAGTCAAGTGAGAAAGTCCTATTTGGTCTTGTTTTCACATTAGTAGAAACATTGATGATTGTAGGCTAGAAGAAAGTTATTACAGTTGCTGAACCCCTAAGCAGTGTGCCAGATGACTTTTGGTCTCTAATATAGGCCCCTTTCTGTGTTTAATAAAATTGCGGTACCAGGGCGATGTGCACACAATCTGATTGCAGAAACTCCTCCCTTCTAATGAGGAAGCCCCTAGTTATGGATGTAGTATATCTGCCTGGAGCAAAAATGGTGAGTGAAGATTTTAGTTTTTTACAATGTATTCTGAATATTACAGCACACTATCAGTGCAAGATCAGGAGTGCTTTTCAAGAAAACTCACATTAACTTCTTTGGGATAGGGGGCAGTATTTTCACGTCCGGAAGAAAAGCGTGCCCAGAGTAAACTGCCTGCTACTCAGGCCCAGAAGCTAGGAAATGCATATCGTTTGTTGATTTGGATATAAAACACTCTGAAGTTTCTAAAACTGTTTGAATGATGTCTGTGAGTATAACAGAACTCATAAGGCAGGCGAAAACCTGAGAAAAATTCAACCAGGAAGTGGGAAATCTGAGGTTTGTAGTTTTTCAAGTGATTGCCTATCCAATATCCAGTGTAAATGGGGTCAGATTGCACTTCCTAAGGCTTCCACTAGATGTCAACAGTCTTTAGAAAGTTGTTTCAGGCTTCTATTGTGAAAGGCGAGAGAATAAGACCACTCAGAGTTAGTGGCTCAGCTAAAAGCCATGAGTTGTTTATCGCGCGTGGCCTTGAGCTCGTTGCCTTTCCTTTCTAATGACAACGGAATTCTCCGGTTGGAATATTATTGAAGATTTATGGTAAAAACATCCTAAAGATTGATTATATACATCATTTGACATGTTTCTACGAACTTTAATGGAACTTTTTTGACTTTTCGTCTTGTGACGACCCTCCCACTCTGTCTGCCGTATTCTGTCTTTGTTCTTGTTTCCTTATTAGGATGCCGGTGGGCGGAGTTGGGAGGGTCGTCAGCTTCATGGGAAACACCTGGGCCAGGTGTCTCCCAGGATAAATAGACCTCTTCCACATTCATGGAAGAGACTCTCCATGCAGACACCTTTGTAGATTGTGTTGTGGTTCTTGGTGGCCTTTTTGTTTGCTTTGGCACCTTTCAACACCCTGCATTATCACATTCATGCATGCAAAACACTCACTTACACTACTGATTACTGATTACACACACCATTGTATATTTTCCTTAGTTGCTTTAGTTAATAAATATATATTTTGTTACTCCTTATCTCCACGTTGTCTCCCTTTGTTACGGGCTTTGAGCCGGTTCGTGACAGTCTGGACTTAGTACCCACGCTTTGTACATTTGGATTAGAGAACTAAATGCCCGAACAAAAAGGAGGTATTTGGACATAAATGAACAAAACAAACATTTATTGTGGAACTGGTATTCCTGAGATTGCATTCCGATGAAGATCATCAAAGGTAAGTGAATATTTATAACGCTATTTCTGACGTTTGTTGACTCCACAACTTGGCGGGGTATCTGTATGGCTTGTTTTGGTATCTGTATGGCTTGTTTTAATTCACCACTGTGGGGAAAACTGTTTTAGATCAGTTCCACCACTTTATTTTAAGAATGTCAGAATGACAGTAGAGAGAATTATTTATTTCAGCTTTTATTTCTTTCATCACATTCCCAGTGGGTCAGAAGTTTACATACACTCAATTAGTATTTGGTAGCATTGCCTTTAAATTGTTTAACTTGGGTCAAACATTTTGGGTAGCCTTCCACAAGCTTCCCACAAAAAGTTGGGTTAATTTTGACCCATTCCTTCTGACAGAGTGGGTGTAACTGGGTCAGGTTTGTAGGCCTCCTTGCTCGCACACGCTTTTTCAGTTCTGCCCATAAATGTTCTATGGGATTGAGGTTAGGGGTTTGTAATGGCCACTCCAATACCTTGACTTTGTTGTCCTTATTAAGCCATTTTGTCACAACTTGGGGTATATGCTACAATTTTGTTTCTGGTGTCCTTTGACAGCTCTTTGGTCTTGGCCATAGTGGAGTTTGGAGTGTGACTGCTTGAGGTTGTGGACAGGTGTCTTTTATACTGATAACAAGTTCAAACAGGTGCCATTAATACAGGTAACAAGTAGAAGACAGAGGAGCCTCTTAAAGAAGAAGTTACAGGTCTGTGAGAGCCAGAAATCTTGCTTGTTTGTAGGTGACCAAATACTTATTTTCCACCATAATTTGCAAATAAATTCATAAAAAATCCTACAATGTGATTTTCTGGATTTTTTTTCTTCTCATTTTTTCTGTCATAGTTGAAGTGTACCCATGAAAATTACAGGCCTTTCATCTTTTTAAGTGGGAGAACTTGCACAATTGGTGGCTGACTAAATACTTTTTCCCCCCACTGTAACCGTGTGTGAAAACCTTGTGAAGACGTTTGACCACTGTCATTGCCAACAAAGGGTATATAATATTGAGAAACTTTTGTTGACTCAACAGCCGATAAGAATAAACGATCAATCAACAACCGATCACTGCCCACACCTGCCCGACTAGCATCACTACTCTGGACGGTTCTGACTTAGAATATGTGGACAACGACAATATCTAGGTGTCTGGTTAGACTATAAACTCTCCTTCCAGACTAATATTTAGCATCTCCAATCCAAAATTAAATCTAGAACCGGCTTCCTATTTCGCAACAAAGCCTCCACTCATGCTGCCAAACATACCCTCGTAAAACTGACTATCCTACCGATCCTTAACTTCGGCTATGTCATTTTCAAAATAGCCTCCAACACTCTACTCAGCAAACTGGATGCAGTCTATCACAGTGCCATCTGTTTTGTCACTAAAGCCCCATAAACCACGCACCACTGCGACCTGTATGCTCTTGTCGGTTGGCCCTCGCTACATATTCGTTGCCAAACCCACTGGCTCCTGGTCATCTATAAGTCTTTGCTAGGTAAAGCTCCGCCTTAACTCAGCTCACTGGTAACCATAGCAACACCCACCCATAGCACGCACTCCAGGAGGTATATCTCACTGGTCATCCCCAAAGCCAACACCCCCTTTGGCCGCCATTCCTTCCAGTTCTCTGCTGCCAATGACTGGAACGAATTGCAAAAAATCGCTGAAGTTGGAGACTTATATCTCCCTCCCTCACTAACTTTAAGCATCAGCTATCTGAGCAGCTTACCGGCCGCTGCAGCTACACAGCCCATCTGTAAATAGCCCATCCAACTTCCTACCTCATCCCCATGTTTTTATTTTATTTTTTTGTTCTTTTGCACACCAGTATTTCCACTTGCACATCATCATCTGCACATCTATCTCTCCGGTGTTCATTTGCTAAATTGTAATTACTTCGCTACTATGGCCTATTTTTTTGCCTTACCCCTGTACTCCATTTGCACACACTATATAGATTTTTCTATTGTGTTTTTGACTGTTCGTTTGTTTATTCCACGCGTAACTCTGTTTTTGTAGCTTTGCTTTATCTTGGCCAGGTCACAGATGTAAATGAGAACTTGTTCTCAACTTGCCTACTTGGTTAAATAAAGGTGAAAAAACACAAACATTATATTAAGCAGGACATTCAAACAAGACTTACCATTATAATCCAAAGTAGTGTGAAATGCACTCATAAGTAACCTGGAAATGGAGGTTACTCCCCTGAGTTTTCCCCCTTTCACATTCAGAATACATTGTGAAAAACTAAAGTCTTTGCTCACCGTTTTTGCTCCAGGCAGATATACTACATCCATAACTATCGGTTTCCTCATTAGCAGGGAGGTGTTTCTGCAATCAAATTGTGTGTTTATCGCCCTCATGACACAATTTTAGCAAACACCGAGAGGGGCCTATATTGGAGACCAAAAGTAGTCTGGCACACTGCTTAGAGTTTCAACAACATGAATAACTTATTTCTAGTCTACAATCTTAGATGTTACTACTAATGTGAAAACAGGACAATATGACTATTGTTGCTCATTTTAAGACAAATTTTAAATAATCATTACATTCATTACAGCCATCAATTGTTGTACAACATCATGGCTACGCTGTTGGCATCACTTTTACAGTGGATTTTCGCTATTGTGGGCCTTTAACCATCTGTCTGACTTTGTTGTTCACACAGGAGAGAGACAGAACTACTGTGGATCCTCTGTGGAGCCTCAACAACATCATAATGCTGACAGGGCAGAGAAGAGTCTCTCCACATCAGAACACATCAAGAGACACCTGCAGATATCCACAGGGAAGAGATCTCACTGCTGTTCTGATTGTGGGAAATGTTTAAAATCTTCATCAGAACTTAAAATACACCTCAGAAATCACACGGGAGAGAAACTTTATTGCTGCTTTGACTGTGGGAATAGTTTTACTCTGTCAACCAGCCTGATATCACACCAGCGAACACACACAGGAGAGAAACCTTATAGCTGTGATCAATGTGGGAAGAGTTTTACTATGTCTAGCAGTCGGACTAGACACTAAAGAACACACACAGGAGAGAGACCTCATAGCTGTATTCAATGTGTCAAGAGTTTTAATAGATCTAGCTATCTAAATATACACCAGAGAACACACACAGCAGATATATCTTATAGTTCTAATTAATGTGGGAAGTTTTAGGACATCAAACTATCTAACTACACACCATAGAACATACACAGGAGAGAAACCTCATAGCTGTAATCAATGTGGGATAAGAGATAAGAGATCTCTGACTAAACGTCAGAAAATACATGGAGTTGTTTCATGATATCAATGAATTAATGTCACAATGTAGAATAGTAACAATGTAGAATGTTTAAACATTGTAGTAGGAGTATTTTAATAATGTCACAATGTAGAACCCTAAACATTTGCCCCCTTATCAACTGATTTCAGCATGATATGGATATTAGCCTCATGGGAAAATTCCAGGCTCTGAATTGAGTACTATTTATGAGATTTAACAAAAAGTGACTAACAAGAAAAGAGTTGTGTTACACTTACCACGTTGGTGACGCTCTTGAATCCAAACTCAACACTTCAAAATGTAGCGATTTGTTTTCTACAAATTGTCCTCTAACCAGGGATGTACACATTATTGCCAGATTCCGTGTGGTTTTTGAGCTGTTAGTTTTAACAGGACGTGCAACCTCATCTCCCTCCTCTTTCACAATTGATTTCAACATGATATCGATGAGTTATGACAAATGTGTTGCGTTCCTTTATTTAGCGACCCCTACATTTAAATGCATCTCTCTCCACAATGTAGCTGACTGTCTTCTGCAGGTTGTCCTCTAATCAGTGAGGTAAAATACACTGCTCAAAAAAATAAAGGGAACACTAAAATAACACAATCTAGATCTGAATGAAATATTCTTATTAAAAACGTTTTCCTTTACATAGTTGAATGTGCTGACAACAAAATCACACAAATTATAAATGGAAATCAAATGTATCAACCCATGGAGGTCTGGATTTGGAGTCACTCAAGATTAAAGTGGAAAACCACACTACAGGCTGATCCAACTTTGGTGTTGTCACACCCTGACCATAGTTTACTTTGTATGTTTCTATGTTTTGGTTGGTCAGGGTGTGATCTGAGTGGGCATTCTATGTTACATGTCTAGTTTGTCCAGTTCTATGTTCGGCCTGATATGGTTCTCAATCAGAGGCAGGTGTTCGTCATTGTCTCTGATTGGGAACCATATTTAGGTAGCCTGGGTTTCACTGTGTGTTTGTGGGTGATTGTTCCTGTCTATGTGTTTTCACCAGATAGGGCTGTTTAGGTTTTCGTTACGTTCTTTATTTTGTAGTGTTTGTATTGATTCGTGTTTTACGTTTGTTTATTAAAACATGGATCGCAATCTACACGCTGCATTTTGGTCCGACTCTCCTTCTCACCAAGAAAACCGTTACAGGTGTAATGTCCTTAAAACAAGTCAAAATGAGGATCAGTAGTGTGTGTGGCCTCCATGTGCCTGTATAACCTCCCTACAATGCCTGGGCATGCTCCTGATGAGGTGGCGGATGGTCTCCTGAGGGAACTCCTACCAGACCTGGACTAAAGCATCCGAGCGAGACATGATGTCCCAGATGTGCTCAATTGGATTCAGGTCTCGGGAACGGGCAGGCCAGTCCATAGCATCAATGCCTTCCTCTTGCAGGAACTGCTGACACACTCCAGCCACATGAGGTCTAGCATGGTCTTGCATTAGGAGTGACCCAGGGCCAACCGCACCAGCATATGTTCTCACAAAGGGTCTGAGGATCTCATCTCGGTACCTAATGGCAGTCAGGCTACCTCTGGCGAGCACATGGAGGGCTGTGCGACCCCCCCCCCCAAAGAAATGCCACCCCACACCATGACTGACCCACCGCCAAACCGGTCATGCTGGAGTATATTGCAGGCAGCAGAATGTTCTCCGCGGCGTCTCCAGACTCTGTCACGTCTGTCACATGCTCCGTGTGAACCTGCTTTCATCTGTGAAGAGCACAGGGCCCAGTGGCGAATTTACCAATCTTGGTGTTCTCTGGCAAATGCCAAACGTCCTGCACGGTGTTGGGCTGTAAGCACAACCCCCACCTGTGGCCGTCGGGCCCTCATACCACCCTCATGGAGTCTGTTTCTGACCGTTTGAGCAGACACAAAGGCGGAGGTAGCCGTCCTGCTGCTGGGTTGTTGCCCTCCAACGGCCTCCTCCATGTTTCCTGATGTACTGGCCTGTCTCCTGGTAGCGCATCCATGCTCTGGACACTACGCTGACAGACACAGCAAACCTTGCCACAGCTCGCATTGATGTGCCATCCTGGATGAGCTGCACTACCTGAGCCACTTGTGTGGGTTGTAGACTCCATCTCATGCTACCACTAGAGTGAATGCACCGCCAGCATTCAAAGTGACCAAAATATCAGCCAGGAAGCATAGGAACTGAGAAGTGGTCTGTGGTCACCACCTGCAGAACCACTCCTTTATGGCGGTGTCTTGCTAATTGCCAATAATTTCCACCTGTTGTCTATTCCATTTGCACAACAGCATGTGAAATTTATTGTCAATCAGTGTTGCTTCCTAAGTGGACAGTTTGATTTCACAGAAGTGTGATTGACTTGGAGTTACATTGTGTTGTTTAAGTGTTCCCTTTATTTTTTTGAGCAGTGTATATCTCCCATTTCCATGTGTTTTTTTAATTGTGTTTGTTTCAACATCACGTACAACCTAATTTCCCCCCTAATTGATATCAGTGATTTATTGCTACTTGTCAAAACAACTGCGTTTTTGGTGCTTGTGCAGTTTATAATGTGCTTGTATAAGTAAATACAAGTAGTATGATTATAGTATCAGATGTTTGTTTAGATAGTACATTTTATGTTTAGGATTTCAATTTATCACAAACTTTTTTCTGCATTTGGACCATTGATTTGGACATAGAAAAATGTAATTGAAAACGTACAATATAAGTTTGGTTTTAGTTGAAAGTGAAAATTGAAAAGAAAACAATTTAATTTCAACGTATTTGCAGCCTATACACATGGACGCAGTATAATAAATTGGTCTATAATCAATTTTATGAACAATCCTACATCACTCCAGTATTTATTTACAACATTCAAGTGCTAAATGTCTTTACCTCCACTACTGAAGAAGCATGACTCAAATCACCTACTCATATTTCAAACATTCAGCCTGACAAAATATATATTTTATATTATACCATGCCTCACCATTTAGTGAATTATTGCTAGTACATATTAACAAAGGTGTGTACATTTAATTTTGATATTTCATATTTACAATTCATGTAACATTTAGTAATCATAATTATTTATGCAACCAACTGACAATTTCTGGGTACAATTATATTGACATTATTACCCTGCTTTTAGAATATCAGGGATCATTCTCAGATGTGCCAACCCAAATGCACAGAGCATGACATTGGGGACTGGGCCCCGATCCAACAACATGCCTATCTAGTGAACCCTGAATAGAGAGAGAAGCTCCGCAGTGAGGTGGACATTTACTACGGACATTGCTGGAGTTTCCTCTTGAAATCAGTCATGTCCGTGGTAAGGACAACTTGGTTGCCGATTGTCTCAAGGGTGGGCTATCAAAAAGATGTGTTTTGCCTTTAGCCAGTGCATTACCATGGATCACAATTTATTGCATGTTTTTCTGTATTGGAGATGAGTTTTGTTTGGGCTCTTCCAAGGGGACGAGAGTTCTTGAGTTTGTGAGTTTTTGGAACACGAGAGGTTTAGGATAATAGTAAGACAAAGGATATAAAAATAATATGATTGTATATTATTATTTAGAAGAAAATTATACTATTGTATATTATTTAGAAATACGTGTTTATTGTTGACAGCCAGTAGATGCCATGTTTATATTGTAGAAGGTGAAGCATTATAGTAGATTATGTAAAATGGAAGTTGTTTTCTGTTGGTGGTGTTGGGGAATAATCAGAATTAGGTGGTAACATAGGTAAGATGTTTTATATTCATCATATGTTTGTAAGTTACTTCTCATCAGAATGTTATTTTTGTATAATACTGTGGCGGGGTTGCAGTATCTGTTCTATGTCAGGACTAAGTTGCTTGGGCCGCAGAGAGGGGAGAGGTCAAGGTGTCATCATGTGTAAACATATCTTTTGCTCCACTGTGTCTGTGTGCCAGTCACTCCCTACTTTTGCCATCGGGGAGAGGAGGATGGCAGTGTCTGGAATCATTCTATGCTCCCTCTTTTGTTGCTCCTGTCTTAACCTATAGCCTCACTCTCCTCTCCGTGAGCTTGTCCAGGATTGGTTGTATTTAGAATTGGTTGTATCTAAATGACAATTTGATATATATCATAGGGTGGGGGTAATGTCTTGGTACCATTTTGTACCAAGGACGAAATAAGAGCTTTGTTTGGGAGACCAAACTGAACGATAATTTATAGCCAACTCTGTCTGTCTAGGGGATACTCCTCTCTGAAGTAAAGTCTTTCTTTGTGTAAGTTCCTAAGACCTGTGGTTTGTCATGTCGTCTAGGGGGGGGGGGTGGATCTTTGCTATAAAGGATCCCATTTGCCATTATGTTGGGACTCTCAACTTTTCATTAGAGATACTGAACTGTTGAAAGTCAAAATGCTATTGCAAAAGCTTAATTATTATTAAAGGTGAAGATTAAGCATAACTCTGACTGGTGTGTGGTTTTCTCTCATGATTTGGTAAATAGAGGAAATTTCCATGACATTGGTGAGCAAACTTGTCCAACAAAAACATAGGATATATTTGTTGTCTTAAGGGGGAAGGTGTTGCAGGCTATGGTTTTTCCATTTATGTGTTGAGGTTGGACGTTAGCACGTATAGCTCGTTAGCACGTGTAGCTCGTTTGCACGTAGGACACACTGATTGGTGTCACCTCGTTAGTCAGTATGTGTTACACCTGTGCTGGCTTGTCCATCTCGTTAGTGGGAAGGTGTTTCACCTGAGCTGGTCCATGTTCTATTTAAGAGTGTCTGTCCCAGTGCTCCAGTTTTCTTGATAGATGTGACAAATCAACACCTTTAGTTGCGCTACTGTTTTGGTTTGCTTCCTGTTTTTAAGTTTGTTGTTTCTTTTGTTTGCCGCTTCTTGGGCAGATTTAGTGTGTCTCATGGTGGGTGTCTGTTTTGGTTTGCTTCCAGTTGTTGTTGCTAGTCAACTTTCAGTGGACACTGTGAGAACAAAATTGCCAGATTGTTATTATACTTTTATTGCATCAAATGGTTGTTTTATGCAACAGAATAGAGGTTTCTTATAACTATTGTGTCTGTGTTCTACTGAGATGGGCCTCTGGGAGAAAACACTGACAGGAGATTTACAATGTCTTTTGGGTGTTAAAACCTAAAGAGACCACAATCCAGATTTATGAATTAATGTTTCTGTTCTATATGGTACCAGGGAGAGAGATGACCCCAGGGCCAGACCCTGGTCTCTACACAAAGAGTACTGTTTTTACAGCAGATACTGTCTGCTGAGAATTATAAGTATTTTTCACAACATCTGTTTTTCGTCATGTATATTGAAAGGGGTTTATCTTGGCTGTAAAAGACCTTTGTACTTTTGTCTCGTGGCTCTCAACGAATCATCTGGGGGTGATTCGTCGACCAGCCATCATTATCATAGAGCACTAAATTGATTCACTTTATATGTGTGTGTTGTATTGACCTGCTCCCTTATTATTAAGTGAATAAAGATTTAGTTTAAGAATAACTCTGACTTGTGCGATAAGTTTTTCTCCTCATTTGATATTAAAGAAATTAACCACCACATTTGGCAATGGGGATATGAATCTTGACTTGGTGACCGCTCCTGACGACCTGGGTAAATCGTGCACGAGGGAATCCTCAAACTTGGAATCTCAGGGAGACCACACTTCGTGAATGGAGCAGATGGACCCAACAGCCGAGTGGATACCACATCTCAAACGTAGTTTAAAAAAAAAAGAAAAAGGTGAGCGAAACAAGTGGAGTTTTTAGAAAAGCCTCGTAGGCTCTGATTTTGTATTCATGTGTGAGGGGGGGACCTGGGAGGTGTAAACAGGGCCCAGTCGGTAGGCTCTGAGTGTGTATTCTGTTTGGCCCTGTCCGGGGTTATCATCGGATAGGGCCACAGTGTCTCCTGACCCCTCCTGTCTCAGTCTCCAGTATTTATGCTGCAGTAGTTTATGTGTCGGGGGGCTAGGGTCAGTCTGTTATATCTGGAGTACTTCTGTCTTATCCGGTGTCCTGTGTGAATTTAAGTATGCTCTCTAATTCTCTCTTACTCTCTCTCGGAGGACCTGAGCCCTAGGACCATGCCTCAGGACTAACTGGCATGATGACTCCTTGCTGTCCCCAGTCCACCTGGCTGTGCTGCTGCTCCAGTTTCAACTGTTCTGTCTGCGGCTATGGAACCCTGACCTGTTCACCGGACGTGCTACCTGTCCCAGACCTGCTGTTTTCAACTCTCTAGAGACAGCAGGCGCGACTAATGATTGGCTATGAAAAGCCAACTGACATTTACTCCTGAGGTGCTGACTTGCTGCACCCTCGACAACTACTGTGATTATTATTATTTGACCATGCTGGTAATTTATGAACATTTGAACATCTTGGCCATGTTCTGTTATAATCTCCTCCCGGCACAGCCAGAAGAGGACTGGCCACCCCTCATAGCCTGTTTCCACCTTCTTCCTAGGTTTTGGCCTTTCTAGGGAGTTTTTCCTAGCCACCGTGCTTCTACACCTGCATTGCTTGCTGTTTGGGGTTTTAGGCTGGGTTTCCATACAGCACTTTGAGATATCAGCTGATGTACGAAGGGCTATATAAATAAATTTGATTTGATTACTGAACAAAACACGTGAAAAAAACTGAGGTTTTTGGATATAAAGAGAGACTTTATCGAACAAAACTAACAATTATTGAGTAAATGGGAGTCTTGTGAGTACAACAATATGAAGGTCATCAAAGGTAAGTGATCAATTTAATTGCTATTTCTGACTTGTGTAACTCCTCTACTTGGCTGGTAACGGTTTGTAATGATGTGTCTGCTGGGCGCTGTTCTCAGATAATCGCATGGTATGCTTTCGCCGGAAAGCCTTTTTGAAATCTGACACCGTGGTTGGATTAACAATAACTTAATCTTAAAACCGATGTGTAACACTTTTTGAATTTTTATAATGAGTATTTCTGTTTTTGAATTTGGCGCTCTGCAATTTCACTGGATGTTGGCCATGTGGGACGGTAGCGTTCCACACCCCCTAGAGAGGTTAAGCATATCCCAGTTTAGGCCACCTAACAAAACAAACAGTGAAGATAGATGGGGGCAATCAATTAACATATGGTGTCCAGGGCACAGCAGGGAGCTGAGGGGGGTCTGTAACAGGTGGCAGTGAGAGACTTATTTCTGGGGAGATTCATTTTTAAAATTAGAAGCTCAAACTGTTTGGGCTTGGACCTGGAAAGTATGATAGAACTTTGCAGGCCATCTCTGCAGTAGATTGCAACTCCTCCCCCTTTGGCATTTCTATCTTGACAGAAAATGTTGTAGATGGGGATGGAATTTTCAGAAGTTTTGGTGGCCTTCCAAAGCCAGGATTCAGACACGGCAAGGACATCAAGGTTGGCGGAGTGTGCTAAAGCAGTGAGTAAAACAAACTTAGGGAGGAGGCTTCTGATGTTAACATGCATGAAACCAAGGCTTTTATGGTTACAGAAGTCAACAAATGAGAGCGCCTGGGGACACACAGGGCCTGGGTTAACCTCTAAATCACCCGAGGAACAGAGGAGTAGGATGAGGGTACAGCTAAAGGCTATCAGAACTGGTCATCTAGTGCATTGGGAACAGAGAATAAAAGGATCAGATTTCTGGGCATGGTAGGATATATTCAAGGCATAATGTACAGACAGGGTTATGGTAGGGTGTGGTTACAATAGAGGTAAACCTAGGCATTGAGTGACAATAAGAGAGGTTGCATCTCTGGAGGCACCAGTTATGCTAGGTGACGTCACCCCATGTGTTGGAGCTCTGAGGCATGTTGAGTGGGACTAGGGGCTCCGCAGTAAAACAAAACAATGATAACTACCCTAAACAACAGTATACAAGGCATATTGTCATTAGAGAGACAAAGCGAGGCATAAAGCAATCACGTGTTGATTGGGAGAGCTAGCTAAGACAACAACAGGTAGGAAAACAGTTAATCAGCTAAGACAACAACAACTGGTAAAATGGTGATGAATGGGCAGAGCAGGTCAGTTAATGACGCACAGGGCCTGACTTCGAGGCTGGGGCCGACAGATAAACAAAATGGAGTACCATGATTAATGAACAGTCCAGCAGGCATCAGCTATGTAGCCAAGTGATCATAGGGTCCAGTGAACAGCAATATATGAACCAGGGAAGCCATTGGGTAGTCATTACTACGCTAGCCGGGAGATGGGCCTAGCGCAAGGCTAGCTTCAGGGCTGGGCTGCTCGGTGGCAGCTAGCTGCGATTATCCGGTGTAATGGTCCAGAGCTTACGGCAGGAATACGGTGATGTAGTGGAGAAAAACTGTCCGATATGCTAAGGGTTGATATCACACTGTGCAGACTGGCAGGTATTATCCAAGCTAAAAGCGGCCGGTGTATGAGCTAAAAAGGTAAAGGCCGCTAGCAGTGGCTAACAATGACTAAATAGCTAGTAGCTAATTAGCTGGTTAGCTTCCGATGGCTAGGTTCTGATTGAGGTTCTAGCTATAAGGTCGAAACAGCATGGACACTAGAGAATCTTAATCAAGTTGAATTCTTCCCAAAGGGTCGTTACAGCTGTAATTCAGACAAAAACGTGTTCTCACCATCACAAGTATATATACCCCACTTTGCACACTCCTTCTCTACAATCCTTACATCGTCTGGTTCGACAGGAAGAGGGTAACAGGATTCTAAACCCTTATTACTCCTTTCAGGGGATCTGACCTGACCTCCTGATCTCAACCCCTCCTTTGCCTAATCCACAAATGTCCATAAAGCAATCCTGTGATCTCCTCCCGTCCACCCAGCACATTCCACAGCCACTCTGTCTTTCTACAGATCTCACTCCTTTATATACTCTGCGTCTGTTCTATCATGTCTTTAACGCTGCACCACTAATGAGTTGTGGAGCTTCTCAAAGTAATTTTTTTCATGGCAGGGGTGGCAGGTTAGCCTAGTGGCTAGAGCGTTGGACTGGTAACCAAAAGGTTTCATGTTCAAATCCCCGAGCTGACATGGTACAGAATTTGTTCTTAACTGACTTGCCTAGTTAAATAAAGGTAAATTAAATGAAACAGCAAGTAAACAAAGTCTAATCAAAATCAATTGCGTATGACAATAGTTCCTCTAAATATTTCATAAAATATTTCCAGCTCTCACCCTTTCGATAACCACGCGGCATAAAAGGGAAAAATTTAATTCTCTGATCCAATGGAAAGGTCATAAAATACCTGATTACTTCTTATCCTTTGCACAAATATTCTGCAGCTGTGTCTGTCCTAAACTCACTGCAGCAGGAAACTTGAGGTCCCAGAATTTTTTATACAATGTTGATCGTTGATAGAATGTTAAGTTTGTTGTAGACAAGCCATGCACAGCCAATGTGATTTATAGGATATTTATTTTTATCAGGATATTTTCTACCTGCTGGCTGAAATGTTTTTATATCTTGGCTTTAATTAAGTAGGCTATTTTTACATAGTTGGCAATGGCAATAAAAGTTACTTTTAGATTTGTATAATTTAATGTAGATTTAGATAAAATGCAGATTAATCACAGACAATGTTTTGAGATACTATTCTAAACTAAATTAAACTGTTGCAGTAAAATGTGCATATGAAAATCATAACTGATTGGAAGAAATGGTAAGATAAATTTGCACTCCAAATGTAGGTTGCCGACTGCTTGTGAAGCCTATTACCAGCACCGTCAGAATTTATGAAGGCCAGCAGGAGGAGGTGGATCGGGAAGAGTTTTTTTCTTCTTCTGGTTAGGCTATATTGATGTAATGGCATGAAAATAAATTGACTGAAAATTATACTATGACTTATCAACAGCTCTAACAATTTGTATTGCAGCGCCAGCTGTGCCACCAGAGACCCTGGGTTCGCATCCAGGCTCTGTCGTAACCGGCCGCGACCGTGAGGTCTGTTGTTAGGGAGGGCTTGGCCGATAATGATATCCTTGTCTCATCGTGCACCAGCGACTCCTGTGGCGGGCCGGGCGCAGTGCGCGCTAACCAAGGTTGTCAGGTGCACGGTGTTTCCTCCGGCACATTGGTGCGGCTGGCTTCCGGGTTGGATGCGCACTGTGTTAAGAACCAGTGCGGCTTGGTTGGGTTGTGTATCGGAGGACGCATGACTTTCAACCTTTGTCTCTCCCGAGCCCGTACGGGAGTTGTAGCGATGAGACAAGATAGTAGCTACTAAAACAATTGGATACCACGACATTGGGGAGAAAAAGGGGTATAAAAAAAGAAATAAAAAAAAAGTCCAAATATGGATGTAGCAATTTTATATTTCCCCTTCAATGTCACACATCAGTTCAACAACTGCTGAGTTTGAGCCTCTGTATTTAAGACAGTACTTACTAGTGTTACTAGTGTTTCTCAAAACCATCTTACGGTTCATCGTTGGATGCCTTAAGGTGCATTTGGGAAACCGGCCTCAGATATCCAGTTTCCTCCTCCTCTTCCTCGTTCTCCTTTTTCGATGTGACAGTCATCTCCCCCTCCTCCTCTTTTTCACTCCAAATACTGCATCATCCTCTTTCTCTCCCTCCTCTTCTTTTACTGTAACTTCCTCTTTCACTCTGAACGCGTCTTCCTCTTCCTTCACTGTAACGTATTTCTCCTCTTTCACTGTAACAGCCTCATCCTCTACTTCTTGTTTTACTGTCATATCTTCCTCTACTTTAACAGGACGAGAGTAACTTAGTGACCTCATGGTCAGGGATGTTAACTAGCTAGGCTAATGCTAACTTAACCAGCCCGCTTGCTGACTAAAAACAACAGCCCCGTAAATATGAAATTAAATCGGATAACTAACTAGATGACAGAAGTGGGTTTGGGGGTAATATACACTAAAGCGTCTAAAGAGCTTTATTGGTTTGGCTATTTTGTCTAGCAAGCTACCGAGATGGCTGACTAACTGTTGCTAGATTATACGTCACACTAACAGCATTGCCTTGAAGTCCCACACCGCCATCTGTTGACTGGAGTGGGTAACGCAGTTGAGTAAAATGTACACTTGATTTTTTTTACAAAAAGTTATAGGGTAGGAATCAGGGACATTTGAGATCGACTGAGTTTTTTTTACACCTGCCAATGTAAATCCATTGAACGAGGCAAGTTACCAGACAGGACATACTGCTGACAAACAGCAAGCAATGCAGGTGTAGAAGCACGGTGGCTAGGAAAAACTCCCTAGAAAGGCCAAAACCTAGGAAGAAACCTAGAGAGGAACCAGGCTATGAGGGGTGGCCAGTCCTCTTCTGGCTGTGCCAGGTGGAGATTATAACAGAGCATGGCCAAGATGTTCAAATGTTCATAAATGACCAGCATGGTCAAATAATAATAATCACAGGCAGAACAGTTGAAACTGGAGCAGCAGCACGGCCAGGTGGACTGGGGACAGCAAGGAGTCATCATGCCAGGTAGTCCTGAAGCATGGTCCTAGGGCTCAGGTCCTCCGAGAGAGAGAAAGAAAGAGAGAAAGAGAGAATTAGAGAGAGCATACTTAAATTCACACAGGACACCGGATAAGACAGGAGAAGTACTCCAGATATAACAAACTGACCCTAGCCCCCCGACACAAACTACTGCAGCATAAATACTGGAGGCTGAGACAGGAGGGGTCAGGAGACACTGTGGCCCCATCCGATGATACCCCCGGACAGGGCCAAACAGGAAGGATATAACCCCACCCACTTTGCAAAAGCACAACCCCCACACCACTAGAGGGATATCTTCAACCACCAACAAGGCCGAGTATAGCCCACAAAGATCTCCGCCACGGCACAACCCAAGGGGGGGGGGCGCCAACCCAGACAGGAAGATCACATCAGTGACTCAACCCACTTAAGCGACGCACCCCTCGTGGGGACGGCATGAAAGAGCACCAGTAAGCCAGTGACTCAGCCCCTGTAATTGGGTTAGAGGCAGAGAATCCCAGTGGAAAGAGGGGAACTGGCCAAGCAGAGACAGCAACTGCGGTCCGTTGCTCCAGAGCCTTTCCATTCACCTTCACACTCCTGGGCCAGACTACACTCAATCATATGACCCACTAAAGGGATGAGTCTTCAGTAATGACTTAAAGGTTGAGACCGAGTTCGCGTCTATCACATGGGTAGAAAGACCATTCCATTAAAATGGAGCTCTAAAGAAGAAAGCCCTGCCTCCAGCTGTTTGCTTAGAAATTCTAGGGACAATTAGGAGGCCTGCGTCTTGTGACCATAGCGTACGTGTAGGTAATTACGGCAGGACCAAATCAGAGAGATAGGTAGGAGCAAGCCCATGTAATGCTTTGTAGGTTAGCAGTAAAACCTTGAAATCAGCCCTTGCCTTGACAGGAAGCCAGTGTCAGGATTCTAGCTAGCTGTGTATTTAGCACTAACTGAAGTTTATTTAGTGCTTTATCCGGGCAGCCGGAAGCTAGAGCATTGCAATAGTCTAACCTAGAAGTAACAAAAGCATGGATTAATTTTTCTGCATCCTTTTTGGACAGAAAGTTTCAGATTTTTGCAATGTTACGTAGATGGAAAAAAGCTGTCCTTGAAACAGTCTTGATATGTTCGTCAAAAGAGAGATCAGGGTCCAGAGTAACGCCGAGGTCCTTCACAGTTTTATTTGAGACGACTGTACCACCATTAAGATTAATTGTCAGATTCAACAGAAGATCTCTTTGTTTCTTGGGACCTAGAACAAGCATCTCTGTTTTGTCCGAGTTTAAAAGTAGAATGTTTGCAGCCATCCACTTCCTTATGTCTGAAACACATGTTCTAGCGAGGGCAATTTTGGGGCTTCACCATGTTTCATTGAAATGTACAGCTGTGCGTCATCCGCATAGCAGTGAAAGTTAACATTATGTTTTCGAATGACATCCCCAAGAGGTAAAATATATAGTGAAAACAATAGTGGTCCTAAAACGGAACCTTGAGGAACACTGACATTTACAATTGATTTGTCAGAGGACAAACCATTCACAGAGACAAACTGATATCTTTCCAACAGATAAGATCTAAACCACACCAGAACTTGTCCGTGTAGACCAATTTGGGTTTCCAATCTCTCCAAAAGAATGTGGTGATCGATGGTATCAAAAGCAGCACTAAGGTCTAGGAGCACGAGGACAGATGCAAAGCCTCGGTCTGATGCCATTAAAAGGTAATTTACCACCTTCACAAGTGCAGTCTCAGTGCTATGATGGGGTCTAAAACCAGACTGAAGCATTTTGTATACATTGTTTGTCTTCAGGATGGCAGTGAGTTGCTGCGCAACAGCTTTTTCTAACATTTTTGAGAGGAATGGAAGATTCGATATAGGCTGATAGTTTTTTATATTTTCTGGGTCATGGTTTGGCTTTTTCAAGAGAGGCTTTATTACTGCCACTTTTAGTGAGTTTGGTACACATCCGATGGATAGAGCCGTTTATTATGTTCAACATAGGAGGGCCAAGCACAGGAAGCAGCTCTTTCAGTAGTTTATTTGGAATAGAGTTCAGTATGCAGCTTGAAGGTTTAGAGGCTAAGATTATTTTCATCATTGTGTCAAGAGATATAGTTCTAAAACACTTGAGTGTCTCTCTTGATCCTAGGTCCGGGCAGAGTTGTGCAGACTCAGTTCAACTGAGCTTTGGAGGAATACGCAGATTTAAAGAGGAGTCCGTAATTTGCAATCTAATGATCATGATCTTTTCCTCAAAGAAGTTCATGAATTTATTACTGCTGAAGTGAAAGCCATCCTCACTTGGGGAATGCTGCTTTTTAGTTAGCTTTACAACAGTATCAAAAATAGATTTTGGATTGTTCTTATTTTCCTCAATTAAGCTAGAAAAATAGGATGATCAAGCAGCAGTGAGGGCTCTTCGATACTGCACGGTACTGTCTTTCCAAGCTAGTCGGAAGACTTCCAGTTTGGTGTGGCGCCATTTCCGTTCCAATTTTCTGGAAGCTTGCTTCAGAGCTCGTGTACTTTCTGTATACCAGGGAGCTAGTTTCTTATGACAAATGTTTTTAGTTTTTAGGGGTGCAACTGCATCTAGGGTATTGTGCAAGGTTAAATTGAGTTCCTCAGTTAGATGGTTAACTGATTTTTGTCCTCTGACGTCCTTGGGTAGGCAGAGGGAGTCTGGAAGGGCACCAAGGAATCGTTGTCTGAGAATTTATAGCACAACTTTTGATGCTCCTTTGTTGGGGTCTGAGCAGATTATTTGTTGCGATTGCAAACGTAATAAAATGGTGGTCCGATAGTCCAGGATTATGAGGAAAAACATTAAGATCCACAACATTTATTCCATGGGACAAAACTAGTTCCAGAGTATGTGTCACGCCCTGGCCTTAGTTATCTTTGTTTTCTTTATTATATTGGTTAGGCCAGGGTGTGACATGGGTGATTTATTGTGTTTGTCTTGTCTAGGGGTTTATTAAATTAATGGGGTTGTGTTCAGTTTAGTTGTCTAGGTAAGTCTATGGTTGCCTAGAGTGGTTCTCAATCAGAGGCAGGTGTTTATCGTTGTCTCTGATTGGGAACCATATTTAGGCAGCCATATTCTTTGGGTATTTTGTGGGTGATTGTTTCCTGTGTCAGTGTTTGTGCCACACGGGACTGTTTCGGGTTTTCACGGTTCTTGTTTTGTAGTTGTGTTCATGTTGAGATTTTCTTATTAAAAAAACCATGGACACTTACCACGCCGCATATTGGTCCTCCGATCCTTCTCGCCTCTCCTCTTCAGATGAAGAGGAGGAAAACCGTGACAGTATGACTGTGACAGTGAGTAGGTCCAGAGACATGTTGGACAAAACCCACTGAGTCGATGATGGCTCCGAAAGCCTTTTGGAGTGGGTCTGTGGACTTTTCCATGTGAATATTAAAATCACCAAAAATTGGAATATTATCTGCTATGACTACAAGGTCCGATAGGAATTCAGGGAACTCAGTGAGGAACGCTGTATATGGCCCAGGAGGCCAGTAAAACAGTAGCTATTAAAAAAAGTGATTGAGTAGGCTGCATAGATTTCATGACTAGAAGCTCAAAAGACAATTTTTTTTTTCTTTGGTAAATAGAAATTTGCTATCGTAAATGTTAGCAACACCTCCGCCTTTGCGGGATGCACGGGGGATATGGCCACTAGTGTAACCAGGAGGTGAGGCCTCATTTAACACAATAAATTCATCAGGCTTAAGCCATGTTTCAGTCAGGCCAATCACATCAAGATTATGATCAGTGATTAGTTCATTGACCATAACTGCCTTTGAAGTGAGGGATCTAACATTAAGTAGCCCTATTTTGAGATGTGAGGTATCACGATCTCTTTCAATAATGGCAGGAATGGAGGAGGTCTTTATCCTAGTGACATTGCTAAGCCAACCTAGGTCGAGGCACAGACACAGTCTCAATGGGGATAGCTGAGCTGACTACACTGACTATGCTAGTGGCAGACTCCACGAAGCTGGCAGGCTGGCTAACAGCCTGCTGCCTGGCCTGCACCCTATTTCATTGTGGAGCTAGAGGAGTTAGAGCCCTGTCTATGTTGGTAGATAAGATGAGAGCACCCCTCCAGCTAGGATGGATTCCGTCACTCCTCAGCAGGCCAGGCTTGGTCCTGTTTGTGGGTGAGTTATCTACAAATTCTATCTTTTGGGAGGGGCAGAAAACAGTTTTCAACCAGCGATTGAGTTGAGACTGCTGTAGAGCTCATCACTCCGCCTAACTGGGAGGGGGCCAGAGACAACAACTAGTTGCCGACACATCTTTCTAGCTGATTTACATGCTGAAGCTATGTTGGGCTTGGTGATCTCTGACTGTTTCATCCTAACATCGTTGGTGCCTACGTGGATAACAATATCTCTATACACTCGCCAGTTTTAGCTTTAGCCAGCACCATCTTCAGATTAGCCTCAACGTCGGTAGCCCTGCCCCCTGGTAAACAGTGTATGATCGCTGGATGATTCGTTTTAAGTCTAATACTGCGGGTAATGGAGTCGCCAATGACTAGGGATTTCAATGTGTCAGACCTAATGGTGGGAAGCTTCGGCGTCTCAGACCCCGTAACGGGAGGAGTAGAGACAAGAGAAGGCTCGGCCTCTGACTCCAACTTGCTGCTTAATGGGGAAAACCGTTTAAACGTTTCTGTCGGCTGAATGAGCGACACCGGTTGAGCATTCCTACAGCATTTCCCTCCAGAAGCCATGAGAAAGTTGTCCAGCTGTGGGGACCGTGCTAGGGGATTTATACTAACGTTACTATCTGTACCTCACCGTAAGGCGATCGTTCTCCTGTATATTATGAGTACAGCGACTGCAATTAGAAGGCATCGTGTTAATGTTACTACTTAGCTTCGGCTGTTGGAGGTCCTGACGAACCATGTCCAGATAAAGCGTCCGGAGTGAAAAAGTTCAACTTTTTTAGTTGAGTGAGGGAAAAACTAAAAATATAAACGGTAATTAAAAAGTAAAAACCGTAAAGTTGTCAGGTAGCAAAGTAAGGTTGGCAACAAAACGCACAGCAACACGTAAACAAGTCTGCAAGTTGTGACCGGAAATTACGTTTGTCTCAAATAAAAGTGAACAGAAGTGAGAACTGCTCTAGATTGGAAACTTACGTTAATGAGTGTAAAGCCATGTTGGCTTTATGGAAACGATATACAATATTTGGGAAAGAATATAGTTGAGGGAAATAATCCACACCTAGTTCTGCCTAGTTAGGACATAACGTTATCTAGCTAGATAACTGTACTGTAGCTCATACAACGCCGACGGTCAAACCCGGCTTTCTAATATTTCAGCCCAGCCTCACATTCAATTCGCGCATATATGTACAAAATGTATTTCAGCAGATTTTGTGCGTTTTTGTGCAAATTTATGTGCTACTTAATTGGGGCAAAAAGACACAAATTTAACACACAAGCCTTTGCAACAACCATAGACATGATCGCTTGTATGTCACGTTCTGACCTTTATTTCCTTTGTTTTGTATTTATTTAGTATGGTCAGGGCGTGAGTTGGGTGGGCAGTCTATGTTTGTTTTTCTATGTTTTGGGGCATTTCTATGTTTCGGCCTAGTATGATTCTTAATCAGAGGCAGGTGTCATTAGTTGTCTCTGATTGAGAATCATACTTAGGTAGCCTGGGTTGCACTGTTTGTTTGTGGGTGATTGTCTATGTAGATTGCTTGTTTCAGGTCTAATTTGTAGCTTCACGGTCGTTATTTGTTTATTGTTTTGTAGGCAGTGTTCAGTACTTTCTTTATTAAAGATTTACCATGGACACTTACCACGCCGCATATTGGTCCTCTGATCCTTTTCGCCTCTCCTCTTCAGATGAAGAGGAGGACGACCGTGACAATGTATTTCATTATTTATTTATTTTACGTTATGAATATATAGATATTTTGTCTTTTTTATTCCTATTAAAACATTGTGGTTCTATGATTTTTCTGAACATACTTTTCAGTATAGAATGAATGTAAGCAATGCATGATGGCTAATGGTGTTTTATTCAGTTGGGGTGTATGAGGATTCTGTGTTATGCACTATAGCCCGTTACCATATATGTGATTGAATATTATCTGCTGTTGGCTTGTGTGGATGTATGTACAGTGCCTTGCGAAAGTATTCGGCCCCCTTAAGTTAATACTTTGTAGCGCCACCTTTTGCTGCGATTACAGCTGTAAGTCGCTTGGGGTATGTCTCTATCAGTTTTGCACATCGAGAGACTGACATTTTTTCCCATTCCTTCTTGCAAAACAGCTCGAGCTCAGTGAGGTTGGATGGAGAGCATTTGTGAACAGCAGTTTTCAGTTCTTTCCACAGATTCTCGATTGAATTCAGGTCTGGACTTTGACTTGGCCATTCTAACACCTGGATATGTTTATTATTGAACCATTCCATTGTAGATTTTGCTTTATGTTTTGGATCATTGTCTTGTTGGAAGACAAATCTCCGTCCCAGTCTCAGGTCTTTTGCAGACTCCATCAGGTTTTCTTCCAGAATGGTCCTGTATTTGGCTCCATCCATCTTCCCTGTCCCTGCTGAAGAAAAGCAGGCCCAAACCATGATGCTGCCACCACCATGTTTGACAGTGGGGATGGTGTGAGCTGTGTTGCTTTTACGCCAAACATAACGTTTTGCATTGTTGCCAAAAAGTTCAATTTTGGTTTCATCTGACCAGAGCACCTTCTTCCACATGTTTGGTGTGTCTCCCAGGTGGCTTGTGGCAAACTTTAAACGACACTTTTTATGGATATCTTTAAGAAATGGCTTTCTTCTTGCCACTCTTCCATAAAGGCCAGATTTGTGCAATATACGACTGATTGTTGTCCTATGGACAGAGTCTCTGATTGTTGTCCTATGGACAGAGTCTCCCACCTCAGCTGTAGATCTCTGCAGTTCATCCAGAGTGATCATGGGCCTCTTGGCTGCATCTCTGATCAGTCTTCTCCTTGTATGAGCTGAAAGTTTAGAGGGACGGCCAGGTCGTGGTAGATTTGCAGTGGTCTGATACTCCTTCCATTTCAATATTATCGCTTGCACAGTGCTCCTTGGGATGTTTAAAGCTTGGGAAATATTTTTGTATCCAAATCCGGCTTTAAACTTCTTCACAACAGTATCTCGGACCTGCCTGGTGTGTTCCTTGTTCTTCATGATGCTCTCCGCGCTTTTAACGGACCTCTGAGACTATCACAGTGCAGGTGCATTTATACGGAGACTTGATTACACACAGGTGGATTGTATTTATCATCATTAGTCATTTAGGTCAACATTGGATCATTCAGAGATCCTCACTGAACTTCTGGAGAGAGTTTGCTGCACTGAAAGTAAAGGGGCTAAATAATTTTGCACTCCCAATTTTTCAGTTTTTGATTTGTTAAAAAAGTTTGAAATATCCAATAACTGTTCCGGTCTGTGATATCCAGTACTTTGACTGCCCAGCCTGTTCACCCAGCATGCTTGCAGTGTCAGTGGATGGGAACAAGAAGCTGTATTGATTCAAAAAAGGGTATGTAAAACTATTCATAATTGATCAAATAACACCGTACTCTATATCATTTAAACAATTCAAACAAGGTTTGCCTTTTCTTTGTCCAGTGTGAATGTTTTCAAATGCAGTTGAGGTCATTTTTAGCTTCAATGTTTTGAGTTTGTAATGAAATGAATTATCACCATTGTCAAGTGTCCCACAATCAGTTGATTGCTATTTAATATGTCATATATTTAATGTATTTCACGTATCCTTTCAAGGACTGATGACACAGGATTCTTTGATGGCGTATTTATCTGCAAGGATAAGGATGTGTCTGACTTAGTGAGCTATGTCCATACAAAGACTAAACATGTACGTTTCCTGTATCTTCTAATTTGTGAAATAGGACTGGCTTCGGGCCATCTGACTCAAAGGCAGACTCGTTATACACTATTCCAATAAAAACATATCATTTTGGAGAGATGGTAATCCTCTCTCCAAGTCCAGGGTTGTTACACCACTCCCTCTGTTCAGAAATGCAACACACTTTACAAGTGCATCTTTTTGACAGTCAATTTCCAACTTCTGATCTTCATTGTAGCGAACACAGGGGGTAGCTCAGCGCCCTCAGCTAGATTTTTAAAACATAACCACTGTCCCATTAACATTTCTACCTATACTCTTCTACTCCCTTGTCTAGGGTTATGGAAAAGGGGTATGTGGAACATCCCAGTGGACAGCAGCTAAAGAGTCGTCAAGGAAAACAAACAACAAACTTGATGAAGAGGGACTCGAAGTTGCCATCTGCCGCCACAGAATACTTCTAAGGAGCCTCAACATGATGCGTGGAGAGATATTTGCGTACCCACTGTTCTTGCAGAAGGAATTGTCTGGCAGCAGGAACATACAATTCAAAGTTGTCCTTCATTGTCCAGAGCTCACCACTCTTCTAGACATGAAGCCACTCCTTTCCGTCATGCATGCAAAGGCACATCGTTTGAAGTGCGAGGTACGTTCTTCTTTATTAAACTGTTCAAAGAGATTTCCAGCTTCAGTCCTTTACAAGGCTTCCAATGTAGATGTTTGTTATTCACATAATTGCAATATTAAGTAAACATTTTTTTTTAAATGTAAATTAAGATTAAGTGGGGAGGACGGAATCAGGAAGGAGCTGGCACAACTCTGGGGGAGGAAGTGGAACAAGGGAACAGCTGTCACGCCCTGGCCTTAGTATTTTGTGTTTTCTTTATTATTTTGGTCAGGCCAGGGTGTGACATGGGTGATTTATGTGTCTTGTCTTGTCTAGGGGTTTATTAGATTTATGGGGTTGTGTGTAGTATAGTATTATAGGTAAGTCTATGGTTGCCTAGAGTGGTTCTCAATCAGAGGCAGGTGTTTATCGTTATCTCTGATTGGGAACCATATTTAGGCAGCCATATTATTTGAGTATTTCGTGGGTGATTGTTCCTGTCTCTGTGTTTGTTGCACAAGATAGGGCTGTTTAGGTTTTTCACGTTTCTTGTTTTTGTATATTGTTCGTATTTTCATCTTTCATTAAAGATGTTTATGAATAACCACGCTGCATTTTGGTCCCCCTCTCTTTCACCAGAAGAAAACCGTAACAGAATCACCCACCACAACAGGACCAAGCGGCGTGGTGACAGGCAGCGGCAGCAGGAGCAGCGCAAAGAGGAATGGACATGGGAGGACGAATTGGACGGTAAAGGACCCTGGGCACAGCCAGGAGAATATCGCCGCCCCAAAGAAGAGCTGGAGGCAGCGAAAGCGGAGAGGCGCTGGTATGAGGAGAAAGCACGGCGGCGCGGATGGAAGCCCGAGAGTCAGCCCCAAAAATGTATTGGGGGGGGGGCACAGGGAGAGTGTGGCAGAGTCAGGAGTCAGACCTGAGCCAACTCCCCCTGTTTATCGTAAGAAGCCAAGGAGGAAACCAGAGCCGGTGTTGGAGGTGAGCGAAGCAGAGACTGTGAAGGAGTTTATGGGGAAATTGGAGGAGAGAGTTATGAGGGAGTTGCTGTGTTGGTGCATGAGGCACGGAATTCGCCCGACGGAGCGTGTCGGGGATTTGATGGCACCTGGGTCAGCTCTCCATACTCGTCCTGAGGTGCGTGCTAGTCGGCTGGTGAAGATTGTGCCAGCCTCACGCAACAGGCCTCCTGTGCACCTCCCTAGCCTTGCACATCCTGTGCCAGCTCAGCGCTACAGTGCTCCTAGCAGTGCTAACCATGGCGGGCGTGGTACTGGTCAGGCACCGTGTTATGCGATGGAACGCACGGTGTCCCCAGTACGCGTGCTTAGCCCGGTACGCTACATCTCAGCTCCTCACATCTGCCGGGCTAGGGTGAAGATCCAGCCAGGGCGGTTGGTGCCAGCCCTGCCCTTAAGATCTCCAGTCCATCCAGTGCCACCTCCACACACCAGCCCTCCGGTGGCAGCTCCCCGCACCAGGCTTCCTGTGCGTGTCCTCGGCCCAGTACCACCAGTGCCAGCACCACGCACCAGGCCTACAGTGCACCTCGCCTGTCCAGCGCTGCCGGAGTCTCCCGCCTGTCCAGCGCTGCCGGAGTCTCCCGCCTGTCCAGCACTGCCGGAGTCTCCCGCCTGTCCAGCGCCGCCGGAGTCTCCCGCCTGTCATGAGCCGCCAGAGTCTCCCGTCTGTATGGAGCCGCCAGTCAGCGTGGAGCAACCAGAGCCGCCAGTCAGCGTGGAGCAGCCAGAGCCGCCAGTCAGCATGGAGCAGCCAGAGCCGCCAGTTAACATGGAGCAGCCAGAGCCGCCAGTCAGCAGCCAGGATCCGCCAGTCAGCAAGGATCTGCCAGAGCCGCCAGTCAGCCAGGATCTGCCAGAGCCGCCAGTCAGCCAGGATCTGCCAGAGCCGCCAGTCAGCCAGGATATGCCAGAGCCGTCACCCTGCCTGAGCTTCCTCTCAGTCCTGAGCTTCCTCTCAGTCCTGAGCTTCCTCTCAGTCCTGAGCTACCCCTCAGTCCCGAGCTACCCCTCAGTCCCAAGCTCCCTCAGTCCCGAGCAGTCCCTCAGTCCGGAGCTGCCCCTCAGTCCAGTGGGGCCCTTTGTTAAGGTTAGTAGGCCAAGGTCGACGGCGAGGGTCGCCAATCTAAGGACGCCAATCTAAGGACTAGCTACTGTTAGCTAGTGCGGCAGAAATTCAGGGTATGCCGTGGCGAGTTCAGAACCATGGCAGTGGAGACTGGAGAGCTTTCTAATATTTACGGTAATTAACTATAGTAACGTTATGGAATCTATTCACAGAAAAACAGAATTGTCTTTGTTATTCATTATTAGTATGTTATATTATTATTATAAATTATTTTGAGACCTATTCAGAGCCAAACTTAACCTTTTTTAACTTCTCGCATCCAAACTTGTCACCATCGTTTTCAGTTGTAATTGCGAAGTTCCCGGAAGAAGTCCAGCAACAACGGAGGTTCCTCGATGAACCCACCTTCAAACAAGTTCTTTGAAGAACGTTTTGGGGCTGTTTTTCATTGACCAAGAACCCTACGGTTCTTAGGGGATATGAGAACAACTCCAGTTGAACCCTTCATTTTTAGAGTTGTAGTCGGCTCTATTTACTCTCAGATTCAAAACATGATGATGAGCATCAAGTCAGCTGCTGCTGCTCCAATACAGTATGAGGTGAGATGTTGAACTGGGCAGTCAGCTGCTGCTCCAATACAGAATAAGGTGAGACGGTGAACTGATGTCGAACTGGGCAGTCAGTTGCTGCTGCTCCAATACAGTATGAGGTGAGACGGTGAACTGATGTTGAACCGGGCAGTCAGCTACTGCTTCAGTGTATATATATATATATATATATTTTAAATTTTACCCCCTTTCGCTCCCCAATTTTGTGGTATCCAATTGTTAGTAGCTACTATCTTGTCTCATCGCTACAACTCCCGTACGGGCTCGGGAGAGACGAAGGTCATGCGTCCTCCGAAACACAACTCAACCCAACCAAGCTGCACTGCTTCTTAACACAGCGCACATCCAAACCCGGAAGCCAGCCGCACCAATGTGTCGGAGGAAACACCGTGCACTGCGCCTGGCCCACCACAGAAGTTGCTGGTGCGTGATGAGACAAGGATATCCCTACCGGCCAAGCCATCCCAAACACGGACGACACTAGGCCAATTGTGCGTCGCCCCACGGATCTCCCGGTCGCGTCCGGTTGCGACAGAGCCTGGGCGAGAACCCAGAGTCTCTGGTGGCACAGCCCTTAACCACTGCGCCACCCGGGAGGCCCTCCAATACAGTATGAGGTGAGACAGTGAACTAATGTTGAACTGGGCAGTCAGCTGCTTCTGCTCCAATACATTATGAGGTGAGACGGTGAACTGATGTTGAGCTGGGCAGTCAGCTGCTGCTACTCCAATACAGTATGAGGTGAGAAGGTGAATTGACGTTGAACTAGGAAGTCAGCTGCTGCTGCTCCAATACATTATGAGGTGAGACGGTGAACTGATGTTGAGCTGGGCAGTAAGCTGCTGCTACTCCAATACAGTATGAGGTGAGACGGTGAGCTGATGTTGAACTGGGCAGTCAGTCATTCATTCTGTACTATGGATCTAGTCTATCATTGTTGGTATTGAAAAACCTACTGCACATTGTGGTGGAAATTCTAACCTATCAGGAGAGGCTTTGTCATTTCTTCAAACAATCAACCTTTATTTGATAATAATTGCAATAATGTAGCTGGTCAGCCCTACACACTGAGGTGGAAGGCAGAGAGCTCGATGACACAAGGAGTTCAGAAGCCTTATATAGTCAAACTATCTTGTGCATATAGAAAACATGTGATCTTGGTATGTGTATGTGTGTGGCGAACGAGACACAGACTAACTGTGAATTGGTCGTCTCGTTCTGTAGCAAAAGTTAGTTATTCTAGTCTTCTAGTGAGGTGTCAGGAAATCACTCTAGACACAGTTCCTCTGAAGTAGATCAACGGTTCCCCGAATTGGGGCAAGCAAGCGCCTTTGGCCTGTCTGCAGGATGGGTGTGTCTAAAGCGAGTCTAGAGATAAATCCGATCCAGACTGAACTGTGTGATGTTGTAGTTTCTCTAGAGATAAATCAGACCCACACTGAACTGTGTGATGTAGTAGAGTTGTAGTTGCCAACAGGCCAATATTCAACATAGTTTAGCGCATAAAACATAATTAACTACAGTGACTATAATCCATTGCGTGCCTACTTGTCTTGTCTGTGTTCTTTTACACCTGCTATGTAAAAGAGACAGAAGAATGCACGATGGTCAATGCTATCTGGGATCCTTGGGACATCCCCACCCTAAACCCTAACCCCTACCGTAACCATTTTAAATGTCAACTTCAATGGACTAGGGACGTCCCAAGGATGTATCTCTACCTGGCAATACATTATCTAAGTGATTGATCGTTGGTATTCAGGAGTCATAAAGCCTTATTTACTTTAATGAACTACTAAAATAGTGATTTTTTTCAGACAGCAGCTCTACAGTTTATTGACTGACTGATCCATTCATCCTTCCATCCCTTCTCAGCCTTCCTCTCCTCTGAAGACCCAGTGAGGGTGGCGCTCAGTCAGAGAGCTGTTGAGGGACTGGTTAGGAAGAACACTTCAACAGCCAGAGAGGTGAGAGGTAAAACATGGTTTAGATGGTATATATTTATGTCCCATGTTTTATTTAACCAGGTAGGCCAGTTGAGAACAAGTTCTCATTTAGTTCTCAGTGCGACACAAACAAGAACACACGTAAACAAACGTACAGTCAATAACACAAAAGAAAAATGGAAAAATCTATGTAGTGTGTGCAAATGTAGAAGAGTAGGGAGGTAAGGCGATAAATAGGCCATAGAGGCGAAAAAATTACAATTTAACATTAATACTGGAATGATTGATGTGCACGTAGAGATACTGGGGTGCAAAAGAGCAAGAGGGTAAGTAATAACATGGGGATGAGGTAGTCGGGTGCTATTTACAGATTGGCTGTGTACAGGTACAGGGGTTCATCACGTAAGCAAAAGGGAATATGTTCCATCATCTATCTTTATTTACATTAGTGCAAATTGTCCACTAATATGGGTGTAATTTCTCCCCCGTTTTGGCTGTATGAAAGTTAATTTCCCCTCAGGCACACACATTTGTTCATTGATATTATGAAGGTCATTTGTGTAAAATGTACTTTTCCCCACATCTCTTTACATTGGCCACCGAATATGAATAAGCAGACTCAAATTCGGAAAAAAATACCCATCCTGGCTGATCTAAACCTAATGCAGCACATTGTGACTTTTGTGCATCCAGAAGTAATGCAGGTTGGAGTGATCAGATGACAGAAGTCACATTTAGGTGCCATGTCTAACTGAGGCCATAGATGCTCCATATCCATTACTTTGAGTGTTTTATATAATATGACTAAATGTGTTTCTTTCTGTGTTACAGGGGCAGTCAAGAAATGGAACGGCAAGGCCGCAGAGCTGTGGGAGACCACCTCAAGCCCCGGGTAGAGCTTACCACGCCTTCAGCAGGCTTGATACTGTTTTTCATACTAGGATGGACCAAGAGTCTGTTTGGTCAGTTATTGGGTTCATTTGTTTTGCATTATGTTCAAATCAAATCCAGATTTATTTATATCACATTTCAGACATGGATGCAATACAATGACTTCACAGGAAAATAAAATGAAAAATATTTAGTACACAAACGTTAAGAGGATAAAAAAACAGAAGAATAATGAGGAAATGCCATTGATTAAAATCATGCTATATCCAACCCCCAAAATAACTAGTTTTTTAGGAGGGGCTCTGAAAGACACTTTGGGGGTGTCCACTGAAAACTGACTAGTAACAACAACTGGGACCTAAAAGACACCCACCATGAGACCCACTAAATCTGCCCAAGAAGAGGCAAACAAAAGAAAAACCAATACCAAACTTAAAGACAGGAAGCAAACCAAAACGGTGGTTAAAATAATTTATTACAATCAATACCATTCATACTATTACAAAATCATAATTCTCATTCATTCTTAATTAATTGTATTTACAAAAACATTAAACAAAAACAAACCTCAGGGGAGCATCGTCCCTCCCCGTCATACCTAACCAATACCTAACCCTTTCCCTATCTCCCCTTCCCTAATCTATCCCCTTACCAAACTCACTCTAACACTCCCAGCCCTAAACCCCCTTTCCACCTCTCCCGTGCCGCATGCTTCCCCCACTTCCTCTCCTCCCTCTTCATCTTCCCCCTCAAATCACCTTCCACCCTTCTCACTATCCCTTCCACCCCCCAATCTCTCCCTGTCTTGACTAAATTCTGCCTGGCTTCCCACAGTCCCTTTTTAAAGAGACTCATGAGAAGCCAGAGCAGAAACCTGTCCCTATCCGTTCCCTTTGCTCTCCCTACGCCTCTCTCTAGCCTAGCCCATGTCACAACAAAATCACTCCTAACCACACCTAGCATTACCCGTGCCCTAGCCCAGACTAGTCCGGCAAAGGCACAGTCCCAAAAGGCATGGCGCACAGTCTCCTCCCTGCCACAAGAGGATCTTGGACAGGTGGGGGATTGCACCAAACTATACCGGTACAAGATGGCACGTACCGGCAAGCACTTATGGAGGCCCAACCAATTCAGGTCCTTGAGCCTATTGTCCAGGCCCCGCGCCTGCACTCCCTCCCAGACCACTGACGAGATGCCCGCTACAGGCGCAGGACTCCCTGCCTGCCTGACCTCCTCGTACAGGTGCCTGTGGTCTAAACCTACTCGGGCAACTTCAACCTCGGGGTGCGCACGCAGCCACTTGGCCGCATGGCCAAAATGCCAGGGCAGCTGTTCCGCCCGAGGACCCGCGTTAGACCACACCATTACGCTTCTCGCCTTATACGAGAAGAACACCCGCAGGAGGTAACCGGACGGGTGTATAACCGGACGAGCAAGCTCCGTCAACAAGAAAGAAACAAAAATGGCGTCCAGCTTGAGGGGGAAATGTGGTACCCCCCTACCTCCCTCCCCGATGGGACAGATCATGCGTGCCCTGGCGACCCACTCGCACCTGCCACTCCACATAAACTGAAACACAAGCCTCACTAGAGGCCTCCTCAGACAAGCCGGCAATGGGTAGATGTATGCCACATACAAAAGAGACGGCAACACATCCACCTTTAGGACCAGGACTTTGCCCATAAAAGACAAATACCTAGCCTTCCACATTGCTAGCTTCCTCTGTACCACTGCGATACGCATGTTCCAGTTTAGCGTCGCTGAGCCGGAGGTCTCAAAATGAACCCCGAGAATCCTCAGGGCCCCTTCACAGAGAGATAACCCCCCAGGCACATCCGTTCTACCGCGCCATCTTCCGAAAAACTTGACGGAAGACTTTGCATGGTTCAGAACTGCTCCCGACGCTCGGGTGAAATCCCCAAAGATGGCAAGGGACCTTGTCAGGCACGAGTCCTTGCACAACAGCAAGGAAGTGTCGTCGGCGTACTGCGTCATCTTAACACGCAGCCCACCGCTTCCAGGGATCAACAAGCCTTCCACCCCTGTGTCTGCCCTAATGGCAGCCCCCAGAGGCTCCATGTACAGAACGAAGAGGAGAGCCGAGAGTGGGCATCCCTGCCTGACCCCAGACGAGAGGTCAAAAACGTCACCTAAGTGACTATTTACACTAACTCGACACCCCGCTCCGACATATAAAGTACGGATCCATCCTATAAACTTCTCCCCAAATCCTAATCTACCTAACACCCTGAATAGAAAAGATCTATTCACGCGATCAAAAGCTTTCGCCTGATCTAGCGCTGCTACCATTAAAGGCAGCCCTCTATCTTCAACCCAAGCGATGGAATCCCTGATCAACTGTAGGTTCCATCTTATAGAGCGGCCCTCTACCCCGCACGTCTGATCCTCGTGGACGACGTAGGGAAGGGCTGTGCGCAACCGGTCTGCTAAAACCTTTGCAAGAATCTTGTAATCTACGCACAGCATGGTCAATGGCCGCCAGTTGCCAAGGTCAGTTGCTTCCCCCTTCTTATAAAGAAGTGACAGCACACCAACAGCCATTGATCCCCCCGGGACCCCCGTCTCAAGGATGGCCTTCAAGACTTCGAGAACCACTGGTCCAAGTATACCCCAAAACTTGAGGTAAAACTCAGCCGGCAGCCCATCCATCCCAGGCACCTTCCCTTTTCCCATCCTCCTAAGAGCGCTCTCAACCTCTTCTAGTGAGATCTGGGCCTCCATCACGTCTCTAATGTCCTCTGGCAACCGCCGGGACAAGTGTTCTAAAAACACGTTTCCCTGCTCTACATCTATTTCCCTTTCCTTAAATAAACCTTGGAAATGATCAGTTGTCACCCTGACCATTTCCTCTGGTTTACTTACTATACTACCATTTTCTTCCCTAACTCCCTTCATTACCTTCCTACTCTGTCTGGCCCTAACCGACTTAAAGAACATAGCGGAACAAGTCTCATTATGTTCTAGAAAGCCACTATGCGCACGCTCCAGGAAAGCTCGAGCCTTCTGCTCCTGCAGCTCCCTGAGCTGCGCCTTTAGGACTGCGAATCTCTCCCAGTCAATCGACCCGCCGAGGTTGCCTGCCTCGTACTCGAGTTCAATTAACCTTTGGATACGATCCACCTCCCTCCTTTCCTCCCTTTTTTTCCTTCTACAATATCCTATTATAAAAGCCCTTATCCTCCCCTTGACTAAATCCCACCACTCTAACACCCCCTCGCACATGGACCGGAGGCCGTCAAGCCTCCGAAAGAAACAAAAAAATGCATCAACGAAAGCCTGCTCCTCCAGTATATCCCGATCTAACTTCCAGTACCCCCTACCGAAGAGGCAGACTGGCGACCCCACCTGCAGGAACACCCCGTCGTGATCCGTGAAGAAAACAGGCAACAGTCGCCCAGACAACTGACCCAAAGACCTGGATACAAAAATGTAGTCGAGCCTCCGCGCAACCCCCCTGGAGTTGCGCCATGTAGGACCGACCATTGCCGGAGTAGTGTGCAGGCCACCATCAACCAGACCATGGCAAGCCATTAGCCCAGAGATGGCACCTGCACTGCTATCACCGCCTAACCCTAAATCTATATTAAAGTCTCCTCCTATCACCAAGTGCCTGTTTGTAACACACAGGGGCGCCAGACAGTCCACCATCTCCCTCCTGTCTGCCGCCACCTGTGGCCCATACACCCCAATTAACCTATATCTAGCTTCTCTAAACTTAACATCTATCCCCAAAACTCTACCCTGCATTATTACAAAAGTGTTCTCTATTTTAACCTCTCTATGCCCACACAAAATCCCTACTCCTGTTGAGTGCACCCCTCCTATGCCCCAAAAAGATTCCCCCTTATCCCACTCCCTCTTAAATCTACACACATCCCCACCATCCCTCAGGTGAGCCTCCTGTAAAAAACAGAAATCAAACCCCACACCCTCTAAATAACAAAAAACCGCCCTCCTTTTAACATTATCCCTTAACCCCCTAACATTTAGACTAAAAAAAGAAACAGAACTATTCATTTAAATATTTACAACAAAGAAAAACCCCAAAACCCAAAGAAAAACCAGGAGACTCACCCGATGCTCCCCTGGTCCATCTCCACCGGCGGGGACGTCCTCTCCTCTCCTGACGCCCCCCCGTCCTCCATCCCAACCCATGATCCAGGCAGTGTGTTGGGTCCTCCCTCCCCACCCACCATCCCCCCCTCCCTGTTTGCCTCGGGGCTGCATATAGGGGACCCCATCTCCCCAAACAGGAGTTGGGATCCCTCTAGCAAACAACCCACCGACCCCTCACTGGAGTCATCCACTAAAATGCAAGGGGCTGAGGCAAACCGGGAGGACAAATTACCCTCCCCTCCCCCCCCCCGCCACTCTCTTAACCCCCCCCTCCCCCTCCACACCCCCCTCCCTCTCACTTCCTGCCAAGCTCCCCCTCTTTATCCCTTTCTTCTTTGGTGAAGGAGGTAGCGGGGAGACACAACGTCCCATCCCCACTAACCCCTCCACCAAATCCCTCATTTCGACCTCGAGGAAGCCTGGCAGGCTGTCCCCCCACTCCTTCCCCCCATCTCCCCCCTCCCACCCCCTCCCCTCCCACATCCACTCCTCCCTCCTTCTCCGTCACTGTCCCCCTTCCCTCTTCCACTCCTTCCACTCCTTCTCGTCCCACTGTCCCCTTCTCCTTCTTCTCTGCTCCTCCACGTTCTTCCACCTTCTTTTTAATCTCTCCTTCTTTTTCCTTCTTTCCATCTTCTCTCCTCTTTCTTTTCGCCTCTTCCTTCTTCCCTTCTTCGTCCTTCTCCGTCCACTCCCCTGTGCCATCCGTACAATCCGCATGCGTCCTCTCTTTCCTCCCCCCATCCCCCGCTCCCCCCCCAGCTGCAGACGCGTATGACCTGTGACGAGCCGGGCAATCACGCCACAGGTGTGCTCTTGAGCCACACCCGTGGCAAGCCTTGGGCTCGTCACACTCCTTGGCCTCGTGCTCTTCCGACCCACAAAAACGACATTTCTTGGCGCTGCACGAGGCCAGGATATGGCCGTAGGCCATACAACGCCTGCAGAACGGGGGCTGACGTGCATAGTAGAGTGTTCCCCTGTCAGCCCCCAGGGAGAACATCGCCGGAGGATGGAGGTAGCCATCCACACTCTTCGGGGACTCCCTGAGTAACGCCTGGAAACCTCTCCTCCCGTTCCAGAAACCCAGGGAGTCCCTGAGGTACCTCGCTGAGGAGACATTGTCCATGTACCTCCCCAGAAAGGCCCTCACCTCTTCATCTTTCACATGCGGATTGTACATGGTTACGGTGACCACCCTGAAGTTGTTCTTCGCCAGGCTGGTCACCGCATAATGGCACAGGGGTCCCGTTTTCTCCGCTTCCTTTGCCATCTTCATTACTTCGTCATGTTTTTCTTCTTTGTGAAACGTCACATCGAAAGCCTTCTCATTCGGGTTCCCTTGAAGACAAAGTACTTCCTTCACCTCTATCCTGAGGCATCCCATCAATATGGTCCTTCCAAAAGTTTCCCTGCCCCAAGGTTCCATCTCCTTTTCAGTCCATGAAAATCTTACGGTATTTGCTATACCAATCCCCGGAACCGACCAGGTTTGCTTGTTTGTATTCATTTTTTTTTGAAGAAGAAGAAGAAGAAAAAAAGCTCTCTTCAGAAAGAAGCTACAACCTGAAGTGAAAACATCTTTAAACCAAAAAGGTGGAGCAACTAAAGGTGTTGACTCTCCACATCTATCAAGACAACTGGAGCACTGGGCCAGACACTCTTAAATAGAACCTGGACCAGCTCAGGTGAAACACCTTCCCACTAACGAGATGGACAAGCCAGCACAGGTGTAACACATACTGACTAACGAGGTGACACCAATCAGTGCATCCTACGTGCTAACGAGCTATACGTGCTAAAGTCCAACCTCCAAAGATACATGGAAAAACCAAAGCCTGTAACACCATCCCCCTTAAGACAACAAATATAGCCTATGTTTTTGTTGGCCAAGTTTGCTCACCACCAACAGAAAACAACTTGCTGTCAACAATTAAAAACAAGAAAAAACACATACTTCTAAATGATAATATACAACCATATAATTGTCTTTCTTTTTCTTTCTATAGAATCCTAAAACTCACTAGCTTCTAGAACTCTTGTCTTCCTGAAACTCACTCTCGTCCCCTTGGAAGGAGCACAAACAAAACACAAATCAAATTAGTCATGTCTGATTTCAAGAGCAAACTCCTGCAATATCTCGATAAGCATGTTGTTGGATCGGGGTCCAGTCCCCAATGTCATGCTACAGAACATTTGGGTTGGCACATCTGAGAATTAACCCTGATAATCTAAAAGCAGGATCACAATTTCAATATAATTGTACCCATAAATTGCCAGTTGGTTGCATAAATAATGACTAAATGTTACATGAATTGTAGATATGAAATATCAAAAGCAAATGTACACCCCTTTGTTAATATGTATTGGCAATAATTAACTTAAGGGTGAGGCATGGAATGATAAAAAATGTATCTTTTGTCAGGCTGAATGTTTGAAATATGAGTAGGTGATTTGATTCATGCCACTTCAGTAGTGGAATAAAGACAATTAGCACTTGGATGTTGTAAAGAAATGCTGGAGTGATGTGAGATTGTTAATAAAATTGATTATAGACCAATTTATTATACTGCGTATGTGTATAGGCTGCAAGTACCTTGAAATTAAGTTGTTTTCAAGTCATTGAAAAAACGACCAGAAAATACATCTTCTCAACTTTCACTTTCAACCGAACATATATTGGACATCGGGCATAGTGTTATTTTCAACGTCTTTTCAATTACATTCTGTTCATGGGAATAGTGCAATGTCAAAACACAATAACGAATATGTAGAAACAGCTTGGGATATAATGTAAACCTAAACATTTAAGTGTTGCATTTTGATTCAAGTGGGTCACCAAAGTTGTAAGTGTAACACAACTCTATTCTTGTTAAATCTCATAAATAGTACTCTTTCAATTCAGAGCAAACGTTTAGGGTTCTACATTCTGACATTCCTTAAAATACTGCTCCTACAATGTTAAAACATTATTTATTGTGACGTGACTAAAATACTTCCACAACATTAAAAACATTCTACATTATTTCATTGATATCATGAAACAACTACATGTATTTTCTGATGTTTAGTCAGAGATCTTTTATCAGAGTATCTCTTCCCACATTGATTACAGCTGTGAGGTTTCTCTCCTGTGTGTGTTCTCTGGTGAGATACCAGACTGCTTAGCTGAGTAAAACTCCTCCCACATTGATCACAGCAATAAGGTTTCTCGCCTGTGTGTATTCTCTGGTGTACAGTCAAAATGCCAGATGAAGCAAAACTCTTCCCACATTGATTACAGCTATAAGGTTTCTCTCCTGTGTGTGTTCTCTGGTGTGATATCAGGCTGCTTAGCTGAGTAAAACTCTTCCCACATTCATCACAGCTAAAAGGTTTCTCTCCTGTGTGTGTCCTCTGGTGTGATGTCAGACTGGTTGACTGAGTGAAACTCTTCCCACAATGACCACAGCAATAAGGTTTCTCTCCTGTGTGTGTTCTCAGGTGTGATATCAGGCTGGTTGAATGAGTAAAACTCTTCCCACATTGAGTACAGCTATAAGGTTTCTCTCCTGTGTGTGTTCTCTGATGTGTTGCCAGACAGCCAGATGTACCAAAACTCTTCCCACATTGACCACAGCTATAAGGTTTCTCTCCTGTGTGTGTTCTCTGGTGTTTTGTCAGACAGCCAGATGTACCAAAACTCTTTCCACATTGATCACAGCTATACGATTTCTCTCCTGTGTGTGTTCTCTGGTGTGATATCAGGCTGGTTGAATGAGTAAAACTCTTCCCACACTGACTACAGCTACACAATTTCTCTCCTGTGTGTGTTCTCTGGTGTATAGTTAGATAGCTAGATGTCGTAAAACTCTTCCCACATTGATCACAGCTATAAGACTTCTCTCCTGTGTGCTTTCTCTGGTGTTTTGTCAGACAGCCAGATGTACCGAAACTCTTCCCACATTGATCACACCTAGAAAGTTTCTCTCCAGTGTGAATTATTTGATGTATCTTAAGGTCTACTGAAGAGTTGAATATTTTCCCACAGTCAGAGCAGCAGAAAGATTTCTCTCCTGTGTGTTTCTTGAGGAGTTCTGATCTGGAGAGACTTTTCTCTGCCTCGTCAGCATCATGATGTTGTTGAGGCTCTCCAGAGGATCCACGATTGTCCCGTCTCTCTCCTGTGTTAATGACAAAGTCAGACAAACGGTTAAAGGCCCACAACAGCAGAAATCCACTGTTTATGAGGTAAAAAGTGATGCCCAGAGCATACCCATGAAGTTTTACAACAATTGATGTCTGTCAAATTATTTGACAATTAAGACAGTCAAGTTAGGAACAAGCCATATTTTCTTGTTTTCACATTAGTAGTAACTAGAAATAAGTTATCAAAGTTGTTGCAATCCTAAGCAGTGTGCCTGACAACTATTGGTCTCCAATATAGGCCTTTTTCTGTGTTTGCTAAAATTGCAGCATGAGGGCAATGCACACACAACTTGGTTGCAGAAACTCCGCCATGCTAATGAGGAAACCACTAGTTATACCAATACTATAGAACAGTGGTTCCCAAACTTTTTATAGTCCCGTACCCCTTCAAACATTCAACCTGCAGCTTCGTACCCCCTCTTGCACCAGGGTCAGCGCAATCTCAAATGTTGTTTTTTTGCCATCATTGTAAGCCTGCCACACACACACACTATACAATACATTTATTAAACATAAGTTTGTCACAACTGTGATCTGTGCCTGTATTTAGTTGTCATGCTAGTGAGGAAATCCACTCTCACATAGGTATGTGGTAGCAAAGGGTATCAGTGTCTTAACAGCGCGATTTGCCAAGGCAGGATACTCTGAACGCAGACCTATCCAGAAATCTGGCAGTGGCTTCTGATTAAATAAAATGTTCACAGAACTGCTTGTTGCAATTTCGATGAGGTTTTCTTGTTCAGATTGCGGTAAGTGGACTGGCGGCAGGGCATGAAAGGGATAATGAATCCAGTTGTTTGTGTCATCCGTTTCGGGAAAGTACCTGCAAAATTGAGCAGCCAACTCACTCAGGTGTTTCGCTACATCACATTTGACATTGTCCGTAAGCTTGAGTTAATTTGCACACAAAAAATCATACAATAATGGAAAGACCTGTGTGTTGTCCTTGTTAACGGAGACAGAAGAGCTCCTACTTCTTTAATCATAGCCTCAATTTTGTCCTGCACATTGAATATTGTTGCGGAGAGTCCCTGTAATCCTAGGTTCAGATCATTCAGGTGAGAAAAAACATCACCCAGATAGGCCAGTCGTGTGAGAAACTCGTCATCATGCAAGCGGTCAGACAAGTGAAAACTTTAAGCTCGTCTCTCAATTCAAAAAAACGTGTCAATACTTTGCCCCTTGATAACCAGCGCACTTCTGTATGTTGTAAAAGCGTTACATGGTCACTGCCCATATCATTGCATAGTGCATAAAATACATGCGAGTTCAGGGGCCTTGCTTTAACAAAGTTAACCATTTTCACTGTTGTGTCCAAAATGTCTTTCAAGCTGTCAGGCATTCCCTTGGCAGCAAGAGCATCTCGGTGGATGCTGCAGTGTACCCAAGTGGCGTCGGGAGAAACAGCTTGTACGCGCGTTACCACTCCACTATGTTCCCCTGTCATGGCTTTTGCGCCATCAGTACAGATACCAACACGAGCAGCAGCTACGTTTGGCTACATATGGACCATTAGTGGAATTCCCGCGAGAGAGTAACGGTTAATGTGATTGGCTGTTAATTGTTTGACTAGGCTACCTGTATTTGACATTGTGTTGTTATAGCGCTGAACACTAGATGGTTTAATTTTATTTGTGGCAGTGAAATGAGGTCACTCAGGTGAGGAAAAAACCTCACCAAATGTATAGCCCCGTTGGAAAATAAAAATGGACTGTTTGAAAATGTGAAGAAAATGTATTATTTTTTTAAATTAAATTAAATTTTATTTGGCGTATCCCTGACGGCATCACGTATACCCCAGTTTGGTAATACTTGCCATAGACCTACTGTACGACCTATAACTTCACCTTAAAAATAACATAGACCTAGGACCATAAATCATTTAATATTTCAGATGAAACATGGAAACTAAAATGTATTTTTCATGACATTTCATAACCTGATCACCAGATAATTTTGTGAATAATCCCACTAGGCTACTCTATAATGTGTTGTCATTCTAAATGTCCTGAATAAGAAAATAGCTCTGTGTTGTACAATAGCCTATACATCAAGGAACAGTTCTCTACACATTATGAGCTAAGTATCTATGTGTGCAAACAGACTAACGAGACCCTACAGTAAATCAAGCAGACAATAACATTATAAACATCAATTTGTTAAGGATGTTGGATCCAACGTGGAGCATAGCATAACTGTCTTTAACAGAGTAATGAATGATGAAGCACTTTGGTTGTTGTTGCATGTCGTGATGATGTTTGTCATGTGACTGTCATTTGAAAATGATTTCCTGGATCAGCCGATGATAGTTGAACATGTGACTGTAACTAAACAGCTACAGTATTAAGAATTATGTGTAATTATTGAAGAACCGCGCTAATGACAGTATCCATTTGGGTGTTGTCAATAAAGTTAAGGGGACTCTTTTTTTTAGAGGGTGGATCAGCTTAATATTGCGGAAAGAATGTTGCTTCCAATGTAATTGTCTGCATCATTTCCAATCCCCCATTTTTTTGGTAAGGTCGCAATTGTAAATGTAAATGAGAACTTGTTCTCAACTTGCCTACCTGGTTAAATAAAGGTGAAATAAAATAAAAAAATTAAAAATCCATACTCGCATGCATATATATACACCTATATACATCGACATACCTATATAGACATACATACTTTTTTAAAGAATATACCTTTATTATTATTCCCCGCAAACCCCACTGCCGATCCCCCAATTGAAGTAAACTAATAAACACATCTGCTTCTACCTTCAATCCATACATCTTATACACATTCTACAGACACAGTCTACGTTAAGGTGACTCTCAGTTAAAACCATTGGATTTTGCATACTCTGAAATTATTTAGGATTTCTGTGCCCATGAAAACTGTTTCCCAGCGTAATATAAGGAAACACTAAATGTTACGTAGGTAGAGTGCATTTCCGATATCTGAATACAAAAAACTGTTCTAACAGGACAATAACCTAAACCACAAGGCCAAATCTACACTGGAGGAGCTTACCAAGATGACATTGAATGTTCCTGAGAGGCCTAGTTAGTTTGGACTTAAATCCTCTTGGAAGTCTATGGCAAGACTCGAAAATGGCTTTCTAGCTATGATCAACAAACAACTTGACAGAACAGGAAGAATTTTAAAAAGAATAATGAATATTCACATGAAGATCAGTCGCCTATTGGATGACATCACGACTTCCCATCAAGCCAACTCCTTGAATGCCTTACTATGACATCACTCACTCCTTCAAGTTTGTAGTGGTCTAAAAAACAAAACTATTTTGTATTTATATATCTTTAATGTATTTATATCTCTCTTTTCAACAGGAAAAGTTTTTAAAAATCACTGGAGGACAACATGAACAATTTCGACAGTACCAAAACATTTTCAGGTGTAGAATGCCCTTTTAAAAAAATCACACATTAGTTCAACAAGTTTGAGTCCTAGAGTTTGTGTCCTTGATTTATAAGACAGTACTCACTGTATGTAGATCAATGTCCCTGTTTTATAAGATAATACTCACTGTATTTTCTGGTGTTAATCAGTTCTCCAGTCTTCTCTTCTTCGTCCTCCTCTAGTGTGACAGTAATCTCCCCCTCTTCATCCTTCATTCCAAAAAACGCGTCTTCCTCTTCTTCTTTCACGGTAACAGCCTCACCCTCTACTTGTTTTTGTATTGTAACATCCTTCTCTTCCTTCTCCTCTTTCACAAGAGCTTCTTTCTCCGTCCAGCAGACCTCTTCTTTATCAGGAGGAGAGTAGTTTAGTGAACTCATGTTCGGGAATAACCGCTTGTTAGCATTAGCGACTAGACTAGTGCTAACTTAACCAGCCAGCTAGCTGACTTACAACGTAAATATTAAACTAAATGGGGTAGCTAGTTGTTTACACATAAGTATGTTTAAATCACAGTGGCAAATAAACCACGAAATTGTCTAAAGAACTTGAATGTTCCGACTTTGTTGGCTAGCGAGCTACCGAGGTGGCTGCAGTTGTTGAAGAAGCGTTCCGTCCACTAGATTATACGTCACACTAGAAACATCGCCTGAAATACACATATCGCCATCTGCTGTCTGGGGGGAGTAAACGCAGTTGAGGAGGGAAAACTTTTTGTCTTCTTCATTAAATTATAATATTATAAAGCAGTTTAGGGAAACGTTTTTTTCCTCTCCATTAAATAATAATATTATTTCAACACGTACAAAGAGCAACAAGTGTTTGATTAGTTCAGATTTTTTATGAGAATTTAAAACAGACTCTACATCAACTCCACATCTGTATTTCTGATTCAGTAAAATAACTAGATATCAAAATAAGCACCTACTTATTGATACCCTTGATAAAGATGAGCAAAAATGTATGTATAAAATAAATCAACTTTATCCACTACCAGGATATTTTAGCCCAAAACCTGGTTACCTCTCTGCTAAGGAGGCTGATACTTGGCCATAAGTTGATATTCTAGCAAGACACATCAACATCCACGAAGAAATGGTTAATCGGGTACAAAATCAACACTTTCTATGGCCATCTCAGTCTTCGGACTTGAACTCCATTGAAAACCTGTGGTTTGAATTGAACAGGGCAGTCCATAAGCGCAGACAAAATAAATCAAGGACCTGGAGAGATTCTGTTTGGAAGAATGGTCTAAGATCCCACCCAATATGTTCTCTAATCTCATAAAACATTTGAGTGTCGTTATCCTCCCAAGGGGAAGGTGCTGGAGTATTGAAAACATGGGTGGCAATAATTCAGACTAAATCTCTTTCTCTGAGCAATTGTATTGCTATAAAATAATATAATTTCCTTTATTTTTTACATACACTATAGCTCAGTATTTTAATTATTTATTTTATAGAGTCATTGTTGCTCATCTTTATCAAGGGTGTCAACAATTTGTCCACCAATTTTACTGCTGTTACATGGTGTAACAATACATCATTATCAGTATATAGAACAGACTAGGTCTATACTGCTCCTACACGGTGTAACAATACATAATTTAGATGTATATAATGAACAGACAAGGTCTATACTGTTCTACATGGTGTAACAATACATCATTTAGATGTATATAATGAACAGACTAGGTCTATACTGTGCCTACATGGTGTAACAATACAGTGCATTCGGAAAGTATTTAGACCCCTTCACTTTTTCCACATTTTGTTACGTTACAGCCTTATTCTAAAAATATATATTTTTAGATACTCAATCGACACACAATACCCCATAATGACAAAGCAAAAACACTTTTTTCCTTCTAATTTATTAAAATAATAAACTGAAAAATCTACATAAGTATTCAGACCTTTTACTACGTATTTTGTTGAAACACCTTAGACGGCGATTACAGCCTCCAGTCTTCATGGGTATGACGCTACAAACTTGGCATCCTATATTTGGGGAGTTTCTACCATTCTTCTCTCAAACTGTCAGATTGGATGGGGGAGCTATTTTCAGGTCTCACCAGAGATGTTAGATTGGGTTCAAGTCCGGGCTCTGGCTGGGCCACTCAAGGTTATTCAGAGACTTGTCCCAAAGCCACTCCTACGCTGTCTTGGATGTGTGGTTAGGGTCGTTGTCCTGCTGGAAGGTAAACCTTCGCCCCAGTCTGAGGTCCTGAGTGCTCTGGAGCAGGTTTTCACCATAGAGCTCTCTGCACTTTGCTCCGTCCATCTTTCCCTCGATCCTGACTAGCATCCCAGTTCCTGCCGTTGAAAAACATCCTCACAGCCTGATGCTGTGCCAGGTTTATATCAGATATGATGCTTGGCATTCAGGCCAAAGAGTTCAATATTGGTTTCATCAGACCAGGGAATCTTGTTTCTCATGGTCTGAGAGTCTTTAGGTGTCTTTTTGGCAAACTCCAAGTGGGCTGTAATGTACATTTTACTGAGGAGTGGCTTCCGTCTGGCCACCCTACCATAAAGGCTTGATTGGTGGAGTGCTACAGAGATGGTTGTCCTTCTGGAAGGTTCTCCCATCCCCACAGAGTAACTCTGTAGCTCTATCAGAGTGACCATCGGGTTCTTGGTCACCTCCCTGACTAAGGCCCTTCTCGCCCAATTGCTCAGTTTGGCCGTGCGAGTCTTGGTGGTACCAAACTTCTTCAATCAAAGAATGATGGTGACCACTGTGTTCTTGGGGACATCCAATGCTACAGATATTTTTTGGTACCCTTCCCCATATCTGTGCCTCAACACAATCCTGTCTTGGAGCTCTACGGACAATTTCTTTGACCTCATTGCTTGGCGTTTGCTCTGACGTGCATTGTCAACTGTAGGACCTTATATAGACAGGTATAATCGTAAATAATATGATTTCATGTGGCATAAACAAAAACACAAATTCTCAGTCAAAAAAAAAAAAGTCAGAACACAGCACCTTTATTGTCTCATGTGATTTCAGGTTCTGTGACTGGGAAAATGTCCTTCCACACAGAGAGAGAGCAGTGGTAGGGCTTTTTTGGTGTGTGTCTTCTTATGCTCCTTCAGGCTCCTTAACCAGGGAAAACTCTTGCCACACTGGGGGCATTGGAAAGGCTATTCTCCTGTGTGTATTCTCTCGTGCTCTTTTAACGGCCCTTTCTTAGTAAAACTCTTTCTACACTGGGAACAATGGAATGGCTTTTCTCCTGTGTGTATCCTCTCATGAGCTTTTAGGTGCCCTGTCTGAGTAAAACTCATTCCACAGTGGGAACAGTGATAAGGCTTTTCTCCAGTGTGTATTCTCTCATGCCTTTTCAGGTTAGCTAAAATGGTAAAAGTCTTTTCACAATGGGAACATTGGAAAGGCTTTTCTCCTGTGTGTGTCCTCTCATGAGCTTTTAGGTACCCTAAATGAATAAAACTCTTTTCACAGTGGGAACAGTGATAAGGCTTTTCTCCTGTGTGTATCCTCTCATGAGCTTTTAGGTCCCCTAACTGAATAAACCTCTTTTCACAGTGGGAACAGTGGTAAGGCTTTTCCCCTGTGTGTATTCTCTCGTGCCTTTTCAGGTTAGCTAACACGGCAAAACTCTTTTCACACTGGGAACATTGGAAAGGCATTTCTCCGGTGTGTAGTCTCGCATGCTTTTTTAGGTTTCCTATTAGAGTAAAACTCTTTCCACAATGGGAACATTGGAATGGCTTTTCTCCTTTGTGTATTCTCTCATGCTCTTTTAATTGCCCTTTCTTAGTAAAACTTTTTCCACACTGGGAACATTGGAAAGGCTTTTCTCCTGTGTGTATCCTCTCATGAGCTTTTAGGTGCCCTGTCTGAGTAAAACTCATTCCACAGTGGGAACAGTGATAAGGCTTTTCTCCTGTGTGTATTCTCTCATGCCTTTTCAGGTTAGCTAACATGGTAAAACTCTTTCCACACTGGGAACATTGGAAAGGCTTTTCTCCTGTGTGTGTTCTTTCGTGCAGTTTTAGGTTCCCTGACCAGCAAAAACTCTTAACACAGTGGGAGCAGTTATGTTGTCTCGCTGGTTTGGGCGTCTCTGGGTCTGGTTCCCCTGAAGGACTCTCCCCGCTGTCAGAGTCTGGTTTCTCTCCTGCCAAAGACAAACAGAGTATCTCATTAAACAGAGACCTGAATGAAACCTGCACATGATAAAACTGTCTTCCTATGAGGTTCATCTAGACTTTATCCCTCAATAAAAGAGGAGAGAGAACTGGTCATCACAGAGTGGCTGTAGTGCTTTGTAGGCTGGGTAAATCCATTTGAATTCAATACATTTTTGACAGCATCCCTTTTGATTAAAAAAAAGCTTTCCTTACATGTTTAACTATGGAAGAAGTGGTAAGAAAGTGACCTCTTGGAACTGAATGCAAAAACATTTGTGAGATATACAGTACCAGTTACAGGTTGACACAACTTATCATTCAAGGGTTATTCTTATTTAAAAACAAAGTAGCCACCCTTTGCCTTGATGACAGCTTTGCACACTCTTGGCATTCTCTCAACCAGCTTCACCTGGAATGCTTTTCCAACAGTTTTGAAGGAGTTCCCACATATGCTGAGCACTTTTTGGCCCCTTTTCCTTCACTCTGTGGTCCAACTTATCCCAAACCATCTCAATTGGGTTGAGGTCGGGTGATTGTGAAGGCCAGGTCATCTGATGCAGCACACTCTCCTTTTTGGTCAAATAGCCCTTACACAGCCTAGAGGTGTGTTGGGTCATTGTCCTGTTGAAAAACAAATGATAGTCCCACTAAGCGCAAACCAGATGGGATGGCGTACTGCTTCAAAGTGCTGTGGTAGTCAGACAGGTGTGAGCCTTTCCAAATCATGTCCAATCAATTGAATTTACCACAGGTGCACTCCAATCAAGTTGTAGAAACATCTCAACAATGACCAATGGAAACAGTATGCACCTGAGGTCAATTTCAAGTCTCATAGCAAAGGGTCTGAATACTTATGTAAATATGGTATTTCTGTTTTTTATTTTTAATAAATGTGATTTTTTTTTCTCCAAACCTATTTTCTCTGTCATTACGGGGTATTGTGTGTAGATTGATGAGGATTTTTATTTATTTAATCCATTGTAGAAAAAGGATGTAATGTAACAAAATGTGTAAAAACTTAAGTGACAAAAAAGGGGGTAAAAGACATAAAAAATTATATCTATATTTTTTACATCTCTCAGATACAGGACAAACACTTAAGAACAAACTCCCTTTAGATGTTTTGGGGATCTGTTGTTCCATGTTGTGAATGTTACGCAATGCATTAGTATGGGTTATAGCAGTATGGCCAAATATTTTTTGTTGATACTTCCATGGGTCTTACAGTTCAAAATCAAATAGCAAAATTATCCTTGGTATAGCATTCTTGAAACAGTACTATACTGGGGAAGCCCTTCATGTTGTTTAAACCTTCTTAAAACAATTCCAAATAGCTTAGAAGAACCCCCCCCCCCCCCCCTTTTAAGCATTCTAGTACAGTCACATAGTTAACACACACATGGACGCAGCGGTCAAAGCCACTGCATCTCAGTGTAAGAGGCGTCACTACAGGCAGTATCACATCCAGCTGTGATTGGGAGTCCCACAATATATGTCTGTTATTGGGGTCGAGAGGGATCCCAAATGTGGATAGGAAGATACAAATAATCATTATTCCTGGAAAATATTCATTTAAAATCCAGGAATTGTACAACTTTATCTCTCTAGGTCAAGCCAGTAGGTTGTATCCATGTGGTTCTCTCTCTCTAGGTCATGCCACTAGTTTACAGTAGGTTGTATCCAAGTAGTTTTATCACTCTAGGTCATGCCAGTAGGCTACAGTAGGTTGTAACTCTCTAGGTCATGCCAGTAGGCTACAGTAGGTTGTATCTCTCTAGGTCATGCCAGTAGGTTACAGTAGGTTGTAACTCTCTAGGTCATGCCAGTAGGCTACAGAAGGTTGTAACTCTCTAGGTCATGCCATAAGGTTACAGTAGGTTGTATCCAAGTGGTTTTATCTCTCTAGGTCATGCCAGTAGGGGACAGTAGGTTGTATCTCTCTAGGTCATGGCAGTAGGCTACAGTAGGTTGTAACTCTCTAGGTCATAGGTTGTATCTCTCTAGGTCATGCCAGTAGGCTACAGTAGGTTGTATCTTTCTAGGTCATGCTAGTAGGCTACAGTAGGTTGTATCTCTCTTGGTCAGGCCAGTAGGTTACAGTAGGTTGTATCTCTCTAGGTCATGCCAGTAGCCTACAGTAGGTTGTAACTCTCTAGGTCATGCCAGTAGGCTACAGTAGGTTGTAACTCTCTAGGTCATGCCAGTAGGCTACAGTAGATTGTATCTCTCTAGGTCATGCCAGTAGGTTACAGTAGGTTGTATCTCTCTAGGTCATGCCAGTAGGCTACATTAGGTTGTATCCAAATGGAAACGATTATCAACCCAATGTGGAAAGTGTTGAATTTGGTCAACAACAAAATCAATGGCTTATTTGCTACGTGAGGTTTACTTGATCTAACAGAAGTAATGATGAAGTTATGTGAACCCATGACATACCGACAACTTTGATAAAAAACACTATAGGAGTTGTCTCCAGATCGCTATGCATATTCAAGCTTAGCATCTCTCTCCATTGAATACAGGCGGTTGATGTCAACAACCCTCATAGAATATAAACAATAGATTACAATAATAAGATGTATCCACCAATCCAAAGAAAGGATAGGCGGGATCTAGACAACCCGCAGTGCCACTTTGTGGACAATGACTCCCCTTGTTAGGGTGGAGAGTCATCTTGTCAGTATATCCATAATCTTTGGTGTAGCCAACCCAACTCTCACATGGCACTATTGGGGGGCACGGTGTGTAGTAAAACATCACTACATGAAAATCACTACATGCCGTGCCCCCCAGTCTGCGCTCAGCAGATAGACCCTTCTCAAATATATATGTTAAATCACTTTTTGGAAACGGAATGGAGAAAACAAGGGATAGCTTTCTCTCTACGTTGTCTGATTCTATACATATCAGTCATCCTAGGGCCCTCCGTTGAAGAGGTATTGACGAGCCAACTCCGAATATCCAAAGTTAAAAACACATTGAAGACGGTACTTACTGGTGTTAATCAGATCTATCTCCATCTCATCTTTCAACGTGACAGTAATCTCCCCTTCCTTCTTCACTCCAAAAACGACATCCTCTTTTACTGTAACATCCTCTTCTTTTACTGAAACATCCTCATCTTCCAATGTGACAGTAATCTCCCCTTCCATCTTCACTACAAAAACTACATCCTCTTTCCCTTCCTCTTCTTTTACTGTAACATCCTCCTCCTCGTTCACTCTGAACGAGTCTTTCTTTTCTTTCACTGAAACGTCTTTCTCTTCTTTCACTGTAACAGCCTCACCCACAACTTCTTGTTTTACTGTGACATCCTCCTCTTCCGTCTCCTCTTTCACGACAATGTTCAGCCCCAGAGCTTCTTTCTCCGTCCAGCAGACCTCTTCTTTAACAGGAGGGGAGTAGTTTAGGGAGCTCATGTTCGGAGATGTTAGCTAGCTATCTATCATTAGCGACTAGTCTAGTACTAACTTAACCAGCCAGCTGCTATATCTGACTAATACAAAATAACGTAATATTAAATTAAATAGGTAAACAAGTAGATACGACAGAAGTGTGTCTAAAACACAGCAGCAAATATAGACCGAAAGCGTATAAATAGCTTGAATCTATCGGCTATGTTGGCTAGCAAGCTACCGAGGTGGTTGACGAGCTGTTTCTGAAGAACCGTCCACTAGATTATACGTCACGCTGGCAGCATCACCTGAAAGACGTACATCGCCGTCTGCTGACTGGAGGGGAAACGCAGTTGAGGATCATATTTTATTTTCAGACAAAGATTATTTAAAATGAATTTAATTAAATAATAGCATTTAATTGAGACATACAAAGAGAAGAAAGTGTTGATTAATTAGTGCGAATAAAAAATGTTTACTACAGCACATTTAAGGCAGTTTCATTAAGTCATACTAAATCTTAATAAGTAGCCAGCTACTGTAGGTCTATACTGCTCCAACATGGTGTAAGAATGCATCATGTAGATGTATATAATGAACAGACTCGGTCTGGTGTGGGAAATTAAGGTTATGCTGCTCGTGTGATTTATAATCTAGTGGACGGAACGCTTCTTTCAACAGCAGTAACAGTTAGTCAGCTACCTCGGTAGCTTGCTAGACAAAATAGCCGAACCAATATAGCTCTTTTGTGTATATTAGCCACTTTGTTTTAAGCCCACTTCTGTCATCTAGTTAGTTAACCGATTTAATTTCATATTTACGGTTTTGTTATTAGTCATCTAGCGGGCTGGATAAATTAGCAATAGCCTAGCTAACATCTCCGACCATGAGGTCACTAAGCTACTCACCTCCTGCTAAAGAAGAGGTCTGCTGGATGGAGAAAGAGGGTCTGTGGCTGAACGTTGTCGTGAAAGAGGAGGATGTCACAATACAAAAACAAGTAGAGGGTGACTGGGCCCTGATTAACACTAGTAAGTAATGTCTTAAATACAGATTCACAAACTCTGCAGTTGCTGAACTGATGTGTGGTGTTAAAAGCGAAATATGCAATAGCTACATCCATATTTAGACTTTTAAATTATTTATTTATAGACATTGATTCTTGAAGAATATAACACATGCCTCATGAGCTTAGTTAAACTGTTGTACCCCATCAGAACCCCAAATAAGCTTTTTTTTACTCCAATGTTTAGAAACAATGTAAACCAACACTGTATAGCCTCAACATGGTTAAAACTATCATGTTGATATCATGGATGGTCAGTCCTTGTATCCATGGGCCTGTCTATGAATTTGAGACCAGTTACATTTCTCCAGCCCCATCCATCATCATATTATCTCAACAGTGATGTAATTACAGCTTTGTTATTGTTTGAACTCCAGATTGGTTGATTGTTGTGTGGCTTTTTTTAAACCAGGTTTTAAACAGCAACAAAATGGCTGCCCAGAGACTTGGTTTGGTTAACAGCTGAGGGATGAAGAAATGTGACCACTCTCACATTTATAGAGAAAGCTATTGTAGCAACCGTAACCCAAAACTTATTGACCTCGTCGAGAAGTTCAGACATTTTGGAGCAACAGTTATAAGGTGTTGACTTGACAGTTGCTGGACCCAGGTTTGTTCAGCTCAGGGCTACACCCTGAATCGACTACACTATAAATACAAGGACTGGCCATCCATAAGGTCAAAATTATGGTTTTAACCAGATTTCGAAGCTATACAGTGCTTTTTTACAAACAGTGGTGTTATACAAACTTATGTTCTGGTTTCTGGTGGGGTAATACAGTTGAAACATTTAGAAGTTATATTTTTCAAGAATCAATCGCTAGATTGGAAATGGGTCTTTCAATAACTGCCAGTGTGTCGCGGTCATCATAATGAGGAGACCAAGGCGCAGCGTGGTAAGCGTACATACTTATTTAATGAATGACCACTGACCAAAACTAACCTTGACACTAATATGGCTAGTGCAGACAAGCATCTAAACATAGACTAACAACCCACACAATACCCATGGAATATGGCTACCTAAATATGGTCCCCAATCAGAGACAACGATAAACAGCTGCCTCTGATTGAGAACCAATATAGGCAACCATAGACATATAAACACCTAGACCAGACAAAGCCCTAGACATACAAAAACCCCTAGACAATACAAAAACTAAACAAACCACCCCCTGACCTAACAAAAATAATAAAGAATACAAAGATAACTAAGGTCAGGGTGTGACACAGTGAAGATTTCCTGTGGGGATTAAATTGTTACAGCTGTTGATAAGTCATTAGCTGTGTTCACCGTACTATTTGTGACGTGAATTGAGAATATAGTATGCTTATTGGTCATAGGATGATGAAGTTAGTATGCCAAAAGTTCCCGGATGTCATACTAAATTCGCCAAAATATGACGTATACACGCAGAGGACACTATTTCCGTACTTTAGGGCCCATAATGCATTTCTTCAGGAATTGGGCGTGGTTTCACAGTAGTCAAGAAGCCACCGGACTGACGCGGTGCCTGATGTGGTTGGTTGAGACTTCACAACGCAGTGGACCGATCCCCCTCCACTCAGTCAGTCTGCAGCAAATATGGATATTCAGAACATCTTCCAAAAGAAAAAAACTGCATCTTCAAATAAAGGAAATCTGTGCTTTACTTTCCTATTGACAATTTCTACTCCAGAATATCCTATATGTTGTTGTTAGGGGAAGTTATGGGTCCTACAGTAGGTCTATGTTGTTGTTAGGTGATGTTTTGGGTCCTACCGTAGGTCTATGTTGTTAGGTGAAGTTATGGGTCCTACAGTAGGTCTATATTGTTAAGTGAAGTTATGGGTCCTTCAGTAGGTCTTTGCTATTGATAGGTGAAGTTATGGACCAAGGCTGATGGAAAAACTAGCCAAATAAAACTTTACTGGTTGAAGCAGTATGAAGCAGTTGATTTGCGACAATAACAACATTATATGAATCAGGAGATTCAAACGAGCCTAACAGTTATAATCTGATAATGCAATAATATGGTAATATTCGAAATACCTTGTGAAAAACAAATCTTCCTTCAACATTTTTGCTCCAGGCAGTTACACTACATCCATAACTAGCGGTTTCTGCATTAGCAGGGAGGAGTTTGTGCAACCAAATTGCGTGCGCATTGCCCTCGATGTGTCAATTTTATTAAACATAGAAAGGGGCCTATATTGGAGACCATAAGTTGTCATGCACACTGCGTAGGATTTCAACAACTTTAATAACTTATTTCTAGCCGACAATCATCGATGTTACTACTAATGTGAAAACAAGACAATTATGACTATTGTTGCTCACTTGACTGTCTTAAGACAATTGTCAAATAATATTAACATTCATTAAAGACTTCAATTGTTGTACAACACCATGACTACACTGTTGGCATCACCTTTTTCAGTGGATTTCCACTATTGTGGGCCTTTAACCGTCTGTCTGACTTTTTCCATTCACACAGGAGAGACGGGACTTTCATGCATCCGCTGGGGAGCCTCAACCTCATGATGCTGACGAGGCAGAACAGTCTCTCCAGATTAGAACACCTCAAGAAACACCAGCAGAGACCCACAGGGAAGAGAACTCACCGCTGCTCTGATTGTGGGAAGATCTTTTCAAAATCATATACATTACAAGCACACCAGATAATTCACACTGGAGAGAAATCTCATAGCTTTGATCAATGTGGGAAGAGTTTTACTCCGTCAAGCGGCCTGAAAGTGCACCATAGAACACACACAGGAGAAAAACCTTATAGCTGTACTCAATTTGGGAAGAGTTTTGTTATATCTTGCTATTTGACTATACACCAGAGAATATACACAGGAGAGAAACATCATGGCTGTACTCAATGTGGGAAGAGTTTTGCTCAGTCAAGCTGCCTGATATCACACCAGAGAACACACACAGGAGAGAAATCTTATAGCTGTGATCAATGTGGGAAGAGATATTCTCGTAAAAGATCTCTGATCCAACATCAGAAAATACATACATGCAGTTGTTTCATGATATCAATGAAATAATGTCACAATGTAGAATGTTTTAACATTGTAGTCAGAGTATTTTAATGACGTCACAATGGCAAGATAATGATGGCAATGTTGTCTAATTACCATGTCATCGTATTTCCAGGCCACTATAGTGTCTTCTCAGATAATGGTAGCTAGCTAACTAGCCTTGCCACTGTTGTTTAAGCTGCAGTCAGAGTCAGTCAGAATGTCACAATGTAGAACCCTAAACGTTTGTCCCCTGTTCTATTGATTTCAACATATGGATATTAGCCTCAGGGGAAATGATATCGAAGAGTGATGACAAATGTGTGTTGCGTTCCTTTGTTTAGCGACACCTACATTTAAATGCATCACTCCAAAATGTAGCTAACTGTCCTCTGCAGATTGTCTTCTAACCAGTGAGGTGTTTTTTTTTGTTGTGTTAATTTCAACAGCATGTAGAACTGATTTCCCCCTAATCAATGTCAGTGATTTATTGCTACTTGTCAAACGAACAGCATTTTTGGTGCGTGTGCAGTTTATAATGGGAGTGTCCACGGGCGGCAGGGTAGCCTAGTGGTTAGATGTTGGACTAGTAACCGGAAGGTTGCAAGTTCAAATCCCCGAGCTGACAAGGTACAAATCTGTGGTTCTGCCCCTGAACAGGCAGTTAACCCACTGTTCCTAGGCCGTCATTGAAAATAAGAATTTGTTCTTAACTGACTTGCCTAGTTAAATAAAGGTCAAATTAATTTAAAAAAAACTGCTTGTTTAAAAAATACAAATAATATGATTATTGTGGCAAATATGTGAAAACAGTACATTTTATGTTTAGGTTTTCAATATATCACAAACTGTTTCTGCATATTGGTTATTGATTTGGGCACGTTAAAGGCTTTGGTTTTTCCATTTATGTTTTGAGGTTGGACTTAAGCACGTATAGCTCGTTAGCACGTATAGCTCGTTAGCACGTATGGCTCGTTAAGCTCGTTAGCACGTAGGACGCACTGATTGGTGTCACCTCGTTAGTCAGTATGTGTTACACCTGTGCTGGCTTGTCCATTTGAGCTGGTCCAGGTTCTATTTAAGAGTGTCTGGCCTAGTGCTCCAGTTGTCTTGATAGATGTGGAGAGTCAACACCTTTAGTTGCTCCACCTTTTTGGTTAAAATATGTTTTCATTCCAAGTTGAAGCTTCTTTCTGAAGAGAGCTTATTTTTTAAAATGAATCAATACAAGCAAACAAGATCGGTTCCGGGGATTGGTATGGCAAATACCTTACGATTTGCCTGGACTGAAAATGAGATGGAGCCGTGGAGTAGAGAGACATTTGGAAGGACTATTTTGATGGGATGCCTCAGGATAGAGGTGAAGGAAGTGCTCTGCCTTCAAGGGAACCCGAATGAGAAGGCTTTCGATGTGACGTTTCACAAAGAAGAAAAACACGACGAAGTAATGAAGATGGCAAAGGAAGCGGAGAAAACGGGACCCCTGTGCCATTATGCGGTGACCAGCCTGGCGAAGAACAACTTCAGGGTGGTCACCGTAACCATGTACAATCCGCACGTGAAAGATGAAGAGGTGAGGGCCTTTCTGGGGAGGTACATGGACAATGTCTCCTCAGCGAGGTACCTCAGGGACTCCCTGGGTTTCTGGAACGGGAGAAGAGGGTTCCAGGCGTTACTCAGGGAGTCCCCGAAGAGTGTGGATGGCTACCTCCATCCTCCGGCGATGTTCTCCCTGGGGGCTGACAGGGGAACACTCTACTATGCCCGTCAGCCCCCGTTCTGCAGGCGTTGTATGGCCTACGGCCATATCCTGGCCTCGTGCAGTGCCAAGAGGTGTCGATTTTGTGGGTCGGAAGAGCACGAGGCCAAGGAATGTGACGAGCCCAAGGCTTGCCACGGGTGTGGCTCAAGAGCACACCTGTGGCGTGATTGCCCGGCTCGTCACAGGTCATACGCGTCTGCAGCTGGGGGGGGAGCGGGGGATGGGGGGAGGAAAGAAAGGACGCGTGCGGATTGCATGGATGGCACAGGGGAAAAGACGGCGCAGGAAGAAGATGGGAAGAAGGATGAGGTGGGAAGAAAGAGGCGAGGAGAAGAAAAGAATGGAACAGAAGGAGAGAAGAAAAAGGGGACGGAAGAAGGTGGAGGAGCTGAGAAGAGGGAGAAGGGGACAGTCGTACGAGAAGGAGTGGAAGAGGGAACGGGGACAGTGACGGAGAAGGAGGGAGGAGGGGAGGTGGGAGGGGAGGGGGTGGTAGGGGGGGGAGATGGGGGGAAGGAGTGGGGGGACAGCCTGCCGGGCTTCCTCGAGGTCGAAATGAGGGATTTGGTGGAGGGGTTAGTGGGGATGGGACGTTGTGTCTCCCCGCTACCTCCTTCACCAAAGAAGAAAGGGATAAAGAGGGGGAGCTTGGCAGGAAGTGAGAGGGAGGGGGGTGTGGAGGGGGAGGGGGGGGTTAAGAGAGTGGCGGGGGGGGGAGGGGAGGGTAATTTGTCCTCCCGGTTTGCCTCAGCCCCTTGCATTTTAGTGGATGACTCCAGTGAGGGGTCGGTGGGTTGTTTGCTAGAGGGATCCCAACTCCTGTTTGGGGAGATGGGGTCCCCTATATGCAGCCCCGAGGCAAACAGGGAGGGGGGGATGGTGGGTGGGGAGGGAGGACCCAACACACTGCCTGAATCATGGGTTGGGATGGAGGACGGGGGGGCGTCAGGAGAGGAGAGGACGTCCCCGCCGGTGGAGATGGACCAGGGGAGCATCGGGTGAGTCTCCTGGTTTTTCTTTGGGTTTTGGGGTTTTTATTTGTTGTAAATATTTAAATGAATAGTTCTGTTTCTTTTTTTAGTCTAAATGTTAGGGGCTTAAGGGATAATGTTAAAAGGAGGGCGGTTTTTTGTTATTTAGAGGGTGTGGGGTTTGATTTCTGTTTTTTACAGGAGGCTCACCTGAGGGATGGTGGGGATGTGTGTAGATTTAAGAGGGAGTGGGATAAGGGGGAATCTTTTTGGGGCATAGGAGGGGTGCACTCAACAGGAGTAGGGATTTTGTGTGGGCATAGAGAGGTTAAAATAGAGAACACTTTTGTAATAATGCAGGGTAGAGTTTTGGGGATAGATGTTAAGTTTAGAGAAGCTAGATATAGGTTAATTGGGGTGTATGGGCCACAGGTGGCGGCAGACAGGAGGGAGATGGTGGACTGTCTGGCGCCCCTGTGTGTTACAAACAGGCACTTGGTGATAGGAGGAGACTTTAATATAGATTTAGGGTTAGGCGGTGATAGCAGTGCAGGTGCCATCTCTGGGCTAATGGCTTGCCATGGTCTGGTTGATGGTGGCCTGCACACTACTCCGGCAATGGTCGGTCCTACATGGCGCAACTCCAGGGGGGTTGCGCGGAGGCTCGACTACATTTTTGTATCCAGGTCTTTGGGTCAGTTGTCTGGGCGACTGTTGCCTGTTTTCTTCACAGATCACGACGGGGTGTTCCTGCAGGTGGGGTCGCCAGTCTGCCTCTTCGGTAGGGGGTACTGGAAGTTAGATCGGGATATACTGGAGGAGCAGGCTTTCGTTGATGCATTTTTTTGTTTCTTTCGGAGGCTTGACGGCCTCCGGTCCATGTGCGAGGGGGTGTTAGAGTGGTGGGATTTAGTCAAGGGGAGGATAAGGGCTTTTATAATAGGATATTGTAGAAGGAAAAAAAGGGAGGAAAGGAGGGAGGTGGATCGTATCCAAAGGTTAATTGAACTCGAGTACGAGGCAGGCAACCTCGGCGGGTCGATTGACTGGGAGAGATTCGCAGCCCTAAAGGCGCAGCTCAGGGAGCTGCAGGAGCTTTCCTGGAGCGTGCGCATAGTGGCTTTCTAGAACATAATGAGACTTGTTCCGCTATGTTCTTTAAGTCGGTTAGGGCCAGACAGAGTAGGAAGGTAATGAAGGGAGTTAGGGAAGAAAATGGTAGTATAGTAAGTAAACCAGAGGAAATGGTCAGGGTGACAACTGATCATTTCCAAGGTTTATTTAAGGAAAGGGAAATAGATGTAGAGCAGGGAAACGTGTTTTTAGAACACTTGTCCCGGCGGTTGCCAGAGGACATTAGAGACGTGATGGAGGCCCAGATCTCACTAGAAGAGGTTGAGAGCGCTCTTAGGAGGATGGGAAAAGGGAAGGTGCCTGGGATGGATGGGCTGCCGGCTGAGTTTTACCTCAAGTTTTGGGGTATACTTGGACCAGTGGTTCTCGAAGTCTTGAAGGCCATCCTTGAGACGGGGGTCCCGGGGGGATCAATGGCTGTTGGTGTGCTGTCACTTCTTTATAAGAAGGGGGAAGCAACTGACCTTGGCAACTGGCGGCCATTGACCATGCTGTGCGTAGATTACAAGATTCTTGCAAAGGTTTTAGCAGACCGGTTGCGCACAGCCCTTCCCTACGTCGTCCACGAGGATCAGACGTGCGGGGTAGAGGGCCGCTCTATAAGATGGAACCTACAGTTGATCAGGGATTCCATCGCTTGGGTTGAAGATAGAGGGCTGCCTTTAATGGTAGCAGCGCTAGATCAGGCGAAAGCTTTTGATCGCGTGAATAGATCTTTTCTATTCAGGGTGTTAGGTAGATTAGGATTTGGGGAGAAGTTTATAGGATGGATCCGTACTTTATATGTCGGAGCGGGGTGTCGAGTTAGTGTAAATAGTCACTTAGGTGACGTTTTTGACCTCTCGTCTGGGGTCAGGCAGGGATGCCCACTCTCGGCTCTCCTCTTCGTTCTGTACATGGAGCCTCTGGGGGCTGCCATTAGGGCAAACACAGGGGTGGAAGGCTTGTTGATCCCTGGAAGCGGTGGGCTGCGTGTTAAGATGACGCAGTACGCCGACGACACTTCCTTGCTGTTGTGCAAGGACTCGTGCCTGACAAGGTCCCTTGCCATCTTTGGGGATTTCACCCGAGCGTCGGGAGCAGTTCTGAACCATGCAAAGTCTTCCGTCAAGTTTTTCGGAAGATGGCGCGGTAGAACGGATGTGCCTGGGGGGTTATCTCTCTGTGAAGGGGCCCTGAGGATTCTCGGGGTTCATTTTGAGACCTCCGGCTCAGCGACGCTAAACTGGAACATGCGTATCGCAGTGGTACAGAGGAAGCTAGCAATGTGGAAGGCTAGGTATTTGTCTTTTATGGGCAAAGTCCTGGTCCTAAAGGTGGATGTGTTGCCGTCTCTTTTGTATGTGGCATACATCTACCCATTGCCGGCTTGTCTGAGGAGGCCTCTAGTGAGGCTTGTGTTTCAGTTTATGTGGAGTGGCAGGTGCGAGTGGATCGCCAGGGCACGCATGATCTGTCCCATCGGGGAGGGAGGTAGGGGGGTACCACATTTCCCCCTCAAGCTGGACGCCATTTTTGTTTCTTTCTTGTTGACGGAGCTTGCTCGTCCGGTTATACACCCGTCCGGTTACCTCCTGCGGGTGTTCTTCTCGTATAAGGCGAGAAGCGTAATGGTGTGGTCTAACGCGGGTCCTCGGGCGGAACAGCTGCCGTGGCATTTTGGCCATGCGGCCAAGTGGCTGCGTGCGCACCCCGAGGTTGAAGTTGCCCGAGTAGGTTTAGACCACAGGCACCTGTACGAGGAGGTCAGGCAGGCAGGAAGTCCTGCGCCTGTAGCGGGCATCTCGTCAGTGGTCTGGGAGGGAGTGCAGGCGCGGGGCCTGGACAATAGGCTCAAGGACCTGAATTGGTTGGGCCTCCATAAGTGCTTGCCGGTACGTGCCATCTTGTACCGGTATAGTTTGGTGCAATCCCCCACCTGTCCAAGATCCTCTTGTGGCAGGGAGGAGACTGTGCGCCATGCCTTTTGGGACTGTGCCTTTGCCGGACTAGTCTGGGCTAGGGCACGGGTAATGCTAGGTGTGGTTAGGAGTGATTTTGTTGTGACATGGGCTAGGCTAGAGAGAGGCGTAGGGAGAGCAAAGGGAACGGATAGGGACAGGTTTCTGCTCTGGCTTCTCATGAGTCTCTTTAAAAAGGGACTGTGGGAAGCCAGGCAGAATTTAGTCAAGACAGGGAGAGATTGGGGGGTGGAAGGGATAGTGAGAAGGGTGGAAGGTGATTTGAGGGGGAAGATGAAGAGGGAGGAGAGGAAGTGGGGGAAGCATGCGGCACGGGAGAGGTGGAAAGGGGGTTTAGGGCTGGGAGTGTTAGAGTGAGTTTGGTAAGGGGATAGATTAGGGAAGGGGAGATAGGGAAAGGGTTAGGTATTGGTTAGGTATGACGGGGAGGGACGATGCTCCCCTGAGGTTTGTTTTTGTTTAATGTTTTTGTAAATACAATTAATTAAGAATGAATGAGAATTATGATTTTGTAATAGTATGAATGGTATTGATTGTAATAAATTATTTTAACCACCTTTTTGGTTTGCTTCCTGTCTTTAAGTTTGATGTTGGTTATTCTTTTGTTTTCCTCTTCTTGGGCAGATTTAGTGGGTCTCATGGTGGGTGTCTTTAAGGTCCCAGTTGTTGTTACTAGTCAATATTCAGTGGACACTCCCATAGTGTATCAGAACCCCACCTAAAACCCCACCTGTTTAGTTGTGGTTGTTGTCAGTGACTTTGTTAGTTCCCTTTTAAGGGACATTTCTGATTTTCCTGCTGGGGAATGTAACAACAAACAATGTGGTAAAACAAGCTGCTATTTTGGGTTGGATGTTGCATCCAATTCTTACTATTTTAATCGATGGCATTTGTGTGGAAAACATTTGGTTATTTAAAAAAACAATGTTTTCCTGTGAAGCCGTTGCATTGCATCCATGTCTGAAATGTGCTGTATAAATAAAGCTTGTTTTGAACATATTGTGAAAAAATTAACCCAATGACTGACCAATTAACAGACTCTTGAAAAATGAACAAATATGTGCAAAAGCAACACATATCTTGGTCCATCTTAGTATGAAAAATAGTATAAATTTTTCCACTATGTCAATATAGTGCATGGTATGTATGTTTAGTATCACTTTTCAACCAACCCAGTTCATTTGTTGAAAATTAAAAATATTGAAATCAACAATACATCAAAGGATTCAACTACTGAAACAAACAAATGGATCAAACAGATCAATTGTTCAAGCCTGCTGAAGGAGTGGTAAACACCACCCCCGGCTCTACCAGGGGCTTGAGGTGGTCTCCCACAACTCTGCTTATGTCATGTTTTCTGGCCTTGCTGTTCCATTTGTTTCTGCAACACAGAAACACATTTAGTCAAATTAAATAAAACACTCAATGTAATGGATATGGTGCATCTACAGCCTCAGTTACACCTAAATGTAACTTCTGTCATCTGATCACTCCAAGCTGCATTAGGTTCAGATATACCGGGACGGGCCTTTGACAGTCTGGATGTAGCCAGGCCACTGAATATAAATAAGCAATGTAAAGAGATGGGGTGAATGAGTGGGGAAAATAAAATTTGACACAAATGACCTTCATAATATCAAAGAACAAATGTTCTGAGGGGAAATTAACTTTCATACAGCCAAAAAGGGTGAGAAATTGCACTAATATCAGTGGACAATTTGCACTAATGTAAATAAACAGATGATGGAACATATTCCCTTTTGCTAATGTGATGAACCGCTAAGGGGACATAAATATTTACCATCTTAACCATGTGAGCTCTCTGGCTGTAGAAGTGTTCTTCCTAACCAGTCCCTCAACAGCTCTCTGACTGAGCTCCACCCTCACTGGGTCTTCAGAGGAGAGGAAGGCTGAGGAGGGATGGAAGGATGAATGGATCAGTCAGTCAATAAAGTGTGGAGCTGCTGTCTATGCTGTCTGACAAAATCACTATTTTAGTAGTTCATTAAAGTAAATCAGGCTTTATGACTGCTGAATACCAACTATCAATCACTTAGATAATGTATTTTTAGGTAGAGATACATCCTTGGGACGTCCCAAGCCCATTGAAGTTGACATTTAAAGTGGTTAAGGTTATGGTCTAGGGTAGGAATGTCTCAAGGATCCCAGATAGCATTGACCATTGTGCATTCTTCTGTCTCTTTTACATAGCAGGTGTAAAGTAAACAGACAAGACAAGTAGACACGCAGTGGATGATGGAACATATTCCCTTATTTTCTTCCTTTATTTAAATTGACAAGTCAGTTAAATTGTCAGTTAAGAACAAATTCTTATTTACAATGAAGGGCTAGGAACAATGTGATTGTTAGCCCGTATAACCCATTCTAGCACCACTAGGAACAGTAGCTTCCGAGACAATGTGCTGGATGGTAATTATTTATGTGGCCCGTGTACCCAGTGTAACTTTACGAGATAAAAAAGACCCAACTTTTCTCCACGGACTACAGGCGACAGGCTCAGGGTTCATTACACTTCTAGCAGATAGGACTGATTTTCTGGATTATACTATAGCTGAGATCCCAATACCCATTTAAACATAGCTTACTGACAGACCAGTCAAAATCAAATTTCATTTGTCACATACACATGGTTAGCAGATGTTAATGCGAGTGTAGCGAAATGCTTGTGCTTCTAGTTCCGACAATGCAGTAATAACCAACGAGTAATCCAACTAACAATTCCAAAACTACTACCTTATACACACAAGTGTAAAGGGATAAAGAATATGTACATAAAGATATATGAATGAGTGATGGTACAGAACGGCATAGGCAAGATGCAGTAGATGGTATCGAGTACAGTATATACATATGAGATGAGTATGTGAACAAAGTGGCATAGTTTTAAGTGGCTAGTGATACATGTATTACATAAAGATGCAGTAGATGATATAGAGTACAGTATATACGTAGACATATGAGATGAATAATGTAGGGTATGTAAACATTATATTAAGTAGCATTGTTTAAAGTGGCTAGTGATATATTTTACATCAATTCCCATTATTAAAGTGGCTGGAGTTGAGTCAGTGTGGTGGCAGCAGCCACTCAATGTTAGTGGTGGCTGTTTTAACAGTCTGATGGCCTTGAGATAGAAGCTGTTTTTAGTCTCTCGGCCCCAGCTTTGATGCACCTGTACTGACCTCGCCTTCTGGATGATAGCGGGGTGAACAGGCAGTGACTCGGGTGGTTGTTGTCCTTGATGATCTTTATGGCCTTCCTGTGACATCGGGTGGTGTAGGTGTCCTGGAGGGCAGGTAGTTTGCCCCCGGTGATGCTTTGTGCAGACCTCACTACCCTCTGGAGAGCCTTACGGTTGTGGGCGGAGCAGTTGCCGTACCAGGCGGTGATACAGCCCGACAGGATGCTCTCGATTGTGCATCTGTAGAAGTTTGTGAGTGCTTTTAGTGACAAGCCGAATTTCTTCAGCCTCCTGAGGTTGAAGAGGCGCTGCTGCGCCTTCTTCACGATGCTGTCTGTGTGGGTGGACCAATTCAGTTTGTCTGTGATGTGTACGCCGAGGAACTTAAAACTTACTACCCTCTCCACTACTGTTCAATCGATGTGAATAGGGGGGTGTTCTCTCTGCTGTTTCCTGAAGTCCACAATCATCTCCTTAGTTTTGTTGACGTTGAGTGTGAGGTTATTTTCCTGACACCACACTCCGAGGGCCCTCACCTCCTCCCTGTAGGCCGTCTTGTCGTTGTTGGTAATCAAGCCTACCACTGTTGTGTCGTCCGCAAACTTGATGATTGAGTTGGAGGCGTGCGTGGCCACGCAGTCGTGGGTGAACAGGGAGTACAGGAGAGGGCTCAGAACGCACCCTTGTGGGGCCCCAGTGTTGAGGATCAGCGGGATGGAGATGTTGTTACCTACCCTCACCACCTGGGGGCGCCCCGTCAGGAAGTCCAGTACCCAGTTGCACAGGGCGGGGTCGAGATCCATGGTCTCGAGCTTGATGACGAGTTTGGAGGGTACTATGGTGTTAAATGCTGAGCTGTAGTCGATAAACAGCATTCTCACATATGTATTCCTCTTGTCCAGATGGGTTAGGGCAGTGTGCAGTGTGGTTGAGATTGCATCGTCTGTGGAAAAAAACTAAAAACTGCATAGTTTCCTAGGAACGCGAAGCGAGGCGGCCATCTCTGTCGGCGCCGGAAGTGAGGTAAGATACCAATACCCATGTATACATAACTTACTGACAGACCAATGAGGTCAGATCCCAATACTCATGTAAACATAACTTACTGACAGATCAATGAGGACAGATCCCAATACCCATGTAAACATAGCTTACTGACAGATCAATGAGGTCAGATCCCATGTAAACATAGCTTACTGACAGATCAATGAGGTCAGATCCCAGTACCCATGTAAACATAGCTTACTGACAGATCAATGAGGTCAGATCCCAATACCCATGTAAACATAGCTTACTGACAGATCAATGAGGTTAGATCCCATGTAAACATAGCTTACTGACAGATCAATGTAAAGTACCCATGTAAACATAGCTTACTGACAGATCAATAAGGTCAGATCCCAATACCCATGTAAACATAACTTACTGACAGATCAATGAGGGCAGATCCCAATACCCATGTAAACATAGCTTACTGACAGATCAATGAGGTCAGATCCCATGTAAACATAGCTTACTGACAGATCAATGAGGTCAGATCCCAATACCCATGTATTGCGAACAGGTCGATTGTAGCAGTAGTCGTTTCGATGGTGACGTACTTTACAATTATTTTGACCGTGGTGGTTATTGGAGTCGTGGTTTCCTGGAAGAAACCGTTGTGTGCATCATCTTTCAACGCTCCAATACCTGATAATGACCAAACCTGTATTGTCTATTTGGGAATTAAGCTTTAATCAACCTGAAAGGGTTGCTTCATAGTAGAAATATCTGTTGGGTTGGTAGCATGTGGAAAGATCCACCTCATTGGTTAATATTCCCTGTAGTAGAAACATCTGTTGGGTTGGTATCATGTGGAAAGACCCATCTCATTGGTTAATATTCCCTGTAGTAGAAGCATCTGTTGGGTTGGTAGAATGTAGAAGTAGGTTTTAAATTCATACTTATTACAAATCTGCAGTTGTCTGAATATTATATTATAACTTAATGAAATAAATGTCAAAATTGACTTTTTGTAAAATGAACATTTATCTGCGTTTCCCTCTCCAGTCAGCAGATGGCGATGTGCGTCTTTCAGACGTATAATCTAGTGGACGCTTCTTCAACAACATCTAGTCAGCCACCTCTTTAGCATCCTAGCCGAAATATTCAAGCTGTTCAGACTGCATCGGTGTATATTTGCCTCTGTATTTTAAGCATAATTCTATCATATAACTAGTTTCCCCATTTAATGTCATATTTCCGTTTGGTCAGGTAACGGTAGCTGGCTTGATAAATTAGCCTATCACTTGGCTAGTCGCTAACTAGCTAGGTTAGCTGGCTAACATCCCCGATCATGAGTTCACTAAGCTACTCTCCTCCTGTTAAAGAAGAGGAGGTCTGCTGGACAGAGAAATAAGCTCTGGGGCTGAACATTGTCGTGAAAGAGGATAAGGAAGAGGAGGATGTCACAGTAAAACAAGAAGTTGAGGGTGAGGCTGTTACAGAGAAAGAAGAAGAGAAAGATGATGTTTTTTTGGAGTGAAGAAAGGAGAGATCACTGTCATATTGAAGGAGGGTGAAGAAGAGGAGGAGGAGACAGAAGATCTGATCACCAGTGAGTACTGTCTTGAAAAGAGGAGTTGTTGAACTGATGCGTGGTTTTAAAACCATGTTTTGAGCTTGTTCTGAGCTTGTTCTCACTTCCAAGTTCAAAACTGCCTCTGGAAGCAACGCCATCACAATAACTGTTTGTCAGGATCTAAATGAAATGGGTTACCATGGCAGCCATATACAAGCCTAAGATCACCATGTGCAATGCCAACCGTCGGCTGGAGTGGTGTAAACGCTACAGCATACAATGACATTCTAGATGATTCTGTGCTTCCAACTTTGTGGCAACAATTTGGGGAAGACCCTTTCCTTTTTCAGCATGACAATGCCCCCGGACCTAGGTCCATACAGAAGTGGTTTGTTGAGATTGGTGTTGAAGAACTTGACTGGCCTGCACAGAGCCCTGACATCCACCCCATCGAACACCTTTGGGATGGATTGGTATGCCAACTGCGAGCCAGGCCTAATTGCCCAACATCAGAGCCTCACTAATGCTCTTGTGGTTGAATGGAAGCACAGTAATGTTCCAACATCTAGTGGAAACCCTTCCCAGAAGAGTGGAGGCTATTATAGCAGCGAAGGGGGGACCAACTCCCTTTTAATGCCCATGATTTTGGAATATGATTTTCGACGAGCAGGTGTCCACACATTTTTGGTAATGTAGTGTATCGACTGTAGTCCAAAGTTACTTTAGAATTCTGTCACCGAAATAAATGTATTTCCTGTTACCAAGTAATTTACAGTTTCTATGCCTTTTAGTTTTCCTTGTGGACCAATTTATGGTTGAATTGTGAAAAGCTCTCCATGGATTGTTCCAGAAGATTCATATTGATTCTTGTAGAATACGTTCCATTTTCTTCCACATTGTTCTAGTGTTCTTCCATATTGTTCTAGTGTTCTTAAGTATGAAGTTGTTAATGTTCTATTTTTTATCCTTTGAAAGTAGAAACGTACAATTATTCTGTGGATGAGCAAGCCCATCTTCAATATGTACCCATTGTTCCCCTTTAGTGCATTTAACTATACAGTACCAGTCAACAGTTTGGACACAACTACTCATTCAAGGGTTTTTCTTTATTTTTACTATTTTCTAAATTGTAGAATAATAGTGAAGACATCAAAACTATGAACACATATGGAATCATGTAGTAATCAAAAAAGTGTTAAACAAATCAAAATATATTTTAGGTTCTTCAAAGTAGCCACCCTTTGCCTTGATGACAGCTTTACACACTCTTGGCATTCTCTCAACAAGCTTCACCTGGAATGCTTTTCCAACAGTCTTGAAGGACTTTCCCACATATGCTTAGCGTGTGTTAGCTGCTTTTCCTTCACTCTGCGGTCCAACTAATCCCAAACCATCTCAATTGGGTTGAGGTCAGGTGGTTGTGGAGTCCAGGTCATCTGATGCAGCACTCCATCACTCTCCTTCTTGGTTAAAAAGCCCTTACACAGCCTGGAGGTGTGTTGGGTCATTGTCCTGTTGATAGTCCCACTAACTGCTAAACCAAATGGGATGGCGTATCGCTGCAGAATGCTGTGGTAGCCATGCTAGTTAAGTGTGCCTCGAACTCTAAATAAATCACGGACAGTGTCATCAGCAAAGTACCATCATACCACCTCCATGCTTCACGGTGGGAACCGCACATACGGAGATCATCTGTTCACCTACTCTGCGTCTCACAATGACACAGCGGTTAGAACCAAAAATCTCAAATTTGGCCTCATCAGGCTAAATTACAAATTTCCACAGGTCTAAAAAAATGTCCACCATGTCCATTTCTTGGGTTTCTTGTGTGTTTGCCCAAGAAAGTATCTTCTTATTGATGTCCTTTGGTAGTGGTTTCTATGCAGCAATTTGACCACGAAAGCCTGATTCATGCAGTCTCCTCTGAACTGTTGATGTTGAGATGTGTCTGATACTTGAACTCTGAAGCATATATTTGGGATGCAATCTGAGGTGCAGTTAACTCTAATGAACTTATCTTCTGCAGCAGAGGTAACTCTGGGTCTTCCTTTCCTGTGGTAGTCCTCATGAGGGCCAGTTTCATCATAGCGCTTGATGGTTTTTGCAACTGCACTTGAAGACACTTTCAAAGTTCTTGACATTTTTCGGATTGACTGACCTTCATGTCTTAAAGTAATGATTGACTGTCGTTTCTCTTGGCTTATTTGAGCTGTTTGGGCCATAATATGGACTTGGTCTTTTAACATTTAGGTCTATCTTCTGTATACCAACCCTACCTTGTCACAAAACAACTGATTGGCTCAAACGCATTAAGAAAAATAAATTCCACAAATGACATTTTAACAAGGCCCACCTGTTAATTGAAATGCATTCCAGGTGACTACCTCATGATGCTGGTTGAGAGAATGCCAAGAGAGTGCAAAGCTGTCAAGGCAAAGGGTGGCTATTTTGAAAAATCTCAAATATATTTTTATTTGTTTAACACTTTTTTTGGTCACTATGTGATTCCATGTTTTGTTTCAGAGTTTTGATGTCTTCTACTATGTAGAAAATAGTCAAATAAAGAATAATCCTTGAATGAGTAGGTGTTCTAAAACTTTTAGTGTGTATTAAAGGAGATCTAGGCTGTATGTAATTTATTAGGTCTGCTATCATGTTATATATATATATATATATATATATTTATATATTAAAGGAGATCGAGGCTGTATATCATTTATTAGGTCTGCTATCATGTTATATATATATATTAAAATGTTATAAAAAATGTTATATTTTTTCTTCCCAGTATGAGGGAAGTTGCGGGATTTATTGAATAAACTGTTTTCCATAAAGTTAGAGAGAATCAAAGCCTAAGGTTTTCCATCAAACTAATTATCATTGCGTGATTAATGTGAAGTAGTAAATTAATTGAAATAAGTAAACATAATCTACTTTTATTAAAAGGCGCAAGATCTGTTTCCTAGTGTAATAAATGTCGATTTTATTCTTTGATTGCTAATCTATTCATTTGGCCTATGAGAATCATAGCTGGAGTAACGCTTGTACTTTTAAACCAGGGCTATTATTTTTCTGGGAATTGCCGATAGTAACGCGTCTTGATTTTATTTGTAAAGGGGGTTTATTTGCGGAGAATATTAGTCATTTACATAGCTTTAGTGATATAGTGGTAAGCATAGCTGCCTTCCAAGCTGGAGTCCCAGGTTCCGTTCCCAGCCAATGCGCAAACTGACATTTTTTGATTGTATTTAAGCTATTTGTATGTTTTGCCTGGAAAGTTATGGTCGCTAGTTTGTATAAGATATACATTTAACTTTTAATAGATTGTTTAGGTTAAATTGATAGACTAATTCAACTTAAAATAATAAAGCGAATTTTGATGCAAGACGATGTCTGTTCACTAAATTATCTGCTGGAATAATGTATTGAGAATTGAGTCATATTTAAATTACTGTATCAATAGCGAAGACAGTTACCTAAGTTAAAGAAATTCTGAATAATAGTGGATAGATAATGGCGATAGAAAGTGATTACTGAAATGTTTTTCATTCTTAAAGATTGACTGACACATGTTATAATTTTGGCGCTACGTGTGTTATTTTTAAAGAAAAAGGATACATTTCATAAGTGTGAAGTGCAAAGAGAAGAGGAAGTTATAGAGTTTGGTTTTAAATCTTACATAGAGGTAAGGAAAAACGTTGAAATGAGAGGGGTTATACACTGCTCCAAAAAAAGGGAACACTTAAACAACACAATGTAACTCCAAGTCAATCACACTTCTGTGAAATCAAACTGTCCAATTAGGAAGCAACACTGGTTGACAATACATTTCACATGCTGTTGTGCAAATGGAATAGACAACAGGTGGAAATTATAGGCAATTAGCAAGACACCCCCAATAAAGGAGTGGTTCTGCAGGTGGTGACCACAGACCACTTCTCAGTTCCTATGCTTCCTGGCTGATGTTTTGGTCACTTTTGAATGCTGAATACCACTCTAGTGGTAGCATGAGATGGAGTCTACAACACACACAAGTGGCTCAGGTAGTGCAGCTCATCCAGGATGGCACATCAATGCGAGCTGTGGCAAGAAGGTTTGCTGTGTCTGTCAGCGTAGTGTCCAGAGCATGGAGGCGCTACCAGGAGACAGGCCAGTACATCAGGAGACGTGGAGGAGGCCGTAGGAAGGCAACAACCCAGCAGCAGGACCGCTACCTCCACCTTTGTGCAAGGAGGAGCAGGAGGAGCACTGCCAGAGCCCTGCAAAATGTGCTTACAGCCCAACACCGTGCAGGACGTTTGGCATTTGCCAGAGAACACCAAGATTGGCAAATTCGCCACTGGCGCCCTGTGCTCTTCACAGATGAAAGCAGGTTCACACTGAGCACACGTGACAGAGTCTGGAGACGCAGTGGAGAACGTTCTGCTGACTGCAACATCCTCCAGCATGACCGGTTTGGCGGTGGGTCAGTCATGGTGTGGGGTGGCTTTTCTTTGGGGGGGCCGCACAGCCCTCCATGTGCTCGCCAGAGGTAGCCTGACTGTCATTAGGTACCGAGATGAGATCCTCAGACCTCTTGTGAGATCATATGCTGGTGCGGTTGGCCCCTGGGTTCCTCCTAATGCAAGACAATGCCAGACCTCATGTGGCTGGAGTGTGTCAGCAGTTCCTGCAAGAGGAAGGCATTGATGCTATGGACTGGCCCGCCTGTTCCCCAGACCTGAATCCAATTGAGCACATCTGGGACATCATGTCTCGCTCCATCCACCAATGCATAACGGACCTATTATTTTTATCCGCGGATTCCCACCGCAAACGGAACATTTTCATCTGGATCTTCACAACTAGCTAACTAGCTAACCGCAACCCCGGATGACTATCCTGGCTAGCGTTTCCATCCACTTAGCTTGAAGCTAGCCCGGCCAGAGCTCCTGTGCTACCACCGAAGCTTACTCCTGGGCTACAATATCCGGACCCACGACCGGTCTATCGATGTCACCGCATGAAGAGGCATAAACAGACTTAACCCCATCGTGACGTCCCCCAAAGGCTAACTTTCTAGCCCTTGCTATCTGCTTGCTTGCTAATTCGGCCTGCTAACTGCTAGCTTGTTTAGCCCCGGCCTACTAACTGTTAGCTTGTTAGCACAGGCCTGCTAACTGTCTGAATCGCCGCGTCCCCAGCCAGCCCAACCACTCACTGGACCCATATTTACTTTCAATCTCTTTTACATTTTTAATTCGATTATACCTTCCGGTAACCTGCCTCACCCAATGTGATACGGAATCGCTATTATTTTTAAATTTTAGAACACATTCAAGAACCTCCAGAAGCTAACCAGCTAACTAGCTACAAGCTATTTAGTCATTGTTAGCCAATGCTAGCGGCTTTTACCTTCTGCACAGCCAGCCAGTTGTTTTTTAGCCTGGATAACACTCGCCAGTCTAGCTTCGCTGTCCCATCCACCGCTACCCCCTGGACACTGATCACTTGGCTACATAGCTGATGCCTGCTGGACTGTCCATTAATCACGGTACTCCATTCTGTTTGCTTATGTTTTATCTAGCCTTTAGCCGCACCCTCATACTACTCCTCCTCTGTTCCGCGGGTGATGTGGAGGTAAACCCAGGCCCTGCATGTCCCCAGGCACCCTCATTTGTTGACTTCTGTGATTGAAAAAGCCTTGGTTTCATGCATGTCAAAATCAGAAGCCTCCTCCCTGAGTTTGTTTTACTCACTGCTTTAGCACACTCTGCTAACCCTGATGTCCTCCGCCCCCCCCCCCCCCCCCCCCCGCAGCTACTCGCCCAAGCCTCTCAAGGTTCTCCTTTACCCAAATCCAGATAGCAGATGTTCTGAAAGAGCTGCAAAACCTGGACCCGTACAAATCGGCTGGGCTTGACAATCTGGACCCTCTATTTCTGAAACTATCCGCCGCCATTGTTGCAACCCCTATTACCAGCCTGTTCAACCTCTCTTTCATATCGTCTGAGATCCCCAAGGATTGGAAAGCTGCCGCAGTCATCCCCCTCTTCAAAGGGGGAGACACCCTGGACCCAAACTGTTACAGACCTATTTCCATCCTGCCCTGCCTATCTAAGTTCTTCGAAAGCCAAGTCAACAAACAGGTCACTGACCATCTCGAATCCCACCGTACCTTCTCCGCTGTGCAATCTGGTTTCCGAGCCGGTCACGGGTGCACCTCAGCCACGCTCAAGGTACTAAACGATATCATAACCGCCATCGATAAAAGACAGTACTGTGCAGGCTTCTTCATCGACCTTGCCAAGGCTTTCGACTCTGTCAATCACCATATTCTTATCGGCAGACTCAGTAGCCTCGGTTTTTCTGATGACTAGCTTGCCTGGTTCACCAACTACTTTGCAGACAGAGTTCAGTGTGTCAAATCGGAGGGCATGCTGTCCGGTCCTCTGGCAGTCTCTATGGGGGTGCCACAGGGTTCAATTCTCAGGCCAACTCTTTTCTCTGCATATATCAATGATGTTGCTCTTGCTGCGGGCGCTTCCCTGATCCACCTCTACGCAGACGACACCATTCTGTATACTTCCGGCCCGTCTTTGGACACTGTGCTATCTAACCTCCAAACAAGCTTCAATACCATACAACACTCCTTCCGTGGCCTCTAACTGCTCTTAAACGCTAGTAAAACCAAATGCATGCTTTTCAACCGTTCGCTGCCTGCACCCGCACGCCCGACTAGCATCACCACCCTGGATGGTTCCGACCTAGAATATGTGGACATCTATAAGTACCTAGGTGTCTGGCTAGACTGTAAACTCTCCTTCCAGACTCATATCAAACATCTCCAATCTAAAATCAAATCTAGAGTTGGCTTTCTATTCCGCAACAAAGCCTCCTTCACTCACGCCGCCAAACTTACCCTAGTAAAACTGACTATCCTACCGATCCTCGACTTCGGCAAACTGGATGCAGTTTATCACAGTGCCATCCGTTTTGTTACTAAAGCACCTTATACCACCCACCACTGCGACCTGTACGCTGTAGTCGGCTGGCCCTCGCTATATATTCGTCGCCAGACCCACTGGCTCCAGGTCATCTACAAGTCCAGGCTAGGTAAAGCTCCGCCTTATCTCAGTTCACTGGTCACAATGGCAACACCCCCCCGTAGCACGCGCTCCAGCAGGTGTATCTCACTGATCATCCCTAAAGCCAACACCTCATTTGGCCGCCTTTCGTTCCAGTTCCCTGCTGCCTGTGACTGGAACGAATTGCAAAAAATCACTGAAGTTGGAGACTTTTATCTCCCTCACCAATTTCAAACATCTGCTATCTGAGCAGCTAACCGATCGCTGCAGCTGTACATAGTCTATCGGTAAATAGCCCACCCAATTTTACCTACTTCATCCCCATACTGTTTATATTTTTTTACTTTTCTGCTCTTTTGCACACCAACCTGTACATGACCATCTGATCATTTATCACTCCAGTGTTAATCTGCAAAATTTTAATTATTCACCTACCTCCTCATGCCTTTTGCACACAATGTATATATAGACTCTCTTTTTTTCTACTGTGTTATTGACTTGTTAATTGTTTACTCCATGTGTAACCCTGTGTTGTCTGTTCACACTGCTATGCTTTATCTTGGCCAGGTCGCAGTTGCAAATGACAACTTGTTCTCAACTAGCCTACCAGGTTAAATAAAGGTGAAATAAAAATGCCACGTTGCACCACAGACTGTCCAGGAGTTGGCGGATGCTTTAGTCCAGGTCATCAGGAGCATGCCCAGGCGTTGTAGGGAGGTCCTACAGGCACGTGGAGGCCACACACACTACTGAGCCTCATTTTGACTTGTTTTAAGGACATTACATCAAAGTTGGATCAGCCTGTAGTGTGGTTTTCCACTTTAATTTCGAGTGTGACTCCAAATCCAGACCTCCATGGGTTGATAAATTTCATTTACATTGATCATTTTTGTGTGATTTTGTTGTCAGCACATTCAGCTATGTAAAGAAAAAAGTATTTAATAAGAATATTTCATTCATTCAGATCTAGGATGTGTTATTTTAGTGTTCCCTTTATTTTTTTGAGCAGTGTATATTTTTGCCCACTGGGAAAAAAGGAATAGCATATGTTAAGTTGAAAGTGATTTAGGTGTAAGGAAACATTGTGATCATGTATTCTGATGGTTATTGATTCTTGGTTTGATTGTTTAGGTAACACCAGTGAATTTTAACAGGAAAGTTCATGTAGTCTAACATTATAATCTGTTTCCATTATGTGGAACAAGGTCAGGGTATTAATGTTGAAAAGCAAGCTTGGGCCAAACTAGTATGTTAAGTGGGGGAGTATCATAGATTTTAATTATAGTTTTGTTACCTCTATAGTTGAAAACAATTTCATATGTTTTGGGAAATTATCTAGGTTGAATTTGGTTATTTGAGTGCCTTTTTTATTTGCTTTTTAAAAGAGAGGTTGGAATCAAGTACGATGCCTTGGTACTTAAAATCAGATACCACCGAGAGCTTTTCCCCTGATACATAGACATCTGTCTCAGGGGCATCAGTTTTTTTTAACATGCAGACGGTTTTATTGAGATGTAAACATGAGTCTCTGAGCAATTTTGTCATCTGAACCATTATAATAGTGAGTTCTTGTGTAGTTTGTTTGTTATTTGCATGAATTTATCACTGTATCGTCTGCATACATTGGAACTTCAGACCCTGTACAGACAGAATGAGGATCATTAATGTACGTGCTTAAACAGTATTGACATTTGGGGAATGAAAACTTTGTCGATATGAGTGGAAAAAAGTTTGTTTCGATTTTTACGCTAATGAGACAGCGCCAACTTTTGAAAGATTTTAGATTTGTTAAAAATCAGGATGGTTTTTACTAAATTTATATCAACATTTTGAAATGACTAGATTGCTGATTAAAGTGGTTTGTTTATTTGTATGCTGTTTATTGTTGATTTTAGGTGTTGATTTTACATTGATTTTAAACATTGTATTATTTGATGCGTTTGAGTAGGATTCTTTCTTCCGGGATGGATGGAAGTTATCTAAATATGTAAGTTGAAGGAGCCATGGGAGAACACGTCTACATTTTCATTAAATGCCTGGGATTAAATACTGATTTCTTACGCTGAGAAATGTACTACATTTATGACAGAGGAAAAAGTATTACATTTAGATAGTAAGGATAATTGTATCTAAGGGTAACATGTTCAATTAAGCATACATATACATTGATGTTGATTAAAACGTATGACTAATGATTTGAGGTACAGTGGAATTATCATTAGGTTTGGTTTATAGTTCACTTTTGAGTTTCTGAATCGATGTAGTGTAATGAATACTAACAAAGTGTTTTGTGTTTTTTTCTGCGAAAATGGGTGTTTCATTGTCTCTCTTTGGAATGTTTCCTGGGACTATAATCTTGGGGAGAGTGAGTAAGATTGAGGCCATAAACGACCAAATTGAAAAGGGCTTGGTAGTTTTTGTTTTTACCTTAAGTTTTGCAAATACACACACATAAAACATTTGTTATGACTATTTGTTGCGGTTTTTAAAATACCATGTTTGATTTGAGTTTTCCATTTGTTTTAGTGCAAAGGTATCTTAAAGGGGCACGCACGCACATGGGATTTTAACGAGTTTTTAATTTTTGAGTTTTAATTACACACGTTAATTATTTTGATAAAGGAATGTTCTGGGAACCTGGGATTCAACATGTAGGAACTATTTGACTATTGTTTATAATTTGTCTAATATGGTAAAAAAAAAAAACACTTCTTTGAAGGCTTTTGTATAACCTATGACCTCTGATGACCTTCTGTTGTGGCTTGATCACCCGCATTGGAAAGCCATTTGGATAATGAATTTATGGTCATTTGTAATACTGCTTTCAAGATAATTTGTGTAATTGGTAAATATGTTTGATTTTATAGTTCTTAGCCATATTTGTAATTTGGACCACTGAGAAGAAGGAGAGGGCATTGCTTTTAACTAAGGGTATGCTGCTTTAAGTCTATTTTCCTATGACCACATGGGTTAAATCATTTTTCTTTGTGGGGTTTTTTCAGTTTAGTGATTTTAATTTGATTAGGTTATTAGATATTTTTTTTTTCCAGTAGTAGTTTTTTAAATTTTTTATATTACTCTCATACAGAGAGATATTTGTAAAAAATGTGGGAGGATTCAGTTTGAGGATTTGAATTTAAGTTATACACCTTGAATGATATGTGAAGGAGTGTATTGTATTGTTGTGTTTGTTTTGTTCTATTCCGGAGGGGATATAGGTCTAACTTCTTGATCCTTGGCTCTACGATGGAGTTGACAATGAGATGGGAAGTATAAGCCAATTTGAAAGAATAGTTTCAATAGAATGTGTTATTTTCTTTGAAATATGTTTAGATATGTGTATTAAGAATAATTGGTAAAAGTAATAATTTATCATTTAGTTAATGAACTGAACTAAACTGTTGTTCTGATCTGTTCTTTCGGGGTTATCATGAAAAGTGACATCAGACGGTATCTTAATGCATGGAAGAGATATTTGGACCAAATAGTGTGTGTACCTCAAAACCCCCTCTAACTGGCTGAAGAAGAGTGACAAAGGCGTTGAAGAAGGCCTTCTGAACCACTTCTACCGAGAGAAAGGAACCAAGCCAGAAATCAGTGTAGTATCCGATCTAAGCTATCAACTGCTTTTCTTTCATGCTTCTCTCAGGAGTGTGAGAGAACAGTCCACATGGACGGATCATGGAGGGAGATCTGTTCTAACCTTTTCTCATGGTGATGGTATATTGGTTGACGAATGGACAAGACATGAGTGGTAAAGATGAGACATTGAAATTGGGACATTATCATGGGCCGTCCACTTTGAACTGTAAAGCTATCTGAAGAAGAATGAAAAGAACGCCAGAAGACTCAATGCCTGAGGGGGGGGGGGGGGGGGGGGGGGGGGGGGGTTGGTCAACTGTGCCAATACAATAGTTTCATACTTTTGTGGTATCAGGTTGATTGTAGAGGTCTACACCATGTACATTTTAGTAATTTAGATTAAGAATGCATTGAGATACTGATCTGTATTATAATCATGATTAAAAAAGTTAATAGTAGAATTAAAGGGTAATTATACTGAATGTAAATTCAGCTAATATTGATGTGTGTTAAAGTGAGGTTTTTACTTTGAGTGATAAGACCAATTTGAATCACTGAGGAATGTCATTCTACATTTTGGTTGGATAAATAGTTGGGTTGTTAATTATGATTTGGAATATGAATGATTTCCCTGACCCATTCTCTATTTCTGACATATCTGAGCATGAGGACTTAGAGGGATGCCTGTCCTATATGTTTTGATGAGGTCTGTGTTTAGATACTGGTTCTCATGTAATTTAGGGAGCATTTCTATGTTATGTTTTTATTTTCCTCAAATGCATTATTCTGTGTTACTACTGAAGGACCCATAACTTCAACTAAAAACATAGGACCAATAACTTCACCTAACACAGACCTACTGTAAGACCCATAACTTCTCCTAACAACAACATAGACCTACTGTTGGACCCATAACTTCACCTAACAATAACACACACTTACTGTAGGACCCATGACTTCTCCTAACAACAACATAGACCTACTGTTGGACCCATAATATCACCAATCAACAATATAGACCTACTTAGTAAGAGACTCACAACTTCACCTAACAATAACATAGACCTACTGTAGGACCCAAAACTTCACATAAAAACAACATAGATCTACTGTAGGACTCATTACTTCACCAAACACCATAAACCTACTGGTGGACCCATAACTTCACCTAACACACACCTACTGTAGGACCCATAAATTCACCTAACATCATATGACCAATAACTTCACCTAACAGAGAACTACTGTAGGACACATAATATCACCAAACAACATAGACCTACCTAGTTTGGGACTCACACCTTCACCTAAAAACATAGGACCAATAACTTAACCTAACATAGACCTACTGTAAGACCCATAACTTCACCTAACAACATAGACCTACTGTAGGACCCATAATATCACAAAACAAGAACGAAGACCTAGTAAGGGACCCAGAACTTCACCTCACAATAACACACACCTACTGTAGGACCCATAATATCACCAAACAACAATATAGACCTACTTAGTAAGAGACTCACAACTTCACCTAACAATAACATAGACCTACTGTAGGACCCATAAATTCACCAAACACCATAAATCTACTGTTGGACCCATAACTTTACCTAACAAGAACATAGACCTACTGTAGGACCCATTACTTCACCAAACAACATAAAAATACTGTAGGACCCATAACTTCACCTAACAACAACATATACCTACTGTAGGACCCATAACTTCACATAACAACAACATAGACGTCCTGTAGGACCCATAAATTCACCTAACAACATATGACCAATAACTTCACCTAACAGAGAACTACTGTAGGACCCATAACTTCACCTAACAACAACATATACCTACTGTAGGACCCATAAATTCATCAAACACCATTAATCTACTGTTGGACCCATAACTTCACCTAACAACAACAGACCGACTGTAGGAACCATAAATTCACCTAACAACATATGACCAATAACTTCACCTAACTACTGTAGGACCCATAATATCACCAAACAACAACATAGACCTACCTAGTTTGGGACTCACACCTTCACCTAAAAACATAGGACCAATAACTTAACCTAACATAGACCTACTGTAAGACCCATAATATCACAAAACAAGAACGAAGACCTAGTAAGGGACCCAGAACTTCACCTAACAAGAACATAGACCTACTGTAGGACTCATTACTTCACCAAACAACACCATAAATCTACTGTTGGACCCATAAATTCACCTAACAACAACATAGATGTACTGTAGGACCCATAACTTCACCTAACAACATATGACCAATAACTTCACCTAACAGAGAACTACTGTAGGACACATAATATCACCAAACAACATAGACCTACTGTAGGACCCTTAACTTCACCTATGTAACGGTTTTCTTGGTGAGAAGGAGAGTCGGACCAAACTGCAGCGTGTCGATTGCGATCCATGTTTATTTAAACAAACGTAAACGACTAAACATGAACACTACAAAACAATAAACGAAACGAAAACCGAAAACAGCCTATACTTGTGTCAACTAACATCAAACAAGGACATCAAGACACTCAGGACAATCACCCACGACAAACTCAAAGAATATGGCTGCCTAAATATGGTTCCGAATCAGAGACAACGATAAACACCTGCCTCTGATTGAGAACCACTTCAGACAGCCATAGACTTAGCTAGAACACCCCACTAGCTACAATCCCCATACATACACACCACAAACAAAAACCCATGCCACACCCTGGCCTGACCAAATAAATAAAGATAAACACAAAATACTTCGACCAGGGCGTGACAGAACCACCCCCCCCCCCCCCCGAACGCACCTCAAAACAATAGGGAGGGTCCGGGTGGGCGTCTGTCCATAGTGGCGGCTTCGGCGCGGGACGTGGACCCCACTCAATCAATGTCTTAGTCCCTTCTCCTCGCGTCCTTGGATAGTCCAACCTCGCCGCCGACCATGGCCTAGTAGTCCTCACCCAGAACCCCACTGGACTGAGGAGCAGATCGGGACTGAGGGGCAGCTCGGGACTGAGGCAGCTCGGGACTGAGGGGAAGCTCAGGAGTGAGAGGAAGCTCATGAGTGAGAGGAAGCTAAGGCAGGTTGATGAATCTACCAGATCCTGGCTGGCTGGTGGTTTCGGCAGATCCTGGCTGACTGGCAGATCCTGGCTGACTGGCAGATCCTGGCTGACTGGCAGATCTGGCAGATCCTGGCCGACTGGCGGATCCTGGCCGACTGGCAGTTCTGGCAGATCCCGGCTGACTGGCGGATCTGGAAGAGTCTGGCTGACTGGCAGATCTGGAAGAGTCTGGTAGACTGGCAGATCTGGAAGAGTCTGGTAGACTTGCAGATCTGGAAGAGTCTGGTTGTCTGGCAGATCTGGAAGAGTCTGGTTGACTGGCAGATCTGGAAGAGTCTGGTTGACTGGCAGATCTGGAAGAGTCTGGCTGACTGGCAGATCTGGAAGAGTCTGGTTGACTGGCAGCTCTGGCTGCTCCATGCTGACTGGCTGCTCCATGCTGACTGGCTGCTCCATGCTGACTGGCTGCTCCATGCTGACTGGCTGCTCCATGCAGACTGGCTGCTCTGGCTGCTCCATGCAGACTGGCTGCTCTGGCTGCTCCATGCAGACTGGCTGCTCTGGCTGCTCCATGCAGACTGGCTGCTCTGGCTGCTCCATGCAGACTGGCGGCTCTGGCTGCTCCATGCAGACTGGCGGCTCTGGCTGCTCCATGCAGACTGGCGGCTCTGGCTGCTCCATGCAGACTGGCGGCTCTGGCTGCTCCATGCAGACTGGCGGCTCTGGCTGCTCCATGCAGACTGGCGGCTCTGGCTGCTCCATGCAGACTGGCGGCTCTGGCTGCTCCATGCAGACTGGCGGCTCTGGCTGCTCCATGCAGACTGGCGGCTCTGGCTGCTCCATGCAGACTGGCGGCTCTGGCTGCTCCATGCAGACTGGCGGCTCTGGCGGCTCCATGCAGACTGGCGGCTCTGGCGGCTCCTTGCAGACTGGCAGCTCTGGCGGCTCCTTGCAGACTGGCAGCTCTGGCGGCATCCTGCAGACTGGCAGCTCTGGCGGTTCCTTGCAGACTGGCAGCTCCTTGCAGACTGGCAGCTCCTTGCAGACTGGCAGCTCTATGCAGACTGGCAGCTCCTTGCAGACTGGCAGCTCCTTGCAGACTGGCAGCTCCTTGCAGACTGGCAGCTCCTTGCAGACTGGCAGTTCTGAACAGGCGGGAGACTCCGGCAGCGCTGTAGAGGCGGAAAGCTCTGACAGCGCTAAACAGGCGGGAGACTCCGACAGCGCTGGAGAGGAGGAAGGCTCCGGCAGCGCTGGACAGGCGAGGCGCACTGTAGGCCTGATGCGTGGTGCTGGCACTGGTGGTACTGGGCCGAGGACACGCACAGGAAGCCTGGTGCGGGGAGCTGCTACCGGAGGGCTGGGGTGTGGAGGTGGTACTGGAAAGACTGGACCGTGCAAGCGCACTGGAGCTCTTGAGCACCGAGCCTGCCCAACCTTACCTGGTTGAATGCTCACGGTCGCCCTGCCAGTGCGGCGAGGTGGAATAGCCCGCACTGGGCTATGCAGGCGAACCGGAGACACCGAGCGCAAGGCTGGTGCCATGTAAGCCGGCCCAAGGAGACGCACTGGGGACCAGATGCGTAGAGCCGGCTTCATGGCATTAGGCTTGACGCTCAATCTAGCCCGGCCGACACGCGGAGCTGGAATATACCGCACCGGGCTATGCACCCGCACTGGAGACACCATGCGCACCACTGCATAACACGGTGCCTGTCCGGTCTCTCTAGCCCCCCGGTAAGCACAGGGAGTTTGCACAGGTCTCCTACCTGGCGTAGCCATACTCCCTGTTAGCCCCCCCCCCCCCAAGAAATTTTTGGGGCTGCCTCTCAGGCTTCCTTGCCAACCGTGTTCCCTCGTATCGCTGACTCCTCTCTCCGGCTGCCTCTGCTCTCCTAAGTGCCTCCACCTGTTCCCATGGGAGGCGATCTCTTCCAGCCAGTATCTCCTCCCAAGTGTAACAGCCCTTGCCATCCAAAACGTCCTCCCATGTCCATTCCTCTTTACGCTGCTGTTGCTGCCTTTGTTGCTTCTCCTGTGGCTCCTGCCTGTTGACACGCTGCTTGGTCCGTTTGTGGTGGGTGATTCTGTAACGGTTTTCTTGGTGAGAAGGAGAGTCGGACCAAACTGCAGCGTGTCGATTGCGATCCATGTTTATTTAAACAAACGTAAACACGACTAAACATGAACACTACAAAACAATAAACGAAACGAAAACAGCCTATACTTGTGTCAACTAACATCAAACAAGGACATCAAGACACTCAGGACAATCACCCACGACAAACTCAAAGAATATGGCTGCCTAAATATGGTTCCCAATCAGAGACAACAATAAACACCTGCCTCTTATTGAGAACCACTTCAGACAGCCATAGACTTAGCTAGAACACCGCACTAGCTACAATCCCCATACATACACACCACATACAAAAACCCATGCCACACCCTGGCCTGACCAAATAAAAAAAGATAAACACAAAATACTTCGACCAGGGCGTGACAACCTAACAACATAGACCTACTGTAGGACCCATAATATCACAAAACAAGAACGAAGACCTAGTAAGGGACTCAGAACTTCACCTTACAATAACACACACATACTGTAGGACCCATAACTTAACCAAACAACACCATAAATCTACTGTTGGACCCATAAATTCACCTAACAACAACATAGACCTACTGTAGGACCCATAACATCACCAAACACCATAAATCTACTGTTGGACCCATAAATTCACCTAAAAACAACTTAGACCTACTCTAGGACCCATAACTTCACCTAACAATAACATACACCTACTGTAGGACCCATAACTTCACCTAACAACATGTGACCAATAACTTCACCTAACAGAGAACTACTGTAGGACACATAATATCACCAAACAACAACATAGACCTACCTAGTTTGGGATTCACAACTTCACCTTACAATAACATAGACCTACAGTAGGACCCATAACTTCAACTAACAACAATATACACCTACTGTTGGACCAATAACTTCACCTAACAATAACACACACCTACTGTAGGATCCATAACTTCACCAAACAACACCATAAATCTACTGTTGGACCCATAAATTCACCTAACAACAACATAGACCTACTGTAGGACCCATAACTTCACCTAACAACAATGCATACCTACTGTAGGACCCATAACTTCACCAAACACCATAAATCTACTGTTGCACCCATAAATTCACCTAACAACAACATAGACCTACTGTAGGACCCATTACTTCACAAAACAACAACATAAAAATACTGTAGGACCCATAACTTCACCTAACAACAATATACACCTACTACAGGACCCATAAATTCACCCCCCAAAAAAGAAGACCTAGTAATGGACCCAGAACTTCACCTAACAATAACATAGATCTACTGTAGGACCCATAACTTCACCAAACACCATAAACCTACTGTTGGACCCATAAATTCACCTAACAACAACATAGACCTACTGTAGGACCCAAAACTTCACCTAACAATAACATATACCTCCTGTAGGACCCATAACTTCACCTAAAAACAACATAGACCTACTGGAGGACCCATAACTTCACCTAAAAACAACATAGACCTACTGTAGGACCCATAATATCACAAAACAAGAACGAAGACCTAGTAAGGGACCCAGAACTTCACCTAACAAGAACATAGACCTATTGTAGGACTCATTACTTCACCAAACAACACCATAAACCCACTGTAGGACCCATAACTTCACCTAACAACAACACACACCTACTGTAGGACCCATAACTTCACCAAACAACACCATCAATCTATTGTTGGAACCATAAATTCACCTAAAAACAACATAGACCTACTGTAGGACCCATAACTTCACCTAACAACAACACACACCTACTGTAGGACCCATAACGTCACCAAACAACACCATACATCTATTGTTGGACCCATAAATTCACCTAAAAACAACTTAGACCTACTCTAGGACCCATAACTTCACCTAACAACAATGCATACCTACTTTAGGACCCATAACTTCACCAAACACCATAAATCTACTGTTGCACCCATAAATTTACCTAACAACAACATAGACCTACTGTAGGACCCATTACTTCACAAAACAACAACATAAAAATACTGTAGGACCCATAACTTCACCTAACAAGAACATAGACCTATTGTAGGACTCATTACTTCACCAAACAACACCATAAACCCACTGTAGGACCCATAACTTCACCAAACAACACCATCAATCTATTGTTGGAACCATAAATTCACCTAAAAACAACATAGACCTACTGTAGGACCCATAACTTCACCTAACAACAACACACACCTACTGTAGGACCCATAACTTCACCAAACAACACCATCAATCTATTGTTGGAACCATAAATTCACCTAAAAACAACATAGACCTACTGTAGGATCCATAACTTCACCTAACAACAACACACACCTACTGTAGGACCCATAACGTCACCAAACAACACCATACATCTATTGTTGGACCCATAAATTCACCTAAAAACAACTTAGACCTACTCTAGGACCCATAACTTCACCTAACAATAACATACACCTACTGTAGGACCCATAACTTCACCTAACAACATGTGACCAATAACTTCACCTAACAGAGAACTACTGTAGGACACATAATATCACCAAACAACAACATAGACCTACCTAGTTTGGGATTCACAACTTCACCTTACAATAACATAGACCTACAGTAGGACCCATAACTTCACCTAACAACAATATACACCTACTGTTGGACCAATAACTTCACCTAACAATAACACACACCTACTGTAGGATCCATAACTTCACCAAACAACACCATAAATCTACTGTTGGACCCATAAATTCACCTAACAACAACATAGACCTACTGTAGGACCCATAACTTCACCTAACAACAATGCATACCTACTGTAGGACCCATAACTTCACCAAACACCATAAATCTACTGTTGCACCCATAAATTCACCTAACAACAACATAGACCTACTGTAGGACCCATTACTTCACAAAACAACAACATAAAAATACTGTAGGACCCATAACTTCACCTAACAACAATATACACCTACTACAGGACCCATAAATTCACCCCCCAAAAAAGAAGACCTAGTAATGGACCCAGAACTTCACCTAACAATAACATAGATCTACTGTAGGACCCATAACTTCACCAAACACCATAAACCTACTGTTGGACCCATAAATTCACCTAACAACAACATAGACCTACTGTAGGACCCAAAACTTCACCTAACAATAACATATACCTCCTGTAGGACCCATAACTTCACCTAAAAACAACATAGACCTACTGTAGGACCCATAACTTCACCTAACAACAACATAGACCTACTGTAGGACCCATAATATCACAAAACAAGAACGAAGACCTAGTAAGGGACCCAGAACTTCACCTAACAAGAACATAGACCTATTGTAGGACTCATTACTTCACCAAACAACACCATAAACCCACTGTAGGACCCATAACTTCACCTAACAACAACACACACCTACTGTAGGACCCATAACTTCACCAAACAACACCATCAATCTATTGTTGGAACCATAAATTCACCTAAAAACAACATAGACCTACTGTAGGACCCATAACTTCACCTAACAACAACACACACCTACTGTAGGACCCATAACGTCACCAAACAACACCATACATCTATTGTTGGACCCATAAATTCACCTAAAAACAACTTAGACCTACTCTAGGACCCATAACTTCACCTAACAATAACATAGACGTACTATAGGACCCATAACTTCACCTAACAACATATGACCAATAACTTCACCTAACAGAGAACTACTGTAGGACACATAATATCACCAAACAACAACATAGACCTACCTAGTTTGGGACTCACAACTTCACCTTACATTAACATAGACCTACTGTAGGACCCATAACTTCACCTAACAACAACATGCACCTACTGTTGGACCCATAACTTCACCTAACAATAACACACACCTACTGTAGGACCCATAACTTCACCAAACACCATAAATCTACTGTTGGACCCATAAATTCACCTAACAATAACATAGACCTCCTGTAGGCCCCATAACTTCACCTAAAAACAACATAGACCTACTGTAGGACCCATAACTTCACCAAACAACACCATGAATTTACTGTTGGACCCATAAATTCACCTAACAACAACATAGACCTACTGTAGGAGCCAAAACTTCACCTACAAATAACATAGACCTCCTGTAGGACCCATAACTTCACCTAAAAACAACATAGACCTACTGTAGGACCCATAACTTCACCTAACAACAACATAGACCTACTGTAGGACCCAGAACTTCATCTAACAACAACACACACCTACTGTAGGACCCATAACTTCACCAAACAACACCATAAATATACTGCTGGACCCATAAATTCACCTAACAACAACATAGACCTACTGTAGGACCCATAACTTCACCTAACAACATATGACCAATAACTTCACCTAACAGAGAACTACTGTAGGACACATAATATCACCAAACAACAACATAGAACAACCTAGTTTGGAATTCACAACTTCACCTTCCAATAACATAGACCTACTGTTGGACCCATAACTTCACCTAACAATAATACACACCTACTGTAGGACCCATAACTTCACCAAACACCATACATCTACTGTAGGATGCATAACTTCACCAAACACCATATATCTACTGTTGGACCCATAAATTCACCTAACAACAACATAGACCTACTGTAGGACCCAAAACGTCACCTAACAATAACATAGACCTCCTGTAGGACCCAGAACTTCACCTAAAAACAACATAGATCTAATGTAGGACCCATAACTTCACCTAACAATAACATACACCTACTGTGGGACCCATAATATCACAAAACAAGAACAAAGACTTAGTAAGGAACTCAGAACCTCACCTAACAACAACATAGACCTACTGTAGGACCCAGAACTTCACCTAACAACAATATACACCTACTGTAGGACCCATAACTTCACCAAAAAATAAAGAAGACCTAGTAAGGGACCCAGAACTTCACCTAACAGGAACATAGACCTACTGTAGGACCCATAACTTCACCTAACAACAAAATAGACCTACTGTAGGACCCATTACTTCACCTAGTAATAACATAGACCTACTGTAGGACCCATAACTTCACCAAACACCATAAATCTAATGTTGGACCCATAAATTCACCTAACAATAACATAGACCTCCTGTAGGCCCCATAACTTCACCTAAAAACAACATAGACCTACTGTAGGACCCATAACTTCACCTAACAATAACATACACCTACTGTAGGACCCATAATATCACAAAACAAGAACGAAGACCTAGTAAGGGACTCAGAACTTCACCTAACAAGAACATAGACCTACCGTAGGACTCATTACTTCACCAGACAACACCATTAACCTACTTTAGGACCCATAACTTCACCTAACAACAACATAGACCTACTGTAGGACCCATAACTTCACCTAACAACAACATAGACCTACTGTAGGACCCATAACTTTACCTAAAAACATATGACCAATAACTTCACCTAACATAGTACTACTGTAGGGCCCATAATATCACCAAACAACATAGACCTACTGTTGGACCCATAACTTCACCTAACAATAACACACAGCTACTGTAGGACCCATAACTTCACCAAACAACAACATAGACCTACTGTTGGACCCATAAATTCACCTAAAAATAACATAGACCTCCTGTAGGACCCATAACTTCACCTAAAAACAACATAGACCTACTGTAGGACCCATAACTTCACCTAACAATAACATACACCTACTGTGGGACCCATAACTTCACCTAACAACAACACACACCTACTGTAGGACCCATAACTTCACCAAACAACACCATAAATCTACTGTTGGACCCATAAATTCACCTAACAACAACATAGACCTAATGTAGGACCCATAACTTCACCTAACAACATATGACCAATAACTTCACCTAACAGAGGACTACTGTAGGACACATAATATCACCAAACAACAACATAGACCTACCTAGTTTGGGACTCACAACTTCACCTTACAATAACATAGACCTACTGTAGGACCCATAACTTCACCTAACAACAACATACACCTACTGTTGGACCCATAACTTCACCTAACAATAACACACACCTACTGTAGGATCCATAACTTCACCAAACACCATACATCTACTGTAGGACCCATAACTTCACCAAACACCATACATCTACTGTTGGACCCATAAATTCACCTAACAACAACATATACCTACTGTAGGACCCAAAACGTTACCTAACAATAACATAGACCTCATGTAGGACCCAGAACTTCACCTAAAAACAACATAGACCTAATGTAGGACCCATAACTTCACCTAACAATAACATACACCTACTGTAGGACCCATAATATCACAAAACAAGAACAAAGACTTAGTAAGGAACTCAGAACCTCACCTAACAACAACATAGACCTACTGTAGGACCCATAACTTCACCTAACAACAACATAAATCTACTGTTGGACCCATAAATTCACCTAACAACAACATAGACCTACTGTAGGACCCAAAACTTAACCTAACAATAACATAGACCTCCTGTAGGACCCATAACTTCACCTAACAACAACATAGACCTACTGTAGGACCCAGAACTTCACCTAACAACAATATACACCTACTGTAGGACCCATAACTTCACCAAAAAATAAAGAAGACCTAGTAAGGGACCCAGAACTTCACCTAACAGGAACATAGACCTACTGTAGGACCCATAACTTCACCTAACAACAAAATAGACCTACTGTAGGACCCATTACTTCACCTAGTAATAACATAGACCTACTGTAGGACCCATAACTTCACCAAACACCATAAATCTAATGTTGGACCCATAAATTCACCTAACAATAACATAGACCTCCTGTAGGCCCCATAACTTCACCTAAAAACAACATAGACCTACTGTAGGACCCATAACTTCACCTAACAATAACATACACCTACTGTAGGACCCATAATATCACAAAACAAGAACGAAGACCTAGTAAGGGACTCAGAACTTCACCTAACAAGAACATAGACCTACCGTAGGACTCATTACTTCACCAGACAACACCATTAACCTACTTTAGGACCCATAACTTCAACTAACAACAACATAGACCTACTGTAGGACCCATAACTTCACCTAACAACAACATAGACCTACTGTAGGACCCATAACTTTACCTAAAAACATATGACCAATAACTTCACCTAACATAGTACTACTGTAGGGCCCATAATATCACCAAACAACATAGACCTATTGTTGGACCCATAACTTCACCTAACAATAACACACAGCTACTGTAGGACCCATAACTTCACCAAACAACAACATAGACCTACTGTTGGACCCATAAATTCACCTAAAAATAACATAGACCTCCTGTAGGACCCATAACTTCACCTAAAAACAACATAGACCTACTGTAGGACCCATAACTTCACCTAACAATAACATACACCTACTGTGGGACCCATAACTTCACCTAACAACAACACACACCTACTGTAGGACCCATAACTTCACCAAACAACACCATAAATCTACTGTTGGACCCATAAATTCACCTAACAACAACATAGACCTAATGTAGGACCCATAACTTCACCTAACAACATATGACCAATAACTTCACCTAACAGAGGACTACTGTAGGACACATAATATCACCAAACAACAACATAGACCTACCTAGTTTGGGACTCACAACTTCACCTTACAATAACATAGACCTACTGTAGGACCCATAACTTCACCTAACAACAACATACACCTACTGTTGGACCCATAACTTCACCTAACAATAACACACACCTACTGTAGGATCCATAACTTCACCAAACACCATACATCTACTGTAGGACCCATAACTTCACCAAACACCATACATCTACTGTTGGACCCATAAATTCACCTAACAACAACATATACCTACTGTAGGACCCAAAACGTTACCTAACAATAACATAGACCTCCTGTAGGACCCAGAACTTCACCTAAAAACAACATAGACCTAATGTAGGACCCATAACTTCACCTAACAATAACATACACCTACTGTAGGACCCATAATATCACAAAACAAGAACAAAGACTTAGTAAGGAACTCAGAACCTCACCTAACAACAACATAGACCTACTGTAGGACCCATAACTTCACCTAACAACAACATAAATCTACTGTTGGACCCATAAATTCACCTAACAACAACATAGACCTACTGTAGGACCCAAAACTTAACCTAACAATAACATAGACCTCCTGTAGGACCCATAACTTCACCTAAAAACAACATAGACCTACTGTAGGACCCATAACTTCACCTAACAATAACATACACCTACTGTAGGACCCATAACTTCACCTAAGAACAACACACACCTAATGTAGGACCCATAACTTCACCAAACAACATCATAAATCTACTGTTGGACCCATAAATTCACCTAACAACAACATTGACCTACTGTAGGACCCATAACTTCACCAAACACCATTAATCTACTGTAGGACCCATAATATCACCAAACAACACAGACCTACCTAGTTTGGGACTAACAACAACATACACCTACTGTTGGACCCATAGCTTCACCTAACAATAACACACACGTACTGTAGGACCCATAACTTCACCAAACAACACCATAAAGCTACTGTTGGACCCATAAAATCACCTAACAACAACATAGACCTACTGTAGGTGTCACACCCTGACCATAGTTTACTTTGTATATTTCTATGTTTTGGTTGGTCAGGGTGTGAGCTGAGTGGGCATTCTATGTTTCATTGTCTAGTTTGTCTATTTCTATGTCTGGCCTGATATGGTTCTCAATCAGAGGCAGGTGTTAGTCATTGTCTCTGATTGGGAACCATATTTAGGTAGCCTGGGTTTCACTGTGTGTTTGTGGGTGATTGTTCCTGTCTCTGTGTTGTTCACCAGATAGGGCTGTTTCGGTTTTCGTTACGTTCTTTGTTTTGTAGTGTTTGTATCGATTCGTGTTTCGCAATCTACACGCCGCATTTTGGTCCGACTCTCCTTCTCACCTAGAAAACCGTGACAGTAGGACCCAAAACTTCACCTAACAATAACATAGACCTCCTGTAGGACCCATAACTTCACCTGAAAACAACATAGACCTACTGTAGGACCCATAACTTCACCAAACAACAACATACACCTACCGTAGGACCCATAATATCACAAAACAAGAACGAAGACCTAGTAAGGGACTCAGAACTTCACCTAACAAGAACATAGACCTACCGTAGGACTCATTACTTCACCAAACAACACCATAAACCTACTGTAGGACCCATAACTTATCCTAACAACAACATAGACCTACTGTAGGACCCATAACTTCACCAAACACCATAAATCTACTGTTGGACCCATAAATTCACCTAAAAACAACTTAGACCTACTCTAGGACCAATAACTTCACCTAACATAGAACTATTGTAGGACCCATAATATCACCAAACAACAACATAGACCTAGTTTGGGACTCACAATTCACCTAAAAACATAGGACCAATAACTTCAACTAACATAGACCTACTGTAAGACCCATAACTTCCCCTAACAACAACATACACCTACTGTTGGACTCACAACTTCACCTTACAATGACATAGACCTACTGTAGGAGCCATAACTTCACCTAACAACAACATAGGACCAATAACTTCACCTAACACATAAATACTGTAGGACACATGATATCACCAAACAACAACATAGACCTACCTATTTTGGGACTCACAACATCACCTTACAATAACATAGACCTACTGTAGGACCCATAACTTCACCAAACAATATAGAAGACCTAGTAAGGGACCCATAAATTCACCTAAGAAGAACATAGACCTACTGTAGGACCCAAAACTTCACCTAACAATAACATAGACCTCCTGTAGGACCCATAACTTCACCTAAAAGCAAAATAGACCTACTGTAGGACGCATAACTTCACCTAACAATAACATAGACCTCCTGTAGGACCCATAACTTCAACTAAAAACAACATCGACCTACTGTAGGACCCATAACTTCACCTAACAACAATATACACCTACTGTAGGACCCATAACTTCACATAAAATTAAGAAGACCTAGTAATGGACCCAGAACTTCACCTAACAAGAACATAGACCTACTGTAGGACCCATAACTTCACCAAACAACACCATAAATCTACTGTTGGATCCATAAATTCACCTAACAACAACATTGACCTACTGTAGGACCCATAACTTCACCAAACACCATAAATCTACTGTTGGACTCATAACTCCACCTAACAACAACACACACCTACTGTAGGACCTATAATATCTCTAAACAACAACATAGACGTACCTAGTTTGGGACTCACAACTTCACCTTACAATAACATAGACCTCCTCTAGGACCCATAACTTCACCTAACAATAACATAGACCTACTGTAGGACCCATTACTTCAACAAACAACATAAACCTACTGTAGGACTCATAACTCCACCTAACAACAACACACACCTACTGTAGGACACATAAATTCACCTAACAACAACATAGACCTACTGTGGGACCCATAACTTCACCTAACAACAACATAGACCTACTGTAGGACCCATAACTTCACCTAACAACATAGACCTACTGTAGGACCCATAACTTCACCAAACAACACCATAAATCTACTGTTGGACCCATAAATTCACCTAACAACAACATAGACCTACTGTAGGGCCCATAACTTCACCTAACAACAACATAGACCTACTGTAGGAGCCATAACTTCACCTAACAACAACATATACCTACTGTAGGACCCATAACTTCACCTAACAACAACATAGACCAACTGTCGGACCCAAAACTTCACCTAACAACAACATAGACCTACTGTAGGACCCATAACTTCACCTAACAACAACATAGACCTACTGTAGGACCAATAACTTCACCTAACAACAACATAGACCTACTGTAGGATGCATAACTTCACCTAACAACAACAAAGACCTACTGTAGGACCCATAATGTCACCTAACAACATAGGACCAATAACTTCACCTAACAACAACATACACCTACTGTTGGACTCACAACTTCACCTTACAATGACATAGACCTTCTGTAGGACCCATAACTTCACCTAACAACAACATACACATAGACCTACTGTAGGACCCATAACTTCACCTAACAACAACATAGACCTACTGTAGGACCCATAACTTCACCTAACAATAACATACACCTACTGTAGGACCCATAATATCACAAAACAAGAACGAAGACCTAGTAAGGGACTCAGAACTTCACCTAACAAGAACATAGACCTACCGTAGGACTCATTACTTCACCAGACAACACCATTAACCTACTTTAGGACCCATAACTTCACCTAACAACAACATAGACCTACTGTAGGACCCATAACTTCACCTAACAACAACATAGACCTACTGTAGGACCCATAACTTTACCTAAAAACATATGACCAATAACTTCACCTAACATAGTACTACTGTAGGGCCCATAATATCACCAAACAACATAGACCTATTGTTGGACCCATAACTTCACCTAACAATAACACACAGCTACTGTAGGACCCATAACTTCACCAAACAACAACATAGACCTACTGTTGGACCCATAAATTCACCTAAAAATAACATAGACCTCCTGTAGGACCCATAACTTCACCTAAAAACAACATAGACCTACTGTAGGACCCATAACTTCACCTAACAATAACATACACCTACTGTGGGACCCATAACTTCACCTAACAACAACACACACCTACTGTAGGACCCATAACTTCACCAAACAACACCATAAATCTACTGTTGGACCCATAAATTCACCTAACAACAACATAGACCTAATGTAGGACCCATAACTTCACCTAACAACATATGACCAATAACTTCACCTAACAGAGGACTACTGTAGGACACATAATATCACCAAACAACAACATAGACCTACCTAGTTTGGGACTCACAACTTCACCTTACAATAACATAGACCTACTGTAGGACCCATAACTTCACCTAACAACAACATACACCTACTGTAAGACCCATAACTTCACCTAACAATAACACACACCTACTGTAGGATCCATAACTTCACCAAACACCATACATCTACTGTAGGACCCATAACTTCACCAAACACCATACATCTACTGTTGGACCCATAAATTCACCTAACAACAACATATACCTACTGTAGGACCCAAAACGTTACCTAACAATAACATAGACCTCCTGTAGGACCCAGAACTTCACCTAAAAACAACATAGACCTAATGTAGGACCCATAACTTCACCTAACAATAACATACACCTACTGTAGGACCCATAATATCACAAAACAAGAACAAAGACTTAGTAAGGAACTCAGAATCTCACCTAACAACAACATAGACCTACTGTAGGACCCATAACTTCACCTAACAACAACATAAATCTACTGTTGGACCCATAAATTCACCTAACAACAACATAGACCTACTGTAGGACCCAAAACTTAACCTAACAATAACATAGACCTCCTGTAGGACCCATAACTTCACCTAAAAACAACATAGACCTACTGTAGGACCCATAACTTCACCTAACAATAACATACACCTACTGTAGGACCCATAACTTCACCTAAGAACAACACACACCTACTGTAGGACCCATAACTTCACCAAACAACATCATAAATCTACTGTTGGACCCATAAATTCACCTAACAACAACATTGACCTACTGTAGGACCCATAACTTCACCAAACACCATTAATCTACTGTAGGACCCATAATATCACCAAACAACACAGACCTACCTAGTTTGGGACTAACAACAACATACATCTACTGTTGGACCCATAGCTTCACCTAACAATAACACACACGTACTGTAGGACCCATAACTTCACCAAACAACACCATAAAGCTACTGTTGGACCCATAAAATCACCTAACAACAACATAGACCTACTGTAGGTGTCACACCCTGACCATAGTTTACTTTGTATATTTCTATGTTTTGGTTGGTCAGGGTGTGAGCTGAGTGGGCATTCTATGTTTCATTGTCTAGTTTGTCTATTTCTATGTCTGGCCTGATATGGTTCTCAATCAGAGGCAGGTGTTAGTCATTGTCTCTGATTGGGAACCATATTTAGGTAGCCTGGGTTTCACTGTGTGTTTGTGGGTGATTGTTCCTGTCTCTGTGTTGTTCACCAGATAGGGCTGTTTCGGTTTTCGTTACGTTCTTTGTTTTGTAGTGTTTGTATCGATTCGTGTTTCGCAATCTACACGCCGCATTTTGGTCCGACTCTCCTTCTCACCTAGAAAACCGTGACAGTAGGACCCAAAACTTCACCTAACAATAACATAGACCTCCTGTAGGACCCATAACTTCACCTGAAAACAACATAGACCTACTGTAGGACCCATAACTTCACCAAACAACAACATACACCTACCGTAGGACCCATAATATCACAAAACAAGAACGAAGACCTAGTAAGGGACTCAGAACTTCACCTAACAAGAACATAGACCTACCGTAGGACTCATTACTTCACCAAACAACACCATAAACCTACTGTAGGACCCATAACTTATCCTAACAACAACATAGACCTACTGTAGGACCCATAACTTCACCAAACACCATAAATCTACTGTTGGACCCATAAATTCACCTAAAAACAACTTAGACCTACTCTAGGACCAATAACTTCACCTAACATAGAACTATTGTAGGACCCATAATATCACCAAACAACAACATAGACCTAGTTTGGGACTCACAATTCACCTAAAAACATAGGACCAATAACTTCAACTAACATAGACCTACTGTAAGACCCATAACTTCCCCTAACAACAACATACACCTACTGTTGGACTCACAACTTCACCTTACAATGACATAGACCTACTGTAGGAGCCATAACTTCACCTAACAACAACATAGGACCAATAACTTCACCTAACACATAAATACTGTAGGACACATGATATCACCAAACAACAACATAGACCTACCTATTTTGGGACTCACAACATCACCTTACAATAACATAGACCTACTGTAGGACCCATAACTTCACCAAACAATATAGAAGACCTAGTAAGGGACCCATAAATTCACCTAAGAAGAACATAGACCTACTGTAGGACCCAAAACTTCACCTAACAATAACATAGACCTCCTGTAGGACCCATAACTTCAACTAAAAACAACGTCGACCTACTGTAGGACCCATAACTTCACCTAACAACAATATACACCTACTGTAGGACCCATAACTTCACATAAAATTAAGAAGACCTAGTAATGGACCCAGAACTTCACCTAACAAGAACATAGACCTACTGTAGGACCCATAACTTCACCAAACAACACCATAAATCTACTGTTGGATCCATAAATTCACCTAACAACAACATTGACCTACTGTAGGACCCATAACTTCACCAAACACCATAAATCTACTGTTGGACTCATAACTCCACCTAACAACAACACACACCTACTGTAGGACCTATAATATCTCTAAACAACAACATAGACGTACCTAGTTTGGGACTCACAACTTCACCTTACAATAACATAGACCTCCTCTAGGACCCATAACTTCACCTAACAATAACATAGACCTACTGTAGGACCCATTACTTCAACAAACAACATAAACCTACTGTAGGACTCATAACTCCACCTAACAACAACACACACCTACTGTAGGACACATAAATTCACCTAACAACAACATAGACCTACTGTGGGACCCATAACTTCACCTAACAACAACATAGACCTACTGTAGGACCCATAACTTCACCTAACAACATAGACCTACTGTAGGACCCATAACTTCACCAAACAACACCATAAATCTACTGTTGGACCCATAAATTCACCTAACAACAACATAGACCTACTGTAGGGCCCATAACTTCACCTAACAACAACATAGACCTACTGTAGGAGCCATAACTTCACCTAACAACAACATATACCTACTGTAGGACCCATAACTTCACCTAACAACAACATAGACCAACTGTCGGACCCAAAACTTCACCTAACAACAACATAGACCTACTGTAGGACCCATAACTTCACCTAACAACAACATAGACCTACTGTAGGACCAATAACTTCACCTAACAACAACATAGACCTACTGTAGGATGCATAACTTCACCTAACAACAACAAAGACCTACTGTAGGACCCATAATGTCACCTAACAACATAGGACCAATAACTTCACCTAACAACAACATACACCTACTGTTGGACTCACAACTTCACCTTACAATGACATAGACCTTCTGTAGGACCCATAACTTCACCTAACAACAACATACACATAGACCTACTGTAGGACCCATAACTTCACCTAACAACAACATAGACCTACTGTAGGACCCATAACTTCACCTAACAACATAGGACCAATAACTTCACCTAACACAGAACTACTGTAGGACGCATAATATCACCAAACAACAACATAGACCTACCTAGTTTGGGACTCACAACTTCACCTTACAATAACATAGACCTACTGTAGGACCCATAACTTCACCAAACAATATAGAAGACCTAGTAAGGGACCCAGTAATTCACCTAACAAGAACATAGACCTAGTGGAGGACCCATTACTTCACCAAACAACACCATCAACCTACTGTAGGACCCATAAATTCACCTAACAACAACATAGACCTACTGTAGGACCCATAACTTCACCTAACAACATATGACCAATAACTTCGCCTAACATAGAACTACTGTATGGCACATAATATCAAAAAAAACATAGACCTACTATTGGACCCATAACTTCACCTAACAATAACACACACCTACTGTAGGACCCATAACTTCACCAAACAACACCATAAATCTACTGTTGGACCCATAAATTCACCTAACAACAGCATGGAACTAGACTATAGTAACAGCATGGAACTAGACTATAGTAACATGGAACTAGACTATAGTAACATGGAACTAGGCTATAGTAACATAGAACTAGACTATAGTAACAGCATGGAACTAGACTATAGTAACATGGAACTAGGCTATAGTAACATAGAACTAGACTATAGTAACAGCATGGAACTAGACTATAGTAACAACATGGAACTAGACTATAGTAACTATATTAACAGCATGGAACTAGACTACAGTAACAGCATGGAACTAGACTAATGTAACAGCATGGAACTAGACTATAGTAACAGTATGGAACTAGACTATAGTAACTGCATGGAACTAGACTAAAGTAACAACATGGAACTAGACTATAGTAACATGGAACTAGACTATAGTAAAAGCATGGAACTAGACTATTGTAACAGCATGGACATAGACTATAGTAACAGTCTGGAACTAGACTATAGTAACAGCATGGAACTAGACTATAGTAACAACATGGAACTAGACTATAGTAACATGGAACTAGACTATAGTACCATATAACTAGACTATAGTAGCATCATGGTACTAGACTATAGTAACAACTTGGAACTAAACTATAGTAACTATAGTAACAGCTTGGAACTAGACTATAGTAACAGCATGGAACTAGACTATAGTAACAGTATGGAACTAGACCATAGTAACAGCATGGAACTAGACTAAAGTAACAACATGGAACTAAACTATAGTAACATAGAACTAGACTATAGTAACAGCATAGAACTAGACTATAGTAACAACATGGAACAAGACTATAGTAACAGCACAGAACTAGACAAAAGTAACAGCATTGAACTAAACTATAGTAACAGCATAGAACTAGACTATAGTGACAGTATGGAACTAAACTATAGTAACTGCACGGAACTAAACTATAGTAACATGGAACTAGACGATAGTAACATGGAACTAGACTATAGTAACAGCATGGAACTAGACTATAGTAACATGGAAATAGGCTATAGTAACATAGAACTAGACTATAGTAACAGCATGGAACTAGACTATAGTAACAACATGGAACTAGACTATAGCAACTATATTAACAGCATGGAACTAGACTACAGTAACAGCATGGAACTAGACTATAGTAACAGCATGGAACTAGACTATAGTAACAGCATGGAACTAGACTATAGTAACATGGAACTCGACTAGAGTAACATAGAACTAGACTATAGTAACAGCATGGAACTAGACTATAGTAACAACATAGAACTAGACTATAGTAACTATAGTAACAGCATGGAACTAGACTACAGTAACAGCATGGAACTAGACTATAGTAACAGCATGGAACTAGACTATAGTAACAGCATGGAACTAGACCATAGCAAATGCATGGAACTAGACTATAGTAACTATAGACTATAGTAACTATAGTAACATGGAACTAGACGATAGTAACATGGAACTAGACTATAGTAACAGCATGGAACTAGACTATAGTAACATGGAACTAGGCTATAGTAACATAGAACTAGACTATAGTAACAGCATGGAACTAGACTATAGTAACAACATGGAACTAGACTATAGTAACTATATTAACAGCATGGAACTAGACTACAGTAACAGCATGGAACTAGACTATTGTAACAGCATGGAACTAGACTAGAGTAACAGCATGGAACTAGACTATAGTAACAGCATGGAACTAGACTATAGTAACATGGAACTCGACTAGAGTAACATAGAACTAGACTATAGTAACAGCATGGAACTAGACTATAGTAACAACATAGAACTAGAATATAGTAACTATAGTAACAGCATGGAACTAGACTACAGTAACAGCATGGAACTAGACTATAGTAACAGCATGGAACTAGACTATCGTAACAGCATGGAACTAGACTATAGCAAATGCATGGAACTAGACTATAGTAACAGCATTTTAGCATTGAACAAGACTATAGTAACTATAGTAACATGGAACTAGACAATAATAACAGCATGGAACTAGACTATAGTAACATGGAACTAGACTATAGTAACATAGAACTAGACTATAGTAACAGCATGGAACTAGACTATAGTAACAACATGGAACTAGACTATAGTAACTATATTAACAGCATGGAACTAGACTACAGTAACAGCATGGAACTAGACTATAGTAACAGCATGGAACTAGACTATAGTAACAGCATGGAACTAGACTATAGTAACAGCATGGAACTAGACTATAGTAACTATAGTAACAGCATGGAACTAGACTACAGTAACAGCATGGAACTAGACTATAGAAACAGCATGGAACTATACGATAGTAACAGCATGGAACTGGACTATAGTAACAGCATGGAACTAGACTATAGTAACAGCATGGATCTAGACTATTGTAACAGCATGGACCTAGACTATAGTAACATGGATCTTGACGAAAGAAACATGGAACTAGACTATAGTAACAGCATGGAACTAGACTATTGTAACAACATGGAACTAGATTATAGTAACAGCATGGAACTAGACTATAGTAACATGGAACTCGACTAGAGTAACATAGAACTAGACTATAGTAACAGCATGGAACTAGACTATTGTAACAACATAGAACTAGGCTATAGTAACTATAGTAGCAGCATGGAACTAGACTACAGTAACAGCATGGAAATAGACTATAGTAACAGCATGGAACTAGACTATGGTAACAGCATGGAACTAGACTATAGCAAATGCATGGAACTAGACTATAGTTCCATTATACTTCACCTAACAACAACATAGACCTACTGTAGGACCAATAATTCACCTAACAACAACATAGACCTACTGTAGGATGCATAATTTCACCTAACAACAACAAAGACCTACTGTAGGATATTTGTCACCTAACAACATAGGACCAATAACTTCACCTAACAACAACATACACCTACTGTTGGACTCACAACTTCACCTTACAATGACATAGACCTATGTAGGATACATGACATCACCTAACAACAACATACACATAGACCTAACAGTTTAGGACACACCATGTTCACCTAACAAAACATAGACCTACTGTAGGACCCATAACTTCACCTAACAACATAGGACCAATATTTCACTTCACCTAACACAGAGCTACTGTAGGACACATAATATCACCAAACAACAACATAGACCTACCTAGCGTTGTGAATGGTTAGGAAATAATATTCATGTTTTACTCATAACAGCCAGCATTGTGAATGTAGGAAATAATATGTCATGTTTTACCAAACATCAGCCAGCATTGTGAATGGTGTCTGAGGCGGTGACATACTAACAAGAACATAGACCTAGTGGAGGTGTTTTTACTTCACCAAACAACACCATCAACCTACTGGTTCTGTGGTTATAAGTTCTGACCTTGGACAACAACATAGACCTGCTGTAGGACCCATAAACCCAATGTACACCTAACAACATATGACCAATAAACCCAATGTCCACCTGGCACACTGTATGGCACATAATATCAAATCAAATGTCCACCTGGCACACGGACAGGGTCTGAATCAAACCCAATGACCATCTGCCACACTGACAGGGTCTGAATCAAACCCAATGACCACCTGGCACACTGGCAGGATCTGAATCAAACCCAATGTCCACATGGCACACTGACAGGGTCCGAATCAAACTCAATGTTAGGGGGAGGGAAGATTGGTCAAGAGGGTGATGATTATTGTTGTTCTACTGCCTGATTGTTATGCAACACCACTGTTTACAAGCGCTTTTGTTAAATCAGCACAACAGTTTTCAGCTGTGCTAACATAATCACAAAAGGGTTTTCTATTGATCAATCAGCCTTTTAAAATGATCAACTTGAAATAGCTAACACAATGTGCCATTGGAACACAGGAGTAGTGGTTGCTGACAATGGGCCTCTCTACACCTATGTAGATATTCCATAAAACAGCCTTTTCCAGCTACAATAGTCATTTACAACATTAACAATGTCTACACTGTATTTCTGATCAATTTGATGTTATTTTAATGGACAATTTCTGGGTATTTTCTTTCAAAAACAAGGACATTTCTAAGTGACCCCAAACTTTTGTTACACCATGTAGGAGCAGTATAGACCTAGTCTGTTCATTATATGCATCTACATGATGTATTGTTACACCATGTAGGAGCAGTATAGACCTAGTCTGTTCATTTTATACATCTACATGATGTATTGTTACACCATGTAGGAGCAGTATAGACCGACAGTAGCTGGCTACATATTTAGATTTAGTTTGACTGAATGAAACTGCCTTAAATGTGCTGTTGTAAAAAAAAAAAAATCGCACTAATCAATCAACACATTCCTGTCTTTGTATGTCTCAATATAATAGTATTATTTAATTATATCCATTTAAAATAATCTTTGTCTGATAATAAAATATTTCTCTCAACTGCGTTTCCGCTCCAGTCAGCTGACAGCAATGTGAGTCTTTCAGGAGATGCTGCCAGCGTGACGTATAATCTAGTGGACGATTCTTCATAACCAACCACCTCGGCAGCTTGCTAGCCAACATAGCCGAAAGATTCAAGCTATTTAGAAGCTTTCGGTCTATATTAGCTACCGTGTTTTAGACACAACTCTGTCGTATCTACATGTTAACCTATTTAATTTAATATTACGTTATTTTGTATTAGTCAGCTATAGTAGCTGGCTGGTTAAGTTAGCACTAGCCTAGTCGCTATTGATAGCTAGCTAGCTAGCTAACATCCCCGAACATGAGCTTCCTAAACTTCTCTCCTCCTGCTAAAGAAGAGGCGGTCTGCTGGACGGAGAAAGAAGCTCTGGGGCTGAACATTGTCGTGAAAGAGGAGAAGGAAGAAGAGGATGTCACAGTTAAAAAACAAGTAGAGAGTGAGGCTGTTACAGTGAAAGAAGAAGAGAAAGACGTTTCAGTGAAAGAAGAGGAAGACGCGTTCAGAGTGAAAGAAGAGGAGGAGGATGTTACTGTGAAAGAAGAGGAAGAGGAGGATGCAGTTTTTGGAGTGAAGAAGGAAGGAGAGATTACTGTCACATTGAAAGATGAAGGGGAGATAGGAGATCTGAGTAACCCCAGTAAGTACCGCCTTAAATTTGTTTTTAACTTTGGATGTTCGGGGTTGGCTCGTCAATACATCTTCAACGGAGGGTCCTGGGATGATGACTGATATGTCTAGAATCAGACAACGTAGAGAGCAAGCTACCCCTTTCCGTTTCCAAAAAGTTACTTAACATATATATTTGAGAAGGGTCTATCTGCTGACCGCAGACTGGGGGGCACGGCATGTAGTGATTTTCGTGTAGTGATGATTTACTACACACAGCGCCCCCGATAGTGTCATATGAGAGTTGGGTTGGCTACACCAAAGATTATGGATATACTGACAAGATGTCTCTCTGCCCTGATAAGGGGAGTCGTTGTCCACAAGCGGCACTGCTGTTTCTTTAGCTCTCGCCTACCCTTTCTTTGGATTGGTGGACACTTATTATTATTGTAATCTATTTTTTACATATTCTCTGAGGGTTGTTGACGTCAACAGCCTGTATTCAATGGAGAGAGATGCTAAGCTACTACTCATGGCATGAATATGCATAACTATCTCGAGACAACTCTTATATTGTTTTTATTAGAACACACCGTTCTATACAGTCCACCTGGTAGAGGTTCATATCTGACAGAGATGAAAATCTCTGTTAGAAACTTAAAAAGGGGGAGTCTAAAGCTGCAACAACTAGGATTGTGCCTTTTGGCTTCTGGACAACGCAATAAAGTTGATATGAAAACCAATAGAACAGGAGAGAAATGGCATAGCGGTGGATCCAATAGAACAGGAGAGAAATGACATAGCGGTGGGTCTAATAGAACACGAGAGAAATTACATAGTGGTGGGTCCAACAGGTAAATCATTTGTCCCCAATGATATGATTCCTCCTGTCTATACAGAAATATGTAAGATACCAGAAAGCATGACGTTGCCACAGAGGAATCGGCGATCATTGGCTTCCTTACAATAATACCTGTGTTTGGTTTCAAATCACAAGCTTGTAGGCTTATGCCTATTTGGGCAGTGCGTGTGGCAATAGGCCTCACTGATTATTGAGTTGAGGCTGTCAGTGAAAAGCATCTCAAATAGGTGTGAAGATAATGTCTCTTGAGTATAATTTAAAATGTTGAGACAAGGAGAAGGGGAGGGTTGTGTGGTGAAGATATATGTGAGTCTCTCTTCAGTATGTCCTCCTCCTGGCTTCCACCAATTCTTGCTCCTTCGTTGTTTCATTGTGTGAATTGATTGCCTTTTAGATTGAGTTTATCATATAAATTACCCATTACAAATGTCACCAGGAGTAAATGCACCATTACTTCCTGTTATTTGGTTACATTAATTTCTGTTAATGCATGTATTAATGAGTCATTTATTAATTTCTTTTTTTATTTCACCTTTATTTAACCAGGTAGGCCAGTTAAGAACAAGTTGTCATTTACAACTGCGACCTGGCCAAGATAAAGCAAAGTAGTGCGACAAAACAACAACAGAGTTACACACAAACAAACGTACAGTCAATAACACAATAGAAAATAATGTTGTTTTTTTTTAATTATGTTTTTTATAAACATCCATTGTGACGTTCCCCGGCAAAAAAAACAAAATGTCTCTCAACCAGAAGAGTACACTCAACCAGTAATACATACACATTACATATGATGTCTGCATTATAGTCTATCACTAGATAACTGAAATACTTACCACTCTTGGCTTTGGGCAAAGGACCAACACAGTCCACCAGAACCTTGCTGGAATGTTTGTCAAAAGCAGGAATAGGCTGCAAAGGTGCAACCGGTACAGCTTGGTTTGGTTTACCTGTCCACTGGCAAACGCCACAGGATTTACAATGAGCCACAACATCCTGTTTCAGACGTCTTGATGACCTGCCATACTGCCATCGTGAGACAACCTCAGTATCTCTTGTCGAAGCGCATCTAGAACAACAATTTGTTCCAGAAGTTGAGCGAGAACGCCATGTCCTCGTTAGAACGCCATGTCCTCGTTAGAACGCCATATCCTCGTTAGAACGCCATATCCTCGTTAGAACGCCATGTCCTCGTTAGAAAGCTTTGTCCTCGTTAGAATCCATCTCCTGTCAAAATTACCAACAAAAACTTCATTAAACTCCTCTGGATGCACCTCAGCAAAAAGAGGGGAGAGGGAAACATCTTTACTCTGTTCAGCAATCAGCTGCTTCCTAGAAACATCTTTACTCTGTTCAGCAGTCAGCTGCTTCCTAGAAACATCTCAACTCTGTTCAGCTGTCAGCTGCTTCCTAGAAACATCTCAACTCTGTTCAGCTATCAGCTGCTTCCTAGAAACATCTCAACTCTGTTCAGCTGTCAGCTGCTTCCTAGAAACATCTCAACTCTGTTCAGCTATCAGTTGCTTCCTAGAAACATTTTTACTCTGTTCATCAATCAACAGCTTCCTAGAAACATTTTTACTCTGTTCAGCAATGTGCTGCTTCCTAGACATCCAAGTGTCAACTGTAGGGATCCTTCATTCAGAGGTTCTACAAACTCTCACCTTTGGGGTTTTCAAAGGAGAGGTCAACTCAGGAGGTTTACCGAAATCAGGATCACTCACAAATGTCTCCGACAGATCAACCATGGTGGGATCGCTGACATCCTCAACACTAGACTTGCTCCCGGCGAATTTCTTAGACAGAGCACGTGTAACGGCACATGCTGGGATCACTTTAGGGTTCTTTTCTGATAACCCACCTGGTTCCTCAATTCTGGGTTCCTTACAAACGACAGGATTTGGCACAACCTTCCCTCCAGCCAAATAATTTCCCAATATTAATCACCAGTAGGCTAGGCCTCACTCCAACGGCAACTGAATGAATGTTTTAAGGTTAAGAGCACAGGGCGCCAGTGGCAAATTTGCCAACCTTGGTGTTCTCTGGCAAATGTCAAACGTCCTGCTCGGTGTTGGGCTGTAAGCACAACCCCCACCTGTGGACGTTGGGCCCTCATACCACCCTCATGGAGTCTGTTTCTGACCGTTTGAGCAGACACATGCAAATTTGTGGCCTGCTGGAGGTCATTTTGCAGGGCTCTGGCAGTGCTCCTCCTGCTCCTCCTTGCACAAAGGCGGAGGTAGTGGTCCTGCTGCTGGGTTGTTGCCCTCCTAGGGCCTCCTCCACGTCTCCTGATGTACTGGCCTGTCTCCTGGTAGCGCCACCATGCTCTGGACACTACGCTGACAGACACAGCAAACCTTCTTGCCACAGCTCTCATTGATGTGCCATCCTGGATGAGCTGCACTACCTGAGCCACTTGTGTGGGTTGTAGACTCCGTCTCATGCTACCACTTGAGTGAAAGCACCGCCAGCATTTAAAAGTGACCAAAACATCAGCCAGGAAGCATAGGAACTGAGAAGTGGTCTGTGGTCACCACCTGCAGAACCACTCCTTTATTGGGGGTGTCTTGCTAATTGCCTATAATTTCCACCTGTTGTCTATTCCATTTGCACAACAGCATGTGAAATTTATTGTCATCAGTGTTGCTTCCTAAGTGGACAGTTTGATTTCACAGAAGTGTGATTGACTTGGAGTTACATTGTGTTGTTTAAGTGTTCCCTTCATTTTTTTTGAGCAGTGTGTATATATATAAATATAAATATAAAGTATTCAAACTGTTTGCTAAGAGACTCGAAATTGACCTCAGGTGCATACTGTTTCCATTGATCATCATTGAGATGTTTCTGCAACTTGATAGGAGTCCACCTGTGGTAAATTCAATTGATAGGATTTGATTTGGAAAGGCAAAAACCTGTCTGGCTACCACAGCATTCTGAAGCGATGCGCCATCCCATCTGGTTTGCGCTTAGTGGGACTATCATTTGTTTCTCAGCAGTACAATGACCCCCACACACCTCCAGGCTGTGTAAGGGCTATTTAACCAAAAAGGATAGTGATGGAGTACTGTATCAGATGACCTGGCCTTCACAATCACCCGACCTCAACCCAATTGAGATGGTTTGGGATGAATTGGACCGCAGAGTGAAGGAAAAGCAGCCAACAAGTGCTCAGCATATGTGGGAACTCCTTCAAGACTGTTGGAAAAGCATTCCAGGTGAAGCTGGTTGAGAGATTGCCAAGAATGTGCAAAGCTGTCATCAAGGCAAAGAGTGGCTGCTTTGAAAAATCTAAAATATATTTTGAATTGTTTACCACTTTTTTGGTTACTACATGATTCCATATGTGTTATTTCATAGTTTTCATGTCTTCACTATTATTCTACAATGTAGAATATAGTAAAAAATAAAGAGGAACCCTTGAATGACTAGGTGTGTCCAAACTGGTACTGTATATTTCATGAATGTTTTTAGATTCAGTTACATGAAGTCAATTTCTTACCACTTCTTCCATAGTCAAACATGTAAGGAAAGATTTTTTTTTAATCAAAAGGGATGCTGTCAAAAATGTATTGAATTCAAATGGATTTACCCAGCCTACAAAGCACTACAGCCACTCTGTGATGACCAGTTCTCCTCTTTTATTGAGGGATTTAGTCTAGATTAAACCTCATGGGAAGACAGTTTTATCATGTGGAGGTTTCATTTAGGTCTCTGTTTAACAAAATACTCTGTGTGTCTTTGCAAGGAGAGAAACCAGACTCTCACTCTGACAGCGGGAAGAGTCCTTCAGGGGAACCAGACCCAGAGACGCCCAAACCAGCGAGAGAACACCACTGCTCCCACTGTGAAAATAGTTTTTGCTGGTTAGGGAACCTAAAACTGCATGAGAGGACACACACTGGAGAAAAGCCTTTCCAATGTTCCCAGTGTGAAAATGCACGAGAGAATACACACTGGAGAAAAGCCTTAACTCATGCCACATTGGGAACAGTGATTTAATCAGGATGGGAACCTAAAAGCTCATAAGAGGAAACACACAGGAGAAAAGCCTTTCCAATGTTCCCAGTGTGGAAAGAGTTGTACTAAGATAGGGCAATTAAAAGAACGAGAGAATACACAAAGGAGAAAAGCCATTCCAATGTTCCCAGTGTGGAAAGAGTTTTCCTCGGATAGGAAACCTAAAAAAGCATGCGAGACTACACACAGGAGAAAAGCCTTACCAATGTTCCCAGTGTGGAAAGAGTTTTGCCGTGTTAGCTAACCTGAAAAGGCATGAGAGAATACACACAGGAGAAAAGCATTTTCTGCTCCCAGTGTAAAAATAGATTTTCACGAATGGCGTACCTTAAAGCTCATGAGAGGATACAAAGGAGAAAAGCCTTTCCACTGCTCCCAGTCTGGAAAGGGTTTTACCTGGTCAAGTAGCCTGAAGGAGCATAAGAGGATAAACACGGTAAAAGTCCTACCACTGCTCTCTGTGTGGAAGAACATTCAGAGAACCTGAAATCAAATGAGAGAATAGAAAGGCTGTATTCTGACTTATATTTTTGACTGAGAATTTGTGTTTTTTTTTGTGCCGCATGAAATCATATTGTGTATGATTACACCTGTCTATATAAGGTCCCACAGTTGACAATGCATGTCAGGGCAAACACCAAGCAATGAGGTCGAATAAATTGTCCTTAGAGCTCCGAGACAGGATTGTGTCGAGGCACAGATCTGGGGAATGGTACCAAAAAATGTCTGCAGCATTGGTCCCCAAGAATACAGTGGCCACCATCATTTTTTAATGGAAGAAGTTTGGTAGACTCTTCCGGGAGCTGGCTACCCAGCCAAACTGCACAATCGGGGGAGAATGGTCACTCTGACAGAACTCTAAAGTTCCTCTGTGGGAATGGGAGAACCTTCCAGAAGGACAACCATCTCTGCAGCACTCCACCAATCAGGCCTTTGTGGTAGAGTGGCCAGATGGAAGCCACTCCTCAGTAAAAGGCACATTACAGCCCGCTTAGAGTTTGCCAAAAGGCACCTAAAGACTCTCAGACCATGAGAAACAAGATTATCTGGTCTGATGAAACCAAGATTGAACTCTTTGGCCTGAATGCCTTTTGGCAACCTTCAAGCAGGCTGTCATGTGCCTTTTACTGTGGAGTGGATTCCGTCTGCCCGCTCTTCCATAAAGACCTGATCGGTGGAGTGCTGCAGGGATGGTTGTCCTTCCGGAAGGTTCTCCCATCTCCACAGAGGAAATCTGTAGCTCTGTCAGAGTGACCATCGGGTTCTTGCTCCCTTCCCTGATGAAGGCCCTTCTCCACCGATTGCTCAGTTCTGCTGGGCGGCCAGCTCTTGGAAGAGTCTTGGTGGTTCCAAACTTCTTCCATTTAAGAATGATGGAGGCCACTGTGTTCTTGGGGACCTTCAATGCCACAGAAATGTTTTGGTACCCTTCCCCACATCTGTGCCTCGACGTAATACTGTCTCAGAGCTCAACAGATAATTTAATTTACCTCATTCATTGTTTTTTTCTCTGACATCCACTGCTACCTGTGTGACCTTATATAGACAGGTGTGTGCCTTTCCAAGTCATGTCCAATCAATTGAATTTACCACAGGTGGACTCCAATCAAGTTGTAGAAACATCTCAAGGATGATTCGTGAAATCAAGATGCATCTGCGCTCCATTTCGAGTCTCATTGTGAAGGGTTTGAATACTTAAGTAAATAAATGTGCAAAAATGTCTAAAAACTTGTTTTTGGTTTGTCATTATGTGCTTTTGTGTGTAGATTTGAATAAGGCTGAATAATTTTAGAATAAGGCTGTAACGTAACAAAATGTGGAAAAAGTGAAGGGGTCTGAATACATTATGCACTGTGTCTGCAGGTGTCTATCTGGTCAAAACCACTGATACAGGTGCCCCATCACCCTCTGGGATGGATCATGTCTACAGAGAAACCTAGATTCAAATACTTAGATGTGTGTGTATTGGGTATATGTTGTGAAATTGTTAGATATTACTGCACTGTCGCAGCTAGAACCACAAGCATTTCACTACACCCGCAATAACATCTGCTAAACGTGTATGTGACCAATAAAATGTGATTTAATTTTGATTTGAAATAAACGTCCTATTTATCAAAGGTGCTTTTGGCTGGGGTCAAACTGACTCCAAAGGATTTGAATTTGTTAAAAGTCCATTTTGATCCAGAAACACTAAACCATGATTTAGATTTATTAAGAACAAGTTGATTGACAAAGTCATGAAAAACCACATTTTGGCTATGATAAAAGATATGCCTCGGGTCAAAATCATGTCAGAAGTATGGTTCAATGCAAATATGTAGTGGGTGTAAAGTTTGTTTTATTTTCTCACTCATTAAAAACTAATCAACACATGCTTCTCTTTGAAAGACTATTAAACTTGATAAATGAAAAGTAAACTTTTGGTTCCTCAACTGCGTTGCCCACTCCAGTCAGCAGATGGTGATTTTTAGGTTCAGGCGATGCTGCCAGTGTGACATATAATCTAGTGGACGGGACGCTCCAACAACAACAGCTAGTCAGACTCCTTGGTAGCTTTCTAACAAACATAGCTAAAACATTCACGCTCTTTACACTGTTTTGGGGTATATTAGTCGCTGTGTTTTAAACACACTTCTGTCGAATGTACTTGTTGGCCCATTTAATTATATATTTACGTTGTTTGTCAGCTAGTTGGTTTGCTAAGTTAGCTTAGGACTAGGCTAGTCGCTAATGCTAGCTAGCAAACATACCAGACCATGAGTTCACTAAGTTACTCTCCTCCTGTTGAAGAAGAGGAGGTCTACTGGATGGAGAAAGAAGCTCTTTTGAAAGAGGAGGAGGAAGATAAGGCTGTTACAATACAATAACAAGGTGAGGGTGGCCTCCCGGGTGGCGCAGGTGGGTTAAGGGCGCTGTACTGCAGCGCCAGCTGTGCCATCAGAGTCCCTGGGTTCGTGCCCAGGCTCTGTCGTAACTGGCCGCGACCGGGAGGTCCGTGGGGCGACGCACAATTGGCCTAGCGTCGTCCGGGTTAGGGAGGGATTGGTCGGCAGGGATCTCCTTGTCTCATCGCGCACCAGCGACTCCTGTGGCGGGCCGGGCACAGTGCGCGCTAGACAAGGTTGCCAGGTGCACGGTGTAGCCTCCGACACATTGGTGCGGCTGGCTTCCGGGTTGGATGCGCGCTGTGTTAAGAAGCAGTACGGCTGGTTGGGTTGTGTATCGGAGCCTTCGTCTCTCCCGAGCCCGTACGGGAGTTGTAGCAATGAGACAAGATAGTAGCTACTACAACAATTGGATACCACGAAATTGGGGAGGAAAAAGTGGGTAAAATTTTTAAAAAACAAACAAGTAGAGTCTGTTAAAGTGGAAGAAGAAGAGAAAGCCGTTTCAGTGAAAGAGGAAGACCCGTTCAGTGAAAGAGGAGGATGTTACAGTAAAAGAAGAGGCGGATGCAATTTTTGGAGTGAAAGACGAGGAGGGGGAGATTACTGTCACATTGGAGATGAGGATGTTGGAGATCTGTTTTAACAGTCGTTTAACCAATATGCTGTAAAGGGGTTCTACACTTTAATGTTGTTCTGTAGGAATGGCTGAAGCTACACTATAACGTGTAGAACATCAAGAGTGGACCATCAACAAAATGTTAACAATTGATCACATGCTTCCAATAAAAATGCCTGAAATACTGTAATCCTCAATATCTCCTATTAGCTTAGCCCAAGATGAACTCTTAAAGGAGCAGTTGTTACATCCATTTTGGGACTTATACATTAATGATATGTACCCATCTGTTTCTTGAAGAATTAATTTATAAATGCCTCAGGAGCTTAGATTAACTGTCATACCCCATCAGAACCCCAAATATAAGCTTTTTTTTATTCTAATATTTGTCAGTAAATATAAACAAACACTATATCCTCAAAACATGGTTAAAACATGGTTAAAACTAGAATGTTGATATCATGGAGGGTTGCATTTCTCCAGCCCCATCCCTCAGCTTTTTACCAAAACGGGCCGGGAGTACGCTTTGGTATGTTATTGTTATTGTTTCTACTGCTGATTGCTGCTCCCGTTACTCCTCAAGGTCCAAGGACTGTATGTTTTTCAGAGGTAAAATAGTCAAAAAATCCACCTAAATGTGAATTGATTCTCAATTGCGATACGTTTCTAGAAACATAAATCCCTAAACTTTCATATCACATCAACATAAGTTAACACAATACTTTCATATCACATCAAAATAGGTAACCAGTCGCGATGCCCCAGAAGGTAAAATAAATTATTTTTTCGTAATTTCTCCTTCCTTCAGGCTTCTTTTTCTTCTTTGAACTTTATATGGTGGTGGGCAACAAACTTTAAGGTGCATTACCAGCATCAACTGAACTGGAGTGTGGACCTCAGTTCATCTTTTAATCACCCACGTGGGTATATACCAAGACGGTCGTGAAGAGGGCACAACAAAACCTTTTCCCCCTCAGGAGACTGAAAATATTTGTCTGCTCGGCATCTGACCCTAAGGCGCTACAGAGGGGAGTGCAAACTGCCCAGTACATCACTGGGGCCAAGCTTCCTGCCATCCAGGACCTATATAGTGGGTGGTGTCAGAGGAAAGCCCACAAAATTGTCAGAGACTCCAGTCACACAAGTTATAGACGGTTTTCTCTGCTACCGCACGGCAAGTGGTACCGCAGCACCAAGTCTAGGACCAAAAGCCTCCTCAACAGCTTCTACCCCCAAGCCATAAGACTGCTGAACAATTCATAAAATCCCCCCCCCCCCCTTCCTTTTGTGCACTGCTGCTACTCGCTGGTTGTTTGTTACCTATGCATCTTCACTACGCCCCCACCTTCATGTACAGATTACCTCAACTAGCCTGTACCCCCGCACATTGACTCGGTACCGGTGCCCCCTGTATATTTTCTTGTTATTGTTGTTCTCATTGTTACTTTTTATTATTACTTTTTATTTGAGTCTACTTGGTAAACGTTTTCTTCTTCTTGAACTGCACTGCTGGTTAAGGGCTTGTAAGTAAAAGCATTTCACAGTAAAGTCTAAGTTGGTGTCTTGACGGATTTGTAAAAAATGGTTTGTCATAAAACACTATATATTTATATTTTTTTTAAATGTTGCTGACACCCCTCCCCAGAGGTGTCTCATTATTGGGATTCATTGCTGATTCCTACCTGTAGCTGACTATGAGGTGTCTAGTGATACAGGTTAAGGGCCCTGTTGGAGATTGGTGGTTGGTAGCGCAGTCGGGGGAAAAAGCAGGGTTGGACACGGCCATGTTATTATCCCTCACACAGTCTCTGTGGTTCAAATGAACCCCATTCCTGGGAATTAGATATGATATGATTACAAATTTCCCCGGTCTCTTACCACAGAAGGGTTCCAACTGTCCCATTCCCAGCTAGGTTACAAGGCGCTTTATCGCCAGTACTTATGACTGGTTGATAGGGGAAACCTCCATGCTTATTATAGAAAAAATAATTAGGGGAAAACTTTTTAGTAAACTGAAATAAAATAACAAACCTGTTTGAAAAATGAAATATATTCCAAAGCTAACTTTGACTCCAAAAATAAAATACCCTAAAATAATATTATGTTCCGTTTGAATAAATTATATCTCGACTTTGGGCAAAAATAGAATCGGGTTTTAAATATGTTTTATGTGGTTTTAAAGCTTCTGAACCTGGGGCTGGTAAATTCTGCCATGGGAGGGCAATGTTTCAAATAGACCTAGCTTGTGTATTACTAGCTACCACCATAAATACTTTCGGAAATTAGGATATTGGAAACTCCTTTCGATTTGTATTAACAGCTAAAAGAAAAGAACATTGGCATGAATTACCCTCTTTGAACAAGAAGCACAACATTACAAATATTTTCAGAGATGTGCGATAATTGACTTGTTCTCTGTAATATCGTATAGCTTTGCAATTGTAACATTATGTACTTTCAAGGAAAATAGGCATGTTTCTCGACTCATAACCTGACTTTAAAAAGGGATTTTGTGAGATTATGATTAGGAACTGCATGTCACAGCATGACAATATGAACGTGATTGGTCCGACTGTCTCTTGTACGGACGGGCGTTATATACTCTGACATTTTCTGGAATAGTTTTATTTGAAAACGTTTTTGTTTACTTGCCTGACTATTGAATTTGGAATGCACTGTACTGTTCATCTCTGAAACCCACTGAGATAATTCCTTTGATACAGCAGTAGCAATACAGGGATATAACATCTACAGAAAAGACAGGAATGCTTATGGGGGAGGTGGTGCTGTATACAGTGCATTTGGAAAGTAGTCAAACCCCTTGACTTTTTCCACATTTTGTTACGTTAAAGCCGTATTCTAAAATTGATTAAATGATTCCCCCCCTTTTAATTTAGCTAATTTATTTGGCACACCTGCATTTGGGGAGTTTCTCCCATCCCTCTTTGCAGATCCTTTCTAGCTCTGTCAGGTTGGATGGAGAACATCACTGCACAGCTATTTTCACGTCTCTCCAGAGACGTTAGATCAAGCTCAAGTCCGGGCTCTGGCTGGACCACTCAAGGACCTTCAGAGACTTCCCCCGAAGCCACTCCTGTTGTCTTGGTTGTGTGCTTAAGGTTGTTGTCCTGTTGGACGGTGAACATTCGCCCCAGTCTGAGGTCCTGAGTGCTCTGGAGCAGGTCTTTCATCAAGGATGTCTCTGCACTTTGCGCCGTTAATATTTTCCTCGATCCCTGCTTCTGAAAAACCTGACGTGACTCTTGGCATTCAGGCCAATGAGTTCAATCTTGGTTTCGTCACTGGTCTCCCAGTCCCTGCTTCTGAAAAACCTGGTGCCAGGTTTCCTTCAGACGTGACTCTTGGCATTCAGGCCAATGAGTTCAATCTTGGTTTCATCAAGCCAGAGAATCTTGTTTCTCATGCTTTTAGAGTCCTTAAGGTGCCTTTTGTCAAACTCCAAGCATGCTGTCATGTGCCTTTTTATTAAGGAGTGGTTTCCATCTGGCCACTCTACCATAAAGGTCTGATTGGTGGAGTGCTGCAGAGATGATTGTCCTTCTGGAAGGTTCTCCCATCTCCACAGAGGAACTTTGGAGCTCTGTCAGAGTGACCATCAGGTTTCTGGTCACCTCCCTGACCAAGGCCCTTCTCCCCCAATCGCTCAGTTTTGCCGGGTGACCAGCTCCAGGAAGAGTATTCCCTTTAAGAATGATGGAGGCCACAGTGTTCTTAGGGACCTTCAATGCTGCAGAATCTTTTTTGGTACCCTTCCCCCAGATCTGTGCCAATTTTGCACGCCCAATTTTTCAGTTTTTGATTTGTTCAAAAAGTTTGAAATATCCAATAAATGTCGTTCCACTTCATGATTGTGTCCCACTTGTTGTTGATTCTTCACACAAAAATACAGTTTTATATCTTTATGTTTGAAGCCTGAAATGTGGCAAAAGGTCGCAAAGTTCAAGGGGGCCGAATACTTTCGCAAGGCACCGTATACTTGTGATGGTGAGAACATGTTTTTGTCTGACTTACAGCTGTAACGACCCTTTGGGAATAATTAAACTTGATTAAGCTTCTCTAGTGTCCGTGAGTTATTTTCTCTGAAAAATTAGAACCTAACACTATAATTAGTGTTCCTTGAAGGAGGGAAACGAGGTACAACACCTGTTTGGCCCCACCCCTTCCTGGGTCGGTGAAGAGTGGTATTATATTTAAGTAATAAATCCGAGCCTCATCGTTCATCACCTGTAGAAGGCAGGGATTCCAGCGAGGCTTGAATTTAATAGTATGTTGTACCTAGTTTCCCTCCTTCAGGGAACAGTAGTTATAGTCCTAACGTTACTCTTGTCATATGATGAACTTCAACTTAAATAGGAGATCTTGCTGTCGGACAGTTTTTTTGTATTCTGAAATGCACTCGAAATATGTATCATTTAGTTGCTCCTTATGTTACGCTTGGGAAACAGTTTTCGTGGGCACAGAAATACAAAATAATTTCAGAGTTTGTAATCCAAGATGGCGAAGCAGTAAGACGTGTTTGTTGTAAATGTTATGTTTTTTCGTCTTTTTTTGTATATATTGCAATATTTCAATCTCTTTTTCCATCTTTAAATTAAATATACCTTCCGGCAACCCGCCTCACCCAATATGATACGGATCTGCTATTTTTTAGACCTTATAGCTAGAACCTCCATCGGAAGTTAGCCATCAGAAGCTAACCAGCTGATTAGCTACTTGCTATTTAGTCATTGTTAGCCACTGCTAGCAGCCTTTAAATTTTTAGCTAAGATACCCGCTGTTTTTAGCCTTTATAATACCTGCCAGTCTGCACAGCGCGATATCAACCCTGAGCATATCGGACTGTTTTTCTCCACTACATCACCGTATTCCTGCCGTAAGCTCTGGACCATTACACCGGATAATCGCAGCTAGCTAGCTGCTACCGAGTGGCCCAGCCCCGAAGCTAGCCTTGAGCCAGGCCCATCTCCCGGCCTGCTCAGTGGACCCTATGATCACTCGGCTACACAGCTGATGCCTCCCAGACTCTTCACTAAGACGACTAGAAGCCACTACATCACCGGATTCCTGCCGTAAGCTCTGGACCTTTGCACCGGATTGGCTATAGTGGCTAACGCCCTTGTCCCGAAGCTAACACCAATTAGCCTCGAGCCAGGTGCGTCTCCCGGCTAGCAAACAAATTCACTCCAGCTACAATACCTCTTTTGCCAATTGGCCTGGACCCTTTGTCGACACGGAGCCCCGCCTATCCATCACGACTGGTCTACCTACACATTTCCGTCCGATGTGCCCTCAACCGGCCTTTGCCAGATGTCGGTTACGCCCTTGTCCCGAAGCTAGCACCAGGTGCATCTCCCAGCCAGCGTAGTAAAGACTACCATATCGGCTTCCCTGGTTCATATATTGCTGTTCACTGGACCCTATGATCACTTGGCTACATAGCTGATGCCTGCTGGACTGTTATTAATCACAGTACTCCATTTTGTTTATTTTGTTTAACTGTCGGCCTCAGCCTTGATTTCAGGCCCTGTGTGTAGTTAACTGACCCTCTCTGCCCATTCATCGCCATTTTACCTGTTGTTGTTGTCTTACCCGTTGTTGTCTAAGCTAGCTCTCCCAATCAACACCTGTGATTGCTTTATGCCTTCCTTTATGTCTCTCTAATTTCAATATGCCTTGTATACTGTTGTTTAGGGTAGTTATCATTGTTTTATTTTACTGCAGAGCCCCTAGTCCCACTCAACATGCCTCAGAGAACTCTTTTGTCCCACCTCCCACATATGCGGTGACCTCTGGTGGTTAATTTCTTTACTATCAAATGAGGAGAGACAAACTTCACACAAGTCAGAGTTATACTTAAACTAAATCTTTAATAATAAGAGCTTTGCAATAGCAAATACTTATCAACAATTCACTATTTATTAACAAAAGTACAAAGATCTTTTATAGCCCAGATACACCCCTTTCAACCTACATGACGAACAGATACATAGAATGGTCACAAGGTTAAGATTTGTGTAAAAGATATCTATAATACATAGCAGACAGCATCTGCTGTGTGAACAGTTTTCATTGTATAGACCAGTGTCTGGCCCTCCTACTCCAAACTGGAACCGTCTCTTCCTGGTACGGTATAGAACAGAACCATTAACTCATGTTCTCTGGAATGCTCTTTAGGTTTTATCACCCAAAGACATTGTAAATCTCCTCTGTCAGTGTTATCTCATAGAAGCCCTTCCTCAGTAGAACACACACACAATAGAATACTCTATTCTGTCAAATAAAACCACCATTATAATGCAATACAAGTATTATAACATAAATTGCAATTTCCCTGACACCTCACCTACCATAACCGGTGCCTCCAGAGATGCAACCTCTCTTATCGTCACTCAATACCTAGGTTTACCTCCACTGTATCTGCACACTACCATACCCCTGTCTGTACGTTATGCGTTGAATCTATCCTACCACGCCCAGAAATCTGCTCCTTTTATTCTCTGTTCACAACCCACTAGACGACCAGTTCTGATAGCCTTTAGCCGTACCCTCATCCTACTCCTCTGTTCCTCGGGTGATGTAGAGGTTTACCCAGGCCCTGTGTGTCCCCAGGCGCTCTCATTTGTTGACTTCTGTAACCGTAAAAGCCTTGGTTTCATGCATGTTAACATCAGAAGCCTCCTCCCTAAGTTTGTTTTACTCACTGCTTTAGCACACTCCGCCAACCTTGATGTCCTTGCCGCATCTGAATCCTGGCTTTGGAAGGCCACAAAAAATTCTGAAATTCCCATCCCCATCTACAACATTTTCCAACAAGATAGAACTGCCAAAGGGGGAGGAGTTGCAATCTACTGCAGAGATGGCCTGCAAAGTTCTATCCTACTTTCTAGGTCTAAGCCCAAACAGTTCGAGCTTCTAATTTTAAAAATGAATCTCTCCAGAAATAAGTCTCTCACTGTTGCCACCTGTTACAGACCCCCCTCAGTTCCCAGCTGTGCCCTGGACACCATATGTGAATTGATTGCCCCCCATAGATCTTCAGAGTTCGTTCTGTTAGGTGACCTAAAATGGGATGCCTGGTTGTTCTTTAAAAGTAATTTCCTCACCACCTTAAATAAGCATGTCCCTTTCAAAAAATTTTAAAACTTAGAACAGATACAGCCCTTGGTTCACTCCAGACCTGACTGCCCTCGACCAGCACAAAAACATCCTGTTGCGTACTGCAATATGCAACTTTTCAGAGAAGTCAGGAACTAATACACAGTCAGTTAGGAAAGCAAAAGCTAGCTTTTTTAAACAGAAAAATGCATCCTGTAGCTCGAACTCCAAAAAGTTTTGGGACACTGTAAAGCCCATGGAGAATAAGAGCACTTCATCCCAGCTGCCCACTGCACTGAGGCTAGGAAACACTGTCACCACCGATAAATCCACGATAATCGAGAATTTCAGTAAGCATTTCTCTACGGCTGGCCATGCTTTCCTCCTGGCTACCCCAACCCCGGCCAACAGCTCCCCACCCCCCGCAGCTACTTGGCCAAACCTCCCCAGCTTCTCCTTCACCCAAATCCAGATAGCTGATGTTCTGAAAGAGTTGCAAAACCTGGACCCGTACAAATCAGCTGGGCTAAACAATCTGGACCCTCTCTTTCTAAGATTATCTGCCGCCATTGTGGCAACCCCTATTACGAGTCTGTTCGTAAGGTAGCCTAGTGGTTAGAGCATTGGACTTTTAACCGAAAGGTTGCAAGATCGAATCCCCGAGCTGACAAGGTAAAAATCTGTCGTTCTGCCCCGAACAAGGCAGTTAACCCACTGTTCCTAGGCTGTCATTGAAAATAAGAATTTGTTCTTAACTGACTTGCCTAGTTAAATAAAGGTCAAATAAAATAAAAATAGTCTGTTCAACCTCTCTTTCGTATCGTCCGAGATTCCTAAAGATTGGAAAGCTTCCGCGGTCAACCCCCTCTTCAAAGGGGGTGACACTCTAGACCCAAACTGTTACAGACCTATATCCATCCTGCCCTGCCTTTCCAAAGTCTTCGAAAGCCAAGTTAACAAACACTGACCATTTTTTAATCCGCTGTGCAAACCGGTTTCCGAGCTCAGCCACGCCCAAGGTAATAAACGATATCAGAACCGCCATTGATAAAAGACAGTACTGTGCAGCAGTCTTCATCAACCTGGCAAAGTATTTTGACTCTGTCGATCACCGTATTCTTATCGGCAGACTCAACAGGCTTGGTTTCTCAAATGACTGACTCGCCTGGTTCACAACTTCTCAGATTGAGTTCAGTCTGTCAAGTCTGTCAAGCCTGTTGTCCGGACCTCTGGCAGTCTCTATGGTGGTAGCACAGGGTTCGATTCTCGGGCCGACTCTTTTCTCTGTATATGCCAACGATGTTGCTCTTGCTGTGGGTGATTCCTTGAGCCACCTTTATGCAGACGACCCCATTCTGTATATATCTGGCCCTTCTTTGGACACAGGGTTAACAAACCTCCAAACGAGCTTCAATGCCATACAACACTCCTTCTGTGGCCTCCAACTGCTCTTAAATGCAAGTAAAACTAAATGTATGCTCTTCAACCGATCGCTGTCCGTACCCGCCCGTCAGCATCACTAATCTGGACGGTTCTGACTTAGAATATGTGGACAACTATAAATACCTAGGTGTCTGGCTAGACTGTAAACTCTCCTTCCAGACTAATATTAAGCATTTCCAAACCAAAATGTAATCTAGAATCGGCTTCTTATTTCGCAGCAAAGCCTCCTTCACTCACGCTGCCAAACATACCCTCGTAAAACTGACTATCCTACCGATCCTTGACTTCGGCGATTTCATTTTCAAAATAGCCTCCAACACTCTACTCAGTAAACTGGATGCAGTCTATCACAGTGCCATCCGTTTTTTCACCAAAGCCCCATATATCGCTGCTCTCGTCGGCTGGCACTCACTACATATTCGTCGCCAAACCAACTGGCTCCAGGTCATCTGTAAGTCTTTGCTAGGCTGCCTTAACTCAGCTCACTGGTCACCATAGCAACACCCACCCATAGCACGTGCTCCAGGAAGTATATCTCACTGGTCATCCCCAAAGCCAACACCTGCTTTGGCCACCTTTCCTTCCAGTTCTCTGCTGCCAATGACTGGAACGAAGTTCAAAAATCGATGAAGTTGGAGACTTATATCTCCCTCACTAACTTTAAGAATCAACTATCTGAGCAGCTTACTGATCGCTGCAGCTGTACACAACCCATCTGTAAATAGCCCATCCAACTGCCTACCTCATTCCCATGTTTTTATTGACTTATTTTTGCTCTTTTGCACACCAGTATTTCTACTTGCACAACATAATCTGCAAATCTATCACTCCAGTGTTAATGCTAAATTGTAATTACTTTGCTACTATGGCTGATTTATTGCCTTACGTCTGTACTCCATTTGCAAACACTGTATATAGATTTTTCTATTGTGTTATTGACTGTACTTTTGTTTATCCCACGTGTAACTCTGTGTTGTTTTTTTCGCACTGCTTTGCTTTATCTTGGCCAGGTCGCAGTTGTAAATGAGAACTTGTTCTCAACTGGCCTACCTGGTTAAATAAAGGTTAAATAAAAAAATGTATGAATTGTTCATGACGTCCTCCAGTGAGTTTTTTGGGGTACTTTTACTGTTGAAAAGTAATATATAAATACAGTAAAGTATAAACACACTAAAGGGAAACAAATAAATGTTTTGAGCAAAATAGTTATTTTTTTTTTAGAGAGAACTGCAAACTACAACGTATGAGTGATGCCCATAGTAAGGCATTCAAGGAGTTGGCTTGATGGGAAGTCGTGATGTCATCCAATAGGCGACTGATCTTCATGTGAATATTCATTATTCTTTTTTTAAATCCTTCCTGTTCTGTCAAGTTGGTTGTTGATCATTGCTAGGAAGCAATTTTCAAGTCTTTCCATAGATTTTAAAGACAATTTAAGTCAAAACTGTAACCAGGCCACTCTGGAACATTCAATGTCATCTTGGGAAGCTCCTCCAGTGTAGATTTGGCCTTGTGGTTTAGGTTATTGTCCTGTTAGTACAGTTTTTTGTATTCAGATCTCTGAAATGCACTCTACCTACGTAACATTTAGTTTCCTTATATTACGCTGGGAAAACAGTTTTCATAGGCACAGAAATACTAAATCATTTGAGTTTGCAAAATCCAATGGTTCTAACCGAGTCACCTTAACTTTATTGACAACACCCAAATGGATACGGTCATTAATGCGGTTCTTCAATAATTACACATAATTCTTAATACTGTAGCTGTTTTGTTAGTCACATGTTCAAGTATCATCAACTTATCCAGGAAATCATTTTCTGAATGACAATCACATGACAAACATCATGACATGCAACCAAGCTGCTTCTTCATTCATTACTCTGGTAAAGACAGTTATGCCGTGCTCCACGTTTGATAAAACATCCCTAACAAATGTATGTTTATAATGTGTTATTGTCTGCTTGATTTACAGTAGGGTCTCGTTAGTCTGTTTGGACACAGATACTTACCTCATAATGTGTAGAGAACTGTTCCTTGATGGATAGGTTATTGTACAACACACAGAGCTATTTTCCTATATTTGTTTTTAGGTGAAGTTATGGGTCCTACAGTAGGTCTATGTTATTGTTATGGGTCCTAGAGTACACTATGTGTGTCATGCAACAACAACCAAAGTGCTTCTTCATTCATTACATAGGTTTATTTGTTGTTAGGTGAAGTTATGGGCCAATTGTGTTAACAGTGTACAACCTCATTGTCAGGCTGATGGAACAGCTTGCAAAAGAGCATTTTACTGGTTGAAGTGTTTTTAAGTACAAGCGGCTAATTTGAGATGATGACACAAACATTATATTAAGCAGGACATTCAAACGAGCCTTACAATTATAATAAAAAGTACTGTGAAATGCACTCATAAGCAACCTGGAAATGGAGGTTCCTCCCCTGAGTTTTCCCATATTCACATTCAGAATACATTGTGAAAAACTAAAATCTTTGCTCACCATTTTTGCTCCTGGCAGATATACTACATCCATAACTATCGGTTTCCTCATTAGCAGGGAGGAGTTTCTACAACCAAATTGAATGTGCATTGCCCTCGGAAGGGGCCTATATTGGAGACCAAAAGTCGTCTGGCACACTGCTTAGAGTTTCAACAACATGAGTAACTTCTTTCTAGTCTACAATCTTAATGTTACTACTAATGTGAAAAGACAAAATATGACTGTTCTTGCTCATTTTAAGACAAATGTCAAATAATCATTACATTCATTACAGACGTCAATTGTTGTACAACATCATGACTCCGCTGTTGGCATCACTTTTTACAATGGATTTCCACTGTTGTGGGCCTTTAACCACCTGTCTGACTTTGTTGTTCACACAGGAGAGAGACATGACTACCGTGGGTCCTCTGGGGAGCCTCAACAACCTCATGATGCTGACAAGGCAGAGAAGAGTCTCTCCACATTTGAACACCTCAAGAAACACCAGCAGATATCCACAGGGAAGATACCTCACTGCCTTTCTGACTGTGGGAAGAGATTCACCTCAGCAGGCATTAAAATTCATCAGAGAATCCACACAGTAGAGAAATCGTATAACTGTACTCAATGTGGGAAGAGTTTTACTCATTCATCCAGACTGATATCACACCAGAGAACACACACAGGAGAGAAATCTTATAGCTGTACTCAATGTGGGAAGAGTTTTACTCATTCATCCAGCCTGATATCACACCAGAGAACACACACAGGAGAGAAACCTTATAGCTGTACTCAATGTGGGAAGAGTTTTACTCATTCATCCAGCCTGATATCACACCAGAGAACACACACAGGAGAGAAACCATATAGCTGTACTCAATGTGGGAAGAGTTTTACTCATTCAACCAGCCTGATATCACACCAGAGAACACACACAGGAGAGAAACCTTATAGCTGTGGTCAATGTGGGATGAGTTTTACTCAGCAAAGCAGCCTGATATCACACCAGAGAACACACACAGGAGAGAAACCATATAGCTGTGATGAATGTGGGAAGAGTTTTGATACATCTAGCCATCTTACTGTACACCAAAGATCACACACAGGAGAGAAACCGTATAGCTGTACTCAATGTGGGAAGAGTTTTTTTACATCTAGCCATCTGAAGATACACCAGAGAATACACACAGGAGAGAAACCTTATAGCTGTACTCAATGTGGGAAGAGTTTTTTAACATCTAGCCAGCTGAAGATACACCAGAGAACACACACAGGAGAGAAACCTTATAGCTGTGGTCAATGTGGCAAGAGTTTTACTCAGCTAAGCAACCTGATATCACACCAGAGAACACACACAGGAGAGAAACCATATAGCTGTGATGAATGTGGGAATAGTTTTACAAAGTTGTGTAATCTGACTCTTCACCAGAGAACACACACAGGAGAGAAACCTTATAGCTGTGCTCAATGTGGGAAGAGTTTTTTTACATCTAGCCATCTGAATATACACCAGAGAACACACACAGGAGAGAGACCTTATAGCTGTGATCCATGTGGGAAGAGTTTTACGCAGCTAAGCAGCCTGATTTCACACCAGAGAATACACACAGGAGAGAAACCTTATAGCTGCACTCAATGTGTGAAGAGTTTTACTCACCTAAGCAGCCTGATATCACACCAGAGAACACACACAGGAGAGAAACCGTATAGTTGTGATCGATGTGGGAAGAGTTTTACTCAGCTAAGCAGCCTGATATCACACCAGAGAATACACACAGGAGAGAAACCTTATAGCTGTACTCAATGTGGGAAGAGTTTTACTCACATAAGCACCCTGATATCACACCAGAGAACACACACAGGAGATAAACCATATAGCTGTAATGAATGTGGGAAGAGTTTTGTTCAATCTGGCAATCTGACAGTACACCAGAGAACACACACAGGAGAGAAATTGTACAGCTGTAATCAATGTGGGAAGAGTTTTGTTCAATCTGGCAATCTGACAGTACACCAGATAACACACACAGGAAAGAAATCTTGAGATAATCTGATAAAACTCTGGTCAAGTTTTATCTGATCAAGTAATAGAAAATACATACATGGAGTGGTTTCATGCTATCAATTAATTAATGTCACACTTCACTTTGTAGTATGAGTATTTTGATATTGTCAAAGCCTAATGTAGAAGCCTAATCATATGCCCCCTTATCATTTGATTTCAACATGATATGGATATTAGCCTCAGGGGGAAAATCCAGGCTCTGAATTGGAAGAGTACTATTATGATTTAACAAAAAATGTACTAACAAAAAAAGAGTTGTTACACTTGAATAAAAATGCAACACTTCAAAATGTAGCGAGCTGTTTTCTACAAATTGTCCTCTAACCAGTGATGTACAGATTACTCCCAGATTCCGTGTGTTTTTTGAGCTGTTAGTTTTAACAGGATGTCCCTCCCTCTCTCGCACGATATGAGTGATGACAAGTAAGTGTTGCGTTTCTCTTAGTGTTGGGGACCCATAAACTCAAAATGTAGCTGACTGTCTTCTGCAGGTTGTCTTCTAACCAGTGAGCTAAAAGATATCTCCCATTTCCATGTGTTTTTTTAGTTTCAACAGCAAGTACAACCTAATTTCCCCCCTAATCGATATCAGTGATTTATTGCTGCTTGTGTCCATGGTGAGGACAACTTGGTTTCTGATTGTCTCAAGGTTGGGCCGTCAAAAATATTTGTGTTTAGCCAGTGTGTTCCATGGATGACAAATTATTTTGAATTTCCATATTAGAGATGAGTTTTGTTTGGGCTCGTTCCAAGGGGACGAGAGTTCAAGAAGCAAGTGAGTTTTAGGAAGGGAAAAATACACTTTTTGTTGTTTGTAATTGTTGACTGCCAGTAGACACCATGTTTATATTGGTGAAGGTGAAGCATTGTAGTTGATTATAATGTGAAATGGAAGTTGTTTTCTGTTGGTGGTGCGCATTCTCTTACTTAATGTGTTACAGTCTTTGGTTTTTCCATTTATGTTTTGATGTTGGACTTTAGCGGGTATAGCTCGTTAGCACATAGTCAGTATGTGTTACACCTGTGCTGGCTTGTCCATCTCGTTAGTGGGAAGGTGTTTCACCTGAGCTGGTCCAGGTTCTATTTAAGAGTGTCTGGCCCAGTGCTCCAGTTATCTTGATAGATGTTGAATGTCAACACATTCCTGTCTGTAAGTTTGGTGTGAGTTATTGTTTCCCTCTTCTTGGGCAGATTTAGTGGGTCTCATGGTGTGTATTTTATGTCCCAGTTGTTGTTACTAGTCAACTTTCAGTGAACACTGAGAGCAAAACTGCAACATTATGTTATAATGCTTTTATTGGATCAAATAGTTGTTTTATGCAACATAATAGTGTTCTTATAACTATTGCGTCTGTGTATTCTACTGAGGATGGTCCTCTGGGGGATAACACTGACAGGGGTTTCACAATGTAATGGGTGATAAAACCTAAAGTGACCGCATTCCAGAGCATGAGTTAATGTTTCTGTTCTATATGGTACCAGGGCGAGATGACCACAGGGCCAGACCCTGGTCTCTACACAAAGAGTACTGTTTTTACAGCAGATAATGTCTCCTGTGAATTATAAGTATCTTTCATACAAATCTTAACCTTGTGACCCGTTCTATACGTCTATTGTTGGTCATGTAGGTTGAAAGGGGTGTATCTTGGCTATAAAAGACCTTTATACTTTTGTCTCGTGGCTCTCGACAAATAATCTGGGGGTGATTTGTTGACCAGCCATCATTATCATAGAGCACTCAATTGATTCACTTTATATGTGTGCGTTGTATTGACCAGGAGACCCTTATTAATAAGTGAATAAAGTTTTAGTTTAAGAATAACAATGACTTGTGTGATAAGTTTGCCTCATTTGATATTAAAGAAATTAACCACATTTGGGGATGTGAATCTTCACTTGGTGACGCTCCTGACGACCTGGGTAAATGGTACACCGGAGATCCTTCAAACTTGGAATCTCAGGAGACCACACTTCGGGAACGGAGCAGATGGACCCACCTCATAGGCTCCGAGTGTATTCCTGTGTGAAGAGGGCCGAGCCAGCTATCTGTGTGAACTGGATGAAAACTAGAATCTGTGTTTACTAGTTAAGACCATGTTTGATATAGAGTAAGGTGCACCTGTAATTATTTTAAACCTGTAATTGTTGAAAACCTGTACCTGTTTTAAACCTGAATTCCATTTTAGAAGTATTGAAAGATGTAAATCTATGACTTACATTATCCTAGGAACTAACCATGACATAGAAATGTGAAAATATTCCTGTAAGTTAAAATATTGTTGAAAAACAATTGATTAGGTATGTTTGGGAATAGCATTGTGGGACTGCGATATGTGCGTGATTGAGAGATCTATAGTTCCACACAGATCTATAGTTTATTTTTTGTTCTGCTGGGAGTATGTTTGGAAAGCTGCTTCGTAGCTATGAAGAGTCCTTGAAAAAGCAAATGGAATGGTTGTTGTGAGTACCTGAGAATTTCTTATGTTTTATATGCGTTCTGTGAATATATGAAAATATGATAACTTGAATGTGTGTATAATCGATTTCTAGATATTTGATAAAGTAATACTGGGAATATAATTAGATGCAATTTAAACAACACATGTAGACGAACGTAGGTTTTGAGGTGGTATCTTTAATGGATAATTTGATAAAGGTTAGGTTTAAGCATTATTAAACAGTCTACAAAGTCTGGGCAATTGTCTCAGAAACTGATGGGAGTGTGTCCACTTTAGGGCAAGTTACACTAAGGATGAAACTATAAAACACTTGTTGGATTTTCTCTGTCCGGTTACTACATTTGAAATAAACTGCCCTTAAGGCCTATAATAGCTACGCTATTGTAGCAACCGTAACCCAAAACCCAGCGACCTCGTCAAGAAGTTCAGACATCTTGGCGTACCCGTTATAAGGTGTTGGCTTGACAGTCACTGGATCCAGGTTTGAGTTCAGCTCAGGGCTACCCCCTGAATTCACTACACTATGAATAAAAAGACTGGTCAAAATTATTGTTTTAAACTGATTTGGGGGCTATATAGTATATTCTATAGTTGTCAGTGAATATTTTCTGTGGGGTTCAAATTATTAGAGCTGTTGATAAGTCATGTATAATATTCAGCCATTTTTTCCCCCATGCCATTACATTAAAGGCGAAACATACAGTGGGGCAAAAAAGTATTTAGTCAGCCACCAATTGTGCACGTTCTCCCACTTAAAAAGATGAGAGAGGCCTGTAATTTTCATCATAGGTACACTTCAACTATGACAGACAAAAAAAAAATGATTTGCAAATTATGGTGGTAAATAAGTATTTGGTCAATAACAAAAGTTTATCTCAATACTTTGTTATATTCCCTTTGTTGGCAATGACAGAGGTCAAACGTTTTCTGTAAGTCTTCACAAGGTTTTCACACACTGTTGCTGGTATTTTGGCCCATTCCTCCATGCAGATCTCCTCTAGAGCAGTGATGTTTTGGGGCTGTTGCTGGGCAACACGGACTTTCAACTCCCTCCAAAGATTTTCTATGGGGTTGAGATCTGGAGACTGGCTAGGCCACTCCAGGACCTTGAAATGTTTCTTACGAAGCCACTCCTTCGTTGCCCGGGCGGTGTGTTTGGGATCATTGTCATGCTGAAAGACCCAGCCACGTTTCAACTTCAATGCCCTTGCTGATGGAAGGAGGTTTTCACTCAAAATCTCACGATACATGGCCCCATTCATTCTTTCCTTTAAACGGATCAGTCATCCTGGTCCCTTTGCAGAAAAACACCCCCAAAGCATGATGTTTCCACCCCCATGTTTCACAGTAGGTATGGGGTTCTTTGGATGCAACTCAGCATTCTTTGTCCTCCAAACACGACGAGTTGAGTTTTTACCAAAAAGTTATATTTTGGTTTCATCTGACCATATGACATTTTATTTATTTTACCTTTATTTAACTAGGCAAGTCAGTTAAGAACAAATTCTTATTTACAATGACTGCCTACCCCGGATGACGCTGGGCCAATTGTGTGCTGCCCTATGGTACTCCCACTCACGGACGGTTGTGATACAGCCTGGATTCGAACCAGGGTGTCTGTAGTGATGCCTCAAGCACTGAGATGCAGTGTCTTAGACCGCTGCGCCACTCGGGAGCCCCAAATCATGTTCTAGTGCTGTCCCCAACTAAAATATATCTAGGTCTTTCTACCAATCGCCCCATGTATGTTAATAAAATCAACTATATGTACTTGTCTGGCGCTTTAAGCACTCTGTTTTATTAAATAATTACATATGCACAAATGACTAGAGGGAGCCAGTCATCAATATAACCTAACCAGAAGAAGAAAAACTCTTCCCGAATGCTGTTATGCTCCTGTCGTTTTCAGTAATCGACTACGCCAGCGGTCGGCAACCTTTTTCCATTTAGAGTGCCAATTTATCTTACAATTTCTACAGATCTGCTTGCCAGTTATGATTTTCATTTGCACATTTTCGTGGACCAGTTTCATTTAATTTATAACAGTATCTCAAAATCATTGGTTGTGATGAATCTACATTCTATCTAAATCTAAATGAAAAATTATACATACCGAAAAGAAACTTTTATTGCCATTGCCAACTCTGTAAAAATAGCCTCATAAAGCCAACAAATAAAAACATTGCAGCCGGCAGTTAGAAAATGTCCTGATAAAAATATATATCCTAGAAATCACATTGGCTGCACATGGCCTGTCCACAACTTACTTGAAACATTGTTTTCAACTATCAACTGGGTCAGCTGAAACTCTTGATAGCAAGCTTGCGACATTGTAAAACATATTCTCGGCCCTCAGAGTTTTCCGCGCCAGGGAGTTTGTGACAGACGCAGCTGTTGGCAATTTGTACAAAGAATAAGAAGTAATCAGGTATTTTATGACATTTCCACTGGATCAGAGCATTAGATTTTTCTCTCTTATGCCGAGTGGTTATTGAAAGGCTGAGAGCTGGAAATCTTTTACGAAAATACTTTGAGGAACGATTGTCATTCGCAATTGATTTTGATTAGACTTTGTTTACTTGCTGTTTGAGGTGAAGAAAATATTTCTTTGAGAAGCTCCACAACTCATTAGTGGTGGTGCATTAAGACAATCCGAAATTCTATCAGACATCCCCAAATGGGCACATTTATAGGCCTACATTTGTGCGCAGGACAGGTAGACTAGTCCTACTTCTATATGGGTAATCAGGTGTGCGTCCTTACTCATTGACAGGAGTGTTTCAAACAAGACAATGATAAATTGACAAAACTGACGCATCTTGCGAGGTCAGGTCTGGGTTGTCTGCCATGGGCTGTTTCATTTAGTATCCTTTTTGGGTCGGCATGGGGAATGATTCTATTTCCCCATAGTACGTTGTAACGAAGTTGACTGGCTGAAAGGGAGTGTAAACTTTATGACTATAACTACTGTTCCCTGAAGGAGGCAAACGAGGTACAGCACCTATTTGGCCCCACCCCTTCTTGGGTCGGTGAAGAGTGGTATTAAATTGAAGGAATAAATCTGAGCCTCACGCTCATCACCTGTGGAAGGAGGGGCTTCCAGCGAGGCGCGGATTTAATAGTATGTTGTACCTAGTTTCCCTCCTTCAGGGAACAGTAGTTATAGTCATAATGTGTGGATTTAATAGAATGTTGTACCTAGTTTCCCTCCTTCAGGCAACAGTAGTTATAGTCATAAAGTTAAGCTTGTCATATGATGAACTTCAACTTAAATACTGTCTCTTGCTTTTGTACAGTTTTGTATTCTGAAATGCACTCTAACTACATACAGTTTAGTGTCTCCTTATGTTACGCTGGGAAAACAGTTTTCATGGGCACAGATCCAAAATCATTTGAGTTTGATAAATCCAATGGTTCTAACCGATAGTCACCTTAACTTTATAGGCAACACCCAAATCGATACTGTCTTTTATGTTGTTGTTAGGTGAAGTTATGGGCCAATTTGTTCATCACTTATATTAAGTATGAAGTAGTTGATTTGCAACAATAACACACAGGACATTCAAACGAGCCTCACAATTATAATCCAAAGTAATGTAAGCAACCTGGAAATGGAGGCTATTTTTGTTGTCAGCCTATGAGTTTTCCCCCACGGTGGTGAATTAGTGAATAGACACAGAGCTTAATGTGAGTTTCCTTGAGTAGCATCTTTATCTTGCGCTGATAGTGAGCTGTAATATTCAGAATACATTGTGGAAAAACTAAAATCTTCACTTACCATTTTTGCTCCATGCAGATATACTACATCCATAACTAGTTGGTTTCCTCATTAGCATGGAGGAGTTTCTGCAACCAGATTGTGTGCGCATCGCCCTCATACCGCAATTTTATTAAACACAGAAAGGGGCCTATATTGGAGACCAAAAGTCATCTGGCACACTGCTTAGTGTTTCTGCAACTGTAATAACTTTATTCTAGCCTACAATCATCGATGTTACTACTAATGTGAAAACAAGACAAAATAGGACTTTCTCACTTGACTCTCTTAAGATGAAATATAACTATTCTTTCTCATTTTAAGATAATTGTTAAAGAATTTTAACATTCATTACAGACGTCAATTGTTGTGCATCATGGCTACGCTGTTGGCATAATTTTGAACAGTGGATTTCTGTTGTTGTGGGCCTTTAATCATCTGTCTGACTTTGTGATTCACACAGGAGAGAGACGGGACTATCATGGATCCTCTGGGGAGCCTCGACAACATCATGATGCTGACGAGGCAGAAAAGATTCTCCCCACATCAGAACACCTCAAGAAACACATGCGGAAACCCACAGAAAATAAATCTCACTGCTGCTCTGACTGTGGGAAATGTTGCAAATCTTCATCAGAACTTAAAATACACCAGCGAGTACACACAGGAGAGAAATCTAACCACTGTTTTTACTGTGGGAAGAGTTACTCATGTTCAGATTCACTAAAAGTACACCAGAGAATTCACACAGGATAGAAACCTTGTAGCTGTGATCAATGTGGGAAGAGTTTTACTCAGTCAGGCTGTCTGATAGAGCACCAGAGAACACACACACAGGAGAGAAATCTAACCGCTGTTTTGACTGTGGGAAGAGTTACCCATGTTCAGATTCACTAAAAGTACACCAAAGAATTCACACAGGAGAGAAACCTTTCTGCTGCTCTTACTGTGGGAAACATTACTCGAGATTAAATTCGCTACAAGGACACCTGAGAATTCACACGGGAGAGAAATCTTATAGCTGTGATCAATGTGAGAAGAGTTTTGCTCAGTCAGGCAACCTGCTAGTGCACCAGAGAACACACACAGGAGAGAAATCTTATAGCTGTGATAAATGTGGGAAGTGTTTTACCCAGTCAGGCAGCCTGATAGTGCACCAGAGAGCACACACTGGAGAGAAACCTTATGGCTGTGATCAATGTGACAAGACATACTCTGATAAAAGATATCTGATCAAACGTCAGAAAATACATGGAGTTGTTTCATGATATCAATGAAATAATGTCACAATGTAGAATGTTTTGACATTGTAGAAGGAGTGTTTTAATGATGTCACAATGTAGAATGTTTTAACATTGTAGAAGCAGTATTTTAATGATGTCACAATGTCGAACCCTAAACGTTTGTCTCCTGTTCTATTGATTTCAACATGATATGGATATTAGCCTCTGGAAAAATCCAGGCTCTGAATTGAATGAGTACTATTTATATGATGTAACAAAAATAGTTGTGTTACACTTACCACGTTGGTGACCCACTTGAATCAAAATGCTGCATTTAAATGTAGCGAGCTGTTTTCTAGAAATTGTCCTCGAACCAGTGATGAACACATTATTCACAGATTCTGTGGTTTTTGAGCTAGTAGTTTTAACAGGATTTCCCCCCTCTCTCGCGCGATATGAGTGATGACAAATAAGTGTAAGGGACCCATAAACTAAAAATGTATCTGACTGTCTTCTGCAGGTTGTCCTCTAACCAGTGAGCTAGAAGATATCTCCCATTTCTATGTTTTTGTTGTTGTTGTGTTAGTTTCAACAGCATGTACAATCTGATTTCCCCCCTAATCGATATCAGTGATTTAATTTCAATGTACTTGCAGCCTATACACATGGACGCAGTATAATAAATTGTTCTATAGTCAATTGATAAGAGAATGATATTCTCCAGGTCCATAACCCAATTTAATTATATTACTCTGTCTGCAAACCAGAATTTGTAAGATCCTGGTCGAATAAAACAGACGGAGGCCCAGCTAAAGTCAAGAATACAAAACAATTCATTTTACACTGACTTCTCACGACCACACATACACACAAACAGACGCACACACTGTCTGTCTCACTACCCAGCCGACAGAGATCTGTGTTTAAAATACCATAAAGACATATTGTTTTACCCTAATTCTGACTAGGACTACACATTTATTGATTATGATTTTATACATTCCATACAATTATATGTTTCAGGGCGGAATATTCTAATCATATCAGTTAACAGATAATTCTCAACTAACATCAATTTTATTAACAATCCTACATCACACCAGCATTTCTTTACACATTCAAGTGCTAATTGTCTTTATTCCACTACTGAAGAAGCATGACTCAAATCACATACTCATATTTCAAACATCCAGCCTGACAAAATATACATTTGTTATTATTCCATGCCTCACCACTAAGTAAAGTATTGCCAATACATATTAACAAAGGGGTGTACATTTGCTTTTGATATTTTATATTTACAATTGTGTATATTCCGTTTTGATATTTACAGTTAATTTCACATTTGGTAATGATAATTATTTATGCAACCAATTGTACAATTATATTGACATTGTTGCCCTGCTTTTAGAATATCAGGGTTAATTCTCACATGTGCCAACCCAAATGTACTAGAGCATGACATTGGGGACTGGGCCCCGATCCAACAACATGCCTATCTAGTGAACCCTGAAAAGAGGGAGAAGCTCCGCAGTGAGGTGGGAAGTTACTATGGATATTGCAGGAGTCTCCTCTTGAAATCATACATGTCCGTGGTAAGGACAACTTGGTTGCTGATTTTATCAAGGGTGGGCAGTCAAAAAGTTTTGTGTTTAGCCAGTGTGTTGCCATGGATCACAATTTATTTTGACTGCACGTTTTTCCTTATTGGAGATGAGTTTTGTTTGGGCTCTTTCCAAGGGGACGAGAGTTCTAGAAGCTCGTGAGTTTTAGGAAGACAAGAGTTCTAGAAGCTAGTGGGGAAAAATACGTTTAAAAAAAAATTGGAATGAACAGTTTCACTAATTCATTTTAATTAACTTAATCATTATGATTCAACGTCAGTTCACCGTCTCACCTCCCACTGTATTGGAGGAGCAGCAGCTGAGTTGATCATTGATTCTAATCAGCATGTTTGAATCTGAGAGTAAATAAATAAAGGTAAAAAAAAAAAAAGAGCCGACCACTCTAAAAATGAAGGGTTCAATTGGAGTTGTTCTCAGATCCCCTAAGAACCGTAGGGTTTTTAGTCAATGAAAAACAGCCCCAAAAGGTTCTTCAAATAACTTGTTAGAAGGTGGGTTCATCGAGGAACCTCCGTTGTTGCTGGACTTCTTCTGGGAACTTCGCAATGGCAACTGAAAACGATGGTGACAAGTTTGTATGCGACAACAGTTAAAAAGGTTAAGCTGGGTTGATGTTAGGCTCTGAATATGTCTCGAAAAAATTTATAATGATAATATAACATAATAATAATGAATAACGAAGACAATGATGGTTTTCTGTGAATAGCTTCCATAACGTTACTTTAGTTAATTACCGTAAATATTAGAAAGCCGGGTTTGACCGATGAGCTACAGTACAGTACCGTTATCTAGCTAGATAACGTTATGTCCTAACTAGGCACAACTAGGTTTGGATTATTTCCTGAACTATATTCTTTCCCATATATTCTATATCGTTTCCATAAAAGCAACATGGCTTTACACTCATTAACGTAAGTTTCCAATCGAGAGCAGTTCTCACTTTTGTGATAATGAACTAGCTAACCTTAGCTTCGTTAACTAACTAACTAAGGACGGTGACCTGTCCAGACGAGATGTTACAACGAACTGAATCGTCAATGGAGGTTTTCCTCTTTTGTATAGCCTGCTACAGCATGCAATACTATTAACTCACAAGGGGGCATAACGTTACATGTACAAAACTATCCCATTTTGGAAACGTTACATATACAATACTATCCCATTTTGGAAACGTTACATGTACAATACTATCCCATTTTGGAAACGTTACATATACAATACTATCCCATTTTGGAAACGTTACATGAACAATACTACCCCATTTTGGAAACGTTACATGTTCGCCCCCTTGTGGAGGGAAATTAACATTTTAGATGGGATTCAAATGCATAATGGTATTACAGTTTTTTTCGATTGCTAAACGACAGTGGACACAACTGGAGTCACATGTGCAAAACTCTAACTACAGTCTGCACAGCAGCAGTTCATGTGGACCAAACTCTAGTTCGTTTTTCATTGCTTGAACACTGTTTTCAAAACTCTACACACTTATCCCATGACTTTAACCACAACCTGCACAACACTGTGGATTTACAGCACTTTGTTCAAATGCTAACACACTGTTGTCAAAACTGTGAACCACACATTCAAAACGAAATAGATTTCAGCCTTGTGCCTTTCAAACACTGCTGATTGCAATTTCAGCTGAAAGGCTAAGCAGGTGTCTTGTTTTAGACTTGTTAGTGAACACACACACATATTACAGTATATATTGGTAGAGCTCAGAAATCATCTGAAAATTATGCTCAAATTGAGAAGGAAGCCCTGAGCATAATATTCGGAGTGAAGAAGTTTCACAAATACCTCTACGGAAGGAAGTTCCAACTGCTGACAGATCACAAGCCTCTGTTGGCCATCCTTGGACCAAAATCAGCTATACCAACCCTTGCTGCACTTCGAATGCAACGTTGGGCTCTGATATTGTTAGCCTACGACTACGAGATTGAGTACAGACGATCCAGTGATCACGCAAATGCTGATGCACTATCAAGACTACCATGCAATAGTGACTCTGACAGTGAAGATGATAGAGCAGTCTTCCAGATCTCTCTCATTGATGAACTGCCCATATCTGCTTCTGACATAGCAGAGGAAACAAGGAAAGACCCAGTGCTTTCCAAAGTCTTGGACTTAACATTAGGCGGTTGGCCAACCTTCGTAAATGACGATAACCTTCGTCCATTCATTGACAAGAAAGACCAGTTGTCCACTGATCAAGGGTGTGTTCTGTGGGGATCAAGGGTGGTGGTACCTCACACATTCCAGAGGAGACTGCTATCTGACCTAAATGAGGGACATCCAGGGATCACTCGAATGAAAGCACTCGCTCGCAGTTATCTGTGGTGGCCTGGACTGGATCAGGACATTCAACAGCATGTAGGCCACTGCTCACCTTGTGAAGCTGTTCGCAACAAGCCTGCTGCTGCACCTCTTCATCCATGGTCCTGGGCTGCTACACCTTGGGAAAGCATCCATGTGGATTACGCCGAAATTGACAAGCAACATTTCCTTGTTGTCGTCGATGTCCATTCCAAGTGGATGGAAGTGTTCGCTATTCAACTGACCACAGCTGAGAAGACCATTAATCTTCTCAGACACCTGTTTGCATCCTTTGGACTAGTCAAGGAGCTCGTATCGGACAATGGCCCCCCGTTCACGTCAAACGATTTTTTAATGTTTCTCAAGAACAACGGAGTAAGGCACATCCTGTCACCACCTTACCATCCGGCATCAAACGGAGCAGCGGAGAGAGCCGTGCAAACCTTTAAGAAGGCCTGGACTAGACTCGAGGTTCAGTCTGTGTCCATCCACCAAAGGCTTCCCCGGTTCCTGTTTACTTACCGTAACACCCCACACACAGTAACGGAATGTACACCAGCTGAACTGTTTCTGAAACGCCAACCACGTACCCGCCTGACATTTGTCACCAAAAGCACTCACAAACTTCTACAGATGCACAATCGAGAGCATCCTGGCGGGCTGTATCACCGCCTGGTACGGCAACTGCTCCACCACAACCGTAAGGCTCTCCAGAGGGTAGTGAGGTCTGCACAACGCATCACCGGGGGCAAACTACCTGCCCTCCAGGACACCTACACCATCCGATGTCACAGGAAGGCCATAAAGATCATCAAGGACATCAACCACCCGAGCCACTGCCTGTTCACCCCGCTATCATCCAGAAGGCGAGGTCAGTACAGGTGCATCAAAGCTAGGACCGAGAGACTGAAAAACAGCTTCTATCTCAAGGCCATCAGACTGTTAAACAGCCACCACTAACACTGAGTGGCTGCTGCCAACACACTGACACTGACACTGACTCAACTCCAGCCACTTTAATAATGGGAATTGATGGGAAATGATGTAAATATATCACTAGCCACTTTAAACAATGCTACCTTATATAATGTTACTTACCCTACATTATTCATCTCATATGCATACGTATATACTGTACTCTATATCATCGACTGCATCCTTATGTAATACATGTATCACTAGCCACTTTAACTATGCCACTTTGTTTACATACTCACCTCATGTATATACTGTACTCGATACCATCTACTGTATCCTGCCTATGCTGCTCTGCACCATCACTCATTAATATATCCTTATGTACATATTATTTATCCCCTTACACTGTGTATAAGACAGTAGTTTTGGAATTGTTAGTTAGATTACTTGTTGGTTATTACTGCATTGTCGGAACTAGAAGCACAAGCATTTCGCTACACTCACATTAACATCTGCTAACCATGTGTATGTGACAAATAACATTTGATTTGATTTGATTTGATTTGATTTGACATTGTTGAAACCAGACTTGTCAAGCACTGTGGAAAAGCACCAGCTACAGCAGAAGAAAGCTCATGACAGACACTCAAAGACTGTCAGAGAATTCAAAGAGGAAGAGAGGGTGATGGTACGTGATTTCAGACACCCCAAGCGGCTGTGGAACTCAGGTGTGATCTTGCAACGCAGAGGACCTTTGACTTACCAAGTCCAAATTGGTCATTGCCAGGTTCATGTGGATCATCTGCTACGGTCCAACGCCCCAGCAGAGACATGCCGAGAGAACAAGAACAACAACGACCCCCAGGACTATTCTCCTAACTGTGGACGTACGGGAGAGACAGAGCCTGACCTTCCACCCAGGAGGAGCGGAGATATCCTATTCGACAGCGAAGGGCACCTCAAAAGCTTGACCTGTGAGTTGAGCTGGTTAAGGAGGTAACGGACAGTAAAACAAACACTTTAATATGTCCTAGATAAAAGGAAAGAAAAGGGACATTACCTGGGTTAGTTATTAGGACACAAACTCCATCTTCGGGGCAGAATAATCCCTTGGATTTGTGCTGGGCTCTGAAAAGTCTGCTTCAACCCAGTAGTTGAAAAATGTTTAAATATGCATTGTTCAGATATTGCATTAGTAGTTACCTAACATATTTACCTTGTTCTCTGGGAGTTAAACACTATGGGGGAGGAGTGTAGTATCTGGGATCTACATCTGTTTATATTAGTTACTGTGCTGTTACTAAGCAGTAATGCATTACGGCAGTGTTACGTTACTACACCTAATAGGAAATGCACATGCGCACTGGAATGCCGGGAACTGTAGAGCACGAGGGGTTTTGACTAAACGAAAACTAACTGTACTCCCGTCTCCTGCCTGGTAATTTCTCCACAACATAAATATTACAAGTTACACCTGTGCTGGCTTGTCCATCTCGTTAGTGGGAAGGTGTTTCACCTGAGCTGGTCCAGGTTCTATTCAAGAGTGTCTGGCCAGGTGCTCCAGTTGTCTTGATAGATGTGGAGAGTCAACAACTTTAGTTGCGCTACCTTTTTGGTTTACTTCCTGTCTGTAAGTTTGGTGTGGGTTTGTCTTTTGTTTTCCTCTTCCTGGGCAGATTTAGTGGGTCTCATGGTGGGTGTCTTTTATGTCCCAGTTGTTGTTACGAGTCAAATTTCATTGGACACCCCCAATGTTCTTTCTACCAATCGCCCCAAGTGTTTTTATAAAATCTCTATATACTGAACTTGTCTGATGCTTTATGCACGCTGTTTGATTAAATAAATAAGACACACAAATGACTAGAGGGAGCCAGTCATCACTATAACCTGACTAGAGGGAGCCAGTCATCACTATAACCTGACGAGAGGGAGCATCAATATAACCTGACTAGAGGGAGCCGGTCGTCAACATAAACCGAATAGAGGGAACCGGTCGTCAACATAACCCGACTAGAGGGAGCCGGTAGTCATTATAACCTGACTAGAGTGAGCCGGTCGTCACTATAACCTGACTAGAGGGAGCCGGTCGTCACTATAACCTGACTAGAAGGAGCTGGTCGTCAATATAACCTGCCTAGAGGGAGCCGGTCATCACTATAACCTGACTAGAGGGAGCACAACTATAACCTGACCAGAGGGAGCCGGTCGTCAACATAACCCGACTAGAGAGAGCCGGTCATCACTATAACCGGACCAGAGGGAGCCGGTCGTCAACATGACCTGACCAGAGGGAGCCAGTCATCACTATAACCTGACCAGAGGGAGACGGTCGTCACTATATCCTGACTAGAGGGAGCATCAACCTAACCTCACTATAGGGAGAATCAACATAACCTGACTAGAGGGAGCCAGTCGTGAACATAATCTGACCAGAGGGAGCCGGTCGTGAACATAACCTGCCCAGAGGGATCCAGTCATCACTATAACATGACCAGAGGGAGCCACTCATCACTACAACCTGACCAGAGGGAGCCAGTCATCACTATAACCCAACCAGAGGGAGCCGGTCAACACTATAACCGGACAGAGGGAGCCGGTCGTTAACATAACCTGACCAGAGGGAGCCAGTCATGACTATAACCTGACCTGAGGGAGCCGGTCTTCAACATAACCTGACCAGAGGGAGCCTGTCGTCAACATAACCTGACCAGAGGTAGCCAGTCATCACTATAACCTGACCAGAGGTAGCCAGTCATCACTATAACCTGACCAGAGGGCACCAGTCATCACTATAAACTGACTAGATGGAGCATCAATAATAACCTAACCAGAGGGAGCCAGTTATCAATATAACCTGACTAGAGGGAGCATCAACATAACCTCACTATTGGGAGCATCAATATAACCTGACCAGAGAGAGTTAGTCATCACTATAACATGACTAGAGGGAGCAAGGCATCACTATAACCTGACCAGAGGGAGCCAGTCATCACTATACATGACCAGAGGGAGCCAGTCATCACTATAACATGACCAGAGGGAGCCAGTCATCACTATAAAACAACCAGAGGGAGCCAAACATCACTATAAACCGACCAGAGGGAGCCGGTCATCACTATAACCTGACCAGAGGGAGCCAATCATCACTATAAGATGAACAGAGGGAGCCAGTAATCAACATAACCTGACCAGAGGGAGCCAGTCATCACAAAAACCCGACCAGAGGGAGCCAGTCATCACTATAACCTGACCAGAGGGAGCCAGTCATCACTATAACCTGACCAGAGGGAGCGAGTCAACACCACAACCTGACCAGAGGGAGCCAGTCATCACTAAAAATCAAATCAAATCAAATTTTATTTGTCACATACACATGGTTAGCAGATGTTAATGCGAGTGTAGCGAAATGCTTGTGCTTCTAGTTCCGACAATGCAGTAATAACAAGTAATCTAACTAACAATTCCAAAACTACTGTCTTGTACACAGTGTAAGGGGATAAAGAATATGTACATAAGGATATATGAATGAGTGATGGTACAGAGCAGCATAGGCAAGATACAGTAGATGGTATCGGGTACAGTATGTACAAATGAGATGAGTATGTAAACAAAGTGGCATAGTATAGTATAAAGTGGCTAGTGATACATGTATTACATAAGGATACCGTCGATGATATAGAGTACAGTATATACGTATGCGTATGAGATGAATAATGTAGGGTAAGTAACATTTATATAAGGTAGCATTGTTTAAAGTGGCTAGTGATATATTTACATCATTTCCCATCAATTCCCATTATTAAAGTGGCTGGAGTTGAGTCAGTGTCAGTGTGTTGGCAGCAGCCACTCAGTGTTAGTGGTGGCTGTTTAACAGTCTGATGGCCTTGAGATAGAAGCTGTTTTTCAGTCTCTCGGTCCCAGCTTTGATGCACCTGTACTGACCTCGCCTTCTGGATGATAGCGGGGTGAACAGGCAGTGGCTCGGGTGGTTGATGTCCTTGATGATCTTTATGGCCTTCCTGTGACATCGGGTGGTGTAGGTGTCCTGGAGGGCAGGTAGTTTGCCCCCGGTGATGCGTTGTGCAGACCTCACTACCCTCTGGAGAGCCTTACGGTTGAGGGCGATGCAGTTGCCATACCAGGCGGTGATACAGCCCGCCAGGATGCTCTCGATTGTGCATCTGTAGAAGTTTGTGAGTGCTTTTGGTGACAAGCCGAATTTCTTCAGCCTCCTGAGGTTGAAGAGGCGCTGCTGCGCCTTCTTCACGATGCTGTCTGTGTGAGTGGACCAATTCAGTTTGTCTGTGATGTGTATGCCGAGGAACTTAAAACTTGCTACCCTCTCCACTACTGTTCCATCGATGTGGATAGGGGGGTGTTCCCTCTGCTGTTTCCTGAAGTCCACAATCATCTCCTTAGTTTTGTTGACTATAAACTGACTAGAGGGAGCATCAATATAACCTGACCAGAGGGAGCCAGTCATCACAAAAACCCGTCCAGAGGGAGCAGGTCAACACTATAACCTGACTAGAGGGAGCCGGTTGTCAATATAACCGGACTGAGGGAGCCGGTCGTCAACATGACCTGACCAGAGGGAGCCTGTCATCACTATAACCTGACCAGAGGGAGCCAGTCATCACTATAACCTGTCCAGAGGTAGCCAGTCATCACTATAACATGACCAGAGGGAGCCAGTCATAACTATAACATGACCAGAGGGAGCCAGTCATCACTATAACCTGTCCAGAGGGAGCCAGTCATCACTATAACCTGTCCAGAGGGATCCAGTCATCACTATAACATGACCAGAGGGAGCCAGTCATAACTATAACATGACCAGAGGGAGCCAGTCATAACTATAACATTACCAGAGGGAGCCAGTCATCACTATAACCTGTCCAGAGGGAGCCAGTCATCACTATAACCTGACCAGAGGGAGCCAGTCATCACTATAACATGACCAGAGTGAGCCAGTCATCACTATAACCTGACCAGAGGGAGCCAGTAATCAAAATAACCTGACCAGAGGGAGCATCAATATAACCTCACTAGAGAGAGCCGTCCGTCAACATAACCTGACCAGAGGGAGCCAGTCATCACTATAACCTGACCAGAGGGAGCCAATCATCACTATAAGATGAACAGAGGGAGCCAGTAATCAACATAACCTGACCAGAGGCAGCCAGTCATCACAAAAACCGACCAGAGGGAGCCAGTCATCACTATAACATGACTAGAGGGAGCCGGTCGTCAATATAACCGGACTGAGGGAGCCGGTCGTCAACATGACCTGACCAGAGGGAGCCTGTCATCACTATAACCTGACCAGAGGGAGCCAGTCCTCACTATAACCTGTCCAGAGGGAGCCAGTCATCACTATAACATGACCAGAGGGAGCCAGTCATCACTATAACCTGACCAGAGGGAGCCAGTCATCACTATAACCTGACCAGAGGGAGCGAGTCAACACCACAACCTGACCAGAGGGAGCCAGTCATCACTATAACATGACCAGAGGGAGCCAGTCATCACTATAACCTGACCAGAGGGAGCCAGTCATCACTATAACCTGACCAGAGGGAGCGAGTCAACACCACAACCTGACCAGAGGGAGCCAGTCATCACTATAAACTGACTAGAGGGAGCATCAATATAACCTGACCAGAGGGAGCCAGTCATCACAAAAACCCGTCCAGAGGGAGCAGGTCAACACTATAACCTGACTAGAGGGAGCCGGTTGTCAATATAACCGGACTGAGGGAGCCGGTCGTCAACATGACCTGACCAGAGGGAGCCTGTCATCACTATAACCTGACCAGAGGGAGCCAGTCATCACTATAACCTGTCCAGAGGGAGCCAGTCATCACTATAACATGACCAGAGGGAGCCAGTCATCACTATAACCTGTCCAGAGGGAGCCAGTCATCACTATAACCTGTCCAGAGGGAGCCAGTCATCACTATAACATGACCAGAGGGAGCCAGTCATAACTATAACATGACCAGAGGGAGCCAGTCATAACTATAACATGACCAGAGGGAGCCAGTCATCACTATAACCTGTCCAGAGGGAGCCAGTCATCACTATAACCTGTCCAGAGGGAGCCAGTCATCACTATAACCTGACCAGAGGGAGCCAGTCATCACTATAACATGACCAGAGTGAGCCAGTCATCACTATAACCTGACCAGAGGGAGCCAGTAATCAAAATAACCTGACCAGAGGGAGCATCAATATAACCTCACTAGAGAGAGCCGGCCGTCAACATAACCTGACCAGAGGGAGCCAAACATCACTATAAACCGACCAGAGGGAGCCAGTCATCACTATAACCTGACCAGAGGGAGCCAATCATCACTATAAGATGAACAGAGGGAGCCAGTCATCAACATAACCTGACCAGAGGGAGCCAGTCATCACAAAAACCCGCCCAGAGGGAGCAGGTCAACACTATAACCTGACTAGAGGGAGCCGGTCGTCAACATGACCTGACCAGAGGGAGCCTGTCATCACTATAACCTGACCAGAGGGAGCCAGTCATCACTATAACCTGTCCAGAGGGAGCCAGTCATCACTATAACATGACCAGAGGGAGCCAGTCATAACTATAACATGACCAGAGGGAGCCAGTCATCACTATAACCTTACCAGAGGGAGCCAGTCATCACTTTCACCTAAACTGAGGGAGCCGGTCTTCAACATAACCTGACCAGAGGTAGCCAGTCATCACTATAACCTGACCAGAGGGAGCCAGTCATCACTATAACATGACCAGAGTGAGCCAGTCATCACTATAACCTGACCAGAAGGAGCCAGTAATCAAAATAACCTGACCAGAGGGAGCATCAATATAACCTCACTAGAGAGAGCCGGTCGTCAACATAACCTGACCAGAGGGAGCCAAACATCACTATAAACCGACCAGAGGGAGCCAGTCATCAAAATATCTTGACCAGAGGGAGCATCAATATAACCTGACCAGAGGGAGCATCAATATAACCTGACTGGAGGGAGCCAGTGATCAACATAACCTGGCTAGAGGGAGCCGGTCGTGAATACGACCTGGCTAGAGGGAGCTGGACTTTGTAAATTCTGCCCTTCTGCTCCTGAAGTTTTCAGTAATAAATTAATAGACTACAGATAGATCGACTAATAGACTAGCAATAGACTACACCAGCAGTCGGCATCTTTTTCCATTGGGATTGCCAATTTATCTGACCATTTCTACCAATCTGTGTGCCAGTTATGTTTTTCATATGCACATTTTCGTGGAAGAGTTTAATTTAATTTATAATAGTATCTCAAAATTGTCTGTGTTTAAACTACATTCTATCTAAATCTAAATGAAAATTAAACAAATCTACAAGTAACTTTTAATTTCATTGCCAACCATGTAAAAAAAATAGCCTGCAGGTAGAAAATATCCTTATAAAAATAAATATCCTAGAAATCACATTGGCTGCACATGGCCTGTCTACAACAAGCTTGAAACATTGTATCAACTATCAACTGTGTCAGAGAAACTCGGATAGCAAGCTAGCAACATTGTATAAAATATTCTGGGCCCTCAGTTTCCTGCTCCAGTGAGTTCTGGACAGACACAGCTGTCGGCTATTCGTGCAAACGATAAGTAATCAGGTATTTTATGACATTTCCACTGGATCAGGGCATTACATTTTTCCCTTTTATGCTGAGTGGTTATCAAAAGGGTGAAAGATGGAAATATTTTATGAAAATACTTTGTGGAACTATTGTCATTCGCAATTGATTTTGATTAGACTTTGTTTACTTGCTTTTTGGAGGTGAAGAAAAATTACTTTGATTAGCTCCACCACTCATTAGTGGTGCAGTGTTAAGACAATCAGAAATACTATCAGACATTCCCAAATGGGCACATTTATAGGCCTAAAATTGTGTGCAGGCCAGGTAGACTAGTCCTACTTCTATATGAGTAATCAACATTGACAGGAGTGTTTCAAACAAAGACAATTAATACATTTACAAAACTGACGCTGGGTGGTCTGCCAGGGGATGTTTCATTTAGTATCGGTTGGGGAATGATTTTATTTCCCCATAGTATGTTGTACCGAAGTTGACTGGCTGAAAGGGAGTGTAACTTTGATTATTATTACACTTCCCTGAAGGAGGGAAACGAGGTACATCACCTGTTTGTCCCCGCCTTTTCCTGGGTCGATGAAGAGCGGTATTACATTTAAGAAATAAATCCAAGACTCACTCTCATCACCTGTGGAAGGCGGGGCTTCCAGCGAGGCGTGGATTTAATAGTATGTTGTACCTAGTTTCCCTCCTTCAGGGAACAGTAGTTATAGTCATAATGTGTGGATTATATACTATGTTGTACCTAGTTTCCCTCCTTAAGGGAACAGTAGTTATAGTCATAACGTTACGCTTGTCATATGACAAACTTCAACTTAAATGCGGGATCTTGCTGTCGGACAGTTTTTTTGTATTCTGAAATGCACTCGAACTATGTATCATTTAGTTGCTCCTTATGTTACACTGGGAAAACAGTTTTCATGGGCACAGAAAAACTAAATAATTTCAGAGTTTGTTAAATCCAATGGTTTTTAACAGAGTCATCTTGACATTTAAAATCAGTTGACATTTAAAACTTATTGAAACTCTGGGGGCGGTATTTCATTTTTGGATAAAAAACATTCCCGTTTTAAACGGGATATTTTGTCACGACAAGATGCTCGACTATGCATATAATTGACAGCTTTGGATAGAAAACACTAACGTTTCCAAAACGGCAAAGATATTATCTGTGAGTGCAACAGAACTGATGTTACAGGCGAAACCCAGATAAAAATCCAATCAGGAAGTGCCCCATATTTTGAAAGCGCTGCATGCCAATGACTCCTTATATGGCTGTGAATGGGCTACGAATGAGCTTACGCTTTCTACGTATTCCCCAAGGTGTCTACAGCATTGTGACGTATTTTTACGCATTTATGTTGAAGAACAGCTGTAAGGGACCACATTGAGCAAGTGGTCACATGATGGCTCCCGCAGAAAATCTTGCGTAAAGTACAGAGGTAGCCATTATTCCAATCGCTTCTAATGAGAAACCAATTGTCCCGGTGAATATATTATCGAATAGATATGTGAAAAACACCTTGAGGATTGATTCTAAACAACGTTTGCCATGTTTCTGTCGATATTATGGAGCTAATTTGGAAAAAAGTTTGGCGTTGTAGTTGCCTGCATCCGTAATGGGTCTGCGAGCAAACGACCACCCCTCATCACTGTCAAACACTCCCTAAAACACTTCTGCGAGCAGGCCTTTCTAATCAACCTGGCCGGGGTATCCTGGAACGACATTGACCCCTTCCCGACAGTCGAGGATGCCTGGTTATTCTTTAAAAGTGCCTTCCTCACCATCTTAAAAAGGCTTGCCCCATTCAAAAAATGTAGAACCAGGAATAGATATAGCCCTTGGTTCACTCCAGACCTGTCTGCCCTTGACCAGCACAAAAACATCCTGTGGTGTTCTGCATTAGCATCGAATAGCCCCCGTGATATGCAACATTTCAGGGAAGTTAGGAACCAATATACACAGGCAGTTAGGAAAGTTAAGGCTAGCTTTTTTAAACAGAAATTTGCATCCTGTAATACAAACTCAAAAAAGTTCTGGGACACTGTAAAGTCCATGGAGAATAAGAGCACCTCATCCCAGCTACCCACTGCTCTGAGGCTAGGAAACACTGTTAAAACCGACAAATCCACTATAATTGAGAATTTCAAAAAGCATCTCTCTACAGCTGGCCATGCTTTCCACCTGGCTACCCCTACCCCGGTCAGCTGCCCGGCACCCTCCACAGCAACCCGCCATTTCTCCTTCACCCATATCCAGATAGCTGACGTTATGAAAGAGCTGCAAAATCTGGACCCCTACAAATCAGCCTGGCTAGACAATCTGGACCCTCTCTTTCTAAAATGATCTGCCGAAATTGTTGCAAACCCTATTACTAGCCTGTTCAACCTCTTTCGTATCGTCTGAGATTCCCAAAGATTGGAAAACTGCCGCGGTCATCCCCCTCTTCAAAGGGGGAGACACTCTAGACCCAAACTACTACAGACCTATATCTATCCTACCATGCATCTCTAAGGTTTTCGAAAACCAAGTTAACAAACAGATTACTGACCATTTTGAATCACATCTCTATGCAATCTGGTTTCCGAGCTGGTAATGGGTGCACCTCAGCCACGCTCAAGGTCCTTAACGATATCATAACCGCCATCGATAAGAGACATTACTGTGCAGCTGTATTCATCGACCTGGCCAAGGCTTTCGACACTGTCAATCAACACATTCTTATTGGCAGACTCAACAGTCTTGGTTTCTCAAACGATTGCCTGGTTCACCAACTACTTCTCTGATAGAGCTCAGTGTGTCAAATCGGAGGGCATGTTGTCTGGACCTCTGGCAGTCTCTATGGGGGTGCCACAAGGTCCAATTCTCGGGCCGACTCTCTTCTCTGTATACAGCAATGATGTCGCTCTTGCTGCTGGTGATTCTCTAATCCACCTCTACGCAGACAACACCATTCTGTATACTTCTGGCCCTTCGTTGGACACTGTGTTAACTAACCTCCAGACGAGCTTCAATGCCATACAACTCTCCTTCCGTGGCCTCCAACTGCTCTTAAACACAAATAAAACTAAATGCATGCTATTCAACAGATTATTGCCCGCACCTGCCCGCCCATCCAGCATCACTACTCTGGACGGCTCTGACTTAGAATATGTGGTTAACTACAAATACTTAGGTGTCTGGATAGACTGTAAACTCTCCTTCCAGACTCACATTAAGCATCTCCAATCAAAAATTAAATCTAGAATCGGCTTCCTATTTCGCAACAAAGCTTCCTTCACTCATGCTGCCAAACATACCCTCGTAAAACTGACCATCCTACCGATCCTTGACTTCGGCGATGTCATCTACAAAATAGCCTCCAACACTCTACTCAGCAAACTGGACGTAGTCTATCACAGTGCCATCCGTTTTGTCACCAAAGCCCCATATACTACCAAACACTGCGACCTGTACGCTCTTGTTGGCTGGCCCTCGCTTCATACTCATCGCCAAACCCACTGGCTACAGGTTATCTACAAGTCTCTGCTAGGTAAAGCCCCACCCTATCTCAGCTCGCTGGTCACCATAGCAGCACCCACTCGTAGCACACGCTCCAGCAGGTATATCTCACTGGTCACCCCCAAAGCCAATTCCTCCTTTGGTCGCCTTTCCTCCCAGTTCTCCGCTGTCACTGACTGAAACTAACTGCAAAAAACACTGAAGCTGGAGATTCCCATCTCCCTCACTAGCTTTAAGAACCAGCTGTCAGAGCAGCTCACATATCCCTGCACCTGTTCATAGCCCATCTGTATACAGCCCATCTACCTACCTCATTCCCATACTGTATTTATTTATTTTGCTCCTTTTGCACCACAGTATCTCTACTTGCACATCCATCTTTTGCACATCTACCATTCGTGTTTAATTGCCATATTGTAATTACTTCGCCACCATGGCCTATTTATTGCCCTAACTCCCTTATTTGCCCTTATTTGCACTCACTGTATATAGACTTTGTTTTCTACTGTATTATTGACTGTACATTTTGTTCATTCCATGTGTAACTCTGTGTTGTTGTATGTGTCGAACTGCTATGCTTTATCTTGGCCAGGTCGCAGTTGCAAATGAGAACTTGATCTCAACTAGCTTACCTGGTTAAATAAAGGTGAAATATATATATATATATATTTTTAAAGTAGGCGCGCAGTGGATTATGGTCATTGTAGTTAATGTGAGTGGACCAAGTAATAGGGCGTCACTCTAAAGCGGGAAGGTGGAATAAACGAGTCAGGAGTAAGTTTTCTTGATTGAACACAGTTCTCTATTGAGGGCATTGGGTCAACACAAACACTCCAACATAATCAATGAAAATCTTCCAAGGAAAAACATACATCTTCTTCTCCAGATGAAACAAGAACATAATAGGATTATCTTTAAACTACAACAAAAAGTCACGGGATTGTCACCGTCTTAGTGGTTCTTCCTGGATAGCTCCTCTCTCTCGGTGGCCATCTTCCAGAGATAGTTTTCCCCCTCTCTGCTGGTTCCAATCTCTCTCTTATAGGGGAAGGAGAGTATGTCATTAGTACCGTCAGCTGTGCTTAATTGCCTCTGGTTACCTTGTCTCCCATGCCTTGTTGGGCTACTATCCATGAGCCCAGCCTGCCCTCTGGTGGTCCTTCCACATTAATTACAATGTTTTATGCACTAAACTATGTAGAATATTGGCTTGTTGGAAACTACAACTCTCTACTACATCTCACAGTTCAGTCTGGGTCCGATTTCTCTCTAGAGAAACAACAACTCTCTACTACATCACACAGTTCAGGTTGGATCTGATTTATCTCTGTGCAATGTTGTGAGGGAAAATCTGTGTTAACCTCTTTAAGTTGAAATTACTTCTAATGTGTTGAAGGATCTCTAAGGTTGAGAAGTGTATGTTTGTGTGGGTCTGCAACCACACATCCTCTGGACAGACAGGCCAAAGGCGCTTGGCCCAATTCAGGGAACCGTTGATCTACTGTCAAGTGATTTCCTGTTGTTTTGACACCTCACTAGAAGACTAGAATAACTAGCTGTTGCTACAGACGGACACACAGACACATACAAGATCACGTGTTTAATATATGCACAAGAGAGTTTGACTATATAAGGCTTCTGAACTCCTTGGGTCATCGAGCTCTCGGCCTTCCACCTCAGAGTGTAAGGCTGACCAGCTACAGTATTGCAATTCTTGTCAAATAAAGGTTGATTGTTTGAAGAAATTACAAAGCCTCTCCTGATTGGTTAGAATTTCCACCAGAATGTGCAGTAACAATGATGGACCAGACTCATAGTACAGAATGAATGACTGACTGCCCAGTTAGACATCAGTTCACCGTCTCACCTCATACTGTATTGGAGCAGCAGCAGCTGACTGCCCAGTTAAATTGGGTTGATGTTTGGCTCTGAATATGTCTCTAAATTATTTATTATTATAATATAACATACAAATAATGAATAACGAAGACAATGATGGTTTTCTGTGAATAGCTTCCATAACGTTACTATAGTTAATTAACGTAAATATTAGAAAGCCGGGTTTGACCGTCGGCGTTGTGAGCTACAGTACAGTACCGTTATCCAGCTATATAACATTATGTCCTAATTAGGCAGAACTAAGTTTGGATTATTTCCTGAACTATATTCTTTCCCATATATTGTATATCGTTTCCATAAAGCCAACATTGCTTTACACTCTCATGAACGTAAATTTCCAATCTAGAGCAGTTCTCACTTTTGTGATAATAAACTAGCTAACATTAGCTTCGTTAACCAACTAAGGATGGTGACCTGTCCAGACGAGATGTTACAACGAACTGAATCGTCATTGGAGGTCTTCCTCTTTATATAGCCTGCTACAGCATGCAATGCTATTAACTCACAAGGGGGCATAATGTTACATGTACAATACTATCCCATTTTGGAAACGTTACATGTGCTTTTAAGACTATTCTTTGTCAACATTTTCTCTTCCTATGAAATTCTTATAGGACAGAACATGGACAATGCAATTGGGATCAAGAAGAAGGTACAGATATGTTGTAGGACAGCTGCATTTGAAGTGTACATTTAACCCACATAGCAGTAAATACAAACTGAAATCTATTAGCATACAAATGTGTGCAAATTATCTTTTCAGATCTTCTCAGAAATGAATAAAGTCTATGGAATGGATAAAGACAAAAATATAATTCAAGGACTAGCAGAGGTAGAGAGGCGAGGCAGGGGTGAGGACATCATCCTGCTATTTTGACAGTCCCTGAAGGACAATATAGAAGAGGTATTTGCTCTTATTCCTTCCCTTTCTCTAATGTATTTTGTAATAAAATTAGCATGTGTAGTAAGATCATTGATTTACTTTACTAGGACTGGAGACCACAGCAGTGATTCTGCTCTTGCCCAACCTCTTCAATGAGGGCCTGTGTGGCCTTTATGTCCGTGACAAGGTATGCCTATGCACCAATCATCTGTTTCTTCATAAATATAGGTGTGCATGCTTATATAAAACTACAGCTGAACATTTGTTATGTTCTTTGTTAATTGTATGTGTATTAATCTTTTCTTACTTTTGTTGACGCAGATTTCACCACTCTTCACTCCTTTACTGCACATCGGCGGAAATCCATTTCACCATGAGAGTGAAATCCCGCTGGTCATTGATGGGGAGAACATCCACGCCCTAGAGGACATCCCCGTGGGATTTTTATTTTCTAGAAATTTCCCAAAAATGTCAGAGAAACACGTAAGTTACTGTGTTCTGGGGATAGGAGAAGTTGGGGTGAAGTTACCAGGGCCGGTCATAAAGATGGCAAACTTCCTAACATAACTAAGTGGATACAATATACACACTAAAGCTGAAAAATCTGTATTTAGCATCAAGTCTACAATGTTGTTGGTTAACCTATGATTCATTTTTAATGTATGTTGTTTTTATTGTACATCATTATTTATATATTTTTAAATGTCATGAAAAGCACTATACAAAGTAAATGTATTTCTGCATGTCTGCAGAAATGTTGCAATTTTGTAATGTGTTTTGATTGGTAAATTGTTTTATAAATATTAATTCAAATTTGTGGTGCCACTAAATAAACAATTAATCATTTAAATTAATATTGTCAATATTGTTATTATTACAATATTATTTTATAATGAGGGAGGGTGGTAAAAAAATGAACCCCAAAAGGTTCTTAGAGGAACCATAAGGGGTTCTTCAAAGAACTTATAGGGGTTCCCCCACAGTTTCAAGAACCCCTAAAGGATACTCCAGGAACCCTTACTTTATAGAATATATATTGATAAATGTCACCCTGTCCTAGAGAAATGTACATAGTTATACACAGCCCAATTTGGGATGATTATTTTGGGGCGAAATAGCGGCTACAACAGACAGACCTAATATCGCCCATAATTCTACGTCCTTGGACGTTACGTGCTGAGTGGGTATGACCAAAGTTATTCTAGCTACACTTTGTAGTAAATTTTTACACTATAATAAATGTTTCTGATGCCTCATCGCCTGTTTTCAAAGGGAGTCGGTTTTTACGGGCAATTGCTTTTTATCTTTTTGTCTGAAAGTATTTTCTCAACTGTGATACCAACTCCAGTCTGCAGATGGCGATGTGCGTCTTTCAGGTGATTCTGCCACTGTGACGTATAATCTAGTGGACGGGAAGCTTCTTCATCAACAGTTAGTCAGCCACCTTGGTTCACTCTAACTTTATGGAAAAAGCTTTATTGAATAAATATAGTGTCACCGATGTGAAATGGCTAGCTAGTTAGCTGGGTGCGCGCTAATAGTGTTTCAATCGGTGACGTCACTCGCTCTGAGACTTTGAAGTAGTTGCTCTGCAAGGGTCGCGGCTTTTGTGGAGCGATGGGTAACGATGCTTCGAGGGTGGCTGTTGTCAATGTGTGCAGAGATTCCCTGGTTCGAGCCCAGGTAGGGGAAGCTGTAGTGTTACACTAGCAACTCTCTCATACTGGGAAGACCCCCCTCCTCCCCCGAATTTTTAGGCCTTAAGGGCAGTTTTATTTCAAATGTAGTACCCAGACGAAGAAAATCCAGTAAGCATTTTATAGTTACATCTTTAGGGTAAGTTAACCTAAAGTGGACACACTCCAATCAGTTTCTAGAGCACAATTGCCCAGACTTCGTAGACTGTTTAATAGTGCTAAAACTTGATCTTTATCAAATTATCCATTATAAAACCAATTCAAAACCTACGTTCGTCTACATATGAGTTGTTTAAATTGTATCTATTTATATTCCCAGTATTATTTCATCAAATCTCTAGTAATCGATTATACACATACAATTCATCATATGTATTCCATATAAAACGTAAGAAATTCTCAGGTACTCACAACAACCATTCAATTTGCTTTTTCAAGGACTCTCCATAGCTACAAAGCAGCTCTCCAAACATACTCCCAGCAGAACAAAAAATTAACTTTTGTTTCCCGGACAATGACCATGGGATCCTCAACGGTTCTCTAACCTCCCAGAGACCATGGCAAAAATCAAGTCTCCCAGGAACTATAGACCTTCCGCTGCCTTCTAAAATATCATCCTGCTTATTATCCAAATATCAATCATCTGATTAAGCATATTTCTATATGTTACTATGCAAACGTCAGATTAAGACTCTTTTCCACATTCACACAACTCTCATATCACAGTCACACAATACTATTCCCAAACATACCTAATCAATTAGTTGTTTTTCAATATTTTAACCTGCAGGAATATTTTCATGGTTAGTTCCTAGGATAATGTAACTCATACATTTACATCTTTCAATACTTCTAAAATGGAGTACAGGTTTAAAACAATTACAGTTGCACCTTACTAGCTTATACTATATAATAAATAGTCTTAAATAGTTAACACAGATTCTAGTTTTCATCCAGCTCACACAGATAGCTAACTCGGTCCTCGGTGCCCCCCTCACTCAGGAAAAAACACTCTGAGCCTACGAGGCTTTTATAAAAACTCCACTTGTTTCGCTCATCTCATTCCTTTTTTAAAACTACGTTCGAGATGGGGTATCCACTCAGCTCGCTGCCTCTCAGATCAAAGGTGGGTCCATCTGCTCCGTTCCCGAAGTGCGGTTTCCCTGAGATGCCAAGTTTGAGGGATCCCTCATGCACCATTTACCCAGGTTGTCAGGAGTGGTCACCAAGTCAAGATTCACATCCCCATCACCAAATGTGGTGGTTAATTTCTTAAATATCAAATGAGAGACAAACTTATCACACAAGTCAGAATTAATCTTAAACTAAATCTTTATCCACTTATCAGTAAGGGAGCAGGTCAATACAACGCACAAATGTAAAGTGAATCAATTGAGTGCTCTACGATAATGATGGCTGGTCGACAAATCTCCCCCAGATGATTCGTTGAGAGCCCCGATACAAAAGTACAAAGGTCTTTTATAGCCAAGATACACCCCTTTCAACCTACATTACGAACAACCGATGTATAGAACGGGTCACAAGGTTAAGATTTGTATGAAAGACACTTGGAATTCACTGGAGACAGTATCTGCTGTAAAAACAGTAGTCTTTGTGTAGAGACTAGGGTCTGGCCCTGGGGTCATCTCTCCCTGGTACCATATAGAACAGAAACATGAACTCATGCTCTGGAATGCGGTCTCTTTAGGTTTTATCACCCAAAAGACTTTGTAAATCTCCTGTCAGTGTTATCCCCCAGACGCCCATCCTCAGTAGAATACACAGACACAATAGTTATAAGAACCCTCTATTCTGCTGCATAAAACAACCATTTGATGCAATAAAAGTTTCAGCGTCCACTGAAAGTTGACTAGTAACAACAACTAGAACTCTCGTCCCCTTGGAACGAGCCCAAACAAAACTCATCTCCAATACGGAAAAACGTGCATTCAAAATAAATGTCAACGCACTGGCTAAATGCAAAACACAAAACTTTTTGACTGCGCACCCTTGAGACAAACAGCAACCAAGTTGTCCTTACCACGGGCATGTCTGATTTCAAGAGGAAACTCCTGCAATATCCGTAGTAACTTTCCACCTCACTGTGGAGCTCCTCTCTCTTTTCAGGGTTCACTAGATAGGCATATTGTTGGATCGGGGCCCAGTCCCCAATGTCATGCTCTAGTACATTTGGTTTGGCACATGTGAGAATTAACCCTTTATATTCTAAAAGCAGGGCAACAATGTCAATATAATTGTACCAAAAAATGGTCAGTTGGTTGCATAAATAATTATCATTACTACATGTTTAATGAAATGTAAATATGAAATATTTGATTGCACAGTCTTATTTTCAATGTCTTTTCAATTACATTTTGCTAGGTGGGATAGCCCAATGTCAAAACACAGATTTAACATTTCCAAATACATAACCAATTGAAAACCTAAACACAACTAAAAAAACACATGGAAATCGGAGATATCTTTTACCTCACTGGTTAGAAGAAAACCTGCAGAAGACAGTCAGCTACATTTTGGAGTGATGCATTTAAATTTAGGGGTCGCTAAACAAAGGAACACAACACTTATTTGTCGTCATTCATCGATATCATGTTGAAATCAATTGTGCCGAGAGGAGGGAGATGAGGTTGCACGTCCTGTTAAAACTAACAGCTCAAAAGCCACACGGAATCTGGGAATAATGTGTACATCCCTGGTTAGAGGACAATTTGTAGAAAACAGCTAGCTACATTTTGAAGTGTTGCATTTTGATTCAAGAGGGTCACCAACATGGTAAGTGTAACACAGCTCTTTTTGTGTTAGTCACTTTTTGTTAAATCACATAAATAGTACTCTTTCAATTCATAGCCTGTATTTTTCCCAAGGCTAATATCCATATCACGCTGAAATCAATTGAATGGGGCAAACTTTTAGGGTTCTACATTCTGAAATTCCTTAAAATACTCCTACTACAATGTAAAAACATTCAACATTGTGACATTTTTACATTGATTTCACGAAATAACTCCTTCATGTATGTATTTTCAGATGTTTGATAAGAGATTTTCTATCAAAGTATCTCTTGTCACACTGATCACAGTTATACGGTGTCTCTCCTGTCTGTGTTCTATGGTGCACTGTCAGCTCTCCAGATTGACCAAAACTCTTCCCACATTCTCTCTTGTGTGGGATCACTGATGAATTGTAATGCCTGATGAGGAGGTGAATCTCTTCCCACAGTCAGAGCAGCAGTGAGTTCTCTTCCCTGTGGATCTCTGCAGGGGTTTATTGAGGTGTTCTGATCTGGAGAGACTATTGTCTGCCTCTTCAGCATCACAAGGTTGTTGAAGCTCCCCAGAGGATCCACAATAGTTAAGTATCTCTCCTGTGTGAACAACAAAGTCAGACAGATGATTAAAGGCCCACAACAGCGGAAATCCACTGTAAAAGGTGATGCCAACAGTGTAGCCATGATGTTGTAAAACAATTGACGTCTGTAATAAATGTTAAAATTATTTTACAATTGTCTTAAAATGAGCAAGAACAGTCATATTTTGTCTTGTTTTCACATTAGTAGTAACATTGATGATTGTAGGCTAGAAATAAGATATTCATGTTGTTGAAACTCTAAACAGTGTACCAGACGACTTTTGGTCCATAATATAGGCCCCTTTCTGTGTTTGCTAAAATTGAGGCACGATGGCGATGCACATGCAATTTGATTGGAGAAACTCCTCCCTGCTAATGAGGAAAATGATAGTTATGGATGTACTATATCTGCCTGGAGCAAAAATGGTGAGCAAAGATTTTAGTTTTTTACAATATATTCTGAATGTGAATGGGGGAAAACTCAGGGGAGTAACCTCCATTTCCAGGTTCCTTATGAGTGCATTTCACACTACTTTGGATTATAATTGTAAGGCCCGTTTGAATGTCCTGTTTAATATAATGTTTATGTCATCATCTCAAATTAGCCGCTTGTACTTAAAAACACTTCAACCAGTAAAATGCTCTTTTGCAAGCTGTTCCATCAGCCTGACAATGAGGGTTTGTACACTGTTTACACAATTGGCCCATAACTTCACCTAACAACAAATAAACCTATGTAATGAATGAATAAGCACTTTGGTTGGGGTGCATGACACACAGTGTACTCTAGGACCCATAACAATAACATAGACCTACTGTAGGACCCATAACTTCACCTAACGACAAATATAGGAAAATAGCTCTGTGTGTTGTACAATAGCCTATCCATCAAGGAACAGTTCTCTACACATTGAGTAAGTATCTCTGCCTGCAAACAGAATAACGAGACGCTACTGTAAATCAAGCAGACAATAACACACTATAAACATAAATTTGATAGGGATGTTGGATCCAATGTGGAGCAAGGCATAATTGTCTTTACCAGAGTAATGAATGAAGAAGCACTTTGGTTGTTGTTGCATGTCGTGATGTTTGTCATGTGATTGTCATTCAGAAAATGATTTCCTGGATCAGCTGATGATAGTTGAACATGTGACTAACAAAACAGCTACAGTATTAAGAATTATGTGTAATTATTGAAGAACCGTGTTAATGACAGTATCCATTTGGGTGTTCTCAATAAAGTTAAGGTGACTCTCGATTAGAACCATTGGATTTTGCAAACTCTGAAATGATTTAGAATTTCTGTGCCCATGAAAACTGTTTTCCCAGGGTAATATAAGGAAACTAAATGTTACATAGGTAGAGTGCATTTCAGAGACCTGAATACAAAAAACTGTCCTAACAGGACAATAACCTAAACCACAAGGCCAACTCTATACTGGAGGAGCTTACCAAGATGACATTGAATGTTCCTGAGTGGCCTAGTTACAGTTTGGACTTAAAATGTCTTGAAAGTCTATGGGAAGACTTGAAAATGGTTTTCTAGCAATGATCAACAACCAACTTGACAGAACAGGAAGGATTTAAAAAATAATTATGAATATTCACATGAAGATCAGGCACCTATTGGATGACATCACGACTTCCCATCAAGCCAACTCCTTGAATGCCATACTATGACATCGCTCACTCCTTCAAGTTTGCAGTTGTCGGCCTCCCGGGTGGCGCAGTGGTTAAGGGCGCTGTACAGCGCCAGCTGTGCAACCAGAGACCCTGGGTTCGCGCCCAATCTCTGTTGTAACCGGCCGCGACTGGGAGGTCCGTGGGGCGACGCACAATTGGCCTAGCGTCGTCTGGGTTAGGGAGGGCTTGGCCGGTAGGGATATTCTTGTCTCATCGCGCACCAGCGACTCCTGTAGTGGGCCGGGCGCAGTGCGCGCTAAGGTTGCCACACCTCCGACACATTGGTGCGGCTGGCTTCCTGGTTGGATGAGCGCTGTGGTATCATTTTGTCATTTAGGACCTTGAGCGTATCTGAAAGATAAATTTGGTCGCTTTGTTATAATTAATGGTACTTTACAAGGGCAGAACATTTCTATAATGAATATTTACTTCCCCCCTGCTCACCCCCCTGATTTCCTCACTAAGGTATTTCTAGATTTTTCAGAATTAAACTCGGACACTGCAGTGGTTGGAGGAAAAAGCTATATGAACATGGCGATAAGCCAGGAAAGTACTTGGCATACTTAGCTAAAAAGAGAGCTAACTCTCAGTCAATTGCTACTATTACTGATTCTGATGGTAATCATTTATATGAATATAAATTGATAAGTGACTCATTTAAGAAATTTTATACAAACCTTTATGCCTCAGAACTGCCAAATGATGCACCCAAATGAATGGAGAACTTATTTTGTAAGATTGAGCTCCCTACTATCTCCGAAGAGCAGAGGTCCCTCCTTAATGCCCCTATTACCAAGGAAGAGATAATGTTCGCAATTAAGAATCTGCAAAATGGTAAGGCCCCAGGACCAGACGGGTTTTATAGTGAGTTCTATAAAGAGTTCCATGGCCTGATCCTTGAGCCATTGCGTGATATGTTTAATCACTTATTTTCAAATGACCAACTCCCTCAAACGCTGAGAGAAGCCAACATTTCACTTATTCTCAAAAAGGGAAAATGTCCAGAGTCTTGTTCCTCGTACAGACCAATTTCCCTTCTGAATGTGGATAGAAAATTGCTTTCTAAAATTATAGCCACAAGATTAGAGGACTCACTGCCACTAATTGTGAAAGGAGACCAAACTGGCTTCATTAAGGGCCGTAAGTCATGCAGCAATGTCAGGCGGCTTCTTAATGTAATTCAAGCCTACTAACAAAGTGCTGTGGATGGTCTTGTGCTCTCCCTAGATGCTGAGAAAGCATTTGATCGTGTAGAGTGGTCTTACCTATTATTTGCTCTAAATAAATTTGGTCTGGGTGACAACTTTATAAAATGGGTGAAAGTTTTATTTGATGATCCTCAGGCTGCTGTCCTTACTAATGGGCTGAGGTCAAATAGCTTCTCTATACACAGAGGTACCAGACAGGGCTGTCCTTTATCCGCCCTCCTCTTTGCACTCGTTATGGAACCACTGGCCGAGGCCATCAGGGTAACGCCTGCTATACAGGGGCTGCTCATTGGTGATGTTCACCATAAAATAAGCTTATATGCTGATGATGTCCTGATATTCATCTCTAGTCCCGAGACTTCAATTACATCTCTTATTAATATTATTGAATTATTCAGCGAATTCTCAGGCTACAAGATTAACCTAACTAAGTCAGAGGCTATGCCACTTGGTAGCCTGCACTCTGTACCTAATACTTCTCCCCCCTTCCCTTTTAAATGGTCTCCCTCAGGTTTCATGTATCTGGGTATATTTGTAACTCCTAAATTCCAGCAAATGTACAAAGCCAATTTTGTTCCCTTGTTTGATACAATAAGACAGGATCTGGAGCGCTGGAACTCTCTCCCGATTTCTTGGTTGGTTAGAATATCCCTCTTGAAAATGAACATTTTACCTAGACTACTTTACCCAATCCAAATGATCCCAGTATTACTCTCCAATAAGGTAATAAAGGATGTAAATGGATGGCTAAGTTCCTTTATATGGAGTAAACGCAAGCCAAGACTTAAGATGGCAATATTGCAGCTGCCAAGTTCTATGGGCGGCTTGGACCTGCCCAATATCAGGTTCTATCAATGGTGTGCCCACCTTTGTTATATTTCTGACTGGATCACAAATGATGACTCCTCTATTTGGTTAGACATTGAGACTTCTCTTTCAAAATACCCCTTACAGGATCTTTTATTTTTCAGAAGTTTCAAGTCTGTAGAAGATGACTGCAATAATCCCGTTACACTTTACACACTCAAAGTATGGAGGTCAGTTCAACGCTTCCTGGGAAGGTCCAAACTAACCTCTGCTCTTATCCCAATTCTTAACAACCCAGATTTCAGTCCGGGATTGCTGGATGCTGGCTTTAACTTTTGGCTTAATAAGGGCATACGCAGGCTAAATGACTTATTTGCTGATAAGATTTTATTGTCATTTGAGCAGATGGTCGAGAAATATCGACTCCCAAAGCAGGACTTTTTCCGCTTCCTACAAGTAAGACATTATATTCTGAGCACCACCTTAATTGGTAACCCTGATGTGTCTGTCATTGAAAGAATGCTTTTTTCCACAAAGGAAAATGTCTGTAAGTCTGTTTTATGATACTTTAAGGTCCTTTTCTGCTGTCAACACACAGAGGGTGAAACAAGTGTGGGAGAAATAAGTGTCTGTTACTATTGACAAAGAGATGTGGGAGGACATTCGGAGATATGCAAAAACAATATCTATATGTAATCGTACTAGAGCAATCCAATTAAGAATAATACACAGATTGCATATATCCCCAAATCGCAGACATGCTTTTAGCCCCACTTCCTCTTCCCCTCAGTGTCTTAAATGCAAAACTGATACAGGCACCCTAACACATTGTTTATGTTCATGTACCAAAATACAAAGATACTGGTCTGGTGTTCTGCAAGAAATTGAAAAGATCCTAGGGGTTGATCTAGAATTGGACCCAGTTTCTTTACTGTTAGGTCTCCCTAGTAGGCATGTTACTTCTGTGGGTAAAAGGAGGCTTTACAACATCCTTACCTTCGCAGCGAGGAAAAACATCCTTTTACAGTGGATTAGTGATAAGGTTCCTTCTATTAAAGATTGGCATAAGATACTATTTGAATGGGTGCCTCTGGAATATCTGACATGTACATCACATTCTAAAACAGATCAGTTCTACAAAGTATGGGAACCTTATCTAAATTACCTAGAACCTGAGGTATCAGCTATTATGCTGCAAGGATTCTCGTAGAATGGCGGGGATCTATGTATTTCAGAACTACATTGTACGTTCCATGTGTGGAACCTAACCTCTTAGTTTAAACTGAGCTTTTTTGTTTAATTTCTGTTTGTAAGTTTGTTTAAAATGTATGTATTGAGAGACGCAATGATGATGATGGGGTGAGAGAAGCACCGAGCGGGAAGAGGAAAATGGTGTACGTATGTATGGGTGTGTATGTGTGTGTGTGCTTACGCGTATATGTGTGTATATGCATGAGTGTATGTATGTATATGTATGGGTGTGTGTATGTATGTATGTGTATGTATGTATATCTATGTATATATATATGTATGTACGTGTGTATGTTCGGCCCCCTTGAACTTTGCGACCTTTGCCACATTTCAGGCTTCAAACATAAAGATATAAAACTGTATTTTTTTGTGAAGAATCAACAACAAGTGGGACACAATCATGAAGTGGAACGACGTTTATTGGATATTTCAAACTTTTTTAACAAATCAAAAACTGAAAAATTATTCAGCCCCCTTAAGTTAATACTTTGTAGCGCCACCTTTTGCTGCGATTACAGCTGTAAGTCGCTTGGGGTATGTCTCTATCAGTTTTGCACATCGAGAGACTGACATTTTTTCCCATTCCTCCTTGCAAAACAGCTCGAGCTCAGTGAGGTTGGATGGAGAGCATTTGTGAACAGCAGTTTTCAGTTCTTTCCACAGATTCTGGATTGGATTCAGGTCTGGACTTTGACTTGGCCATTCTAACACCTGGATATGTTTATTTTTGAACCATTCCATTGTAGATTTTGCTTTATGTTTTGGATCATTGTCTTGTTGGAAGACAAATCTCCGTCCCAGTCTCAGGTCTTTTGCAGACTCCATCAGGTTTTCTTCCAGAATGATCCTGTATTTGGCTCCATCCATCTTCCCATCAATTTTAACCATCTTCCCTGTCCCTGCTGAAGAAAAGCAGGCCCAAACCATGATGCTGCCACCACCATGTTTGACAGTGGGGATGGTGTGTTCAGCTGTGTTGCTTTTACGCCAAACATAACGTTTTGCATTGTTGCCAAAAAGTTTTTTTTTGGTTTCATCTGACCAGAGCACCTTCTTCCACGTGTTTGGTGTGTCTCCCAGGTGGCTTGTGGCAAACTTTAAACGACACTTTTTATGGATATCTTTAAGAAATGGCTTTCTTCTTGCCACTCTTCCATAAAGGCCAGATTTGTGCAATATACGACTGATTGTTGTCCTATGGACAGAGTCTCCCACCTCAGCTGTAGATCTCTGCAGTTCATCCAGAGTGATCATGGGCCTCTTGGCTGCATCTCTGATCAGTCTTCTCCTTGTATGAGCTGAAAGTTTAGAGGGACGGCCAGGTCTTGGTAGATTTGCAGTGGTCTGATACTCCTTCCATTTCAATATTATCGCTTGCACAGTGCTCCTTGGGATGTTTAAAGCTTGGGAAATCTTTTTGTATCCAAATCCGGCTTTAAACTTCTTCACAACAGTATCTCGGACCTGCCTGGTGTGTTCCTTGTTCTTCATGATGCTCTCTGCGCTTTTAACGGACCTCTGAGACTATCACAGTGCAGGTGCATTTATACGGAGACTTGATTACACACAGGTGGATTGTATTTATCATCATTAGTCATTTAGGTCAACATTGGATCATTCAGAGATCCTCACTGAACTTCTGGAGAGAGTTTGCTGCACTGAAAGTAAAGGGGCTGAATAATTTTGCACGCCCAATTTTTCAGTTTTTGATTTGTTAAAAAAGTTTGAAATATCCAATAAATGTCGTTCCACTTCATGATTGTGTCCCACTTGTTGTTGATTCTTCACAAAAAAATACAGTTTTATATCTTTATGTTTGAAGCCTGAAATGTGGCAAAAGGTCGCAAAGTTCAAGGGGGCCGAATACTTTCGCAAGGCACTGTATATATATATATGGATGTATGTGTGTATATATATATATATATATATATATGTATGTGTGTATGTATGTATGTATGTATGTATGTATGTGCGTGTATATATATATATACGCGTATATATGTGTAAGTGGGTGCTGTTTTTCTTGTTTTTTTTCTGTGTGCTTTGTCTCTGTTGTTGTATCTCTTAATATGGGTGAAAATTGTGAAATTCCAATAAAAATACTGTTACAAAGAAAGAGAGGATCCAGATTGTTTAGCCCCGCTGATTTGTAGGGGTCCAGATTTTGCAGCTCTTTCAGAACATCAGCTATCTGGATTTGGGTAAAGGAGAAATGGCGGGGGATTTGGTGGGTTGCTGTGGAGGGTGCCAGGCAGTTGACCGGGGTAGGGGTAACCAGGTGGAAAGCATGGCCAGCCGTAGAGAAATGCTTATTGAAATTCTCAATTATAATGGATTTTTTAGTGGTGACAGTGTTTCCTAGCCTCAGAGCAGTGGGAAGCTGGGAGGAGGTGCTCTTATTCTCCATGGACTTCACAATGTCCCAGAACTTTTTTGAGGTAGTACTACAGGATGCAAATTTCTGTTTGAAAAACCTAGCCTTAGCTTTCCTAACTGCCTGTGTATATTGGTTCCTAACTTCCCTGAAAAGTTGCATATCACGGGGGCGGTTCGATGCTAATGCAGAACGCCACAGGATGTTTTTGTGCTGGTTAAGGGCAGACAGGTCTGGAGTGAACCAAGGACTATATCTATTCCTAGTTCTACATTTTTTGAATGGGGCATGCTTATTTGAGATGGCGAGGAAAGCACTTTTAAAGAATAGCCAGGCATCATCTACTGACGGAATAAGGTCAATGTCATTCCAGGATACCCCGGCCAGGTCGATTAGAAAGGCTTGCTTGCAGAAGTGTTTTAGGGAGTGTTTGACAGTGATGAGGGGTGGTCGTTTGGTCGCAGACCCATAACGGATGCAGGTAATGAGGCAGTGATCGCTGAGATCTTGATTGAAAACAGCAGAGGTGTATTTGGAGGGCAAGTTAGTTAGGATGACATCTATGAGGGTGCCCGTGTTTACGGATTTGGAGTTGTAACTGGTAGGTTCATTGATCATTTGTGTGAGATTGAGGGCATAAAGCTTGGATTGTAGGATGGCCGGGGTGTTAAGCATGTCCCAGTTTAGGTCACCTAGTAGCACAAGCTCAGAAGATAGATGGGGGCCAATCAATTCACATATGGTATCGAGGGCACAGCTGGTGGCAGAAGGAGGTCTATAGCAAGCGGCAACAGTGAGAGACTTGTTTCTGGAAAGGTTAATTTTTAGAAGTAGAAGTTCGAATTGTTTGGGTACAGACTTAGATAGTAATACAGAACTCTGCAGGCTATCTTTGCAGTAGATTGCAACACCGCCCCCTTTGGCAGATCTATCTTGGCGGAAAATGTTATAGTTAGCAATGGAGATTTCAGGGTTTTTGGTGGTTTTCCTAGGCCAGGATTCAGACACGGCTAAGACATCCGGGTTAGCAGAGTTTGCTAAAGCAGCGAGTAAGACAAACTTAGGGAGTAGGCTTCTAATGTTAACATGCATGAAACCAAGGCTTTTACGGCTACAGAAGTCAACAAATGAGAGCACCTGGGGAGTGGGAGTGGAGCTAGGCACTGCAGGACCTGGATTAACCTCTATATAACCAGACGAACAGAGGAGAAGTAGGATAAGGTTACGGCTAAATGCTATAAGAACTTGCCGTCTAGGACGTTCGGAACAGAGAGTAAAAGGAGCAGGTTTCTGGGCACGATAGCATAGATTCAAGGCATAGTGTACAGACAAAGGTAAGGTAGGATGTGAGTACATTGGAGGTAAACCTAGGCATTGAGTAATGATGAGAGAGATATAGTCTCTAGAGACGTTTAACTTCTTCGATATAGGGGGCGCTCTTTTAATTTTTGGATGAAAAACGTTCCCGTTTTAAACAAGATATTTTGTCACGAAAGATGCTCGACTATGCATATAATTGACAGCTTTGGAAAGAAAACACTCTGACGTTTCCAAAACTGCAAAGATATTGTCTGTGAGTGCCACAGAACTGATGTTACAGGCGAAACCCAGATAAAAATCCAATCAGGAAGTGCCGCATTTTTTGAAACCGCCTCATTCCAATGACTCCTTATATGGCTGTGAAGGAGCTAGGAGTCAGCTTACGTTTTCCACAAGGTGTCTACAGCATTGTGACGTATTTGTAGGCATATCATTGGAAGATTGACCATAAGAGACTACATCTACCAGGTGGTCGCTTGGTGTCCTCCGTTGCAATTATTGCGTATCTCCAGCTGCAGTATTTTTCCGTTTGCTTCTGATGAGAAGCCAACTGCCACCACTGATAGATTATCGAATAGATATGTGAAAAACACCTTGAGGATTGATTCTAAACAACATTTGCCGTGTTTCTGTCGATATTATGGAGCTAATTTAGAAAAAATGTTGGCGTTGTAAGTGACTGCATTTTCCAGTCTTTTTCTTGGCCAAATGTGATGAACAAAACGGAGCTATTTCGTCTACACAAATAATATTTTTGGAAAAAATGAACATTTGCTATCTAACTAAGAGTCTCGTCATTGAAAACATCCGAAGTTCTTCAAAGGTAAATTATTTTATTTGAATGCTTTTCTTGTTTTTGTGAAAATGTTGCCTGCTGAATGCTAGGCTTAATGCTATGCTAGGCTATTAATACTCTTACACAAATGCTTGTGTAGCTTTGGTTGAAAAGCATATTTTGAAAATCTAAGATGACAGTGTTGTTAATAAAAGGCTAAGCCAGGAGTAGTTTACATGGGTTGCGGTTAGCTATCTGTGATGCACCAGATGAAAATGTTCAGATATTGTGGTAGGAATTCAGGGATATGGAGAGAAAAATAGGTCCAGTATGCTCTGGTTTGAAGCGCGTTGTACGAACTGGCGAGAGCTTTCTGAGCTAAAGGTTACCCGATGACCGCTAGCAGTGAATGGTAGCTGGTAGCTAGCTAGCTTCAGTTGAGGTATTCCAGTTCAGAGGTAAATATAAATACTTAGGGGGAAAAAAACTGATCCACACCACATTGGGTGAGGCGGGTTGCAGGAGAGTATTTTGAAGTTGAGGTGTAGGAAAAATATTAAAAAGAACGCGAAGAAAATATATATACACATGGGACGAGACAAGACAAAGACGTCTGACTGCTACGCCATCTTGGAAACAAGATGAGTGAGTGACAACTGTTCCACGTTGAACCATACAACATATAACTGAAGCATACAGTAGTGCAAGAGTTTGCTGCTGAAATCTCTGTTGACGAGTCTACGATATGTAAAACACTAAACAACAATGGTGTTCATGGGAGGACACCACGGAAGAAGCCACAGCTGTCCAAAAAAACTTTGCTACATGTCTGAAGTTTGCAGAAGTGCACCTGGATGTTCCACAGCGCTACTGGCAAAATATTCTGTAGATAGATGAAACTACAGTTGGGTTGTTTGGAAGGAACACACAAAAAAAGGCACAGCACAGCAACATCAAAACTTCATCCCAAATGTAATGTATGGTGGAGGGAGCATCGTGGTTTGGGGCTGTTTTGCTGCTTCAGGGCCAGGACAGCTTGCTATCATTGAGGGAAAAATTAATTCCCAAGTTTATCAAGACATTTTGCAGGGGAATGTTAGGCTATCTGTCCGCCATTTGAAGCTCAACAGAAGTTGGGTGATGCAACAGGAAAACGACCTAAAACACAATAGTAAATCAACAACAGAATGGCTTCAACAGAAGAAAAAACGCCTTCTGGATTGGCCCAGTCAGAGTCCTGACCTCAACCCGATTGAGATGCTGTGGCATGACCTCGAGAGCAGTTCACAGCAGACATCCCAAGAATATTGCTGAACTGAAACAGTTTTGCAAAGAGGAATGATCCAAAATTCCTCCTGACAGTTATGCAGATCTGATCCACAACTACAGTAATGTTTGGTTGCGGTTATTGCTGCCAAAGGAGGGTCAACCAGTTATTAAATCCAAGGGTTCACATACTTTTTCCACCCTGCACTGTGAATGTTTACACTGTGTTTTCAATAAAGATATGAAAACGTATATTCGTGTGTTATTAGTTTAAGCAGACTTTGTTTGTCTATTGTTGTGACCTAGATGAAGTTTAGATCACATTTTATGACCAATTTATGCAGAAATCCAGGTATTTCCAGAGGGTTCACATACTTTTTCTTGCCACTGTATACTGTATCTTACCCCAGCTGTAGGTCCGTTGTATTTGTGATCGTTTTAAGCCTCAACATCAACCAGCTCTGGTGGCATTGGGGACTTGGGATGCTTGCTCTCAAAGTGCTGTTTGAATGTCTTCAGGTCAGGCATTTGCATCTGTAAGGTTCAGGTAAGGAATGGAGGATATTAACAATCATTGGCTGAGACTGAATTTTCGAGTGACAAACAAAGTAATAAGATGCATAAAACTACTACACATCACACAGGCCAGTACAATGGCCTGCACTGAGAGAAACCTAAAGGTAGGCATGTGAAATGTTCAGGTTGCTGCACAGACTATGGATGCTCTAGTCTAGAGTGCTAGGCATTTGTTCAACTCTCTAAGTGGTTAAATCACTCTGACGTTCAGGCGTGGTTGGAGAGACTGCTGGTGCTGGTGAGCTTCTGCCCCTATTTTAGATCGTCACACAAATATTCCCTCACCCATGTCCAGGGGTCTCAGTGTTATGTCCCTTGAAATATATGTCCTTTTGGTGAGTTGGCAACAAATACAATCATCTTAAATTGACATGTTGAATTTTTTTGCCATAGTAAATTGTATATTGCGCAAATGTTTGACAGTTTGTGTTATTACCTTACACAAGCTTACATTTTCACCCTATAAAACTTAGTGGAATTACATAAAATGTTAACCTCAGATTGGTGATGTTAGTCTAAAAGTTTATAGACATCACAATGACAAGATTGATTGTTTTAAACAGATCTGTCACGACTTCCGCCGAAGTCGGTTCCTCTCCTTGTTCGGGCTGTGTTCAGAGGTCGACGTCACCGGTCTTCTAGCCATCGCTGATCCACCTTTCATTTTCCATTTGTTTTGTATTGTTTTCCCACACACCTGGTTTATATTACCTCATTACTTGACGTGTATATAACCCTCTGTTCCCCCCGAGCTTTTCGAGCTAAAGGTTACCCGGAATTGTTTGTTGTAAAGTGTATGTGCACTTCAGACTGGTTTACGACGGTTTATTTCAACCCATCATTTGTTGTTCTGGGTGCCGTTAGTTTTTTCCTCATTAAACTGCTCTGGTTATTACCCAGTTCTGCTCTCCTGCGCCTGACTTCCCTGCAGCCCGTTACGCACCTCTTACAAGATCAATATCTTAGGTTTTGTACCATTGATTTTTCCAAGCGCTGGGATGCGCAGAACTTAGAATGCGGAGTTAAGGAAATGCCCAGGAAATGGCACAGAAAATTTGGGGTGGTCTCTCCATAAAAGTTAATGGCCACACACCAATACATGGATTTGACAGTCAAATTACTACTTAAATAGCAGTAAACTGTTGTCACTGCTGTTATTCTATAGAGGGTTGTGATTCGTTTAGGTTAACTAACAAAAAAGTGGTCTGGTCCCTTTTCCACGATGGAAGCCTCCCGAAATCAACATCCAACATTCCAAAATATAGATATAAGCCTTCAAGTGCTCATCTAACCAACTTCTTCAGAGCCAGTCAGGGCCAGTCATGTTGCCCCCAGGCGCCCTGAAACCCAACCCCCATAAGAAGAAGCCCAAATACAATCTGCCCTTGCCCAGTATACATACAAGGTCAGGGGACAACACTGGTTTTTCGTCTTGTAGTTAAACTTGTTTTATACACAGTTTAAAGGGATAGACAAAATTGCTTAAGTTGCGTTTACATTTCATTTCAAATCCAATACATCCAAAGTGTACATTATTCTTTCCTGGTTCATAACATATTTTTTGGCCCCTTTCAGATCACAGCCATGTCAAAAGTGGGCGTCAGGCTTGTAAGAGAGATTAATTATTTGTGAGATTCAGTGAACAATGCCGGAAGGTGAGATTCTATCTCTCTTAACTGCTCATTGTACTGAATAGATAATCATGAGCTAACATTGTACCACCTTATTTGCTATAACACAGTATTTTTAGGGAAGCAAGGCATTTGTGTAGGATGTGCATTGTAGAGTACGTTCTTTGCATTCTTTATCATGTATTTCTCATAGAAAGAGTCTATTCTAGTCATTCATCTAATCTTGTAATTCGATTTCTATGGTATTTCTCTCCATTAGGACTGGGTATTGGCTCCTACGGGTTACTCTGCCTTCTACTGTGATGGAGAATGCAGTCACTTTGACATTCAGAGCACTGGGCAGAAATCACATCGCGTCATCACCCACCTTGGGCCTTCGCGATGCTTTGTTTTAATTAAACAGTCGGATTCCCCTGGTCCCCTCTGTGTTCCTGCATGAACTCCACCACCCACACTATGATCCAACTAGTGGTCAGTATGCACTACTACACCCTCTCTCACATGAACGCTAACATTACTGGTTCCATGGGAAAGATGGCAAATGGTTCAGACATTAATGGAAATATAAAAAACTAAGATACCCAAGTTACCGGAGTCTACAATGGCAGACTGTTAATGTAGAGTAGGGATAGCGAGAAGTAACATTCAAGACGGAAGCAATTATCCCCTCTAGTGGTATACTTTATACTGTACCAGGTTACTACACACACTGATAATACAAAACATTGAGGACACCTGCTCTTTCCATGACAGACTGACCAAGTGAAAGCTATGACCCTTTATTGATGTCACTTGTTGAATCCACTTCAATCAGTGTAGATGAAGGGGAGTTAAAGAAAGATTTTAAAACCTTGAGAGAATTGAGACATGGATTGTGTGTGTTATTCAGAGGGTGATTCAGCAAGACAAAAGATTGAACTGCCTTTGAACGGGATATGGTAGCAGGTGCCAGGCGCACCGGGTTAAGTGTGTCAAGAACTGCAACACTGCTGTTTTTTTCATGCTCAACAGTTTCCCATGTGTATCAAGAATGGTCCACCACCCAAAGGACGTCCAGCCAACTTGACACAACATGGGCTAGCATCCTTGTGGAATGCTTAGGGCAGCTTGTAGAGTCCATGCCACGACAAAGTGAGGCTGTTCTGAGGGAAAAAGGGTGTGCAACTCAATATTAAGATGTTCCTAATGTTTTGTACAATCAGTGTATGTAGTCCTACATGTTTTTAAATAGTACAGTATCACAAACCACAGTACAAAACCATATAAAGTGTGGACCTGCAGTATCTGTAAATCAACTAAACGTTGTTTTTTATTTCCATATGCAGATAATAAAGCATCGTTGTTCATGTAATCTAATATTAGCATTATACCTCTAGGAAGAGGAAATGGTCATAAAATCAAATAGATGAAAAGACTAAAAATGTTTTTGTCAAATTCAGTGCAAAGTAATGTCGTGCATTGGTGTCTAGATCCCTGTTGGGTGGCAAAGTGTCACAAGAATCCTGTGGGGAGAGAGAACAAGAGAATACATTAAATTAATGGGTGTTAACTAATTAGGGTTCAACAAAGCACTTCAAGTCCTCAATTCCCTCAAAAGAGAGAGAGACGGAGAAAGGAGTATGGTCCCTGCAGTAGGACTACATGCTGGCCATGAGGTTCTCCAAGTGGTACTCCAGGAGGCTGGAGAGCTCAGTGACCAGAGACTCCGGGTTAAAGTAGCAGGCCAGCTGCTGGCCAAACATGTCATCTAGCAGAGCCATCAGCCCGCCCTGAAGAGAACACCACACAACACATAGAAAATGGCTCTGAGTTACTAGCTTATCAAGAGGAGAGAGACAATTTGAAATACTCCCCCTAAAATGGCATTGAAACCTGGTTAACCATGAATAAGGAAGTAAAAAGGAAGTACACTAAGAATATGGAAGTAAACAGGAAGTAACCTCTTGACTCTTACATAGAGCAGCAGCAGGTATCTGTTGGCCTCTGGCTCCATGTTGGCAGCAGTGGGCAGGAAGGTGTACAGGAGAGCGTACAGACGCTCCACGAACCCACCAGGGTGCTAAAGGAAACAAAGGAGGAGAAAAGAGGAGAGAATAGAAGAGAAGAGGAATTTAAGTGAAACTGCTAATAGAGAGATATCCAAACATGTACCAGTGAGATGCTACTTACCACCATCAGGGACTTCTGAGCTGTCATCATCCCAAACAACACCAGCTCAAAGAGGACATTGATCATGTTCACATGATGGATCTAGGACAAGAAAACACATTTGGAGAAAATAGGAATGATTTCATATAGATCAGCTACTGTGATGTATAAAATACATGCATGTGGAAGAACTCAGTGAGACTTGAAAGAGTTAATGAACTCACCTTTGCCTCAGCCAGCCAGTCTCAATGTCATTCCGTTTGGAGGGGTAACTCAGGTAGTCCACAAAGTCGTTATAGGTACCGATGAACTTGTCCTCGTCCTATGACAAAGAAAAGAGCATCTTAGTGAACAGAACACATTTCCCCTCAGGGATGCTCTCTTTCCCTTGAAAGAGACTGAGTTAGTGAGTTTCCATGTGGTTGGCCTGAACCAGTGCGCCCAGGAGGACCTTTTCCGCCACAAACAGATGGTTCCTGCTCAGGGTGGAACCAAGCAGGGTCTAAGGAAGAGGGAAGAGTTAGGGTGAGACATCTTCCTCTAGGAGACAACAAGAAGTCACAGAGAGAAAAATAAAAGTGGGTCCACTCACAGTGAAGGCCTGGCACAGGGAGACGAGCCTCAGGGAGATGTCCTCCACTCTCTTGGTGGTAAGGTAGCGGCTGTGAAAGGGAGGGAATGGAGCATGTCAACCATTAGAGTCAATGGGGGACAACAGCATTATGACCACTATCCTTCAGCATCTGACAATCCCAGACTACACAGACGTTTAGAGGAACTCACTTTAGCAGAGGAACCTCCCTCTCCTCAGGCAGCAGGTCCTCCTCCCAGCCCTACGACAACAAAACAAGCATTCAAAATCAGTGACCAATGCAATGACATAACAAACAATCGGTCAATGGAAGGATCTTAATGATCCTAGTCAATAGTATGTGTGTGTAACGTCTGACCTCATAGCAGTTGTGGCCCTCAGGCTCTGGGTCAGTGAACTGCTGAGTGGTGGGCGTAGAGAAGGAGGCAACCTCCAACCACGCTGAAGAGGAGAGAAGCCCATCCAGCCCCATGTGGACAGTGGCATACACCCCTGAGACATTAGACTTCTGCTCAAAACACACACAACACACCTGTTTACCACACACACGATATTAGAAAACACACCGAATCTAATGCAAAAATGCCCAGTAATGTCTAGTCTATATACATAGGAAATAGTTTATTTACCTGGTAGCAGCCAAGCGTCACATCCACAGACGTCTCGTGGCGGAGGTGATACGCATAGTGGGTCACCCTGCCAGACACACGCTGACAGAGAGAGAATACATGTTAAGGCCAAATGGAATAAGTGAAGAAAAGTCTAATCTAATTATATTTCAGTAGTATTTACATCTTACCTGGATCCAAGTGATGGACTGCACTTTGGTGGCACAGTAGGGGATGCGCTCTGGACTAAGCCTGGCTGTCTCCTTGGAGATGGCCCACACCAGTTGAGTCTCCAGGACTCTCACACTACTCACGTGGTGCATTCTCTCTACCACCTGCTGTGGAGATAAACAACAAGACAACATCAACAAAACCACTCCAGCAATTGCTGTGACACATTTCCATCTAGATCAAATGACTGACAATGTAGATTAGGATTAGGTAGTTACAGTAGGGGGTCTCTTACCCTGATCACTACAGGCCCACAGTACAGGGGGCTGAATCTAATCTGAATCAACTGCCAATTGCCAGTGGCCTGAAAAGCAGAAAGCAGACAAGATATTTGTTTCATGTCAAAGAGACACAATTTGAATATCTGGGATAGTTTTCAAACATAAAACCCCAAACTTTCAGGAAATTGTACCTCAAGGATAGTCTGCACATCTGGCACATCCTCAAGGATGATAGCAGCATTCTGGACATCAAGGAGGACTGTCAGCTGTGGAACACCTGGCACATCATCCAATGGCACATCCAACTGGACTTCATCCAGGACAGTTGTTTCTAAAATGAGGAACATTGGAATATAAAATAAACAATTGTTAGGACATAAAACGTAGCAGATTGCTAATACTAGCTAGCTAGGTAGCAAAAGTTGATTGCTTAGCAACAGTTACTAAAGTTAATGTTAGCTAGCAAGCTAGCTAGCTACAACATCTCTAGCACAAGCATTTTTGGCAAGTCTGAATGATAGAAATACACAACATTTCGCATATTGTAATGACATTGTTAAATGTAGTAAAATAAGAGTTTTAAACTCCACATACCCTCTTCGAAGTCGCTGTCGCTGTCCACCTGTCGACGATAACGAACCGTGCAAAACAGAAAAAGACAAGAAGAACAAGCCACAAATGAATTTGAACAACCTGTCGACGCAGTAGGCCGCCGACGTCCACGCACTCTCTCCGCCAGTCTTGAAAAACACCCAGGCATTTTCCACTCGATTGTTCTATCTCAGGTCTCAAAAATCAAACAAGTTTGTTGTCAGCAGCAAACTGAAGTTGTTGTTTTCGCCCAGAAAACAGTCCATAGAACGTCGGTTAGATGTCTCTTGGCAACACACGTTCGAAAATGATTGTTTACAAAATTGACAACTGTGTTGCCATAGAAATGAGTTTGGAATTATATGATTCCCTTTAGAATCCGTTAAAATTGCTGGTCTTCATTCTAGTGACGTCGACGTGCTTCTTTGTAGCTCAGTTGATAGAGCATGACGTGTTGTAAAAGATAATGATTTCAGGGATTTTTGTGATGATGAGTTATCTAAAATTGAGATAAAAGACTGTATTAAAAGCCTTATGGACAATAGGTCCCCTGGAAATGATGGTTTAATAAGCAAGTTTTATAAAGCATTCAATGATAAATTGATTCCTTTCATTCTTGGCTTCCTTAAATAGCAAGGTGTAATTACTTTGATTCCCTAACCTAATAAGGATACTCTTTATATAGACAACTGGAGACTCATTAGCCTGTTGAATAATGATGGGAAATTATTTGCCCTTGTGTTTGCTAAGAGGTTGAAACAATGCTTGCATCATATAATTGATGAAGAACAATCTGGTTTTATGCATGATCAACACATTAGTAATAACATCAGGTTGATCTTAGATATGATTGACTATAATGACCTCATCCTTGATGATAGTATTCTTATGTTTGTTGATTTTTATAAAGCTTTTGACACTGTAGAACATGAGTTTATGTTCAAAGCAATACGTTTTTGGGGGGTTTGGAGACAATTTTCTGAAAGCAGTCCAAACTTTATATAGTGGTTGTACTAGCTCTGTAAAATTAGCTCACGGGACATTCCAAAGATTTGATATTGGCCGTGGCATTAGGCAGGGCTGCCCAATTAGTCCCATTTGTATTTTTATTGGTTACTCAAATTATGGCTCTTCATATCAAGAAAGGGAATTTAAGGTGTTTCAGCACTTTTCAAGGAATTTAAACTATGTCAACTGGCTGATGATACCACCATATTTTTAAGAGACAGGAATGATGTTTCTAAAGCAGTTTCCTGTATTGAAGACTTTTCCTTAGTTTCGGGTTTGAAAATTAATATCAACAAGTCAGTCTTATTTCCACTCAAGTATTGTGTTTTACAGGAAGTATATGGTATCCCAGTTAAAGATAAGGTTACTTATCTTGGAATTGTTATATGCAAGGATGAAAAACAAAGGAGTGAATTGAACTTTAACCCCATTATTGAGAAAACAAAGAGGAAATTGAACCTCTGGAACAAGGAGGTCTTGAGGTTTTAGATTTCTGTCACGACTTCCGCCAAAGTCTGTCCCTCTCCTTGTTCGGGTGGTGTTCAGCAGTCGACGTCACCAACGTTATAGCCATCACTGATCCATTTTTAATTTCCCCCTCTGTTTCCTCTCATGTCCTTGTCGGAGATTGTTTGATTGTATGTTTGTGCTAGTTATGTGTTGGTGCGCGAGGGGTTTTGTACCCATTTTTATTATTTTTGTATATTTTGGTTTTGGAGTTTTTTGTGAGCACTTATTAAACAACTCCGTTTATACCAAGTTCGTTCTCCTGCGCCTGACTTCCCTGCCACCAACACGCACGCACCCATTACAATTTCAATACTCTACATCATACTTTTAAATTAAATTGGATTCTGAAGTATGTTAACCCTTTCACACGTACCATCACACGGGTGTGATCGTTCTACAGTGGTCCCTGAAGCGTACGATCACACCCGTGTGTTTAGAACACTCATTTAGAATGCTCGTTTAGAACGGCAGTTTCGAATGACGCAACAATCAGCGTTTGAGCTGACCACACTTTTTTCAGAAACTATTTACACAAACACAGTCTACAAAGTTATGTCCAGAATGTCAGCAGTTTATTTTTGGATGCATTGTTCAGATATTCACAGAAGTAAATATAGCATAACACAATCATCATAACCGGAAAAATGTAGGCTACATTTGTCCTAGCGCTGAGGAAAGATTGACCCAACACAAGCAGTCATATTTTCTAACTCTCGGCTGACATAAACTACAATATGAATTAGCTAATAGCAATATATAATTAATCACATCACGGGTGAGCTCACCATTGATCCAAATAACTAGGCAAAACACTTTATAGAAATTGAAAGTAATCCGACGATTAGTTTCAGCTCGCAGCCATGCATTTTTTCCTCACAGAAACCGAAGATAATAAGAGAAGACGAGATGAGTTTGGTCTGTTTATAGTATGCATGTTGAAGGGGTGTGTCATCTACCGTCGTTCACATCCCATCTTTAATTTCCGGAAGTCCTCAAAAAAAATGGTGAACTTTTACTCACCTCATTTTGTTATAACATCTTTGGTCAAACAGACGTGAATCCCAGAATGCATTGTATGTCAAAAAACATGGCTACACAGCTGGAATTAGCTTAGCTCATCATAATCAGTACAACCTTCAAAAAAGTATTTTACACACATAATATGTGCCCATTACAATCTGTGCAAGAATCGGAATGCATGATTTGTCACCTAGAATTGAAAACATGTGAATAAAACCGTAAATACACAAATAATTGCCACACAAAACATTTTCTGATAGTGATTTATTGATACAAGTGGCGCGTGCTGGCAGTCAACCACATAACCTCCCACTCTGCGCCATTCAGTGTTGTTGTTTATGTATGTTGCTAGTGAGCTAAGCTGTAGCATTAACAATGTCTTTCAAAAGGAGACAACTCACAAATGTGGAAATTCTGGAGATTTTTTAAAATTCTGACAATGAGTCTGAGTATGAAAGTCAGGAATCAGATTCTGACAGAGGAGCTGCCCCCCAACCTTGTAGTCATTGAGAACCCTGAATCTGAATTTCCCTTGTCCATTGAGGAAGTACCAGTTCCCTTTGAAGATGCTGGTGGTGATGGAGGCAGACCGACAGTGGATAAAGTACAGGAGTTCTGTGGTAGCTGGAAGGCCACCAGTCATTTCTCCCCTCCTGGCCCTGCTGTTTGCTTTGACGAGTCCCAGTCTGGAGTGCAACGCCCCTTGCCATTTCCAACTGAGGCAGAGTGTTTCAAGTTGTTTCTGACAGAGGAGCTGGTGGGAGACATAGTTGAGGAGACCAATCGCTATGCCTTAGAGCTACAGGAGAAGAGAGAGACAGGAGTGAGGGGGAAACTCGCTAAATGGGTGACAACCACAATTAGTGAAATGTATACCTTCCTGGTGACAGTCCTTCTCATTGGAATAGTAAAGAAGAACTCCCTAAGAGAATACTGGTTTACACAGGGTCCACCACTGACATCCAACATTATGAGGGGCTTGGGGTGTCCGGGTCCGTGGTGATGACCATGCTGGCTCCTCATCTCGGCAAGGGACACACTTTGTACGTGGACAATTGGTACAGCAGTCCCACACTCTTCCAGCATCTGCAGCAATAAGTGACTGACTGACCTGACAGGTGATCTGACATGTGACTTGCCATGATACTATGCCTTTAGAGATGGGGGTGGAAATGCAGTTGTTGTTCAGTCACTGCATGAATATTAAATATGGGTTATGCATATTCAGTTTTTTGTCCTCTAGTAAAACAAGTTGTCTAACCAACTACCAATACTGCAATAAAATAGATGACTATTACATATTGGCATATGTGTTTTCTTGCTGTGTTTTCATCCAGTAAAACTGTTAAAGAGTGTACGTTAGCATACAAAAGCTGTCCTCATTCTTCAGCTCCAAAGATGTCCAGCTCCAGTTATAATATTGGCAAATAATGTTTCTGAAAGTACAGAATAAAGAGGAATTATTCATTAGAATACAATATAAGGATATAGCAATAAAACAATACTACAAAGAAGTAACATAATAAACACTGCTATAAAAATAGTTTATTGCATTGACAAAATCACAGATTTGAGTTATAACAGTAAGAAACTAACTTTTGAGCTCCACAAGGGGGCAAGGCAGGGCAGAACAGAGCTATGCTGAATAGACCAAATAAACAAACCATGGTCATATTTTTATTTTATTTAACTAGGCAAGTAATTTAAGAACAAATTATTATTTACAATGATGGCCTACACCGGCCAAACTCGGACAACGCTGGGCCAATTGTGCGCTGCATTACGGGACTCCCAATCACAGCCAGTTGTGATACAGCCTGGATTTGAACCAGGGTGTCTGTAGTGCCATAGACCGCTGCTCCACTTGGGAGTCATAAGGCCAGGGTAGCTTCAAAATACAACACAAGCTAATAGTTTTCTGACGCAACTAGCATTGTTTTACAGAGCTAATAGAATAATGTAGCTAGGTAAGCATGATTGACAATAACACCACAAAGGTTATAAAATGTGTAACGTTACCTCACGTGTCCGCAGTTATAAGGAATATATTATGATCTACAGCTACAGCAGAAACGGCATACGGAAACTATTATAACGTAATAAGGCACTTACTTTGATAGAAACGCAGCCTGGATTTGAACCAGGGAGTCTGTAGTGACGCCTCTAGCACTGAGATGTAGTGCCATAGACCGCTGCGCCACTTGGGAGTCATAAGGCCATGGTAGCTTCAAAATGCAACACAAGATAATACTTCTCTGCCGCATTTAGCATTGTTTTACAGAGCTAATAGAAGAATGTGGCTACATAAGCACGATTGACTATAACACCATAAAGGTTATACAATGAGTAACGTTACCTCACGTGTCCGCGGTGATAAAGAATATACACAAATATATTATGCTCCATACATGCAGTACGCTACAATAGAAATGTGGAATGGAAAATGTGAACACGTGTGCAGATCCTGTTCTGATGGGAGATGAGCTGCAGACGTGAACTGCACAAACAATTGGGAAGTGCTTGGGGAATTTTGTCCGTGTCAGAAATGTCCCAAAAATTGAATTATCCGCAAAAGTAAAAATGACTATTTTTATGTGAATGAATGAGGAGGCGGAACACACCTAAATTCAAACTGTTTTTAGAAAATAAAAACTTGTTAGAAAATCATTTGAAATTGAAGTTAAAACAACTTATACATATAAACAGTCTGCGTGCTTTAGTTTGAGGGCAGCGCGGATAAAATGTACTGTTACGTATCAATCACATTCTGGAATGGAGAGAACATTCTAACATCACGTGCATAAAAAAACTCACGCTGGGGCGACCGTTAGAGATATTTGGAACTCACGCATGAAAGGGTTAAGAACCAGAACAGTATTTGCAATGTCTTTCCTAAGTATTTATTTGACTCTGTTGGTGGTTTAGAATTGTTGCTTCGATTAAATTTTGATATTGATACAATCCCAGTACAGTTGGCCAAATTCCATAAGCAGGCAATTTTAGCTTGGATGTTAGCGTATAAACACCATTTTTACCCACAGATACTTTGTATGGAACAAAGATAAACGATTTAAAAAGTATATTTTTCATAACTGGTTTGAGAATACAATTATTTTTGGTTGGTCAGTTACTGAATAAGGATGGATATCTACTCTCATATGGGGAATTTCTTGATAAGTTTAAATTCCAATAACCCCGAAAGAATATGCAATTGTTTTTGATGCGATGCTAAGGTGGTTGTATATCTTTTAAATTCCTCTGTGGTTGATGTAAGTAACATAGATTTACATGAAAATATATTCATTGGCAATATTAACATCAAAGATAAATGTAGTAAACAGATTAGGAATATTGATGTGAACTACAATTCCCTCAGCAAGATTCTTTTGGTCAGATATCTATGGTGAAATACAATGGGGGAAAGCATGGAAAATTGCTAACAAATATTGTATCAGTAACAAAGTAAAGGAAGTTTCATTTAAAATGTTACATATAATTTATCCTGTGAAACATATTTTGGAAAGATTCAAGCTGTCACAACCGACGTATGAATAATTAGACCAAGGCGCAGCGTGAGTAGAGTTCCACTTTTTAATAAAAGTGAAACTTCCAAAAACAACAACGCTATAACGATCGTGAACCACGTAGCGCACATAGGCACTCACACAAAACAATATCCCACATCGCAGGTGGGAAAAAGGACACACTAAGTATGATCCTGTCGTGGCAGAATCAGAATCCTTTAGGTAACATTTATAAATAAATACATTTTAAAAGTATACTTGTGTAGGAAAAGTTACTTGGGCCCAGTGAATGTGTCTGTAAACTATTCCTAAACCATGTGAAGAGATGGGGTGATTAATTGGGAACCAGTTAGGTGGCTCCACAATGTCTGTGTGCCAGTCACGTCTCTCTGTGATCTTGTCCAGGAGGGGGTGTATTTGATATATGCCATTGGATGAGGTAATGTTTTTGGTCCTAAGTGGTACCAAGAGCGAGGTAAGAACTTAGTTTAGGAGACCAAACTGAACGACAATTTATAGCCAATGCTGTCTGGCTATGTGTGTCTTTGCTATAAAGAATCTCAGTTGCCAATATGTAAGCACTCTCAGAGAATTCATTTATAGATACTGAATTGATCTGAGAGTCACAGGGCTATGGTGAAGCTCATATAAATAAAGATGGACTTTATGCTAACTCTGACTTGTGTGTGGTTTGCTCTCTCGTGATTTGGTAATACAGGAAATTTCCACGACACACTCCGTACCCGAATAACGTTTTAACAAGCCTTGTGTTACTACAAGGTTGGGCTTTTGTCATATTGGGACACTAATGTATTGTTGTCATGTGTGCCTGACCTTAACTCTAACCCCCACCAACTTTAATTGCATCCCCCTCAAATTCTCACCTTAATCTGAACCCATAATCTGAACCCTTAACCCAAAACCTGTTTTCTGCCACACGGCATTGCAACAGTAAGGGAATACCCCCCTGAATTGGACAAAAATGAATGGCAAGATATTGGCATTGGACAAACCATATACACGATGTCCAATACCACCCAAAGTGGCGTTGATTCGTGCAAAGTATATGGCAAATGCCATATGGCAATTGCCAATTGTAACACCTCAAAAATCCAACAGGGGGCGAGTGCGCTCCACCGGGGTTTTTCATATTGGAAATGCAACCCAAGTCAACATCCAAAAGCAAAATTTTGAAAAAAGGATTTTTTTTTCAAAAACTTATCACCCCTTAAAAAAGTGCTTTCTGGGCCGTTTTTCGAAATTCTTTCGCTTTTTTTGTCAATTACACATGTGTAAGAACTGTATGAATATACTTTTGTCCAATTTTGTTATCAATTTTTTTTTTTTTTTAATTACATGCGCATAAGGCATATGTTTTGTCCATTTGCAATATGATTTCATAGGAAGTCAAAAGTCAAAAGTCAAAAATGTCAAAATTTGGTAAAAAACTTCACACATCCTTAAAAAAGTGCTTTCTGGACCGTTTTTCAAAATTCTTTCAATTTTTATGTCAATTACACATGTATAAGAACTTTATCAACATACTTTAGTCATACTTTATTATCATTTTTTTTTTTTTTTTACTTGTGCATAAGGCATATGTTTTCTCCATTTGGAATATGATTTCATAGGAAGTCAAAAGTCAAAAGTCAAAAATGTCAAAATTTTATAAAAAACATCACACACCCTTAAAAAAGTGCTTTCTGGACCGTTTTTCAAAATTCTTTCGAATTTTGTGTCAATTACACACGTATAAGAACTGTATCAACATACTTTATTCGTATTTTATTATCATAATTTTTTTTTTTTTTTTTACTTGTGCATAAGGCATATGTTTTGTCCATTTGCAATATGATTTAATAGGGTGTCAAAAGTCGAAAATGTGATTTTTTTTTAAACTTTAAAAACTAAAAAAAGTGCTTTCTGGACCGTTTTTCGAAATTGTTTCGATTTTAAGACAATTAATCATGTGTAAGAAGTGTATGAATATACTTTTGTAAAATGTTATTATCATAATTTTTTTTTTTTACTTGTGCAGAAGGAATATGATTTGTCCATTTGCAATATGATTTCATAGGAAGTCAAAAGTCAAAGTCAAAAGTCAATTTTTTTGGGGCCAAAATTGACTGAACTGATGAACTCGGGACGGCCGGGCAGTGATAGTTGTTCATTTCCATCACTCGTTGTGTTGATTTCATCATGTCCATTTGGTGATGTTTTTTCACTATAGAATCATATTGCAAATGCGCGTGCAACTGGTAACCGGAAAAAAAAAATGATGATTTCATTATGTCCATTTGTTTATGTTTCCTTACCTTTTCAAAGTCACTGTGCATTTGCAATATGTTTTAATAGGCAGGTACCATCACGAATTTGTCATGCTCAAAATTCAAACTATACTTTGCTCAAACTATACCTTTGTCAACTTGTATTATCATAATTTTTTTTTGTTTTACTTGTGCATAAGGCATATGTTTTGTCCATTTGCAATATGATGTCATAGGAAGTCAAAAGTCAAAGTCAAAAGTAACGATTTTCCTCCGTGCAACTGGTGATCTAAAATGTGCAACTGGTGATCTGAAATGTGCAACTGGTGATCTGAAATGTGCAACTGGTAACCCAAAAAAAAATAATTTGATTCTATGTTTCCTTACTTTTTCAAAGTCACTGTGCATTTGCAATATGTTTTAATGGGCAGGTACCATCACGAATTTGTCATGCTCAAAATTCAAACTATACTTTGCTCAAACTATACCTTTGTCAACTTGTATTATCATAATTTTTTTTTGTTTTACTTTTTCATAAGGCATATGTTTTGTCCATTTGCAATATGATGTCATAGGAAGTCAAAAGTCAAAGTCAAAAGTAACGATTTTCCTCCGTGCAACTGGTGATCTGAAATGTGCAACTGGTGATCTGAAATGTGCAACTGGTGATCTGAAATGTGCAACTGGTAACCCAAAAAAAAAAAAATTGATTCTATGTTTCCTTACTTTTTCAAAGTCACTGTGCATTTGCAATATGTTTTAATGGGCAGGTACCATCACGAATTTGTCATGCTATAAAAATCCTGCAGGAATGTGAAATTGACTGGCCCGATGAACTCGGGATGGCTTTGCAGTGATTCTGGGTCATCTCAATCGCTCGTTTGGGTTGATTTCAGAATGTCGCTTTTGGTGATGTTTTTTCACTATAGAATCATATTGCAAATGCACGTGCAACTGGTCACCCAAAAAAACATTTTTTGGTTTTTTTTGTTTATGTTTCCTTACTTTTTCAAAGTCACTGTGCATTTGCATTATGTTTCAATGGGCAGGTACCATCACGAATTGGTCATGCTATAAAAATCCTGCAGGAATGTGAAATTGACTGGCCCGATGAACTCGGGATGGCTTTGCAGTGATTCTGGGTCATCTCAATCGCTCGTTTGGGTTGATTTCAGAATGTCGCTTTTGGTGATGTTTTTTCACTATAGAATCATATTGCAAATGCACGTGCAACTGGTCACCCAAAAAAACATTTTTTGATTTTTTTTGTTTATGTTTCCTTACTTTTTCAAAGTCACTGTGCATTTGCAATATGTTTTAATGGGCAGGTACCATCACAAATTTGTCATGCTATAAAAATCCTGCAGGAATGTGAAATTGACTGGCCCGATGAACTCGGGATGGCTTTGCAGTGATTCTGGGTCATCTCAATCGCTCGTTTGGGTTGATTTCAGAATGTCGCATTTGGTGATGTTTTTTCACTATAGAATCATATTGCAAATGCACGTGCAACTGGTCACCCAAAAATAAAAAAAATGTGTTTATGTTTCCTTACTTTTTCAAAGTCACTGTGCATTTGCAATATGTTTTAATGGGCAGGTACCATCACGAATTGGTCATGCTATAAAAATCCTGCAGGAATGTGAAATTGACTGGACCGATGAACTCGGGATGGCTTTGCAGTGATTCTGGTTCATCTCAATCGCTCGTTAGGGTTGATTTCAGAATGTCGCTTTTGGTGATGGTACCTCACTGTTTAAACATATTGCAAATGTACAAGAGTCAAGTGGACAAGAGTCCATCAGTCAATTAGATATCATTCTGACACCAAACTGATACAAACTGACACCAAACCCACTTTTTCCAACTCGTTTAGTAGCCAACTATCACATATGTCAGAGCAGTCCCATAATTCACAGCGCCTTTAGTTTAAAACATAATAAAAAGGTAAAACACATAGTTACGTTCTAGCTGCGGGTCCAGTTCGGACATTATGTGAAGTCCTATGTGAGGCGACCCCGAATCCCGAGTTTTGGCTCGATAGGTCATTTGGTGTCCGAGAAAAACCCTAATTGGTGCTGAAAATCCACTTTTTTCCATGCCTTGCTACAGGGTCCTTGAACGAGCTATCGGACAGAAACGTTGGGGTCCGTCTATATGGGCCGAGCCGGTTTCAATGCACCTAGCCTTGCGTCTCTGAGACTTTTCTAAACGTCGTCATTTTCGTAATGGTCAAAATGAATTGAAGGTATTGCAAATGTACGAGGCTGTTTCTCGGTCCGAGAACCGTCTAGAGCCACGTAACTCACCACGTACCATCAACCGGAGGTCTAGAACAGGTTTCTAAAGTTTCGGAACTCTAGTTCTGACGGTTCTTTTTTAGCTCCAACAAAGCTAACTATTGCAGCCACTGTCTGTCTCTACGCAACCCAATACGTCCCTCCATCCAAGTTGTGTTTTAGTGTGATTTTTTTTTCCTTTGATTTTTTTTGGGAAAAATGACTGATTTACAGTTCATGGGGGTTGCCTAATCACACATATGAAGTTTTGGAAAGATCAGACTTTTTTAACCCCTCGAAACAGCCCCTGAGACACCAATTATGGCACTTCCGGTTGGCACAGGGAGCTATAAATCAACACATATCCTCATTGGGGTATGCTGTTACAGAATCCTGAGTTTTAAGTCCTTACGTTAAGAACTGACTGATTTACACAGGGTTGAATGCACTATGTCTGTCAAACTGCAGGCAGGGTATGGGTAAACACTTTTAGGGGCATTTTAACCACTTCCGGTTGGTCCAGGAAGCTCAGAATCAACACAGGTAGACCTCATAGTGGCCTGATGGACTGGTACCGAAGACAGGTTCATACGGCATTCATAACCCATATAGACTTCAGGTTGAAATTAGGGGTGCAGGCAATGTATTCTTATGGCGAGAGATGACACTGTAATCTGTGAGATCAAAAAACACTGTTTTACTGTTAAGGGTTAATGCCACACGGTCAAGGTTAGGCTTGCACGGATCGGGAGGACCTTAGGAACATTCATGTGGTGGAATTTTTCTTCTCACCTAAACGGTTCTCTCACTGTCACTCAAAAGCAAATGACATTGTGGGGCAGGCTTCATTTTGGGCCTACTTTTCTAATGGTCGTTGCGCTTAGACCGAGCGAGCTACGGTCAAGCGGGATAGCTCGTTGAACTCAGCACAGTCTGGAGACTATGGTGATGCCATTTTTTGTGTTGATTTCAGAATGACATTTTGGTGATGGTCCCTCTCCGTTTAAACATATTGCAAATGCACAAAAGTCAACTAGCAAGTCAGTGTCCATCAGTCAATTAGATGTCATTATGACACCAAACCCACTTTTTACTACTCATTTAGAAGCCAACTATCACATATGTCAGAGCAGTCCCATAATTCACAGCGCCTTTAGTTTAAAACATAATAAAAAGGTAAAACACATAGTTACGTTCTAGCTGCGGGTCCAGTTCAGACATTATGTGAAGTCCTATGTGAGGCGACCCCGAATCCCGAGTTTCGGCTCGATAGGTCATTTGGTGTCCGAGAAAAACCCTAATTGGTGCTGAAAATCCACTTTTTTCCATGCCTTGCTACAGGGTCCTTGAACGAGCTATCGGACAGAAACGTTGGGGTCCGTCTATATGGGCCGAGCCGGTTTCAATGCACCTAGCCTTGCGTCTCTGCGACTTTTCTAAACGTCGTCATTTTCGTAATGGTCAAAATGAATTGAAGGTATTGCAAATGTACGAGGCTGTTTCTCGGTCCGAGAACCGTCTAGAGCCACGTAACTCACCACGTACCATCGACCGGAGGTCTAGAACAGGTTTCTAAAGTTTCGGAACTCTAGGTCTGACGGTTCTTTTTTAGCTCCAACAAAGCTAACTATTGCAGCCACTGTCTGTCTCTACGCACCCCAATACGTCCCTCCATCCAAGTTGTGTTTTAGTGTGATTTTTTTTTCCTTTGATTTTTTTGGGGAAAAATGACTGATTTACAGTTCATGGGGGTTGCCTAATCACATATATGAACTTTTGGACAGATCAGACTTTTTTAACCCTTCGAAACAGCCCCTGAGACACCAATTATGGCACTTCCGGTTGGCACAGGAAGCTATAAGTCACCACATATCCTCATTGGGGTATGCTTTTACACAATCCTGAGTTTTAAGTCTTTACGTTAAGAACTGAGTTATTTACGGAGGGTTTAGTATGTGTGTGTTATTTCAGAAAATCATAGAAAATCACAGAAATCTCGCAGAGCTCCGCAGCACACTTTAAAAAGATTCGTATGAACACCCTGCAACTGGATCTGTAACCGTTGAAAAAAAAAACGCCTATTTGTGACCATCGCCAAGTTGTCATTGTTCCGTTTCTCTTAAATGACGATAGATAAATGGCTGGTTCTTTTTTTATTGACACCGGAGGCTCCTTGACTTTGACCTGAAGTGGAAAAATAATTTCTCTATTTCCATTTTGGACCTTTAATCCCAGAAAAACGGCCATAACTCAAAAACCGTTGAGGCCTAGACGCCATCTTGTTCGGGGCCAACTGCCCATTATGCCAAACCTACGCTCACCAAGTTTCGGCTTCGAAATATTTTCCGTTTTCGAGATAAGGCCCCGTCGTGATTCGTGATGTTTTGCCAAATTGCCATATGATTCCGTATGCCCTCTTGTGGGAATTTCCGGGATAGCGGAAAAATGGTCCAAAACTTGTTTATTTTATAAAACGGAAACCGAATGTCCGACAAAGTTCATTTGATGACTTCCCGGTAGGTCTGGCCCTACCGCACGGCCCGACGCCGACCGCGAATTTTACAAACGTTTTCGGACGTCTAGTAAGGGACCGTACATTTGCAATATGGACTTTTTCACTGATCATACACGAAATGCCGAAATGTTCCCTTAAGGTATGTACGGACCAACCAAAAATTCCCACACCACCTGGGCCAAGCCCACCAAACACGAGAGGAGCTGCGGACCTCACAACTTTACAGGTGGACAACCAGACAACATAGTGCTCTTCAAACTCAACCAAGACTACATCAAAGGCAAGTAAAACACACAACACTGCCGCAATAGATACAGTTGAAGTCGGAAGTTTACATACACTTAGGTTGGAGTCATTAAATCTAATTTTTCAACCACTCCACAAATTTCTTGTTAACAAATTCCAAGAATTGTTTACAGACAGATTATTTCACTTATAATTCACTATGTCACAATTCCAGTGGGTCAGACGTTTACATACACTAAGTTGACTGTGCTTTTAAACAGCTTGGAAAATTACAGAAAATGTCATGGGTTTGGAAACTTCTGATAGGCTAATTGACATAATTTGAGTCAATTGGAGGTGTACCTGATGATGTATTTCAAGGCCTACCTTCAGACTCAGTGCCTCTTTGCTTGACATCATGGGAAAATCAAAAGAAATCAGCCAAGGCCTCAGAAAAATTGTAGACCTCCACAAGTCTGGCTCATCCTTGGGAGCAAATTCCAAACACCTTAAGGTACCACGTTCATCTGTACAAACAATAGTACACAAATAAACACCATGGGACCACGCAGCCGTCATACCACTCAGGAAGGAGACGCGTTCTGCCTCATAGAGATGAATGTACTTTGGCGTGAAAAGTGCAAATCAATCCCAGAACAACAGCAAAGGAACTTGTGAAGATCCTGGAGGAAACGGGTACAAAACAAGTCCTATAAATAAAATACAATTTTATTTGTCACATACACATAGTTAGCGGATGTTAATGCGAGTGCAGCGAAATGCTTGTGCTTCTAGTTCCGTCAATGCAGTAATAACCAACGAGGAATCTAACCTAACAATTTCACAACAACTACCTTATAAACACACAAGTGTAAAGGGATGAAGAATATGTCGATAAAGATGAATGAGTGATGGTACAGAACGGCATAGGGAAGATGCAGTAGATGGTATGGACTACAGTATATACATATGAGATGAGTAATGTAGGGTATGTAAACATATAAATGTGTCATTAAAGTGGCTAGTACTACATGTATTACAAAAAGATGGCAAGATGCAGTAGATGGTATAGAGTACAGTATATACATATGATATGAGTAATGTAGGGTATGTAAACATTATATAAATTGATGTAAAAAATGTATCACTAGCTACTTTAAACATAAATTTTTCCATTAGTAAAGTGGCTGGAGTTGAGTCAGTATGTTGGCAGCATCCACTCAATGTTAGTGGTGGCTGTTTAACAGTCTGATGGCCTTGAGATAGAAGCTGTTTTTCAGTCTCTCGGTCCCTGCTTTGATGCACCTGTACTGACCTCGCCTTCTGGATGATAGCAGGGTTAACAGGCAGTGGCTCTGGGTGGTTGTTGTCCTTGATGATTTTTATGGCCTTCCTGTGACATCGGGTGGTGTAGGTGTCCTGGAAGGCACGTAGCGTTCCCCCGGTGATGCGTTGTGCAGACCTTACTACCCTTTGGAGAGCCTTACGGTTGTGGGCGGAGCAGTTGCCGTACCAGGCGGTGATACAGCCCGACAAGATGCTCTCGATTGTGCATCTGTAAAAGTTTGAGTGCTTCTGGTGACAAGCCGAATTTCTTCTGACTCCTGAGGATGAAGAGGCACTGCTGCGCCTTCTTCTGGACCAATTCAGTGTGTCTGTGATGTGTACGCCGAGGAACTTAAAACTTACTACCCTCTCCACTACTGTCCCATCGATGTGGATAGGGGGGTGCTCCCTCTGCTGTTTCCTGAAGTCCACGATCATCTCCTTTGTTTTTTTGACATTGAGTGTGAGGTTATTTTCCTGACACCACACTCCGAGGGCCCTTACCTCCTCCCTGTAGGCCATTTCGTCGTTGTTGGTAATCAAGCCTACCACTGTAGTGTCATCTGCAAACTTGATGATTGAGTTGGAGGCGTGCATGTGCAGCAGTGTGATGTTGTTCCCCTAGATTATGCACCAAGTTACACACATGGACCAATTCAAATAGGCCAGGTCAAGAGGGGATGTTAATAATTTGCATAGCTAATGTTATTATTTGGTGTACTGTTATGGGATTTTTTATGAATAATGACTAAATGTATTTCTTTTTTCTTTTTTCAACTAGGCAAGTCAGTTAAGAACAAATTCTTATTTTCAATGACGGCCTAGGAACAGTGGGTTAACTGCCTGTTCAGGGTCAGAACGACAGATTTGTACCTTGTCAGCTCGGGGGTTTGAACTTGCAACCTTCCGGTTACTAGTCAAACGCTCTAACCACTAGGCTACCCTGCTGCCTAAATGAGGTATACGGCACTATAACTGACAAGAAGTCTACCCTGTCTTTCTTGTAGTGTTAAATAATGTGTGTTCATTAGGAAGGGGTTACAGTGGGGCAAAAAAGTATTTAGTCAGCCACCAATTGTGCAAGTTCTCCCACTTAAAAAAGATGAGGCCTGTAATTTTCATCATAGGTACACTTCAACTATGACAGACAAAATGAGAAAAACATCCAGAAAATCACATTGTAGGATTTTTTATGAATTTATTTGTAAGGTACTTGGTGTCGTGAGGGTGAAGTCAGGCGCAGGAAAGCAGAGAGTTCAATATAGTTCTCCTGTAATGCACACACGGTGAACCACGGCCACCCCACTTTTGGGTGCTCAAACAAAATGTCCCAGACACAGGGAACGAAAACAGTCCAGGACTAAATACACAAACATGTTCGTCTGTAGCAAACACCAGGGTTACAATGATCAATCCCGCGCAAAGAAACGGGCTAATAAAGCCCAACTAATACAACCAACTCAAAACAGGTGTAATTAATAAACACATACGGAGGGGGAGAAAAGAATCAGTGGCAGCTAGTAGGTAGGCAACGACGACCGCCGAGCGCCACCCGAACGGGAAGGAGAGCCACCCGTGACATTATTCGCAAATTATGGTGGAAAAAAAGTATTTGGTCACCTACAAACAAGCAAGATTTCTGGCTCTCACAGACCTGTAACTTCTTCTATAACATACATTTTTATCTTGTCCACATTGTAACAAACTTATGGTTGCATAACAGCACATTGAGAAACATTACCACGGTTTTATATTGAACAATATTGGAGCCAAGGACAACATACCTTGGTAGCCGAAGGTCAGGCAAAAGAGAACAATAAAGGGGTACGGAAATACAGATAACCAGCGATGGGCCAAACAGAAATATACAAAACTTTTACGATCACATGTATGTACAATATTGATATGAAAAAGTGTTTGTACATGTTAAGTAATTTTGTAATCAATGTTCATAAATTCCAAATATCTTTATCAAATCAAATTTCTTTATATAGCCCTTCGTACATCAGCTGATATCTCAAAGTGCTGTACAGAAACCCAGCCTAAAATCCCAAACAGCAAGCAATGCAGGTGTAGAAGCACGGTGGCTAGGAAAAACTCCCTAGAAAGGCCAAAACCTAGGAAGAAACCTAGAGAGGAACCAGGCTGTGAGGGTTGGCCAGTCCTCTTCTGGCTGTGCCGGGTGGAGATTATAACAGAACATGGCCAAGATGTTCAAATGTTCATAAATGACCAGCATGGTCAAATAAAAATAATCACAGGCAGAACAGTTGAAACTGGAGCAGCAGCACGGCCAGGTGGACTGGGGACAGCAAGGAGTCATCATGTCAGCTAGTCCTGAGGCATGGTTCTAGGGCTCAGGTCCTCCGAGAGAGAGAGAGAAAGAAAGAAGAGAATTAGAGAGCATACTTCAATTCACACAGGACACCGGATAGGACAGGAGAAGTACTCCAGATATAACAAACTGACCCTAGCCCCCCGACACATACACTACTGCAGCATAAATAATGGAGGCTGAGACAGAAGGGGTCAGGAGACACTGTGGCTCCATCCAAGGACAACCCCGGACAAGGCCAAACAGGAAGGATATAACCCCACCCACTTTGCCAAACCACAGCCAGCACACCACTCAAGGGATATCTTCAACCACCAACTTACCATTCTGAGACAAGGCCGAGTAGAGCCCACAAAGTTCTCCGCCATGGCACAACCCAAGGGGTGGCGCCAACCCAGACAGGAAGATCACATCAGTGACTCAACCCACTCAAGTGACGCACCCCTCCTAGGGACAATATGAAAGAGCCCTAGTAAGCCAGCCCCTGTAATAGGGTTAGAGGCAGAGAATCCCAGTGGAAAGAGGGGAACCGGCCAGGCAGAGACAGCAAGGGCAGTTCGTTGCTCCAGAGCCTTTCCGTTCACCTTCACACTCCTGGGCCAGACTACACTCAATCATATGACTCACTGAAGAGTTGAGTCTTCAGTAAAGACTTAAAGGTTGAGACCGAGTCTGCATCTCTCACATGGGTAGGCAGACCATTCCATAAAAATGGAGCTCTATAGGAGAAAGCCCTGCCTCCAGCTGTTTGCTTAGAAATGCTAGGGACAATTAGGAGGCCTGCGTCTTGTGACCGTAGCGTACGTGCAGATAGTAACGTTAGTATAAATCCCCTCACACGGTCCCCGCAGCCGGACAACATTCTTACGGTTTCTGGAGGGAAATGCTGTAAGAATGCTCAACCAGGGTGTCGCTCATTCAGCCGACAGAAACTTTCAACCGGTTTTCCCCATTAAGCAGCGATTCGGAGTCAGAGGCCGAGCCTTCTCTTGTCTCTACTCCTCCCGTTACGGGGTCTGAGATGCCGAAGCTCTGACAAATTGAAAACCCTAGTCATTGGCGACTCCATTACCCGCAGTATTAGACTTAAAACGAATCATCCAGCAATCATACACTGTTTACCAGGGGGCAGGGCTACCGACGTTAAGGCTAATCTGAAGATGAGGCTGGCTAAAGCTAAAACTGCCGAGTGTAGAGTATAGAGCTATTGTTATACACGTCGGCACCAACGATGTTAGGATGAAACAGTCAGAGATCACCAAGCGCAACATAGCTTCAGGGTGTAAATCAGCTAGAAAGATGTGTCGGCATCGAGTAATTGTCTCTGGCTCCCTCCCAGTTAGGGGGAGTGATGAGCTCTACTGCAGAGTCTCACAACTCAATCGCTGGTTGAAAACTGTTTTCTGCCCCTCCCAAAAGATAGAATTTGTAGATAATTGGCCCTCTTTCTGGGACTCACCCACAAACAGGACCAAGCCTGACCTGCTGAGGAGTGACGGACTCCATCCTAGCTGGAGGGGTGCTCTCATCTTATTTACCAACAGACAGGGCTCTAACTCCCTTAGCTCCACAATGAAATAGGGTGCAGGCCAGGCAGCAGGCTGTTAGCCAGCCTGCCAGCATAGTGGAGTCTGCCACTAGCACAGTCAGTGTAGTCAGCTCAGCTATCCCCATTGAGACCGTGTCTGTTTTTCTTCCTCCGAGCCTCACCCGAGTTCAAAAACAGCCCTGACTCCTGCAGGGCATGCTGGGCTGTGGAGGCATCCCTCTTTGTTCTTGGAGTGGCAGGCATGGGCGAGATGGACCCCCATTCCGCCGTCCTCATTTGTGAGACCTGGAGCTCCCCCACGAGGGCCCCAAACGCCTCTTCATCGATGTAGACTTTGTCGAGGGATGAGCCCAACTCCACCAACCTCTCCCGGCGGCCTACTGATGGATTGAGTACCCATTGACATCTTGGTCTCCGGGACCACCTCCAACTCCACCGAAGCCCTCTCCTCCAAAATGACCTTACCCCCGATGTTTGGAGCTGGCAAGGACCGGGCTTGCTTCTCTGGTTCCCCACTCACCATCCTGCTTGCTGCCTCTCCTGGCCTCCCCTTCTCCTCCAAGCCCTTTCCGCCGGCAATCCTTCCCCCAACAGTCGCTGCTGCATACGTTTGCTGCCTCGCCGGGCACTCGCGAAATAGGTGCTGTTTACTGCCACACTCATGACATTCTTTTGGTGCCGTACAATTTGACCTCATGTTCCTCTGACATGTAAAACCTGCATTTTACCAGCCCACATGAGCCTGTTCAATGCCCGTACTCCCTGCATTTCCTGCAGAAAGGAATGCCTCTATCCGACCCTAATGAAAACACCACAGGGGAATGCAAAAAGCCCTCAAACCTACCCGGATCTTCCCTTAGGAGAACCTGGAACTGGATGCGGCCATTCCAGAAGCCCAGTGAGTCCTCCACGTACCTGGCTCCCGATGGATACAGTCGCTACTGCGATGTAACGTCACATATCCGCCTTCTTGCCAGGCACACGATGTTGACAAAAGGTCTTTCCCCCTTTGCCTCCTTTCCCCTCTCCATTATTCCATCACTCTTACATTCCGTGTAGAAAGTTACATCGCATGCCTCCTCCATTGAGTTCCCCTGCAGGCATATCACATCTGGGACCTTCAGAGATAGCGCCCCCATCCACATGGGCCTCGCAAAGGTGTCCCTCGGCATCCTTCTTGCTTCCATGCAAATCTTATGGTGTTCTTTAGTCCGACTCTCAAAACCGAACATGTGTTCCCACTACCTGCCATATCGGTATGGCTGTAGTTTAAATTTGTTTTGATTATTTTATGCAAATAAACTAAAAAACTCACCGCCCATCGGCTTTTAACTCAGCAAGCTTTGGAGGCACCGCAGTACCGAGCTTGATCTGAGCCAAAAGGCTGAGAAGCGATAAGCCACAACTTGACCCCTGCACCCGCTGGGCAACCGGGGGTCTCGGCAGACCTCAGCGGTTTGGCAAAAGTTGGCTCCACCCTCTCCAACAACAGGCAGGTGTTTTTTTTTTAAGTTGCCAATGCGTCTTTAAGTCACTCGCTCTTTACGCCTAGTGCGACTATTTGTTCAAATCCCGGCAAATGCGGTGGCTTGAACTCAATTGCCCAAGCGACTACTTTGAGTGGAAAAATACCCGGTCAGCCGGCTTGAAATCTAATGCCTGAGCAAAAAGTCCCCAGAGTGCATTCCTTCAAAAAGTATGATCTTTGTCCCCATCCCATGTGCAGTTGCAAACGATAGTCTGGCTTTTTATGGTGGTTTTGGAGCAGTGGCTTCTTTCTTGCTGAGCGGCCTTTCAGGTTATGTCGATATAGGACTCATTTTACTGTGGATATAGATAATTTTGTAACGGTTTCCTCCAGCATCTTCACAAGTTCCTTTTCTGTTGTCCTGGGATTGATTTGCAATATCGCACCAAAGTATGTTCATCTCTAGGAGACAGAACGCGTCTTCTTCCGGCTGCATGGTCCCATGGTCTTGTTCATCTGTACAAACAATAGTACACGTGGTACCTTCAGGCATTTGGAAGTTGCTCCCAAGGATGAACCAGACTTGTGGAGGTCTACAATCTTTTTTCTGAGGTCTTGGCTGATTTATTTTGATTTTCCCATGATGTCAAGCAAAGAGTTTGAAGGTAGGCCTTGAAATACAACCACAGGCACACCTCCAATTGAATTAAATGATGTCAATAAGCCTATCAGAAGCTTCTATAACCATGACATTCTCTGTGCGTTTTGAACAGTTTGGAAAAATCCAGACAACTTAGTGTATGTGAACTTCTGACCCACTGGCATTGTGATACAGTGAATTATAAGTGAAATAATCTGCCTGTAAACAATTGTTGGAAAAATTACTTGTGTCATGAACGAAGTAGATGTCCTAAACGACTTGCCAGAACTATAGTTTGTTAACTAGAAATGTGTGGAGTGGTTGAAAACAAGTTTTAATGACTCCAACCTAAGTGTATGTAAACTTCTGACTTCAACTGTGTGTGTGTACCCTAATGACCAGCCATCTCACCCCAGGGCCTTTTTATTACAGGTGGGCAACCAAGGAGTCTACAACTCTGGTCGGGTGTACCCGGACCCCTGGCTCATGCGTCAATGCCGTGGAGTGCACCTCCCTAATCCCCCCTCCGGTTTCCACATGGCAGAGATGGAAGTGGATCAACCGACTCTACAACTAGCAGAGAACCTAACCCTAACCCGGGTTCGCATCCCACCCCTAACCTTAACCCCTAACGTTACCCGGGTTCGCATCCCACTCCCACCCCTGACCCTAACCCAGGTTTGCATCCCGTTCCCAACCTTAACCCTTCCTCATCATCCCTCGAACAGAAAATACTCATCCCCTTGGTATCAACGTTTTCACATAGTCATTGCAATAAAACACAACTTCTCCATAGCACAACAGGTTTACCCACCCCTTCAACCTTACAGAATCATTTCAGCATTCAGGAAGAATAAAAATCTCAGACTTAGTCAGGCAAAGTTCAATGACATACCACCACAACCCCCCAAACACCATACCACCAACTACAGACAGAAAATTCATCTCCAATCCCCACAGTGACACCTCTGCCCCGATCACAGATAACACCTCTAATGTTATCTATATTATCACCTGTACAATATGCAATAAACCCTATATCGGTCAAACAAAACATCCAATAGAAACCCAGTTGAAACAACATCTGTAATTACAGACAGTACTGGTTAATCACTTTCAAGACCAACCTCAGTGTATCGGGTCTGCAGTCTGGTCCTGGGTGGACCGGGAGACAGCAAGGGGCAGCAGAACGCAATTGGATCAGAGTTTTAAAAACCATTACACTGGAGGGTTTAAATGAGAAATGGGGATAGGGCGGTGGGGAGGGGTTGAACCTTTTTAGTTGTAATACAAAAAATGTCAATTTTAAAGGAAAGAAAGGTGGTTTGATGGATAATGTGTAGGTTTCTCTGTTAATAAATAGTACTAAAACCAACAGATTTGATTTTAGAGCATGAACTTGTTTATTCATGACTTTAAAAAAAATCAGCCTTCCAGAGGCCTGGCCTACAGCTTTTAAGACTCTCAGTACCATCTTTGTTTTATTTATGATCATATGCTCCCATCTAGCGACTATTTGAAAGTACTGCATTTGAATAACACATTTTATTGAGACATTGGAGGGGCACATAGGAACAGGCCTGTGCACCTAAAAAAAAAGAGTTTATTTTAACCCTACCAAATATAAAACCTAACCCCACCCCTATCCTTACCCTACAGACTTAAAATGGCATCAGATCGACCTTGTGGATTCCCAAACTAACAACCTAACCCTAACCTCTCTCTTACCCCCACCCTAACCCTACCCCCTACATGGACTTAAAATGTACGTATGACCAAGGATGAAGACTCCTAAAACCAATGCACCCCAAAACCAACTCTACTAAAAGCGGGTAACTATAGGGTTCTACAACCTGGGCAGATCTGTGCCCAGACCCCTCAACTCCCCCTTTCGGCAAGCCGAGTGCAACCCTCCCCCCGGTCTCTGCATCAGCTTGAAAGCATCAGACCTTGTGGATTCCCTAACAAACAAACAACCTAACCATGGCCAGACGCCTTTGCGTTGGGCGTCAGAGGGCCTGGACACAGTCAGCCCATGCACCTTATCTACATCTACAACAGAGATCTACACTACAAAAGACCCGACACAGCTCTTCTAGAACTCCAACCAAGACATCTACACGACTGGACAGAAAACAATGGCTTCTACAACTAAAGGCAAGATCACACTTCACGCCAAAGGACAAAACAAACAAGACCACAGACCCCCTACACCAACGGAGAACACAACAAAAAGAGACCATCACCAATGGACACCACCAACAAGACACCCACCTCACCTACACTCCACCTATTAATAAATACCCCCACATTTGACAACCACATTATTTGGAAAGCGATGGCTTTGGCACCTGGATTGATGACTGATGGACACATTAAAAGGAGAAGAGAAAAGAGAGACTCAAAAACAAAGACCTCCCTGCAACAGGCCATCTCAAAACATCAGGAACACCACCAGACCCATGCAGGTATGTATTATCCTCACCTCCTATGTGCCAACCCTGGGTAAGTATTCCCTCTAGCATGGGTAGCACCACCAACAGATAGACAACTCAGGATAAGAGACCACTATCCCCAACACCAGAGCAGAGCTACTACCACACAACCAAAGGAGCTGTAACACAACACAACAGATTTCTTAAACCCACACCTACGAGGATCCAACTCTTCTTGAACTCAGCACGGCACTTCACTGCTGCCGCTAGAATGGAAAGCTATGGAATTGACACCACTACACAACTTCAACAACAGTGAAAAAATAGAAAAACACCTCGGAGGAACAAAACACCAGACTGGTGACAACCTCACGGGAGGAATCTTCATCCTCCTATAGCCCCAGGATTGGGACCCCTGAGAAGCTTAAGTCTTCAACACGCTGATATAGCCCACCGCTCTCTACCGGTACAATGAATACCTATGGGAAACCGATAGCACATCACAACTACCTGAAATTCAACCACAGTGTAAAAATAGAAAAACACCTCCCAGGGAGTTAGCAATGGGTGGACTACAACCCCACAAGGGTAAACATCATCCTATTATAGCCTCAGAGTTTTGTCCCACACAGACAAGGAGCAAAGACCAACAGAACAACAGTATAGCCCACCGCTCTCTTTCACTACAATGGAAGACTATGTAGAATCGATAACAGACACCCAACTTCAAAAGGTAAGTATGAACCAAACAGGAGCACCTACCTAGGAAGGTGGACACCTGCCCTAAACACCCCTTGGACCCTGGGAAGGCCCACACTCAATATGGAAATGAACCTACTACAACCAGAGCTAACTGCTCCCAACACCCCATACCAGTCAATGGGAGAGAGAGAAGACAGCTAACCACTCATCTTTATTCGCTTGCCATGACCACAAAACCCCTCAGAAAGATCTCTACAGGGGCTGGCTCCAACCCCCCAAGTGTACAGCCTTGCTTCGGACATCTCTTGAACATGGCACTTAAAACCAGAGAGGATGAGCCTACCGCCCCTAGGATGAGCCTACTGCCGCCCCCCGTGGGTCTCATCTCTCCCACTCATCCCGATGGACATAGACCTGGTGACCCCTGCGCTGCATACTCTCATCATGCTCCAATGAGAAGCCTCAACACCTGCTGGACCACACCCCCTTTCTCTATAAAAGAAGGGCACCATTCGGTCGAAGCACTTCAAGGAGACAACTTCATCCAGATACCAGCAAAGAGCAAGAGACCCACTGTAGATGATTCTCCACACTATGGCTAGATCTTCCAGACCTCCACCCCCAATGATATGAGCTACTAGACCCTGGCCTTCAACGACTACATCTTCCAGACCACCTCCCGCACCACACACACACACCTTTTTCCAGTCCGGAACGGGTAGCTCCCTAGTACCGACTAGGTGCACCTTTTTGTACACTTTTCACTAACTTTTTCTCCCTGCCACCTGAAGAAGCCCAGCAGGCAGAAACGCGTTGTGGCTGGGACCCTCCTAGATCCGTTGTGCAGCTGTAAGGAAGGCAGGATCTGCAACGGACTTCGGGAGGGCATCTTTTTGGCAACTTCTCTTAATTTGTACTTCATTCTCTCCTTAAATGAGTTTTACACAGCTCCCACACACACTGCACAAAACGACGAAGGACGAGACCCAAAGAACTTCCAGCACTCCAGCGACCTCAACACCCAACATGAAGAACACAGACACCCCCACAACTACGGCGGACCTCCAACACCGCTAAAAGGGACAACCAGAGATCCCACGCGGCCCGCAAGGATCCTTCCTACCCTCTACATCCTACAAGAGATGAAGAAAACATTTTCCGGGGGGCAACCCCGTCTCACCTCCCGAACCTTACACTTAAGAACGAATAGAAAAATCTTCAAACACCACTCCAGACCAATCTAGTCATCACAGGAAGATGGAACCAGCTCTACCATGTCACCACCACACTCACGGCCCACCTGAGACCACTTCACTCCAACAGCAAGACATCCCTACCAGATCTTCGGACGTCAGGAGCAGAACTAAGGGACTTCAGGACACACTCTCCAACCAACCCTCTGAGACCACCTCTACCAGACCCAGCACCCACAGAGGGACCAGGCCTACACCAATCTCCCCTCCAACACACCACCCAGCAGAGGACACACACCCATCCAGCAGAACACCACCACGAGACCGACCACTACTACGGATACCATGGACTACTCACCAGTCCCCAGCCCTTCTCCTCCACAAAGACAATACACCAGGAGCACCATCACAGAGGACTCCACACCAGCAGCACCGGGACATCTCCTTTTCCCTACCATCATTCCAGCGGCCCAGCTCTCCTCTCCACACCCGTAGAACTACGGAACAACCTAGAGAGACCTCCAACCTCCTCCAAACCAGTTACAAGACAACAGCTAAGCTGATCTCCAGACTCATTGGAGTGAGACACCACCTGGAAGCAACCAGCGAACACCTCTCCGGAGGCCATCTACCACCTGGTTACCAGACCAGGACAAGGCAACTGATAGCCCTCTTCACCCCATCTAGAGCATCAAACAACACATTGAGGAAAATGTCTTCCTTGCTGAACATTATCAGATTGTTGATAAAAAAATTAGAGACTTTTAAAACTAGATTAAAGCAGGGTCTTAGAGAAATTGGTGTTTTTTGGGGTCAGTCTGCTAGTAGTGAGGGTGCAAGTTCAGTCTAGCTCTTCATTAATGTGCCGAGCCAGTAGTACACTTGTATGACCGGTTCGTACAAAAAAACAGTCTCCATTCAGGCTTCAATTTCCTCCTAAAAGGAGAAAATGTTTATTTTATGATACACCATTTTTCGCCACCATGCTAGATTGGCTAAATGCTAGTCCCGGATGTTGCGTATTGCGTTCAGCCAATCAGGTAGCAGCAGTCTGTTTTTTCACCCCTAACCTAACGTAGCAGGTGTAAAAAAATATATATATAATAAAAAACAGAACTCCTGTTCTGGTAGTTTCCAAATAAAAGTTGTGGAAAATAGTGTTTTATTAAGAAAGTATGGATATTTCCCCCATTTGTTTCCAACCTTCTCACCATTATATCGAGTTAAGGAGGAAATCGAAGCCTTTTCAGCCTGAATGGAGAACATTTTAAGTAAGAAACCGGTCACCGGACACGAGTGTATTACTGGCTGGGCACATTAACTGCAGTCAAAGATTCATAGCGCTCGCTAGCGGCTGACCAGGCTACAGCGTGTGAAAGCCCTAATGTTGTGTTAGTACCGACCCTGTTGAAACTCACTCTATGGCAGGGTTCGTCAACTTGATTTGGCCTTGGGCCAAATTTTTATGAGCTAATAGTCAGTGGGCCAGAACATAGTTAGTATATAATATTAGCACAGTGAATAGGCCTACACTAGAAATTGAACAAGATTTAACAAATCTGATGTTTTTCTGATGATCTGATGATGATCCAATGTTTTTGTCTATTTCTCTGCATTGATGTGGAGAAACAGGTCTACGTAGGCTACACTACTTATTTTCAACATTCGTTCAGAACAAGCTTGATAGCAAAAGAATGGTGGATGAAGAATAGACAGAGATATGCGTTCCTCTTGCCAAGCCAGTGTGTCTTATTTGCTAATGAAAATGTTGTTGTTTGCAAAAAATTTAATCTTAGATGGCACTTTCAAAGTGGCCTTCCCGCCCGGTGGATGATTGAAGATACTCTGAAAACAGCCATGAACCCCGCATATGAATCCCTCTCTTCCTCTCCTCTCTTCCAGATGACCGTAGCCCACTCCGACACCCGCCCATTAAGCAGAGAAATAACCGTGGCAACCTTGGACCTCTCAGTGGTAGAAGATCCCATCTGGTGTGCAAAATAGAGGGAGCACTGGAGTAGGAAGCTAAGGCATTTAGATGGAGGTTCCATCATATTTATCCGGGAGGGAGAGACGGGCATCGCTGATCTGGGTGGACTGCTGAGTGGACTGGTGTACTGGCTCACTTTGTCGACTGGTGGCAGAGTATCCTCCGCTAGATGAAGGCAACGCCTCTCGGGCATGTTCCAGCTGGTGGTGGTGTTGACAAAGTAGGTATCCCTGTTCGTCAACCGTCTGGGAGATGTCCTGATTACCTGCTGCTTCCAATTGTTGAGACAGTATTCTGCAACGTATATGCTGGGAGTCGGAAAGCAAGCGCAGGTGGGGAGTTTAATAATAAACGGAACATAGAACAATACAAGAAACACAAGTAGCGTATAGACATAACACTGTCAATACTGTCTGGGGAATGGAACTAAGGAGGTGACAGATGAATACCAGGTGCGTGTAATGATTAATGCCAGGACCAGTGGTTAGTAAACCGGTGATGTCGAAGGCCGGAGGGGAGGAGACGTGCCAATCATTTTTTTCTTGTGAAAAATGCTGTTTTGATTGTGTTTCGGATTATTTTGTGCCCACTAGAAATTAAGGTAATAATGACAAAGGTATCCAATTGATTTTGATTGGTCCAACCAGTGGAAACACCTCCAAATGAAGACAGTCAAGATTGCAGACTGAGCACAGCAGTGTAGATCAAGATAAAAACGTAATATTGCTACGTTAGACTTAATATTAGCACTTCAAACTGGTGGGTAATAACCTTCAAGCTGATAACACAAAACAAATCATAAGACTAGAGAAATTGACAAATTACGAAAAAAAGCAATAACCAAACATGACGAAGAGTAAAACAGGGGAACTAATCTCAAAACGAAAATGTGACTTCTATAATTTAATCGCTTCACCACCGGGAATGGTAAAGGTTGAAACCGACCTGTTAAAATCAATAATTGACATAAGAGTTAAAGGCAAGCCTCGGGATGAGGCAAAAAATTGGAGGAAGATACAAACAAAGGGGGCAGTCAATAAGATTGAAACTGATGTTAATGAACTTAAAGGAGAACATCTTTCTGAGAGAAGCCTTTACTTGACATAGAGAATAGATCAATGAGAGAAAATCTGGTACTCACTGGTATCCAAGAGAAAGAAGAAGTTCCTGAATGTGTAGTTAGAGTTCCTCATTACAGCGCTTCAGATCCCACGTGAAGCTGTCGACAAAATCCAACTTGTGCAGAGGTATAACTTGTGCAGAGGTATGAGCGCCCAATCGTTGCCAAATTTGCTTTTTTTAAAGATAAAATAACGGTTGAAAGCCTGGGTCAGTTCGATGGAAATTGCAGAACGGAGAAAAGTTCTGTATCCAATCTTCAAGGAAAATAGATTGAAAGGGAAACGCGTAGCTCTCTGTATATTGATAACCAAATGTTCAGAGACAAAGACCACTCCAGGGCTATTCTAAAAATGACAAAGTTCTCAGGGGAGATGAATAATGGAACACAAAACTAGCCATGGTAGGGCTCGTAACAATACAAAAACATAGATAGAAAATAAATCTTCAAATATAATGAATTGGAACACATAAGTACTAATTCAACATGGTGGCGATAAAAACACAGACAGAGGGCATGGTGTGTGTTTTTGGTGTTTTGGAAAGTGTGATGTTAAAAAGGAAATGGTTGCATGTCTGTGAGCAGGGGTTTTGAGATAGTTTTCAATTTTGTGCAAATGAAGGATATTTATGTATTTATTTATCATGGTGGAACTACATTTTTAAAATACATTATACATCTAATTTATTTATTTGTGGTCCTATCTTGATGGAACGGTCCACAACCCTATACACACACCTGAACAACCCAATGATAAGGCCCTACCTGTTATGGGCCTGTTGTAAGCTGTCTGTATGCAGCCAAAATTAGGTCAGAGACCTACTAGAGCAGCACTGCCCCCTACAGATTCTGAGCCTGCCTGGCAGGGTTGGTCCTATAAAGCCAGAGCCCCCTGATGGGAGAGCATAATATACAAGGACATTCTCAAACTGCTAATGAGAACCTGGACGACGGGGATCCCGGTGGGGTGCCCCAACCCAGGTATTGGCAGTCCTGGCAACACTAGCTGCAGTAACCCATGGGGGGGGGGGGGGGGGGGGGGGGGTCATTCGACATTCAGAGAGGGGGCATATTATTGTGGCCCTGGTGGCACAAAATCAATGGTCTGAGTGCACGGTGATGCTTGGGGATATGGTCACAACGGGGGACCTCGTGTGGGTGTTTCAGGGGAAGGGGGTATATCTGATCTCTATCACCGAGGACGTGATTGGGATGACAACCCAACTCGGGATGGGGGGTTTTAACGGGTGGAATAGTGGTCCAATTAGAGGTTTACTTGGTAGCAATGCAAATATCATGGTACAGCTATATAGACACTCAATCATAGTTATGTTTACAAATATATATTATGATGATTAGAATTTAAACTTGTCTCATTATGGTAATTGGTGAAATAAGTATAGCCAGATATAATTGTAATGGCTTAGCAGATCATGAGAAAAGACGTTATACTATAAAAAAATTAAGCGAACTGGATGTAATATGGGAAAAATGCACAATTCTTTTTCAATCTTCAGAAATGCTACCAATTTTTTTTTACTGAAACTTGTTACAAATGGAGTCACTCATGATTCACCGAACAATATTTTAAAAGACAAAGTAAAGTACTTTAAACATATGTTTTAGTTTGTCTCCTCCATCTCCACTAACCGAAGCTAATTGTATGGATTTTCTTCCAATGAATAATGTAAAATTAACATCTGCACTGAAAGATTCATGTGTAGGCCAAATTAGAGTTTCACGATCGTTGTTAGAAATGGACAAAGGCACAGCGTACTTTAAGTTTCTGTGGCCTTCCTCCCCGACTTCATCGCTGTCCCTCCTTTGCTGCTTCCGCCTGCTTCCATGCCAGGCTCGTCATTATTTCCTCCCAAGTCCAGGATATTCTCTCCCTGATCTCCTCCAAAGACCAGGATGCCATCTCCTCCCGAGCACGCTGCTTGGTCCCGTTGTGATGGGATGTTCTGTCACGATCGTTGTTAGAAATGGACCAAGGCGCAGCGTACTTTAAGTTCCACATACTTTTGATGAATAAAGTGAAACTAAAGAAAATACAAACCAAATAAAGACTAAACGAACCCCCAAATCAAATCAAATCAAATTTTATTTGTCACATACACATGGTTAGCAGTTGTTAATGCGAGTGTAGCGAAATGCTTGTGCTTCTAGTTCCGACAATGCAGTAATAACCAACAAGTAATCTAACTAACAATTCCAAAACTACTGTCTTGTACACAGTGTGAGGGGATAAAGAATATGTACATAAGGATATATGAATGAGTGATGGTACAGAGCAGCATAGGCAGATACAGTAGATTGTATCGAGTACAGTATATACATATGAGATGAGTATGTAAACAAAGTGGCATAGTTAAAGTGGCTAGTGATACATGTATTACATAAGGATACAGTCGATGATATAGAGTACAGTATATACGTATGCCTATGAGATGAATAATGTAGGGTAAGTAACATTATATAAGGTAGCATTGTTTAAAGTGGCTAGTGATATATTTACATCATTTCCCATCAATCCCATTATTAAAGTGGCTGGAGTTGAGTCAGTGTCAGTGTGTTGGCAGCAGCCACTCAATGTTAGTGGTGGCTGTTTAACAGTCTGATAGCCTTGAGATAGAAGCTGTTTTTCAGTCTCTCGGTCCCAGCTTTGATGCACCTGTACTGACCTCGCCTTCTGGATGATAGCGGGGTGAACAGGCAGTGGCTCGGGTGGTTGATGTCCTTGATGATCTTTATGGCCTTCCTGTGACATCGGGTGGTGTAGGTGTCCTGGAGGGCAGGTAGTTTGCCCCCGGTGATGCGTTGTGCAGACCTCACTACCCTCTGGAGAGCCTTACGGTTGAGGGCGGAGCAGTTGCCGTACCAGGCGGTGATACAGCCCGCCAGGATGCTCTCGATTGTGCATCTGTAGAAGTTTGTGAGTGCTTTTGGTGACAAGCCGAATTTCTTCAGCCTCCTGAGGTTGAAGAGGCGCTGCTGCGCCTTCTTCACAATGCTGTCTGTGTGAGTGGACCAATTCAGTTTGTCTGTGATGTGTATGCCGAGGAACTTAAAACTTGCTACCCTCTCCACTACTGTTCCATCGATGTGGATAGGGGGGTGTTCCCTCTGCTGTTTCCTGAAGTCCACAATCATCTCCTTAGTTTTGTTGACGTTGAGTGTGAGGTTATTTTCCTGACACCACACTCCGAGGGCCCTCACCTCCTCCCTGTAGGCCGTCTCGTCGTTGTTGGTAATCAAGCCTACCACTGTTGTGTCGTCCGCAAACTTGATGATTGAGTTGGAGGCGTGCGTGGCCACGCAGTCGTGGGTGAACAGGGAGTACAGGAGAGGGCTCAGAACGCACCCTTGTGGGGCCCCAGTGTTGAGGATCAGCGGGGAGGAGATGTTGTTGCCTACCCTCACCACCTGGGGGCGGCCCGTCAGGAAGTCCAGTACCCAGTTGCACAGGGCGGGGTCGAGACCCAGGGTCTCGAGCTTGATGACGAGCTTGGAGGGTACTATGGTGTTGAATGCCGAGCTGTAGTCAATGAACAGCATTCTCACATAGGTATTCCTCTTGTCCAGATGGGTTAGGGCAGTGTGCAGTGTGGTTGAGATTGCATCGTCTGTGGACCTATTTGGGCGGTAAGCAAATTGGAGTGGGTCTAGGGTGTCAGGTAGGGTGGAGGTGATATGGTCCTTGACTAGTCTCTCAAAGCACTTCATGATGACGGAAGTGAGTGCTACGGGGCGGTAGTCGTTTAGCTCAGTTACCTTAGCTTTCTTGGGAACAGGAACAATGGTGGCCCTCTTGAAGCATGTGGGAACAGCAGACTGGTATAGGGATTGATTGAATATGTCCGTAAACACACCGGCCAGCTGGTCTGCGCATGCTCTGAGGGCGCGGCTGGGGATGCCGTCTGGGCCTGCAGCCTTGCGAGGGTTAACACGTTTAAATGTCTTACTCACCTCGGCTGCAGTGAAGGAGAGACCGCAAGTTTTCGTTGCAGGCCGTGTCAGTGGCACTGTATTGTCCTCAAAGCGGGCAAAAAAGTTATTTAGTCTGCCTGGGAGCAGGACATCCTGGTCCGTGACTGGGCTGGATTTCTTCCTGTAGTCCGTGATTGACTGTAGACCCTGCCACATGCCTCTTGTGTCTGAGCCGTTGAATTGAGATTCTACTTTGTCTCTGTACTGACGCTTAGCTTGTTTGATAGCCTTGCGGAGGGAATAGCTGCACTGTTTGTATTCGGTCATGTTACCAGACACCTTGCCCTGATTAAAAGCAGTGGTTCGCGCTTTCAGTTTCACACGAATGCTGCCATCAATCCACGGTTTCTGGTTAGGGAATGTTTTAATCGTTGCTATGGGAACGACATCTTCAACGCACGTTCTAATGAACTCGCACAACGAATCAGCGTATTCGTCAATGTTGTTGTCTGACGCAATACGAAACATGTCCCAGTCCACGTGATGGAAGCAGTCTTGGAGTGTGGAGTCAGCTTGGTCGGACCAGCGTTGGACAGACCTCAGCGTGGGAGCCTCTTGTTTTAGTTTCTGTCTGTAGGCAGGGATCAACAAAATGGAGTCGTGGTCAGCTTTTCCGAAAGGACGACAATGCAGTACAATCAGACAACTAGACATAGACAATATCCCATAACCCACAGGTGGGAAAAATGCAATTTAAGTATGATCCCCAATTAGAGACAACGATTACCAGCTGCCTCTAATCATACACAAACCCCAACATAGAAAATTAAACCTAGAACCCCACATAGAAATAATAAACTAGACTAAAACCCCTAGTCACACCCTAACCTACTCTACCATAGAACATACAGGCTATGGTCAGGACGTGACAAGGATAAACTTTAATGCAATTAAAGTCTTTAAGTCCAGGAAAACTCCAGTGCTGGATGGCAAACCAGTGGAGGTATACCAAACTTTTTTGGGATACACTCAGAAGACCATTATTAGCACATTTTTACCACTCCTATATAAATGGTAGATTATCGGACACTCAAGAAGAAGTTCTGATTTCATTATTACTGAAAGAAGATCCAAGTGGTATATTTAAAGATGAAGTCCATTTAAACAATTGGAGGCCTCTTACACTTCAGTGTTGTGATGCAAAAATTGAGCTAAATGCTTAACGCATTGAATTGAAAAGATTTTGTCAGATATTATTCATCCTAATCATTTACATGGTCTATATATTGGAGACAATATAAGGCTGGAAACAATGGAACACTATGAAAAATATGGGAAACCAGGCCTGGTTTTCATAGCTGACTTTGAAAATGCTTTTGATAGTACGACTGGTGTTTATATATAAATGCCTGGAATATTTCAATTTTGGAGAATTTATTATAAAATGGGTTAGAGTGATGTATAGTAACCCTAGGTGTAAAATAGTAAATAATGGCTACATCTACGAACGTTTTAAACTGTCAAGAGGAGTAAAACAAGGTTGTACAAAATCAGTATATCTATGTATTATTGCCATCGAAATGTTAGCTGTTAAAATTACATCCAACAATAATATTAACATTTAGATATTTACATCAACAAATAACCTTCAATTCATTGCATTTCCATATCTTATCAAATTGAAAAACGAATAAATACATTTTCTCAATAAGTTTTAAATCATTCTCAAAAACATTTGTACACTGCTCAAAAAAATAAAGGGAACACTAAAATAACACATCCTAGATCTGAATGAATGAAATATTCTTATTAAATACTTTTTTATTTACATAGTTGAATGTGCTGACAACAAAATCACACAAAAATTATCAATGGAAATGAAATTTATCATCCCATGGAGGTCTGGATTTGGAGTCACACTCAAAATTAAAGTGGAAAACCACACTACAGGCTGATCCAACAATAATGTCCTTAAAACAAGTCAAAATGAGGCTTAGTAGTGTGTGTGTCCTCCACGTGCCTGTATGACCTCCCTATAACGCCTGGGCAGGCTCCTGATGAGGTGGCGGATGGTCTCCTGAGGGATTTCCTCCCAGGCCTGGACTAAAGCATCCGCCAACTCCTGGACAGTCTGTGGTCCATTGTGGCGTTGGTGGATGGAGCGAGACATGATGTCCCAGATGTGCTCAATTGGATTCAGGTCTGGGGAACGGGCGGGCCAGTCCATAGCATCAATGCCTTTCTCTTGCAGGAACTGCTGACACACTCCAGCCACATAAGGTCTAGCATTGTCTTGCATTAGGAGGAACCCAGGGCCAACCGCACCAGCATATGGTCTCACAAGGGGTCTGAGGATCTCATCTTGGTACCTAATGGCAGTCAGGCTACCTCTGGCGAGCACATGGGGGGCTGTGCGGCCCCCCAAAGAAATGCCACCCCACACCATGACTGACCCACCGCCAAACCGGTCATGCTGGAGGATGTTTCAGGCAGCAGAATGTTCTCCACGGCATCTCCAGACTGTCACGTCTGTCACATGTGCTCAGTGTGAACCTGCTTTCATCTGTGAAGAGCACAGGGCGCCAGTGGCGAATTTGCCAATCTTGGTGTTCTCTGGCAAATGCCAAAATACTTGCACGGTGTTGGGCTGTAAGCACAACCCTCACCTGTGGACCTCAGGCCCTCATACCACCCTCATGGAGTCTGTTTCTGAGCAGACACATACACATTTGTGGCCTGCTGGAGGTCATTTTGCAGGGCTCTGGCAGTGCTCCTCCTGCTCCTACTTGCACAAAGGCGGAGGTAGCGATCCTGCTGCTGGGTTGTTGCCCTGCTACGGCCTCCTCCACATCTCCTGATGTACTGGCCTGTCTCCTGGTAGCGCCTCCATGCACTGGACACTACGCTGACAGACACAGCAAACTTTCTTGCCACAGCTCGCATTGATGTGCCATCCTGGATGAGCTGCACTACCTGAGCCACTTGTGTGGGTTGTAGACTCCGTCTCATGCTACGACTAGAGTGAAAGCGCCGCCAGCATTCAAAAGTGACCAAAACATCAGCCAGGAAGCAAGCATAGGAACTGAGAAGTGGTCTGTGGTCACCACCTGCAGAACCACTCTTTTATTGGGGTTGTCTTGCTAATTGCCTATAATTTCCACCTGTTGTCTATTACATTTGCACAACAACATGTGAAATGTATTGTCAATCAGTGTTGCTTCCTAAGTGGACAGTTTGATTTCACAGAAGTGTGATTGATTTGGAGTTACATTGTGTTGTTTAAGTGTTCCCTTTATTTTTTTTTGAGCAGTGTATAACCCACAGACATGGACCTTAATGAAAATCATCATTAGACTTTGCCACAGCAAAGCGGTGACATTTGTGAAATTTGGCCCTCTGGCCCATGGACTAATTTCGGATGCATACTGTGTCAATCATTGTGTAATCCATATTTTGCTCTTAGTGTGATTTTATATGCCATTTCCATTGTTTTTTAACTGTGAGCAATAAAACCAAATTCTGTTGTCATTGACATCAGAAAGGTGTCCTACAGATTGTAGCTGAGGATCGAACTGACTGCACTACACAGACTCCCTGTGATGACAAACAAATGCAATTCTAGAGCTCAATGCGATGATTACAGTTGACCTTTTTCATTTCTATTGTCTGGATATCACCAACTCACCTCTGAAGTAACAAGCTATAAATCCACGTGAAAACAAATCCCCTCCATCGTTTATTCATTCTTTTATAGAAAAGTTCCTCCAGCCTGTGTCTTGAATAGTGATTTCCTCCTCGTTCTAGTGACACTATACATCCACTAGATGGGGTTGAGTTAACTAAATTCCTACTTTTCCAAAACCCCATCTGTTTGATTATTAGAGGAATGTATTAATAGTCACTACCCTTTCCAAGCCACAAAGCCTGTTTCTACAAAGGAATTAACAAACTGTTCAGGAGGCTGCAGTGGAGGAAGGACCAGAGTTATTCCAAAGACCATTCATTCTGGAACAGAGTAATACATAAAATCAAGTTTTATTTATATAGCACATTTCAGACATGAATGCAACACAATGCAGTCCACAGGAAAAAATGCCAAAATAAAATGTATATATTTACAACACAAGAGGAAAAAAAAACTAAATAAAAACGTAAAACTAAGACTAAAAAATAACCCTAAGGAAAAGCTAAAAAGGTGTGTTTTAAGATCTCTTAAATGTGTCTGCAGTTTTGCCCCCCCCCCCCCTGGCTACAGAATTTAAAAGCATGTCTGATATCAACTCAAATGTTATTTGTCACATACACATGGTTAGCAGATGTTAATGGGAGTGTAGTGAAATGCTTGTGAATGTATTGGGGTGCACAATTGTGGATTGATTTGAAAACCAGTAGAAGAATCTTAATATTAAGTCTAAAACTTACAGGCAGCCAGTGCAGACACCTTAAAACCGGTAAAATGAGTGCTCTCTGTCTGGTCTTGGTCTGTAATCAAATATAATGTATTTATATAGCCCTTCGTACATCAGCAGATATCTCAAAGTGCTGTACAGAAACCCAGCCTAAAACCCCAAACAGCAAGCAATGCAGGTGTAGAAGCCAAAGGTTCCACAGATTCTCGATTGGATTCAGGTCTGGACTTTGACTTGGCCATTCTAACACCTGGATATGTTTATTTTTGAACCATTCCATTGTAGATTTTGCTTTATGTTTTGGATCATTGTCTTGTTGGAAGACCAATCTCCGTCCCAGTCTCAGGTCTTTTGCAGACTCCATCAGGTTTTCTTCCAGAATGGTCCTGTATTTGGCTCCATCCATCTTCCCATCAATTTTAACCATCTTCCCTGTCCCTGCTGAAGAAAAGCAGGCCCAAACCATGATGCTGCCACCACCATGTTTGACAGTGGGGATGGTGTGTTCAGCTGTGTTGCTTTTACGCCAAACATAACGTTTTGCACTGTTGCCAAAAAGTTCAATTTTGGTTTCATCTGACCAGAGCACCTTCTTCCACATGTTTGGTGTGTCTCCCAGGTGGCTTGTGGCAAACTTTAAACGACACTTTTTATGGATATCTTTAAGAAATGGCTTTCTTCTTGCCACTCTTCCATAAAGGCCAGATTTGTGCAATATACGACTGATTGTTGTCCTATGGACAGAGTCTCCCACCTCAGCTGTAGATCTCTGCAGTTCATCCAGAGTGATCATGGGCCTCTTGGCTGCATCTCTGATCAGTCTTCTCCTTGCATGAGCTGAAAGTTTAGAGGGACGGCCAGGTCTTGGTAGATTTGCAGTGGTCTGATACTCCTTCCATTTCAATATTATCGCTTGCACAGTGCTCCTTGGGATGTTTAAAGCTTGGGAAATATGTTTGTATCCAAATCCGGCTTTAAACTTCTTCACAACAGTATCTCGGACCTGCCTGGTGTGTTCCTTGTTCTTCATGATGCTCTCTGCGCTTTTAACGGACCTCTGAGACTATCACAGTGCAGGTGCATTTATACGGAGACTTGATTACACACAGGTGGATTGTATTTATCATCATTAGTTATTTAGGTCAACATTGGATCATTCAGAGATCCTCACTGAACTTCTGGAGAGAGTTTGCTGCACTGAAAGTAAAGGGGCTGAATAATTTTGCACGCCCAATTTTTCAGTTTTTGATTTGTTAAAAAAGTTTGAAATATCCAATAAATGTCGTTCCACTTCATGATTGTGTCCCACTTGTTGTTGATTCTTCACAAAAAAATACAGTTTTATATCTTTATGTTTGAAGCCTGAAATGTGGCAAAAGGTCGCAAAGTTCAAGGGGGCCGAATACTTTCGCAAGGCACTGTAGGTAGGAAGGAGTAAGCCCATGTAATGCTTTGTAGGTTAGCAGTAACACCTTGAAATCAGCCCATGCCTTGACAGGAAGCCAGTGTAGGGAGGCTAGCACTGGAGTAATATGATCAATTTTTTTGGTTCTAGTCAGGATTCTAGCAGCCGTATTTAGCACTAACTCAAGTTTATTTAATGCTTTATCCGGGTAGCCGGAAAGTAGAGCATTGCAGTAGTCTAACCTATAAGTGACAAAAGCATGGATACATTTTTCTGCATCATTTTTGGACAGAAAGTTTCAGATTTTTGCAATGTTACGTAGATGGAAAACGCTGTCCTTGAAACAGTCTTGATATGTTCTTCAAAAGAGAGATCAGGGTCCAGAGTAACGCCGAGGTCCTTCACAGTTTTATTTGAGACGACTGTACAACCATTAAGATTAATTGTCAGATTCAACAGAAGATCTCTTTGTTTCTTGGGACCTAGAACAAGCATCTCTGTTTTGTCCGAGTTTAAAAGTAGAAAGTTTGCAGCCATCCACTTCCTTATGTCTGAAACACATGCTTCTAGCGAGGGCAATTTTGGGGCTTCACCATGTTTCATTGAAATGTACAGCTGTGTGTCATCCGCATAGCAGTGAAAGTTAACATTATGTTTTCGAATGACATCCCCAAGAGGTAAAATATATACCCATATCCCCAGTACCCATGCTGCAGCATTCTGTATATTTTGCAGTTGACCAATGGCTTTCTTGGGTAGACCAGATAGGAGAGCATTACTGTAGTCAAGCCTGCTTGTGATAAAAGCATGGATGGGTCTCTCTGTATCAGCCTGAGATAGAAACGGATGGTGGTTTTTTATCTTTATTGATTGTGGATGAAAATGTGCAGCCAGATTCTCTCTGTGCTTTGGTTCCAATAATAAGAACCTCGGTCTTGTCTTAATTTAGCTGTAGGAAGTTATGAGCCATCAAAGTATTTAAATGCTGTGTGTTGATTTATCTGCAAAGTACCATAACAATGGTTGTACTGTGAAACCATGACAAATATTAACAGGCTACATATACAGTGCCTTTAGAAAGTATTCAGACCCCTTGACTTTTTCCACATTTTGTTAGGTTACAGCCTTATTCTAAAGTCGATTAATTTGTTTCCCCCGCACAATCTACACACAATACCCCAAAATGACAAAGCAAAAACAGGTTTTTAGAAATGTTTACTAATTTGTAAAAAAAAATTAAAAAACAAGCTAGGCACACCTGTATTTGGGGAGTTTCTCCCAATCTTCTCTGCAGATCCTCTCAAACTCTGTCAGGTTGGATGGGGAGCGTTTCTGTAGAGCTGTTTTCAGGTCTCTCCAGAGATGCCTGATTGGTGGAGTGCTGCAGAGATGGGAGAACCTTCCAGAAGGACAACCATTTCCACAGAGGAACTCTAGCGCTCTGACAGAGTGACCATCGGGTTCTTGGTCACCTCCCTGACCAAGGCCCTTTTCCCCTGATTGCTCAGTTTGGCCGGGCGGCCAGCTCTAGGAAGAGTCTTGGTGGTGCCAAACTTCTTCCATTTAAGAATGATCAAGGCCACAGTGTTGTTGGTGACCTTCGATGCTGCAGAAATGTTTAGGTACCATTCCCCAGATCTGTGCCTTGACACAATCCTGTCTCGGATCTCTACTGACAGTTCCCATGACCTCATGGATTAGTTTTTGCTCTGACATGCACTGTCAACTGTGTGACCTTATATCGACAAGTGTGTGCCTTTCCAAATCGTGTCCAATCAATTGAATTTACACAGGTGGACTCCAAGTTGTAGAAACATCTCAAGAATGATCAACGAAGACAGGATGCACCTGAGCTCAATTTAGAGTCTCAGCAACGGGTCGGGATACTTATGTAAATAAGGTATTTCTGTGGTTTATTTTTTATAAAACGTGCAAAAATGTATAAAAACCTGTTTTTGTTTTGTCGCTATGGGGTATTGTGTGCAGATTGACGAGGAAAATGTTTTATTTCATCCATTTTACAATAAGGCTGTAACTTAACAAAATGTGGAGAAAGTCATGGGGTCGTAATACATTCCAAATGCAATACTTTCATAACAAAACATACATTACAAACAAAAAAGTGCACCAAAAAAATGTCTAGTCTTTAAAATGAATAGAAAAATTCTGATAAGACAGGTTCATATTAAACACTCACAAAGGTAGATAAATGGGGCGGCAGGTAGCCTAGTGGTTAGAGCGTTGGACTTGTAACCAAAAGGTTGCAAGATTGAGTCCCCGAACTGACAAGGTAAAAATGTTGTTCTGCCCCTGAAGGCAGTTAACCCACTGTTTCTAGGCCGTCATTGAAAATAAGAATTTGTTCTTAACTGACTTGCCTAGTTAAATAAAGGTAAAAAAAAACCTAATACAAGGCGTAGCTAGGCAGTTTACTGTAGAGGGAAATTGCATTGTCTCTACATAGGTAAAGAAAGGCTGCCACATTTTGTAGTTTTTTTTCTTCTTCTCCAATGAACTAGTGTAAGACATCTTTAATCTGCACAAAATGAAAGGGAGGAGAAGGTGATTTCCACAGAAGTAAAAATCTACCTTCTTGCCAACAAACCTAAAAAGGCTACAAAGTCAGATGTGTATTTTGGTAGTGTTATAATATCAGGCATTACCCCAAATAACGATGTTATGGCAGTTGGAGTAAATGGCAGTTTTAATACTTTAGATATTGTATCAAAGATGTCAGACCAATAGTTATGTAGAGAAGAGCAAGACCAAAACATATGCATTAATGAAACAGGAGCTTGCCGAAACCTATCGCAAACAGCGTCAACAATTCCCCACTCACAGGAAGAGTGGGGAATTGAGAGGTCATTTCACAGACAGAGTGGTGGAATGCAACATTATCCTCCACAACAACGAAGGTAGGGGAGTTTGTTGCCCCTCTCACCTCTGCTGGCACAAGCCCATTATGCAGGTCAGTGGTAAATATCTAAAGAAATTACTATTCAGAAGGTGGAACGAAGTAAACGTTGTTTACTTGTTGGAACGAAGTAAACGTGCCGTCAATATACAAATCATTACAGTTGTTTTCTATTGCTAACAAACATTCAATACTGAAGCCCCTTTTTGCAAAACTCTTCAGTCTGCATTACCAACATGCATCTTGGCCAAACAGTTCATCTCACCTCCAAAACTCACTCAAACCACCAAAACACTTCATACATGTCTCAAAATAAGCTCATTCGGCCATAACACCGGCAACAATTCTCACTCAGAAAGCATAGATTGTCACTCATAACACACTGACCTAAAAAAAAAACACTAACAGGGAGCATTACATAATTTAACTTTTCTCTTAGAAGTTTGAATGAATTTTCACATAAATCAGTGTTTCATTATAGAATAAGTGACACCTTTTCACTTTATTGACTGTACTAAAGTACATGTCACAAGAATGAATCAGAAATGCAGCAATTTGCTTCAATAGCCTTTCTTTTATATCTTTGCATATAGTAATTTACTTGTGAAAAATAAAAAGTTGAAACAAATTCCTGAAATTCCAGGGCTGCACTAATAATTACAACAACAAAAAACATGTGTAATATAACACTCGTACAGTACTGTGAGGGTTCTAGTTGTCCCTCTCTCCCGCAGTTCTCATCACATCTTATGTCTTCCGGGCGATGCATCTTGGAAAGTATCTTCTGGAATGTCTAATCCAACCTTGGCAGTCTTCAGGAGAAGTGTCTCCACACCCTGCCAGTCTTTAGGAGAAGTGTCTCCACACTCTGCCAGTCTTCAGGAGAAGTGTCTCCACACCCTGCCGGTCTTCAGGAGAAGTGTCTCCACACCCCATATTCATGGCATCCAGTAAGGACGTCTGGTCATGTGGATGGTGGTCATAAACCTTCCACCTCCACGCAGAGAAAACTCCTCTATGGGGTTTAGGAAGGGGGAGTATGGAGGCAGGAATAGTACTGACATCCTGGAATGTGCAGCAAACCAGTCTGTGACTGCAGCAGAGTGGTGGAATGCCACATTACCCCACACAACAACGAAGGTAGGGGAGTTTGTGGCCCCTCTCTCCTCTGCTGGCACAAGTCCATTATGCAGGTCATCCAGAAAATAAATGAGCCTCTCTGTATTGTAGGGGCTAATGAGTGGTTTGTGTAACTGCAAACCATCATTGGACAGTGCTACACACTGTGGTGGTTAATTTCTTTACTATCAAATGAAGAGACAAACTTATCACACAAGTCAGAGTTATACTTAAACAAAATCTTTAATCACTTATTAATAAGGGAGCAGGTCAATACAACACACACATATAAAGTGAATCAATTGAGTGCTCTACGATAATGATGGCTGGTCAAGGCTGGTCGACGATTCACGCTCAGATGATTTGTTGAGAGCCCAGAGACAAAAATACAAAATGTATTTTATAGCCAAGATACACCCCTTTCAACCTACATGACAAAAAACAGATATATAGAATGGGTCACAAAGTCAAGATTTGTATGAAAGATACTATCTGCTGTGTATTATAGGTATCTGCGTCAACAGTTTTCATTGTGTAGAGACCAGTGTTTGGCCCTCCGACTCCAAACTGGAGGCATCTTTCCCTGGTACGGTATAGAACAGAAACATTAACAACCGGAAGGTTGCAAGTTCAAACCCCCCAGCTGACAAAGTACAAATCTGTCGTTCTGCCCCTGAACAGGCAGTTAACCCACTGTTCCTAGGCCGTCATTGAAAAATAAGAATTTGTTCTTAACTGACTTGCCTGGTTAAATAAAGGTAACCCATTAACTCATGCTCTGGAATGCTCTTAAAGGTTTTATCACCCAAAAGACAACGTAAATCTCTCTGAGGCCCAACCTCAGTAGAACACATACACAATAGTTAAGAATACTATATCCTGTTGAATAAAACAACCATTTGATGCAATAAAAGTATTATAACATAATCTGCCAATTGTTCCACCATAACACATTGTGATTTTAGCTCCTCTCTGGCCTGGGACATCCACGGTTACTCTCTGGACAATCACATTTCTTCTCCAGTGGTGTGTTTTTGCCAGGTTGAATCCAGCTTCATCCACAAAGATTAATGTATGTGCAGTTTGCCTGGCTTCCATCTCCACTACTCTCTAAAATACAGTAAATCCACAGTTTTACAGCACTTTACATTATGCATAGCTGTGTATGTACCCTGTTTGGTTTTTGAACAGACATCTTACCTGGACATATTGATACCGGAGTTCTTTCACACGTTCACCATTTCTCTCAAAGGGTACAGTGTACAACTGCTTCATCCTTGTTTTATGTATCTCTAGGACTCTGGCAATTGTCGTTATTCTGACAGTATTCACATTCACAAAAGTGTTATTGTCTGCCAGCACTCTGTCCCGAATTTCCCACAGTTTTATTGCATTGTGGCCAATTACCATGTCAGCAATGGCAATTTCCTGCAAATCTGATAATATTCTGCCTCTCCCTACTGTGGGAGACAACCTTTGGATCCTACTGAAAACACAAAACAATCAATATATTTCAAAATGTCAGTACATGTAAAAATGTGAACATACTGTGTTCTGTACTGTAATATGTAGTTCAATTATCACTGAAGGATGCACATCTCACCTGTTGTTTTACCGAAAAATTCGTACTATTGATGCAACTGTTGAACGCTGCAGATTTGGTAGCACTCTTACAGTTTTGCTCAGTCGCTTTGGTGCACTTTTCACATCATCCCTAACATGTGCAAATAATAAGTGCATTTCTCAGAACAATTTGTACAAACTGCAATATACAATAGATATGTTTCTAAAGCTAGTCAGTCACTAAAAATCCTTAGTAGTCTCTCAAAAGTAAATATTCATGCCAATGATCATGTCAGTGTAATCAGAATGATAAGTCATTGAGTCATTGTTCACGAACAAGGTCGTCAAAATATTTAGGCATGTTGTCAATGTAACTGTGTACTTTGACAGTATTACCTGATGTAAACTTAGGCTACAGTTTGGATGACAGTTACTGTATTGAAAATGCACAAGGCTGTACTTCTATGGCATATATCAATTTCAACAGTACTATTTACATATTATTGTATGTGGGTTATTGATTGAAAGAGACTGGACAACCCAAGGGGCACAAAGGAAAAAAAACTAAATTAGAAAGAAACACAGGAAACCACCCCTAAGGCACAACTTTTCCCGCAGCACTGTTGTGCTGTCTCTACACATCCAGACGTTCCTGTCTGTTGGCTCACGTATTCTCATCCACATCACACCGGATATTTTCCCTTCCAATGCAACGTGGAAAGAATCTTTTGGAATGCCTTATCCATCCTCTGCAGGCGTCTACTGTGATGTCCTCACATGCTGCATCCATTGCAGCCAGCAGGGTCATCTGTGTGTGTGGCTGACGATCGTACACCTTCCACCTCCATGCTGAAAATAACTCCTCAATTGGGTTAAGGAATGGTGAATAAGGTGGGAGGAATTCTATGAGCATCCTCGGGTGGGTCACAAACCATTGCCTTATGATGTTTGATCGATGGAAACTCACATTATCACAAATGACCACATACTTTGGCAAATCCTCTCTAAACAGACCCCTCTCATCATCAGGGATGAGAGCCCTGTAGAGTCTCTAAAAAGTTGAGTAGATGCTGGGTGTTGTATGGCCCTATAAGGGGGATATGGGTTAGGACACCATGCTCCGAAATAGCAGCACACATGGTGATATTTCCTCCCTGTTCGTCTGGCAAATCCACAGTAGCTCTGTGACCGATGACATTCCGACCCCGCCTTTTGCATTTGGTCAGGTTGAAGCCAGCCTCATCCACGTATACAAAGTTGTGAGAGGGTTCACTTGATTCCAACTCCATTATACGCTATATCCCAGAACACACAGTTGAATTTGATTTGGTAAGGAAGAGTGACATAAAATGTACATATATTGCATGTTCCTTCCACAGCAATGGAAATGTGTGCAGTTTATGCTTACTGTACTATGTATCACTATAAAATGTTGCTGTAAAATAGTTACATAGATATATGTTTTACCTGTACATACTGGTACCGTAGCTCCTTAACTCTGTCCTCATTCCTTTGGAATGGTACACAGTACAGCTGTTTCATACTCATCTGGTTTCTATGCAGCACCCTGTCGATGGTTGAGATGCTAACCATATGGATGTTTTCAAAGACATCGTTGTCTTCTATAGTGGTCCTTTGTATTTCCCTGAGTCTCATGGCATTGTTTGCTAGGACCATGGTGCAAATAGCCTCCTCCTGTTGAGGTGTGAAAAGGCGTCCTCTGCCACCGGTTTGAGTAATCTTGCAGTCCTATGTGGGGAAAAATGCAGGGATGCATCGCACACTTTCACATAGACAAAAACTATGCGAACACACATTTTACTGTAAAACATACAGGTAAGGTGGAGCATGTATCTGTATAGAGTATATTTATGTATGCTGTGAAATACAAGTGGACTACTGTAATATGAAGCATTGTAGGAAGTATACAGTATACTGCTTATATACAGTAACTGTGCACTGTACATTGGTGGACATACCTGTTCCTTTGAAACGTTTGAACTATTGAGGACACAGTCCCAATATTCGGCAGCACCCTTCGACCCGCCTCAGCCATTGTAAGGCCATGATTGACAACATGGTCTACAATAGTGGCCCTTATGTCATCAGATATGCGCCTATGTCCTTTTCTGCCTCTTCCTCTGTTTTGCCTTCCACCACGCATCCTTGCTCCTCTTCTTCCTCCTCTTGGCTGTTGACCCTGTTCGTTTCCTGGTCCATCCATTATTGGAAAATTGCAACTCTGTGTTGTGGTCTATCTATATATGCTTGCCAATTGATTCTTCATGAGATGCACCTTTGAGCAATTTAGACAACTGGTTGATTGTTGGTTGAACTAACACTTTACATTCCTTCATGAGTGAGGGTCAATTTCACCTGCACGATTCATCAATTCACGGTTTTGTACAAAAGGTCTAATAGAAATGTGTAAAACTATGCTTGACAGTTTATGACAAATAGTTAAACAATTTTGCATGTAATGACTTATGCAAGGAACTAATGCCTAGATGTTTTGAGGGGTAAGACTATTCAACAGAGAACCATCTACTATATTTTGATCAACATGACATGAGCAATTGATAATGTGGTAAAAAGCTGACACTTGTACATTATCAATTGCAATTTGTTCAAATGAATAAAGAAATTGCTTTAATGATGTGCACAAGTGACTAGATGATTTGGAATTTGTACAAGTAGTATCAATAATTGCACTTTTGATCTAAGAAATGCACCAAAGCGACTGAGAAACTATAAACCAGCCTCTCTCAAAGAGAGACCATGGTTTACAAGGTCAATAATTGTGGCCCATATCTCATCAGAGACCACCACTCTTGGTCTTCCTCTCCTTTGTCCTCCAGGCAGTCTACCTCTCCCTGCCACTTCTTTCACCACCAACCTGTCTTCCTTGATCCATTTTTCCAAACAAAATAATTCTGAAGCTGTCCTCTTTTGTCTGTTTGGTAACGAAACTAAAAACAGGACACTTGGGTAGGCTTTCAGCTGACATTACAATCAGCTGTGTTTGGAATTATGAAATATTCTGCAGAGATGTTTCAATCTGGTTACTGCAGAAATGCACAACATTTTGCCATCATTCTGTTTTCAATGCATTTTTAACAGTTTTGGAAACAGTGTGTTAGCATTTGAAAACGTGCTGCAAATATATAGTTTTGCAGGGGGTGGAGTATGAATGAGAGAAGAGTTCATGGATTTCGGAGAATGTGGTCATTGAATGCATTTTGTGTGAAGATTTGGTCCAAATACACTTCTGTTTCGCTGACTGTGTGAAGAGTTTTGACAACGTGACTTCAGTTTTGACCAATGCCATTGAAAAAACTGTAAATGATTTGATGCCAAGGCTGAACCACATGGAGACGGCTCCATCTACTAGGGAAGTGATGGAAAACTTGATTTCTGAGTAGAAGGGCCCTTAATAGGGGGCACCCGAGTGGCACAGCGGTCTAAGGCACGGAATCTCAGTGCTAGAAGCGCCACTACAGACCCTGGTTTAATCTTGGGGTCTATCACAACCAGCCGTGATCGGGAGTCCCATAGGGCGGTGGACAATTGGCCCAGTGTCGTCCGGGTTAGGGGAGGGTAAGGCCGGGGTAGGCCGTCATTGTAAAATAAGAATTTGTTCTTATTAACTGACCTGCCTAGTTGAATTAAAAAATAGGTTTGCAAACCAAAGTGACGTCTAAACTGGTTACAGATCTTGAGTGGTTTTTACCTAAATGTTAACCTGAAGTAGCAAACTGAATAGGGGAATGTGCCAAAGCAGCCAGCATACATGAGGAAGATTCTATCTTCACCTTGTAATCAGAGACCAGGCCAAATGCATTAAGAACAGATAGCACAATGGGTAAGGATACATAGGGGTTTGAGATATAGAGAAGCAAGTCATCAGCATAACATTGGCCCCTTTGTTCGATGCCACAACTGAATACTCCTGTTATATGTGGGTTGGATCTAAATGCAATAGCGTGGGGCTCAATGGCGATGGAAAAAAGCCAGGGAGACCATAGACACCTAGTGCGTATGAAGAGAGGGAAATAGTCTGAGTTGGTGTTATTCATTCTGACAGATGCAAGTGGAGAAGTGTATAGTAACTTGATCCAAGCAATCCATTTTTACCGAAGCCACATTTTTCTAAAGTATGAAAAAGGTAGCCCCACTCCACCCTCTCAAAAGCCTTCTCAGCATCTAGAGATATTAGAATCTTTGGCTACTTTGAGATTGTCTGATATTTGAGAAAGAATGTCTGTTTTTTATATATCCTGTTTGGTTAGAGAAAATAACAGATGGTAAAACCGACTCCAAATGCACAGCTAGTAGTTTAGCTCAGAGCTTAACATCCACATTGAACATTGAGATTGGGCGATTGGACCTGCAGGAGAGAGGGTCTTTATTATTTTTCAATATAAATGAACTGGAGGCTTGTGTTAAGGTTTGAAGGAGAGATACTGATTCAGAGGATTCAATAAACATATTATTCAAGAGCGGGTCTAATTTATACAGAAACTTCTTATAAAATGATATTGGGTATCCATCTGGTCCAGGACATTTACCACCTTACATTGCATGTGCCACCTCAAATCTCTTCCATGGGGATAGGTTCCTCCAATTGAAGTTTGGAGACTGAATCAATTGTTGGGACAGTTAGAGTTGTCATGACTGTCCGCAAGAATCCAAATAGGTCAGATCAGATTTGCAATGAAAAACTTCAATCCTTTTACCCTAGAGGGGGGAAGTAAATAACTAGTAGGGATTAACAACTCACCCCCTGTTGTAAATCAAGGGAGAAGATTCAGGTCTGCACTCAAGATTCACCAAAGGAATGAGCTTTGTTTCAACAGACTTTTTCCAGCTGAAACTCTAACACGTTCAAAAGCGAATACCGGAACAATAGTTCTAACATAGAACATTGGGAATGGTCAGAGGCGATCTATAGAACACTAATGTAATTTTGTTTGTTTTTTTGTGATTTTGTTATAAAGGAAATACTGTAACTTGGAAAGTATACCCACTGCATGTATGAAGTTTCCATACTATGTGTTGTGCATGTAATAGGAAAATGATGAACGTGTTTTTGTTAAGAGAGTGATGTGATTTGAGAAGCTATAAGAGATAATTGTTTTTATAACTTTGCACAGTAAGTAGTCACCGTCCCTGAGTGAGGTCAAAACCGCCCCTTTCCTGCAAACTATATAAATGATGGCTTAAGAAATTAACATACCATACCAGAAAGACGTGAAGCTGCACGTTTAAATTGGTTTGAACTTTGAATCTCAACACGAGGTGGAGGCGATAAACTCCCCTCCCGGACAATCACTGTTATGGCTGATTAGCTGTCCTAAGTAAATTATATTTGAAAGAGAATTTAAGTAGGACCATCCTGTTACTCTGCTCAAACCATCGATGTGGCTGGCTAGTCTAGTCTATCTTCAAATAAACCTCTTCAAGAGTGAATGAAAGGAAAGTCAACTCTGTAGTTCTGTTCAGGACTACATGACAAGTCACCGGATACTGGAGAACTACGGAGAAGGTTGGAACCATTTTGGACAATTAAAGCCTTACAAGCGTGCCGTGAAAATGCCAACTCCCTTTCCAAGTCTGTCCTGTTCACCGAAAGAGATCCCCGGCAAACCCAGGCATTTCACGTAAATACAATCATGATTTCTTTCTCAAAGCAGGAGGTGGTTCATGTGCAAAGTATATGGTTACTGTAGGTGAGTATTTTCTGAATGTACCAATGTTAAGTGTCTATGTCCCTCTCTCTCCCTCTCCATCTCTTCTTTAACAAGCAGCCATGTTGTTGTCTTTCCGCTAGGGACCTGTTTCCAGCGTATTGTCTCCAGTCAATAACCAATGCAAAGTATGTATGTTTATCCCGTGTTCGCATTTAATTAGCTAGTAAATAAATAATTAAACCAATTTGGGTAGTACTGAATCATAAGTAAGGCTCGGGTTTTTGCAGATGGAAAGAGGTTACGACTGTTCAGAATGATGATATGATACAAGGTTATGATTAATAAGTTGACTGTTTATAGATGTGATAGGTAAAGACCTTTTAGAGTTTAATTCAGGAGATGGTAACTCTTTAAAGAACCACTCTCGTGGTGCCCCAGATCCTAATGAGTTAGTTACATGATTAATTTAATCGGGTAACAATTAAACATATTTAATTAGATAAATAATAGTCTTCAGATTAATGTTAAGGTCAAGTCACGACAGAATATTTAAAATGTTTTATCAAAAGCCGAGGGGTCAGCAGACTGTTTCCGAAGTGTAAAAGAGTCCTTAAACTTGTTATTTATTAGGTGGGGATCTATTGTTGCACCTGTAGGCATTTGAATGATGTGTTGAGCAGAGGAAGACTGGTGAAGTGGATGATAAAGCAATTCACTTGCCTTGTCACCATACTCATAGGGAGTATGTTGCGACTTATGCAGCTGCTCCTCAATTTGACCTGTTGACAAGGTATCGAATTCAGCTTGTAAAGAGAGACGATCCCTGTACACATTCGGGGATGGTGAGGTAGCGTAAGTATTGTCTAAATGCAAAATACTAATTGTCAGTTTAGAGTCTCTTTTTTCTTTCAAAACTAGTATATTTTTTATATTTTATTCATTTAATTTAACATTTATTTAACTAGGAAAATCAGTTAAGAACAAAATGTTATTTACAATTTGCCTACCCTTGGCCAAGCCCTAACCCAGATGACGCTGGGCCAATTGTGCACGAGGCTTAGTCCCACCAGCAAACAATAGCTCTAAAGTCAGAGGGGTGTTTTTTTCTCACCTTTATTTAAACAGGTAGGCTAGTTGAGAAAAAGTTCTCATTTGCAACCTGGCCAAGATAAAGCAAAGCAGTTCGACACATACAACAACACAGAGTTACACATGGAATAAACAAACATACAGTCAATAATACAGTAGAAAAATCTATATACAGGCAATAAATAGGTAAGTAATTACAATATAGCAATTAAACACTGGAATAGTAGAATGTGCAAGTAGAGATACTGGGGTGCAAAGGAGCAAGATAAATAAATAAGGTATGGGGATGAGGTAGATTGGATGGGCTATTTACAGATGAGCTATGTACAGGTGCAGTGATCTGTGAGCTGCTCATACAGCTCGTTCCAGTCATTGGCAGAAGAGAACTGGAAGGAGAGGCGGCCAAAGGATGAAATGTTTTTGGGGGTGACCAGTGAGATATACCTGATGGAGCGCGTGCTATGGGTGGGTGCTGCTATGGTGACCAGTGAGCTGAGATAAGGCGGGGCTTTACCTAGCAAAGACTTGTAAATGACCTGGAGCCAGCGGGTCTGGCGACAAGTATGAAGCGAGGGCCTGCCAACGAGAACGTACAGGTCGCAGTGGTGGGTACTATATGGGACTTTGGTGACAAAACGGATGGCACTGTGATAGACTGCATTCAATTTGCTGAGTAGAGTGTTGGAGGCTATTTTGTAAATGACATCGCCGAAGTCGAGGATGGTCAGTTTTACGAGGGTAAATTTGGCAGCAAGAGTGAAGGATGCTTTGTTGCGAAATAGGAAGACGATTCTAGATTTAATTTTGGATTGGAGATGCTTAATGAGTCTGGAAGGAGAGTTTACAGTCTAGCCAGAATCCTAGGTATGTGTCGCTGTCCACATATTCTAAGTCAGAACCGTCCACAGTAGTTATGCTGTACGGGCGGGCAGGTGCAGGCAGTGATCGGTTGAAGAGCATGCATTTAGTTTTACTTGCATTTAAGAGCAGTTGGAGGCCACGGAAGGAGAGTTGAATGGCATTGAAGCTTGTCTGGAGGTTAGTTAACACAGTGTCTAAAGAAGGCCCAGAAGTATACAGACTGATGTCTGCGTAGAGGTGGGTCAGAGAATCACTAGCAGCAAGAGCGACATCATTGATGTTTACAGAGAAAAGAGTCTGCCCGAGAATTGAACCCTGTGGCACCCCCATAGAGACTGCCAGAGGACAACAGGCCCTCTGATTTGACACACTGAATTCTGTCTGAGAAGGTGTTGGTGTACCAGACGAGGCAGTCATTTGAGAAACCAAGGCTGTTGAGTCTGCCAATAAGAATGTTGTGATTGACAGAGTCGAAAGCCTTAGCCAGGTCTTTGAATACAGCTGCACTGTACGGTCTCTTATCGATCTTAACAGTACCACCGGGAAACGAATATCCACAGAGCTGTGAATGCAATGACTGACAGTCCATGAGATCAAAATTATAGTTTTAAACAGATTTTGAAGCAATATATTTTATTTACAAAGACTCAAATGACAACAAAAATATTAATGGAAGTATACAACTTTTGGTTTAGGGTTACGATAGCCTTTAAGAATCACCGGTATATTGTCAATATGGCATAGACTAAGGTACAGTAGAATAGGACAGGATACAGTATATGAAATGAGTAATGCAAAATATGTAAACATCATTTAAGTGACTAGTGTTCCAATTGTTAAAGTGGGCAGTGATTTCATGTCTATGTATATAGGGGTGAAGCCTCTAATGTGCTAGTGATGGCTATTTAACAGTCTGATGGCCTTTCCAGTCTCTCGGTCCCAGCTTTGATGCACCTGTACTATCTCACCTTCTGGATGATAACGGGGTGAACAGGCAGTGGCTCGGGTGGTTGTTGTCCTTGATTATATTTTTTGCCTTCCTGTGACATTGGGTGCTGTAGATGTCCTGGAGGGCAGGTAGTTTGACCCAGATGATCCGTTGGGCAGACTGCACCACCTTCTGGAGAGCCCATGGTTGTGGGAGTTGCAGTTGCCATACCATGCGGTGATACAGCCCGACAGGAAGGTCTCAATTGTGCATCTGTGAGGGTTTTAGGTGCCAAGCCAAAATTCTTCAGCCTCCTGAGGTTGAAGAGGCGCTGTTGCACTATCTTCACCACACTGTGATGGTGGACCATTTCACTTTGTCAGTGATGTGTACGGCGAGGAAATTGAAGCTTTCCTCCACTGCGGTCCTGTCGATGTGCATAGGGGGGTGCTCCCTCTGGTGGTTCCTGAAGTCCACCATCAGCTCCTTTGCTTTGTTGACTTGGGTGAGAGGTTATTTTCCTGGCACTACACTCCCAGGGCCCTCACTTCCTCCCTGTAGGCTGTCTCGTCATTGTTGTTAAATCAGGCCTACTACTGTTGTGTAGTCAGCAAACTTGAAGATTGAATTGGAGGTGTGCGTGGCAACGGAGTCATGGGTGAACAGGGAGTACAGGCGGGGGCTGAGCACACATCCTTGTGGGGCCGCAGTATTGAGGATCAGCGAAGTGGAGGTGTTGTTTCCTACCTTCACCACGTGGGACGCCCCGTCAGAAAGGTTCAGACCCAGGGCCTCAAGCTTAATAATGAGTTTGGAGGGTACTATGGTGTTGAATGCTAAGCTGTAGTCAATGAACTGCAGTCTTACATAGGTGTCTAGATGGAATAGGGCAGTGTGTAGTGCGATGGTGATTGCATCGTCTGTGGATCTGTTGGGGCGGTAAGCAAATTGAAGTGGGTCTAGGGTGTCAGGTAAGGTAGAGGTGAAATGATCCTTGACTACTGTCATGACTTTGGCCTGGGGGGTAGGTTTATGACAGTCATAAATACCTCTTCCCCCCTTTTTCCTCTCCACCCTACTGAGGTTACATTTGCAAAACCCTTGGTTAACATAGAGATTCTGGGAACGTCAGAATGTGGGGGGAAATGAACTATATTCTGGTAATCCGAACAATTGAACATATGCGGTGGTACTTAAACCCTCTTGCGACGAGCAATCCCGTATCCGGGAGCGTAATCATAGCCTCAAATGCATTAGCATAACGCAGCGGACATAAATACCCCTAGAAACTTTTCCTATTCATGAAAATCACAAATGAAATGAAATAAATATATTCAAACACAAGCTTAGCCTTTTGTTAACAACACTGTCATCTCAGATTTTCAAAATATGCGTTACAGCCAACGCTAGACAAGTATTTGTGTAAGTTTATCATGGCATAATGCTATGCTAGGCTCTGCTGGCAGCAGGCAACATTTTTACGGAAATAAGAAAAGCAACCAAATTAAATCATTTACCTTTGAAGAACTTCAGATGCTTTCAATCAGGAGACTCCCAGTTAGATAGCAAATGTTCCTTTTTTCCCAAAATATTATTTTTGTAGGCGAAATAGCTCCCGTTTCTTCATCATGCATGGCTGAGAAATCGACCGGAAAATGCTACAACTATAAAGCCAAACTTTTTTCAAGATTTGCTCCATAATATCGACAGAAACACGGCAAACGTTGTTTAGGATCCATCCTCAAGGTGTTTTTAACATATATATTCGATAATATATCCGTCGAGGCAATTGGTTTCTCATAAGAAGCGATTGGAAAAATGGCTACCTCAGTATTTTACGCAAGATTTTCTGCGGGAGACACCATGTGACCACATGCTATATATGGTCCCTTACAGCCATTCTTCAATGGAAATGCCTAAAAAGATGTCACAGTGCTGTAGACACCTTGGGGAATACGTGGAAAACGTAAGCTTATTCGTAGCTCATTCACAGCCATATAAGGAGTCATTGGCATGAGGCGGTTTCAAAAGATACGGCACTTCCTGGTTGGATTTTTATCTGGGTTTCGCCTGTAACATCAGTTCTGTGGCACTCACAGACAATATCTTTGCAGTTTTGGAAACGTCAGAGTGTTTTCTTTCCAAAGCTGTCAATTATATGCATAGTCGAGCATCTTTTCGTGACAAAATATCTTGTTTAAAACGGGAACGTTTTTCATCCAAATTTTTAATAGCGCCACCTAGTCGCAAGAAGTTAATGAATATTCGGTTGTCATCGGTTGTCAATATTCTGTTGTCATCTCATCAATGATAAGATGACATAAACTCTACAGTGGAAAGTCTACACATCAGAGTTATCGGATTCACATGGAATTGTTGTTCAATTTAAATGTTTGAATATGAAATTATTTGTGATGGGATGAAATGTGATTTTAGCTTCTAAAATGTGAGATGTGGGTTTTCATACGATATTGCTGCTCACTCAGTGGCCCGCCCATGTGAAGAGACAGAGGTTGTAAACTATGACACACACCCCTTTTCTCCCTCCCTATATAAAGGCTTGACGACAACATAACTTCCTGTTCCGATGAGGTAGGATGACGGTCCTATGTCAGAATGGTTCAGATAATAACTACAGAACGAAGCCAACATCAGCATGAGCTTTGGTTGCGAACTTTGAACTCTTATTCACTATAGAAGTGATACCTCCTAGCTGTTGAGTTAGCGACCGCAGCTGCTAACGCAGGTTAGGAAGGAACAGACAGAGTATCCCGTCTATCACACAACGACGTTACTAGAACGTATTCAGTTGACACCAAGGAACATTCTTCAGAGACCTCGGTTTGACAACACGGCCTTCCATCTACCACCCACCTACTGAAGCGCAGCTCAGAGTAAATATTTATTGCAATTCCTTTTCCAAATGGGCGGTAACTTAGAATGCATAAGATACTGTATTTACGATAGCACAGCTTCGCCTTTGTTCCTGTCTTCCCGCTCTTTCACTCAACCCAGCCCCTTTTCCTTTTTGTAACTAGCTGTCTTATCTGTTCCGCCCGCTAGGGACGTTTTCCTTTATGACGTAATTTGTAATCAAGTTATGATTAATTGTGTGTATGTGAATTCTGTGCGATTAGTTAGGTATTTAGTAAATAAATTATTAAACCCAATTTTGTTTTGCTGATTCAACTTGTTAGCCAAGGTTCTTGCAGATAACCAAGAATTTTCAACTTTCAGATGAGACTGAAGTAAGATTAATGTTGACTGCTATTAATGTAAAATATTACTAGGTCTTTATTCGGAGTTTATTCGGAAGATAACAGCTCTATAAATATTATTTTGTGGTGCCCGACTCTCTAGTTAATTATATTTACATGATCAGCTCAATCAGGTGATATTAATTAATTATTTTATAGAATAGCATGTCATATCACTTAATCCGGCATAGCCAAAGACACGACACTAGTCTCTCAAAGCACTTCATGACAGACGAGAGCGCTATGGGACAATAGTCATTTAGTTTGGTTGGCTGGGGAGCAGGGGCTACAGGTCAATTTGGAATATAATCCTTTGTCTCTGTGTAGGCTACTGTGTGTGGTCTATTTATAATAATACATTATAAAAGCCTACCTACCTTCTGTTGGATACTGAGCATCAATGCCTACACCAGAGAAAAAGAGGCAAAACGAGAGGGATAACTGTGCCCAAAATCTGTCTTCTCCTGCAGGTGGCGTTTAAAACAAACGTTTCGCTTACCAATCAAGCAGTTTTTGTATGGTCAATGAGAGTCAAATTTTGTAAACAAAAAATGTAATCGCTTATTTGCCAAGTGTGGCTTATTTAATCAAATATACGCTTCGTTATGCTTAAGTTGTTACGAGTGTACTGATATAAGTAGGACACGTGACATCCCGGAAACTTATCACACTTGTATCTACCCTCTCATTGAGGGTCCCACCTGATCTTGCTTCCTCCCGACTGGCTTTTCATTGTTAGAACGGCCAATGGTGTATCTGGTCAACAAAATTGATAATCTGTATCTACACAAGCATGGTGGGAAAGCTGCAGTGGAGTAATACTCCAACAAATGTGTATGACTGCCATCTTGTGGTAGTACATTTTCACATTTTAGTCATTTAGCAGACATCTTTGAAGATAGCTACAGTAGGTGAGACAACCACATACCACAGAAAAGACAAGTGTGCAAGTATTTTTTTGTAGTATTTACTATCACTATTAAATGAGCAAGACTTTTATTAAACAGGTTGAGTAAAGGACTTTACTTATATTCTATAGCGTCTGAACAGTGAAATGCAACCTGTGAAATTGTCAGCCCATTCGAATAATTTAAGAATTCTTATATGGGTACTCCTGCAACATGTAGTAAGAACCATAACTGGTATATGTCTTAAATGAAGTAGGCCACATTCATACACAGCCATAATATAAGAACCATATGTTTTCCTTATAATGTTATCACATATACAGTGAGCTCCAAAAGTATTGGGAGAGTGACAACTTTGTTGTTGTTTTGGCTCTGTACTCCAGCACTTTGGATTTGAAAGGATACAATGACTATGAGGTTAAATGTGTCACTCTCCTATTACTTTTTGAGCTCACTGTTATGACAAACATAGGAATTGCATAATAATCATATGTTGTGTTTTCTTATAGAAAGACATAATCATAACATTTACTTTATAAAAATATATGTGAATTCTTTCCATAAGGGAGGTTGTACATTGACATTATGCGTCATAAGAAATTGTGTAGTTGTGGACTAATGTATGTATTTTACTCTTCATGGTCAGTGAGAGAGTAAAAAGACAAGCAGACAGTTTTTATAAAATGTTTTTATTTGTTTAATTGTGGTATAATTGAAATGTATCAGATTCATAGCATGTTCTGTAATAGACATTGTGTCTTGTTCTTATCAAATATAGATACAAACCCAGCAACACTTTAAGGATCCAATATGCAGTACCAGTCAAAAGTTTGAACAGTTTGGACATACTCATTCAAGGGTTTTTATTTATTTTTTAAAACTATTTTCTACATTGTAGAATAATAGTGAAGACATAAGAACTATGTAGTAACCAATATATTTTAGCGTCTTCAAAGTAGCCAGCCTTTGCCTTGATGACAGCTTTGCACACTCTTGGCATTCTCTTAACCAGCTTCACCTGGAATGCTTTTCCAACAGTCTTCAAGGAGTTCCCACATATACTGAGCACTAGTTGGCTGCTTTTCCTTCACTCTGCATTCCAACTCATCCCAAACCATCTCAATTGGGTTGAGGTTGGGTGATTGTGAAGGCCAGGTCATCTTGTGCAGCACTCCATTACTCTCCTTCTTGGTCAAATAGCCCTTACACAGCCTGGTGGTGTGTTGGGTCATTGTCCTGTTGAAAAACAAATGATAGTTCCACTAAGCACAAATCAGATGGGATGGTATATCGCAGCAGAATGCTGTGGTAGCCATGCTGGTTAAGTGTGCCTTGAATTCTAAATAAATCATTTAAAGTGTCACCAGTAAAGCAATCTCACACCATCACACCTCCTCCTCCATGCTTCACGTGGGAACCACACATGCGGAGATCATCCGTTCACCTACTGTGCATCTCACAAAGACACAGCGGTTAGAACCCAAAATCTAAAATTTGGACTCATCAGACCAAAGACCGGTTTAATGTCCATTGCTCATGTTTCTTTGCGCAAGCAAGTCTCTTCCTCTTAATGGTGCCCTTTAGTAGTGGTTTCTTAGCAGCAAAAAGTTCTTGAAATTTTCCGGATTGACTGACCTTCACGTCTTAAAGTAATGATGGACTTAGTCTTTTACCAAATAGGCCTATCTTCTAGATACCACCCCTTCCTTGTCACAACGCAATTGATTGGCTCAAAGAAGGAATTACATTCCACAAATTCACTTTTAACAAGGCACACCTGTTAATTGAAATGACTTCCTTATGAAGCTGGTTGAGAGAATGCTAAGAATGTTCAAAGCTGTTATCAAGGCAAAGGGTGGCAACTTTGAAGAATTCAAATATAAAATATATTTAGATTTGTTTAACACTTTTTTGTTTACTAATGATATTTACTTTGATGTCTTCACTATTATTCTACAATGTAGGAAATAAAGAAAACCCTGGAATAAGTAGGTGTGTCCAAACTTTTGACTGGTACTGTATATTAAATTAAACAATGTTGATACACGTAAGCAATTATTGTCGACAATTGTAGGACCTACTTATTTACTGCAATACATCTCGGCATGGAGCTTGTTATAGAATAGAACTGATTTTATATTGACAGTATAGCATTACCTCTTCATCAGTACAGAAAGCGTCATAACAAAATAACCACCAGGATCGTACGTTTTTCTGTACAGTTAATACATTGCTTAAGAGTTTTATAAATATGCTTATACTGTAACCATATGTTTTTAAAAAAAATCAATCATCACTCATTTTTTAAGATGTATTTATATATTTAAAAGTCGCAAAGCAACACTGATTTGAAGGGCAAAACAAACAAAGCAACACTGATTTGAAGAGCAAAACAAACAAAGCAACACTGATTTGAAGGGCAAAACAAACAAAGCAACACTGATTTGAAGAGCAAAACAAACAAAGCAACAGAACAGTTAAAAAAGGGTCAAAACAAAGGAAAAGAGGACAGCCCAAAAGGTTCTGGTTAGGTTTATACAAACAAAGCAACAGAACAGTTAAAAAGGGTCAAAACAAAGGAAAAGAGGACAGCCCAAAAGGTTCTGGTTAGGTTTATACAAACAAAGCAACAGAACAGTTAAAAAGGGTCAAAACAAAGGAAAAGAGGACAGCCCAAAAGGTTCTGGTTAGGTTTTTATTCCTTCTTTGAAAATGCCTTTTTTTTCACTCAAACCCTCAACAGTAACTTATTGAAAGAAATAATGCAAATAACAATCTAAAACAGATGATTAAGTAAAACATGTTATAATGCAGTAGAGGGACATGTATTGTATACTAAGACAAGTTCTGTTTGCTATGTTCTACTGTATATTCATAGAGCTGGGCCCTTAGGAACCTGTCCATCCCATGTTTCTCCCTTTTGGTTTACTTTAGTGCTTCAAATTTGACATTTACTTTTATCGGTATGTATGCAGTAGAGTTGGAAATTATCATCTTATGATAGAACATGGAGTCAATTCTTTATTGTATTTTTTTTGGTATTGCAAATAAGAAGGGTGATTTGTTACATGTGAAAAAGCAAATGAATCCAGAGCCCAAAAAATTGCACTATAACGCATTACAAAAATAGTCTCAACCACAGAAGGCACACATCTAGAACTGAGCATGTGGTGGAGAAGGGAATCTATAGCGATTTGGGTATGTAGACCATTGGGTAATATGGCAGATTTGAACCCAGTCAGGTCCACTCTACAGTGTCAATATTAGGACAGCCTCAATCTCTGCTGTCCTAATATGGACACCGTACCGCTCACACTGGTCAAGAAGAATGTAGTTGGAAGGTAAAATAAAGTTCTTACCCAGGGTGATGCCTGGTTTCTCTTCGTACTCATTTTCAAAATGGTGCCCCCAAAAGCTAGAGAAACACATTCCACATTAAAAAGTACAGGGCATGTTGACGACAACTTAAGGGTGAATAGAAGCAAAGGCATCCTTCTGGCACCTGATCGATCACCTAATAGTACTTCCCATCAACTCTACCAGTTTGACTTAAGTGCAGAAACCTGTGGTCCTGGATACATTGAAACAAAGTGATGCCCAACCTGGTTTGGGCCATTGTCTCCAAAGCCTGACTCACTATGGTAGACAGTATTGCTTGTGAAGACACCTAGTGGTCAAATCATGGAATACATGTTCTGTTATTAATTTGCGAGTTATACAGCAAAACCCTCATATGCATGTGCAATGAATTGGAGCAAAATGTATATATTTTTTTTGAAAACAATCATTACTGACTACATTATCAAAAGGCAAAGATTAGGTATATTGCAACGCTCTCCATGACACCTCTATCAACATTATCATCATTGTTATCATCAACTATAAGTCTCTGTCAATATGTGAATCAGTCTAGAGCCAGTTTAGTCAGATTGATAGTTCAGACAGAGCCCAATCTGTCAGCACAGGCAGGCACACAAACACTGAACATTTTCAATGGGACCGACAGCCAGCCTATGGCAGCACAAGCTGGTCTGTGTGGGACTCCCTCATTAAACACAGGCATCTCTATGGAACAGGAAGAGCTCATTACAGACAGGGAATCGAGTCAACCCAGACAGGGTGATCGAGTCAACCCTAAAGGCACACCATTTGAAATCTTTGGGATTATCTGTTTTGTCTGAGTGGTTCTGTTTTGCTTTCATCTGAGCACCCGGTCTAGACGGTACAGTTCATTAGCGGGGCAAGACAGCGTACATGACCAATGCAAACAAACATGTTATGGGAGAATGAAAAACATTGGATCTTGCAATGACTTAAATTTCTCAATTAAGTACATTGTATTAGCAGATATGTTGAAAAGTTAAGTTCTTAGGAAAAAGTTGCTCTTTACTTGATGCAACTTGACATGATACCCACATTATGTTGTTTTCATTAACATTCCTTAACGTCTGTTGTCATTATCCATGACATTTCATTTCAAGTACCGAAAAAAAGGTTGTTGTAATGAACAGTCATACAATGTTACGACGGGCATAATGCCAAGTGTTATGTCAAGATTACAAAGCAGTATGGTTTGGTATGCCAATAGTGGCTCCTCCTTCTTCATTTCTAATGGGTAAATTCCCACCCTGCCTGCATAGTTATCAGTCAGCACTGGTTTCCCTGAAGAAAAGACTGGAATCCAACCAGGAAACCTACACAAGCTCCCCTCTGAGGTCATTAAACTGCATCATGAGATGTCACCAGGGGTCAGAAGTCAAAGAGCCACACCCCTTAGATCAATCCTTTAGCTGCTTGCGTCAGACATATTTTTTTTTGATTAAGGTATTTGTCCTCAAATTGAATGTAAAGATACAGTGCAAAATAAATTAAGCAGGGCCAATGGGAAGAAAGCGAGAGGGGCGAGTGGACCGCCTTGTCTGGTGTTTTTTTTCGTCAACCTCTGTCCTCTCTTCCCTCCCTCTCTCTTCTTTGCTGTGATATAAGCTTAAGTTGGGATCCCTTGCAGCTTGAGTCTAGCCTCAGAGGAAGAAGTTGAATCATGTCAATAGAGAAGTGCGACCAATGCTGACAGAGGGAGATTGTGGCTCTCTCATTCTTAATTAAAGTGCTAAGAGATGCCTGTTGGAGAGAAGCCCAGACAGTAGGCGGATGTGTCCAGCGTACAGTTGCCTGCTAATCTCTCTCCCTCTCCCTTTATTTTCCTTTCCTCACTACTTCTCTCCCTCATCAGCATCTTGGGGCAATTTCACCCTACTTCTGGTCAGACCATCTGGGCTCTCTGCAGATAAAGGACTTGAACTCGAGTTTAAAGGTTGATGGCTCTGTCATTCATGATCACACATGTACACAAAACTCCAGGAACCTCATTTATAAACATTGTGCGTGTACAAAATACGCATGCGCCAGTTTTCAAGCAAAAGTTGGCATTCATAAAAACTGAACTTGACAATTGAATGTGCTTATCCTGCCACAAACTGTAGACCGTGGGTAAGCACAGTTTTTAGTGGTTGAAGTATTGCATTGCAAGAAGGCAAATGTACCCTAGTAGTCTTGTGCAAATTGGGAACACATAATGACTTATTCATAACAAAAAACCGGTAGCTAAATATAATAATAAGATGCAATCATTTGCTGTTAGTGAGAAGAGCAAAATTCAATTTATTTAATCTTTGCCTTCTAAAATAATCTGAAATCTATTTCCGATTATTTATTTAGTTCCCATGATAATTGCAGAATAAATTTCTCACCTTTTCTGACTGATGGTTTCATACTAGCGAAATAGCCTATAGGTCTACAACAAGATAGGATGGGCTACCATTCGTCCCATCTCTCATTTAATTGGACCACTTCATAATAGTAAAAAGATAAGCTTCCGGTACTTAAAGTATTTTGCTCTATTCGATCTGATGTGCAGTTTAACAGTAGAAGAAGGCTCACCTTTTTCATTGATGTTTGAAGGCTATGTCTGAATACTGTAATGTCAAATTTCTCGAGCAGCTTAAACAATATTTTATTCGTAAAAATGATGCATAATATCATAACGACTGCACCTTTTCTGGCCATGATAGTTCATATTTGTAGCAATACAACAAATGACCATGCACATCTCTCATTTAATTGGGCCTATTAAAAAGGCTATTATAATTTCATTTTTTTATATGTTTTTGCTCAATGCAGCCGAAATGGAGCGCAGTTTATAACATACAGTAGAATTTAACAGGTGAACAGACAGTTAATATTTTGCATTGAAGTGTGTAGGCTACCACTGTAAGTAGGCCTGTACTGTAATGTAAATGTTTTTCAGAATTTGTGGACATTTAGGTTCGGGCGAAAGTAAATGCAAAACATTATTGAATAAAAACGATCTGTTTACAAGTCCACAACAATTTGGAATTGTTTTTGTGTTTCAGAAATGGTCAAACATCAAATGTCACTGGAAAAAAATAAATTTTTGGCAACACCTCCAAAGACATTTGATCAAGTACACAAATGTAGATTTCCTTTAGATATAATGTATTGGCCTAATTTCAATACTATCTAATTATACAGCAAATAAGGCTATTAATGTCACGATAAAAGGTGAATGATGGGTGTTATTCAGGCGCAGTTATAATGCTCGTTCACATGTGCACAGTTTTACGACAGGTCTGATTTTTAATGGGAAACATGCGCATGTATGGTGTCCTCCAAGTGTATAAATCTCAATATTTTTTTCTGAAATAGAGAACCCAGCTATTGAGAGTAAAATGTACGCAACGGTTATAAATGAGGGCCCCACGTTTCCTTGACAATAGAGGTGAAATTTTATTTCTCGTTCCATTTCATTGTAATAACAAATAGTGCAATTCTTTTTAACAATTAGACTATATAAATAACTCTAAAATTGCCATTTCTAAGTTAGTTTATTTGTTTCCATATACGTATATACAGTGGGGCAAAAAAGTATTTAGTCAGCCACCAATTGTGCAAGTTCTCCCACTTAAAAAGATGAGAGAGGTCTGCTATTTTCATCATATGTACACTTCAACTATGACAGACAAAATGAGAAAAAGAATTCCAGAAAATCACATTGTAGGATTTTTTATGAATTTATTTGCAAATTATGGTGGAAAATAAGTATTTGGTCACCTACAAACAAGCAAGATTTCTGTCTCTCACAGACCTGTAACTTCTTCTTTAAGAGGCTCCTCTGTTCTCCACTCATTACCTGTATTAATGGCACCTGTTCGAACTTGTTATCAGTATAAAAGACACCTGTCCACAACCTCAAACAGTCACACTCCAAACTCCACTATGGCCAAGACCAAAGAGCTGGCAAAGGACACCAGAAACAAAATTGTAGACCTGCACCAGGCTGGGAAGACTGAATCTGCAATAGGTAAGCAGCTTGGTTTGAAGAAATCAACTGTGGGAGCAATTATTAGGAAATGGAAGACATACAAGACCACTGATAATCTCCCTTGATCTGGGGCTCCACGCAAGATCTCACCCCGTGGGGTCAAAATGATCACAAGAACGGTGAGCAAAAATCCCAGAATCACACGGGGGGTCCTAGTGAATGACCTGCAGCGAGCTGGGACCAAAGTAACAAAGCCTACCATCAGTAACACACTACGCCGCCAGGGACTCAAATCCTGCACTGCCAGACGTGTCCCCCTGCTTAAGCCAGTACATGTCCAGGCCCGTCTGAAGTTTCGTAAAGAGCATTTGGATGATCCAGAAGAAGATTGGGAGAATGTCATATGGTCAGATGAAACCAAAATATAACTTTTTGGTAAAAACTCAACACGTCGTGTTTGGAGGACAAAGAATGCTGAGTTGCATCCAAAGAACACCATACCTACTGTGAAGCATGGGGGTGGAAACATCATGCTTTGGGGCTGTTTTTCTGCAAAGGGACTAGGACGACTGATCCGTGTAAAGGAAAGAATGAATGGGAAGATGAAGATGAAACGTGGCTAGTCTTTCAGCATGACAATGATCCCAAACACACCGCCCGGGCAACGAAGGAGTGGCTTCGTAAGAAGCATTTCAAGGTCCTGGAGTGGCCTAGCCAGTCTCCAGATCTCAACCCCATAGAAAATCTTTGGAGGGAGTTGAAAGTCTGTGTTGCCCAGCAACAGACCCAAAACATCACTGCTCTAGAGGAGATCTGCATGGAGGAATGGGCCAAAATACCAGCAACAGTGTGTGAAAACCTTGTGAAGACTTACAGAAAACATTTGACCTCTGTCATTGCCAACAAAGGGTACATAACAAAGTATTGAGATAAACTTTTGTTATTGACCAAATACTTATTTTCCACCATAATTTGCAACTAAATTCATAAAAAATCCTACAATGTAATTTTCTGGATTTTTTTTCTTCTCATTTTGTCTTTCATAGTTGAAGTGTACCTATGATGAAAATTACAGGCCTCTCTCATATTTTTAAGTGGGAGAACTTGCACAATTGGTGGCAGACTAAATACTTTTTTGCCCCACTGTATATATATATATATATATATATATATGTATATACACATATATATATATAGTTGAAGTCAGAAGTTTACAAAAACTTAGGTTGGAGCCATTAAAACTAATTTTTCAACCACCACAAATGTCTTGTTAAAATTAAACAAACTATAGTTCTGGCACGTCGGTTAGGACATCTACTTTGTGCGTGACACAGGTCATTTTTCCAACAATTGTTTACAGACAGTTTATTTCACTTATAATTCACTGTATCACAATTCCAGTGGGTGAGAAGCTTACATACACTAAGATGACTGTGCCTTTAAACAGCTTGGTGTTCTTCAGCTTGCAAGTCTCCCCCTTTTTCCTCCAAACATAACGGTGGTCATTATGGCAAAACAGTTCTATTTTTGTTTCATCAGACCTGAGGACATTTCTCCAAAAAGTACGATATTTGTCCCCATGTGCAGTTGCAAACCGTAGTCTGGCTTGTTTATGGTGGTTTTGGAGCAGTGGCTTCTTCCTTGCTGAGCGGCCTTTCAGGTTATGTCGATATAGTGCTCGTTTTACTGTGGATATAGATACTTTTGTACCTGTTTCCTCCAGCATCTTCACAAGGTCCTTTGCTGTTGTTCTGGGATTGATTTGCATTTTTCACACCAAAGTACGTTCATCTCTAGGAGACAGAACACGTCTCCTTCCTGGCTGCGTGTTCGCATGGTGTTTATACTTGCGTACTATTGTTTGTACAGATGAACGTGGTATCTTCAGGCATTTATAAATTGCTCCCAAGGATGAACCAGACTTGAATAACGGTCAAATTACTTGTCATGCACAAAGAAGATGTCCTAACCGACTTGCCAAAACTATAGTTTGTTAACAAGAAACTTGTGGAATGGTTGAAAAACGAGTTTTAATGACTCCAACCTAAGTGTATGTAAACTTCCGACTTCAACTGTATACACACAGTACCAGTCAAAAGTTTGGACACATCTACTCATTCAAGGGTTTTTCTTTATTTTTTATATTTTCTACATTGTGGAATACTAGTGAAGATTTCAAAACAATGAAATGACACATATGGAATCATTTAGAAAGCAAAAAAGTGTTACAAAAAAATCGAAATATATTTTAGATTCTTCAAAGTAGTTACACCTTGATGACAGCTTTGCACACGCTTTGCACTCTCTCAATCAGCTTCACCTGGAATGCTTTTCCAACAGTCATTGTGGCATCTTCATAATGCCAAGAGTGTCCAACTCATCCCAAACAATCTCAATTGGGTTGAGGTCAGGTGATTGTGGCGGCCAGGTCATCTGATGCAGCACTCCATCACTCTCCTTCTTGGTCAAATAGCCCTTACACAGCCTGGAGGTGTGGTGCGTCATTGTCCTGTTGAAAAACAAATGATCGTCCCACTAAGTGCAAACCAGATGGGGTGGCGTATCACTGCAGAATGCTGTGGTAGCCATGCTGGTTAAGTGTGCCTTGAATTCTAAATACATTACTGACAGTGTCACCAGCAAAGAACCCCTACACCATCACACCTCCTCCATGCTTCACGGTGGGAACCACACACACACAGAGATCATCTGTTCACCTACTCTGCGTCTCACAAAGACACGGCTTTTGGAACCAAAAATCTCAAATTTGGACTCATCAGACCAAAGGGCAGATTTCCACCTAATGTCCATTGCTTGTGTTTTTTGGTCCAAGCATGTCTCTTCTTATTATTGGTGTCTTTTAGTAGTGGTTTAATTGCAGCAATCGACCATGAAGGCCTGATTCACACAGTCTCCTCTGAACAGTTGATGTTGCAATTTCTGAGGCTGGTAACTCTAATGAACGTATCCTCTTCAGCAGAGTTAACTCTGGGTCTTCTTTTCCTGTGGCGGTCCTCATGAGAGGCAGTTTCATCATAGCGCTTGATGGTTTTTGCGGCTGCACACCACCCCTACCTTGGCACAACACAACTGATTGGCTCAAACGCATTAAGGTAAGAAATTACACAAATGAACTTTTAACAAGGCACACCTGTTAATTAAAATGCATTCCAGGAGACTACCTCATGAAGCTGTTTGAGAGAATGCCAAGAGTGTGCAAAGCTGTCATCAAGGCAAAGGTTGGCTACTTTGAAGAATCTCAAATATAAAATATATGTAGTGTTTTTAAACACTTTTTGGGTTACTACATGATTCCATATGTTGTTTTGATGTCTTCACTATTATTCTACGATGTAGGAAATAGTAAAAATAAAGAAAAACCTTTGAATGAGTAGGTGTGTCCAAACTTTTGACTGGTACTGTTTATAGAACACACACACACATACATTGATACATATATAGTCATGTCTAAAATGATTGGCACATTTGATAAAGATGAGCAAAAACCTTAGTAAAATAAATAATACAAATAATACAAAAATACAAAAAAAATTGGGAAATTACATTATTTTATATTAATACAATTGCTCAGAGATGCAAGATAGGTGTCAAAATTATTGTCACCCCTGTTTTCAATACTCCGGCACCCTGTTTTATGAGGCTGGAGAACACATTGGGAGGGATCTTAGACCATTCCTCCATACAGAATCTTTCCAGATCCTTGATATATCTTGTCTGTGCTTATGGACTGCCCTCTAATTCAAACCATAGGTTTTCAATGGGGTTCAAGTCCGGAGACTTTTATTTCCATTGTAAAATTTAGATTTTCTGGTCAATTAACTACTTCTCTGTGGATTTTGATTCGTGCTTGGGGTTATTGTCTTGCTTGAATGTCCACTTGCGGCCAAGTTAACGTCAAAGGCCCACCACCATATATTACAGTAGGAATGAGGTTATTTTCTGTATATGCATCCTTCTCTCAATGCCAAACCACCACTGGTGTGCTTGGCCAAAGAGTTCTATTTTCATGTCATCTGACCATAGCACAGGTACGATTCTGTGACAATGCCATTTAGAAAATTCCAGGCGTTTACATTTGTGGGTTGCTTGCAATAAAGGCTTTTTTCTAGCAACCCTTCCAAAGACATTTTGGCATGGAAGTGGCATTTAATTGTAGATACGACTAAGTTTTGTAATTCTCCAATTTTGGCATTTAGATTGTTCATTGCCTCCTAAACCATCTTCCTCACTGTGCATGGGGACAAGATACACATGCATCCAATACCAGGCAAGTTTACCATTGCTCCAGTGGTTTTAAACTCCTTAATTGTTTCCCTAATAGTGGTAAGTGGTATATTTGTTTTTTGTACCCACTGCCTGATTTATGCAGGTCAACAACCATTTGTCTCTTTTCATTTGTGAGTTCTTTGCCTTTCCCCATGGTGATGGATGACAAAAGAATTTTACATGCGTGTTACCTCATTTTTATACCCCAGTGAAACAGGAATTCATGGAAGGCCATAATAAAGTTCCATAAACTGAGATTAATTTTAAAAAAGTAGAATGATATAACAGATAAAATGTTGTTTGTTTTTACTTATTTGCTTATCTTTATCAGGGTGCCAATAATTTGTATATGTATAGATAGCACAAAGTTAAACACGTTTGAGTTGGCACACCAACAGATTACTGTTTCTACCTTTTCTTCTAGAGCAGGCAAAACATTTAAAAAAAAAAAAAATCTTTAGAATCCATTTGTTTACAAAAATACCGCTGCTCTCCTCTCTTATGATACATATTGCAGATTGATTTTCTTTTTCTCCAGATAAACAGTCTTGAATCTTGTGCAAACATCTCTTTAAAAAAGATCATAATAAAAAAAACAAGAAGAGTATTCGCACACAGGAACTCCTGAACTTGTCTGGCCAAAGACCCACAGACATAACTAAACACGAATAGACAAAGAACTAAAGTACAGTACTAACCTCAGATGGGTCTAGATAGTACAGCACGGTGGATATATATGACTTCAGTGGGCACAGTGCTGAACTCAATTGACCCAGACTCAGGACTCTACTCCAGTACTCATGTTGACACACATGGCCTGACATCACAAACCCAGTCAGCTGTCAATCATGTGTTTCCATAGATGCCAACGTTGACCACCGCACCCTCTGATGCGGATTGACGGGGAGTGATGGGGATCTGTCGGGCAGTGAGGCTAACTGGGTCATGAGCTGAGAGGCTAACTCGGGCTAACGTATGAATCTCAATCTTGGATCCCGTGAGAGCCTGAAACTGTCAACCTGTTACAAGAGTGCTATCTATGCCCTCCCTGTACAAGCCAGGTACACGGACAGTATTCAAAGCCAGAAAGGGGTTCGGGGGAGACTCACTAAAATAACCATCTGCATCTCAAAAAAAGGAAGACCTGGTCATTCTGAAAGACTTCCGGAGGAACTAAGGATAAACTACGAGGAGATAAGTAACTAGAAATTATGCAGACAAAACAAAATCAACCTAAATACTTGGAGAGAATTTTGTTTTGTTGTTTTTGCATTTGCCTGTACAGAAAAAAAGCTGTAAGCAAGGAAAAAAAACAAGTAAATATTTATACAACGTAAGTTTAGGGGTGGCGGGTTTCAGTAAGACGGTGACCGGGGGTAAAGTTAAGAGGGGAGTGCAGTCCTTTTTCTTTGTGCGCCTGTCCCCCACCCCCCCCCCCCCCACCACTGCATGTCACCCTCTCCAACCCTGCTTGCCACCAACAGTTCAGCTAAAGTGCGCGGAGAAGGAGAAAGCAGCCTCGGAAAACAATGCCCGAGACCAACACTGTCGTCACACCTCTTCAGGAGTCTGCTTCTCCTTTTTGTTGCGCACATTCCTGCTCTCCAGGCTGCTCAGGTGGGCCTGCTTGAGAATCCCGTGGAGTAGCAAGGACGGCGACGAGGGACCCGGGGCTCCTAACCTGACTTCACGCCCTGCGCCCCTGGAAGTCTGGTGGTGGTGCCTGGGTAGTGAAGAGGGGTGGTAGTAGTGCCCTATCACCTCGCTATAAGTTGGTGGTGCCCCTTCCACTCGGCTGGAGTAGGCCTGGGCAGCCGTGGCTACCGTGGTAGTGCTGACCCCGGAGTTGAGGCTGGGCGGTGGGCACAGGGAGGTGTCGAGGAGGTGGCTGTCATAGACTGTGCGGTTGGGGGGCGCGCGCACCGACTCCCTGTTAAGCTCCATCTGCTGCTCGGGGTCGCGGAGCTGCAGAGTGCAGGGGCCCTGGTAGGGAGGAGGCTCTTCGCCGTCCGACAGTGAGATGGTGGGCGGCAGGTCAATGATGGGGTGGGGCAGGTAGGGGTACGTGGGCTGGAAGCGGGCCAGACGCTCCCTCTGCAGATAGGAGGAGACGCGGTCCGGAGGACGCGTGGTGTACACCTGCTGCTAAAGGGAGGAGGACAGGAAGAGTTAGCGCACACATTTATATTTGGTCATTTATCTTTGTGAGGACAACACACGAAAAAAGTTTAACAATGTATTCCCATTGTCAGAACCCTCTTTTATCCACAGTGACTTAGTGTGAAGGTATATTGATACAGCACCATTGTTGTCATCGCTATGCTATGAACGTCAATAAACACTCATAGCCCATCTGCTCTAATATCCAAGGACGAATCCATAATTAATTTCCGGACAAACACAAGTAGTGTTCCCGGGATCCTGGGTAGGTTCTTCAAGTCTAGGGTTACGGCCCAAATGGCACCCTATTGCCTATACAGTGCACTACTTTTGGGGCACCGGTCAAAAGTAGTGCACTTTAAAGGGAATAAGACCTAGACTAGGTCCCTGTGCAGGTCCCTGTGTTTAGGGATGACCCCTATAGACCTAAAGCAGGGGTGGGCAAATATTTTGGCTCGAGGGCCACATTGGGATTTTGAAGTTGGACGGAGGGTGGCAAAGATTGTTTTGGTAACGATATGTTAGTCAAAATCAATTTGCTGTCAGAAAATGTGCAGTTATTTAAAAATATATAGGTCCATTATCATTCCTACATACTTACTATCTAGTTTTAAATGTTCAAGAGTGGCTTGGTATGTTTTTTTGCCCATTATAATCATTCCCCCCCAAAACAAAAACTCCTGTGGGACGAATTGAATGGGCAGTAGTTTGCCCACTCCCACCCATAATCCACTTTACCTCGCTCATTCCACTGGCGGGCCCTGGGCCATCTGAGGACCACAGACTCCCATCCTGTGAGGAAGAGAGACAGAGAGCATGTATCACGTCTATGGATACCATGTTGTGCCACTAGGTGGAGGTCTTCCCTTTCCAGCCAAAGAGCCAACCACAGAGCATAGGGTGGGGGAGATGAGATTAATCCCTGAGCCAATTTGTCTGAACCCAATGGCTAATACTGGAGGACTTCCTGTCCTTTCATTCCTAGCCATGTTCTTTCCACATAGATGGGCTACATGTAGTATTAAAGTGCTCTTCACAGAAGCAATCCCAGACAAACACACAGACTGACACTGACCGAGAGAGAGAGAGAGAGGCGCTCTGTCATCTATGACTCATACCCCCTCCTGCAGAGTACACAGACTTCTGCATAGCTCAAAGGGTTGTGCTCAATTCAGAATTGAATGCCTCATAAATTCCAATTACATTCTTGAATTTGAATCGAAGCAGTAAACAGGATACAAAATTGTAATTTGAATTAAAGGAAATATAATTGAATTCAGTGAAATTCAAATGCCTAGTCTATTCCACATTACGTGTAAGCCTATTGTATTGAAAATTTTGAATATTCTAAGTTATTATATTTCACAAATCACTTAACTTTTGTTCAATATGGGGGAAAGACTACATTTCCCGGAATGCATTAGTTCAGCCCTCAAGTTGACCCTAAAGCCTTCAAAATGAAGCCAAACCAATTAAATTAATGGTGGAAAATTAAATGTACTTTTCTAAGCACTGAGGTTTAAATAATATTTGAACATTGTTTTTGGAGTAAAGTGATATATTATTTGGTTTCTTGAAGTGTAACCTGTCAGATTCAATGAAACTCTCATGTTGTATAACTGAGTGGAATTTCATTGAATTGCACTGAATTCAATTCTATGTCCTGTCGCTTAAACTCAAATTCTACATCCTGTGGGGTGTGGCCAATGCAATTCATGAGTTGAATGGGAGTCAATTCCACAATTATGAATTAAACACAAACCTGATAACACACGCACAGCATCCTGCCCCATATTTCAGATGAATACCGGGATAGGTGATTCAGCAGCAGTATGTGTTTGTGTGTGATTCAGAAAGCAGCAGTGCAGTCATATGGTTCTGGAATCTCCAGATCACTGCACTGAGCGATGTGGCAGACATGTGGCAGACAACCCGTCTCCAGTGAGCCTCTGTCTCTACTGTACATAGTATACAGGTCCAACTGAATACCATTGTCTGCTTATCATATGTGTTTGCATTAGTAAAAAATGATCTGCTTTTCTGACATGGCTAGTTTGGGCCTGCCATGATGTCCAAATAGGACCCTGTACTATGGCTTGCCTATTTCCAAGTAGAAACAAGGGTGGTTTTCGTTTCATATTAAGTCTATGCCCTGGTTTGTGTGAAGGCTGTAAAGTAAAGTCTATGTCCTGGTTTGTGTGGAGGCTGTAAAGTAAAGTCTATGTCTTGGTCTGTGTGGAGGCTGTAAAGTAGTCTACACCCTGGTCTGTGTGGAGTAAATGCTGTAAAGGAAAGTTTACTTCCTGGTTTGTGTGGAGGCTATCAAATAAAGTATATTACCTGTAAAGATGTGTGGAGTGCTTCTAAAGACTGTAACATCTATGTCCTGGTCTGTGTGGAGGCTGTAAGTCTGCATGAAGACTATAACGTTAGTTTACAGCCCTGGTCAGGGTAGAGTACTTACAGAGGCCAGTGGTAGGTGGCGTCTGCGGGCCTGGCTGTCCCTGGAGATGAAGGAGCGTTCTGACAGGCGGTAGTGGTTGAGCAGGCAGGTGATCACTACCACCATCACCATCATCACCACAACGATCACCAGGATCTGCACAAACTCCAACTGGGCTGGAGAGAGAAGAGAGAGAGGGGACAGGTTAGAACTAGTGGAAGACGTTCTGATTGTATCACCTAAGCTTCATCAAAATATCAAATTTTGGAGCTGAGAACCCAAGAGGACAGATACAAGGATGTGCACATTGCACAGTTTATTGTGAAAGGGTGTTTGGGTCATGACGACTTAATCCGATGTTACGAAACGCAACTAGCATAGCAACTAACTCGTTCTTACTGATTGCATAGAAACCGATATTGTAGAAATGATTTTGTAGCAGGCCATGAGTTTTCACAACTGAAATGTAGGCACGTATGGCCAACTCATTCATAATCTGTCTCAGTTCATTGTATGTTATAACTTGTTGTAGGTTTAGCTACATCAATTACAACTACGTAATAAAGCATGAACTAGAGTCAATGTCCGCAACCAGATGGAAAACAAATTAGCAAAAGTAAACATGTCTGTTTAAGCTGTTTTTTTGCATGGGCTGCTTCTCAATCCACCACATTCGTCAGCCTTCTGTGGTGGAATGTGGCAGAGCTACAGTGGTGTTTTTCAGACCATGAGACATCCCGAAAATCAGTCGAACGGTTTAGGCTACAAACTAATACCCCACTATGGAAAGCTGAGACTCTCACAAACACGATGGTCTTTTCCGTGCTCTACGACCCCTACAAGCGTCACGGGACTCGTCAGAAGTTGGTACAGCCGACGTGCCAACTTCTGTCTGTAGAATCCGCACGGTTTGGGCTACAGACTAGAATGGCCCCACCATGGAAAGCTGAGACTCACAAGCACGTACATGTCGGTTGTTTTGCTCTATGACACCCAAAAGCTTCAGAAGACTAGTCTGAAGATAACCCAGTATCGGTTTCAAAAATGTATGGAAGTAAGGCAATAGTTTTTTAAATATGGGTAAATCATTTATAAAAACTATTTCCTGAGCTTTCTTATATTTCACTTCAAAATATACTTTCTTTTGAAATTTTATTTGACTGACTATCTGTTATGCCATATATGAATATGTTATTCAATGCATTTCTATGGGCTAATAACAGCAGTAAGGCCAAATTCAATGTTTCATTAAATATATATACTGTTAATACACTGAGTGTACAAAACATTAAGAACACCTTCCTAATATTGAGTTGCACCCTCCCCCCTTTGCCCTCAGAACATCTTCAATTCATCGGGGGCATGGACTCTACAAGGTTTCGCAAACGTTTCACAGTGATGCTGGCTCATGTTGATTTCAATGCTTCCCACAGTTTGTCAGGTTGGCTGGATGTCCTTTGGATGATGGACCATTCTTGACACACATGGGAAACTGTTGAAAGTGAATAACCCAGCAGAGTTTCAGTTCTTGACACAAACCATACCCCGTTCACCCTCTGAATGGCACATATACACAATCTACGTCTCAATTGTCTCAAATCTTAAAAATCCTTCTGTTTCCTTCCCTCCATCTACACTGATTGACGTGGATTTAACAGGTGACATCAATAAGGGATCATAGCTTTCACCTGCATTTACCTGGTAAGTCTATGTCATGGAAAGAGCAGGTGTCCTTAATGTTTTGTACACTTGGTATGACCATCTTAAAACAATTCCTTATGTTATCTTTGCAGACTCTAGGGCAGGGATGGGCAACTGGTCCGCAGATCAATTTCCAAAGGGGCGGGGGGGGACTCAGTCGGGGTCTCAACTTAATGTTACAAATTTGAACAGTAGTGCATCAGCAGTTGTTTTCTTACGTCAGTCACTGACAGTCACTCAATGAGCCTATGTCAGCAACAACAACAAAAGATTGATAAGTTAGTCTAGCGGCCAGATATCTAAACTTGTAGTAATCATGGTTGAATTACTGACCGGGGGCCCCCATTGATTTTGTTAGTCACTCTCACACTGATATCATGTTAAGAACTGCTAACATTTATCAACACCTACTGGCAAAATGGCTGCCGTTTTACGGGCTCCTAACCAAATGTACTATTTTGTTTGTTTATTTCTCTTTGTTTGTAACTCAATTTGTACATAATGTTGCTGCTACCGTCTCTTATGACCGAAAATAGCTTCTGGACTCTAGAACAGCAATTACTCACCTTAAACTGGACAAAGATTTTTTCTTTAATGAGTCCGACGCGAAGGATATACTGCTTTGTCAAGACAAGGCCCAAATCCCAGTCATCAGCGTCAAGAAAAGATGGAGAAAAAAGGGAAGAATGGCGGGGTGCATTGTAAGAATTCACAGACCAGTAGGTAAACCACCACCCTCTGTATTATTGGCCAACGTGCAATCATTGGAAAACAAACTGGAGAATCTATGATTAAGACTATCCTACCAACAGGACATTAAAAACGGTAATATCTTATGTTTCACCGAGACGTGGCTGAAAGACGACATGGATAATATAGAGCTGGCTGGCTTCTCGGTGCATCGGCAGGACAGAGCAGTTACGTCTGTTAAGACGAGGGGCGGGGGGGTGTGTCTATTTGTCAATAACTGCTGGTGTGCAATGTTTAATATTAAAGAAGTCTCGCAGTATTACTTGCCTGAGGTAGAATACCTCATGATAAGCTGTAGACCACACTGCCGGGGCAGCAGCATAGCCTAGTGGTTAGAGTGTTGGACTAGGAACCGAAAGGTTCAAGAAATTGCTCATCCAGAAGCGGCGCTCCTAGTGGCCGGGGACATTAATGCAGGCAAACTTAAAACCGCTTTACCTAATTTCTACCAGCATGTCATATGTGCAACCAAAGGAAAAAAAACTCTAGACCACCTTTACTCCACACACAGAGATGCATACAAAGCTCTCCCTCGCCCTCCATTTGGCAAATCTGACCATAATTCTATCATCCTGATTCTGCTTAAAAGCTAAAACTAAAGCAGGAAGTACCAGTGACTTGCGCAATACGAAATTGGTCAGATGACACGGATGCTACGCTACAGGACTGTTTTGCTAGCACAGACTAGAATATGTTCCGGGGTTCATCCAATGGCATTGAGGAGTATACCACCTCAGTAACCAGCTTCATCAATAAGTGCATTGACGGCGTCATCCCCACAGTGACCGTACGTACATTTCCCAACCAGAAGCCATGGATTACATACAACATCCGCACCGAGCTAAAGGCTAGAGCTGCTGCTTTCAAGGAGCGGGACACTAATCCGGACGCTGATAAGAAATCCTGCTACGCCCTTGGGCGAAACAACAAACAGGCAAAGCGTCAATACAGGGCTAAGATTGAATCCTACTACACCGGCTCTTGACGCTCGTCGGATGTGGCAGGGCTTGAAAACTATTTCGGACTGCAAAGGGAAAGCCGTGAGCTGCCCAGTGACGCAAGCCTACCAGATGAGCTAAATGCCTTTTAAACTTGCTTCAAGGCAAGCAACACTGCATAAGAGCACCAGTTGTTCTGGACGACTGTGTGAGCTAGACCTTTAAACAGGTCAACATTCACAAAGCTGCGTGGCCAGACGAATTACCAGGACATGGACTCAAAGCATGCGCAGAACAACTGGTAAGTATCTTCACCGAAATGTTCAACCTCTCCCTGACCAAGTCTGTAATACCTACATGTTTCAAACAGAGTCTGTAATATCTACATGTTTCACGCAGCTTTGTGAATGTTGACATAGTTCTTGTGCCCAAGAAAGCGAAGGTAACCTGCCTAAATGATTTCCGCCCCATAGTACTCACGTCGGTAGCCATGAAGTGCTTGAAAAGGCTGGTCATGGCTCACATCAACACCCATCATCCCAGAAACCCTGGACCCACTCCAATTCGCATACCGCCCCAACAGATCCACGGATGACGCAATCTCAATTGCACTCCACTCTGCCCTTTCCCACCTGGACAAAAGGAAGACCTATTTGAGAATGCTGTTCATTGACTACAGCTCAACGATCAACACCATAGTACTCACAAAGCTCATCACTAAGCTAAGGACCTGGGACTAAACACCTCCCTTTGCAACTGGATCCTGGACTTCCTGACGGGCCGTCCCCACTGGTGGTAAGGGTAGGCAACAACACATGTGCCACGCTGATCCTCATCCTGGGCCCCTCCTGTGCTTAGTCTGTATACTTCTGGCCCTTCTTTGGACACTGTGTTAACAAACCTCCAGACGAGCTTCAATGCCATACAACTCTCCTTCCGTGGCCTCCAACTGGTGATTCTCTGACCCAACTCTACGCAAACGACACCATTCTGTATACTTCTGGCCCCTCTTTGGACACTGTGTTAACTAACCTCCAGACAAGCTTCAATGTCATTCAACTCTCTGGTCACCATAGCAGCACCCACTCGTAGCACGCGCTCCAGCAGGTATATCTCACTGGTCACCCCCAAAGCCAATTCCTCCTTTGGTCGCCTTTCCTTCCAGTTCTCTGCTGCCAATGACTGGAACAAACTGCAAAAATCACTAAAGCTGGAGACTCATATCTCCTTCACTAGCTTTAAGCAACAGCTGTCAGAGCAGCTCACAGATCACTGCACCTGTACATAGCCCATCTGTAAACAGCCCATCTATCTACCTCATCCCCATTCTGTATTTATTTATATATCTTGCTCTTTTGCACCCCAGTATCTCTACTTGCACATTAATCTTCTGCACATCTACAATTCCTTATGTTTAATTGCTATATTGTAATTACTTCGCCACCATGGCCTATTTATTGCCTTAACTCCCTTATCTTACCTCATTTGCACTCACTGTATATAGACTTTTTGTTTTCTTTTTTTCTACTGTATTATTGACTGTATGTTTTGTTTATTCCATGTGTAACTCTGTGTTCTTGTATGTGTCAAATTGCTATACTTTATCTCGGCCAGTTCGCAGTTGCAAATGAGAACTTGTTCTCAAGTAGCCTACCTGGTTAAATAAAGGTGAAATATATATATATATATTTTTTAAATATATTAGTCGCCAAACCCACTGGCTCCAGGTCATCTATAAGACTTTGCTAGGTAAATCCCAGCCTTATCTCAGCTCACTAGTCACCACAGCAGCACCCACCCACAGCACGCGCTCCAGCAGGTATATTTCACTGTTCACCCCCAAAGCCAATTCATCCTTTGGCCGCCTTTCCTTACCTTCCTCTGCTGCCAATGACTGAAACGAATTTCAAAAATCACTGAAGCTGAAGACTCATATTTCCCTCACTAACTTTAAGCATCAGCTGTCAGAGCAGCTTACAGATCGTTGCACATAGCCCATCTGTAAATAGCCCACCCAACTCCCTCATTCCCATATTGTTATTTATTTTTTGCTCCTTTGCGCCCCAGGATCTCTACTTGCACATTCATCTTCTGCACATCTATCACTCCTGTGTTTAACTTCTAAATTGTAATTATTTTGCCACTATAGCCTATGTATTGCCTTACCTCCCTTATCCTACCTCCTTTGCACACACTGTATATATACTTTTTATATTGTATTATTGACTGTATGTTTGTTTATTCTCTGTGTTGTTTATGTCGCACTGCTTTGCTTTATCTTGGCCAGGTTGCAGTTGTAAATGAGAACTTGTTCTCAAATGGCCTACCCGGTTAAATAAAAAAATATATAACATTAGTCCCTTCCTGTACTCCCTGTTCACCCACGACTGTGTGGCCAAGCAGGACTCCAACGCAATCATTATGTTTGCTGACGACAACAGTTGTAGGCCTGATCACCGACAACAATGAGACGGCCTATAGGGAGGAGGTCAGAGAACTGGCAGTATGATGCCAGGACAACAACCTCTCCCTCAATGTGAGCAAGACAGAGGAGCTGATCGTGGACTATATGAAAAGGAGGGCCGAACAGGCCCCCATTAACATCGACTGGGCTGAAGTGGTGCGGGTCGAGAGTTTCATGTTCCTTGGTGTTCACATCACCAACAAACTATCATGGTCCAAACACACCAAGACAGTTGTGAAGAGGGCATCTGACCATAAGGCGCTACAGAGGGTAGTGCGTATGGGCCAGTACATCACTGGGGCCAAGCTTCCTGACATCCAGGACCTATATACTTGGCGGTGTCAGAGGAAGGCCCAAAGAATTGTCAAAGATTCCAGTCACCCAAGTCATAGACTTTTCTCTTTGCTACCGCATGGCCAAGTCTAGGACCAAAAGGCTCCTTAACAGCTTCTACCGCATAGCCGTAAGACTGCTGAACAATCAAATGGCCACCCGGACTACCCCCTGTATATAGCCTCGTTACTGTTATGTAAATCTTGTGTTACTTTTTGATTTTATTACATTTTTATTTATTTTGTTTATTTTGTAAATATTTTCTTAACTCTATTTCTTCAACTGCATTGTTGGTCAAGGGCTTGTAAGTAAGCATTACACGGTAAGGTGATATTCAAACGTAAGCATTTCACGATAAGGTCTACACCTGTTGTAATTTGATTGGCTGCTTCCAGTGAAAAGTTTGTTATTTACTTCCTGGAAAATACCAACAGAATCCATTAAAATCAAAGCAAATGTATTTGTCACATGCGCCGAATACAACAGGTGTAGACCTCACTGTGAAATGTTTAATGTCTTATGTTTGAATATCACCAGTGATCATCACCATAGTGATACACTCCAAAAGGTGTTTGTGTACAGTGTGTTTGTGCCTGTGCGTCTCTGTTTGTCTTTCTGTCTGTGCATGTGAAGTGAAAAGAGTGAAGTTAGTGGTCCGCTTAGAGGCTCTATTGATCCTGAGGCAATGGGAGCTCTTTTCCCCAGCAGAGTTCACAACAGTGTCGATGCAGACAGACAGAGCAATCTTTGTTTGGAGACAGGGCAGGACAGCCTGACCTTCCCCTCCCCCATGTGACCCCAGACAGACGGAGCATGCACACACACACACACACACACACACACACACACACACACACACACACACACACACACACACACACACACACACACACACACACACACACACACACACACACACACACACACACACACACACACACACACACACACACTCTTTCTAACTCAGACACACTTTGCTTTGTGACACTTCAGCAGTCAGAGAGAAAGAGTGAGAGAAAGTTCACGGACAGCCCTACATAAAAAACCCAGCAGGGACATTTGCCCCAAGCAACTACTTCCATCAAACACAGACAGCCTAACTAAACAGATAAGCAAAGCATAAGATAACACAGTAGCTTCCGCTGTGAAACAGTCTAACCTATTCTATTCAAGATGACAAAGAGACCAAGCTATGCAAAGAGTGTGCACATAACCCAGATACTGAAATGCTCTCGCAGGCTAGACAGACTTGATAATAGTTTGTTGCAAAATTCCATAACTCTTACCAGCAACTATTACACAACGTTGTCTGACTTTCAGCTGTATTCAAGGAGAGTTTGCCATCCTCAGATATCAACAAAGGCTTTTATCACAGTAGCTAAACACAGACAACCACACAATTGGAGAATAAACTGAAATTCGAGAAAGTCTAGAAAATGAGCACAAAGACTCATCGCGTTACACTTTTGACTTGGGAATAAAAACTACAAATGCATTATGAACTTTACACAATCATTAAAATAGAAGATACACAAATATTAAAATCCCAAATCCAAGAATGCACAACTCACCGCTACATGGAGTTTGAACACAGTTATAGTGGTGGGGGTGACCTCCTGAAACCGGCTGCATCGTGTTACCTACTAAGACCTGAACTTTGGTGAGCGAGACGACACACACACTGCGACTCACAAAGGTCTGCAGCCTTGTCCCCACTTTTTCTCACACACATTCCTCGACAGACACAACAGCTGACTTCCTGCAACCCCCCTCCCTCTCGCTCACAAATATGGGGGGCAAGTAGAGGGAGGAGGCAAGGAAAGAGAACAAACAGACCTAGTTTTCCAGAGGGAGAGAGCGGGTTAGGGGGAGTGGTAGGACAGACCACAGAAAGACAGATGGGTCAAAGATGGAGGGGATAATGATATGAGAAAGACTGAAAGAGAGAGGGATGAGGAGGGTGAAAAAAGGAGAGCTCCAATGTGGCCCAAGCCATTGAGTCTAGCCTCTTTTTTTTGATTGAGTTAATTTTACCTGAAATATGAGAGAAAGGAAATTACCAGAATTACCACTGCAAAGCACATTCCTATATATTTAATAATTTACTGTAAATTACACTTCTTCATAACACATTTATTTACAACCTTAAATACACAAACCTGCGGAAAATACAAAAATATGTTACTAGAATTCCTCAAGTTATTAAAGTCAACAGTTATGGAAAAGAAACACAAATACAGTTCATTCATAAAGTTTGTCCACATTTTGTTGTGTTACAGCCTGAATTTAAAATGGATTCAATTGAAATGTTGTGTCCCTGACCTACACACATTACCCCATAAGGTCAAAGTGGAATTATGTTTTTACAATTAAATAAAAGACGAAACGCTGAAATGTCTTGAGTCAATAAGTATTCAACACCTTTATGGCAAGCCTGACAATTTGCTCAACAAGTCACATAATAAGTTGCATGGACTCACTCTGTGTGCAATAATAGTGATTAACATTTTTGAATGACTACCTCATCTCTGTACCCCACACATACAATAATTGTAAAGGTCCCTCAGTCGAGCAGTGAATTGCAAACACAGATTCAACCACAAAGACCAGGGAGGTTTTCCAATAAAAGGCACCAATTGGTAGATGAAAAAAGAAGACAAAAACAGACATTGAATATCCCTTTTAGCATGGTGAAGATATCAATACACCCAGTCACTACAAAGAAACAGGCTTCATTCCTAACTCAGTTGCTGGAGAGGAAGAAAACCATGAGGCCAACGATGACTTTGAAACAGGGATAGGAGAAACACTGAGGCTGGATCAACAAGATTGTAGTTACTCCACAATACTAACCTAAATGACAGAGTGAAAAGAAGGAAGCCTGTACAGAATACAAATATTGCAAAACATGCATGATGTTTGCAATAAGACACTACAGTAAAACTGCAGAAAAAAATTGGCGAAGAACTTAACTTTGTCTTTATTACTTTATTTATTTAACTTTATGTCCTCAGAACAAAGCGTTATGTTTGGGGCAAATCCAACACAACACTGAGTACCACTCTTCATATTTTCAAGCATGGTGGTGGCTGCATCATGTTATGGGTATGCTTGTCATTGGTAAGGACTATGGAGTTTTTTAGGATAAAAACAAAGATAATGGCTCGGTCTGCTTTCCACCAGACACTGCGAGAGAAATTCACCTTTCAGCAGGACAATAACATAAAACACAAGGCCAAATATATACTGGAGATGCTTACCAAGATGATATTGAATGTTCCGGAGTGGCCTAGTTATAGGACCACATCGCAGTGCCCACTGGCTTGCTTTCTCCCTTTCTTCACCCCCCTCCCTAGGCCCCCTCTCTCCCTATCCAGCTGGGCTTCAGCTCTCCAGCCCAAACACTCACTCTCCCCTTGGGGGTTCCATAGACAGAGCCAAATGTCTGGTTCCACTGACATGTCTATTTGGGATATTATATTATGTAGAATCCAGGGACATGGTGTTATTGGGTACCCTATATCATCGGCTAGGCTTACATCATATCAGCGGCTATATATCAAAGCAACATTGAAGCCAGCTACTTTGTCTACAACCAACATTGTGTCTTGTGAGAAGTCTTTTTGTGTTGGTATTAAATGATATTTTGATTTGATTTATTACGAACCCCATTAGTCGATACCAATGGAGACAGCTAGTCTGTCTCACTGGGGTCCAACACATAACGAAAAAGACATTACAGACAAAATACTTGACAACCGACATACAATAATGCACTTCCAGTAGTCCATTTTCTATCTATCGTTTCTGGATCATTTGAACAGACGAACCATTGCATGAGAGAAGTAATATTGTTATGAGAAAGGCAAGCGAAATGGAAGTTATTCATCTTATTGTTGATTCAGCCGCGCTCCCCTTCATGCTCATGAATGGCTTATCTTGAGGAATGCAAATGCAAATGTTTTTGGAGTCTGGTCCAGGAATGGTTGTTATCCCATAATATTCGGGTGCAGTTGGACCTGCAAACTGTATTGCTGGGGATTTGAAGGACCACAGTCAGTCAATGGGAAATATCATTGTGCTCTTGGGTAAAAATGATATTTTTAGGGTTTATTTTTTCAGAATAAATGTTGCAGATGGGGAGGTGTGAGTCTCTAGTAAGACACCATGGGAGAATGGAGGGATGTATTCCGAGAGGAAATGGTAGAATGACGATTTATTGGGAAACATGGGTTGATCTGTGGCTGTCTGAAGGGTGGAATTGAAGAGTGTTGGAATAATTATATAAATGAATGTACAATATCAATGTTTGAGTTCCTCTAAATCAGGAGTGAGGGTGGGGATGGGAATATTGTATGTTTTGCTTTCGCTATTTATGTTTTATGGTTTGGTTTCATGCTGTGAGCGGTCTGTCTTCTGGTCATGGTAGTTAAGGGTGCGCTCGCTTCCATGCCGGCCCGGACGACGGGTGGAGCTTGGTTTTCCCCTACCTTAGAAAATCCCTTTGGGCTGGGAGCAGGGCCTTGCTTTGCCGGCATCTCTGGGAAGGTGGGAGCGAGCGCTCACCCTGACCAGAACACCTACGGATGGGAGCGGATATTTTTATTGTATGTGTATTGTATAGTATTTTATTGTTGTTTTAAGAATATTAAATAAATAATATTACATATACAGTGCCTTCTGAAAGTATTCAAACACCTTGACTATTTACGCATTTTGTTTCGTTACAGCTTCATTTTAAAATAAATGTCAAAGCAAAAACAGGCTTTTAGAAATGTTAGAAAATGTATTAAAAATAAAAAACATAAATGTTATTTACATACAGTACCAGTCAAAAGTTTGGACACACCTTCTCATTCAAGGGTTTTTCTTTGTTTTTACTATTTTCTACATTGTAGAAAAACAGTGAAGACATCAAAACTATGAAATAACACACATGGAATAATGTAGTAACCACAAAAGTGTTGAACAATGGCAAGAAGAGCTCAAATATGAAAAGAGAAACGACAGTCCAATATTACTTTAAGACATGTAGGTCAGTCAATCCTGAACATTTCAAGAACTTCTGAAAGTGCAGTCGCAAAAACCATCATGATGAATCTGCCTCTCATGAGGATCGCCGAAAGGAAGAGAGTTACCTCTGCTGCACAGGATAAGCTCATTACTAGCCTCAGAAATTGAAGCCCAAATAAATGCTTCAGAGTTCAAGTAACAGACACATCTCAACATCAACTTTTCAGAGGAGACTGAATGAATCAGGCCTTTGTGGTCGAATTGCTGCAAAGAAACCACTACTTACCCTAGTAAAACTGACTTTCCTCCCGATCCTCGACTTCGGCGATGTCATCTACAAAATAGCTTCCAAAACTCTACTCAGCAAACTGGATGCAGTTTATCACAGTGCCATCCGTTTTGTTACTAAAGCACCTTATACCACCCACCACTGCGACCTGTATGCTCTAGTCGGCTGGCCCTCGCTACATATTCGTCGCCAGACCCACTGGCTCCAGGTCATCTACAAGTCCATGCTAGGTAAAGCTCCGCCTTATCTCAGTTCACTGGTCACGATGGCAACACCCCCCCGTAGCACGCGCTCCAGCAAGTGTATCTCACTGATCATCCCTAAAGCCAACACCTCATTTGGCCGCCTTTCGTTCCAGTTCTCTGTTTCCTGTGACTGGAACGAATTGCAAAAATCGCTGAAGTTGGAGACTTTTATCTCCCTCACCAACTTCAAACATCTGCTATCTGAGCAGCTAACCAATCGCTGCAGCTGTACATAGTCTATCGGTAAATAACCCACCCAATTTACCTACCTCATCCCCATACTGTTTATATTTATTTACTTTTCTGCTCTTTTGCACACCAGTATCTCTTACCTGTACATGACCATCTGATCATTTATCACTCCAGTGTTAATCTGCAAAATTGGAATTATTCGCCTACCTCCTCATGCCTTTTGCACACAATGTACAGTGGGGCAAAAAAGTATTTAGTCAGCCACCAATTGTTTAAGTTCTCCCACTTAAAAAGATGAGAGAGGCCTGTAATTGTCATCATAGGTACACTTCAACTATGACAGACAAAATGCGAAAAATAATTCCAGAAAATCACATTGTAGGATTTTTAATGAATTTATTTGCAAATTATGGTGGAAAGTAAGTCAGAGGCCGAGCCTTCTCTTGTCTCTACTCCTCCTGTTACGGGTCTGAGACGCCAAAGCTTCCCACCATTAGCTCTGACAAATTGAAAACCCTAGTCATTGGGGACTCCATTTACCCGCAGTATTAGACTTAAAACGAATCATCCAGGGGGCAGGGCTACTGACGTTAAGGCTATTCTGAAGATGGTGCTGGCTAAAGCTAAAACTGGCGAGTGTAGAGAGTATAGAGATATTGTTATCAACGTCGGCACCAAGCGCAACATAGCTTCAGCCTGTAAATCAGCTAGAAAGATGTGTCGGCATCGAGTAATTGTCTCTGGGCCCCCTCCCAGTTAGGGGGAGTGATGAGCTCTACAATAGAGTCTCACAACTCAATCGCTGGTTGAAAACTGTTTTCTGCCCCTCCCAAAAGATAGAATTTGTAGATAATTGGCCCTCTTTCTGGGACTCACCCACAAACAGGACCAAGCCTGGCCTGTTGAGGAGTGACATACTCCATCCTAGCTGGAGGGGTGCTCTCATAACTCCTCTAGCTCCACAATGAAATAGGGTGCAGGCCAGGCAGTGGAGTCTGCCAATTGCACAGTCAGTGTAGTCAGCTCAGCTATCCCCATTGAGACCGTGTCTGTGCTCGACCTAGGTTGGGCAAAACTAAACATGGCGGTGTTCGCCTTAGCAATCTCACTAGAATAAAGACCTCCTCCATTCCTGCCATTATTGAAAGAGATCGTGATACCTCACATTTCAAAATAGGGCTACTTAATGTTAGATCCCTCATTTCAAAGGCAGTTATAGTCAATGAACTAATCACTGATCATAATCTTGATGTGATTGGCCTGACTGAAACATGGCTTAAGCCTGATGAATTTACTGTGTTAAAATGAGTTCTCACCTCCTGGTTACACTCGTGACCATATCCCCCGTGTATCCCGCAAAGGCGGAGGTGTTGCTAACATTTACGATAGCAAATTTCTATTTACAAAACCCCCCCGACGTTTTCGTCTTTTGAGCTTCTAGTCATGAAATCTATGCAGCCTACTGAATCACTTTTTATAGCTACTGTTTACAGGCCTCCTGGGCCATATACAGCGTTCCTCAATGAGTTCCCTGAATTCCTATCAGACCTTGTAGTCATAGCAGATAATATGCAAATTTTGGTGATTTTAATATTCACATGGAAAAGTCCACAGACCCACTCCAAAAGGCTTTTTGGAGCCATCATCGACTCAGTGGGTTTTGTCCAACATGTCCCTGGACCTAGATTTGTCCCATGGAATAAATGTTATGGATCTTAATGTTTTTCCTCATGTTCCTGGACTATCGGACAACCATTTATTACGTTTGCAATCGCAACATATAATCTGCTCAGACCCCAACCAAGGAGCATCAAAAGTCATGCTATAAATTCTCAGAAAAGCCAAAGATTTGATGCCCGTCCAGACTCTCTCTGCCTACCCAAGGACATCAGAGGACAAAAATCAGTTAACCACCTAACTGAGGAACTCAATTTAACCTTGAGAAATACCCTAGATGCAGTTGCACCCCTAAAAACTAAAAACATTTCTCATAAGGAATTAGCTCCCTGGTATACAGAAAATACCCAAGCTCTGAAGCAAGCTTCCAGAAAATTGGAACGGAAATGTCGCCACACCAAACTGGAAGTCTTCCGACTAGCTTGGAAAGACAGTACCGTGCAATATCGAAGAGCCCTCACTGCTGCTCGATCATCCTATTTTTCCAACTTAATTGAGGAAAATAAGAACAATCCGAAATGTGTTTTTGATACTGTCGCAAAGCTAACTAAAAAGCAGCATTCCCCAAGAGAGGATCGCTTTCACTTTTCACAGCAGTAATAAAATCATTAGAAAGCAAATTATGGACTCCTCTTTAAATCTGTGTATTTCTCCAAAGATCAGTTGTCCTGAGTCTGCACAACTCTGCCAGGACCTAAGATCAAGAGACACTCAAGTAGTTTAGTACTATATCTCTTGACGCAATGATGAAAAAAATAATGGTCTCTAAACCCTCAAGCTGCATACAGGACCCTATTCCAACTAAACTACTGAAAGAGCTGCTTCCTGTGCTTGGCCCTCCTATGTTGTACATAATAAGCGGCTCTCTATCCAACGGATGTGTACCAAACTCACTGAAAGTGGCAGTAATAAAGCCTCTCTTGAAAAAGCCAAACCTTGACCCAGAAAATATTTAAAAAGCTATCGGCCTATATCAAATCTTGAAATCCTCTCAACATTTTTAGAAAAGCTGTTGTGCAGCAACTCACTGCCTTCCTGAAGACAAACAATGTATACGAAATGCTTCAGTCTGGTTTTAGACCGCATCATAGCACTTTTGAAGGTGGTAAATGACCTTTTAATGGCATCAGACCGAGGCTCTGCATCTGTCATCGTGCTCCTAGACCTTAGTGCTGCTTTTGATACCATATATCCCCACATTCTCTTGGAGAGATTGGAAACCCAAATTGGTCTACAGGGACAAGTTCTGGCCTGCATTAGATCTTATCTGTCGGAAAGATATCGGTTTGTCCTCTGACAAATCAACTGTACATTTCGGTGTTCCTCAAGGTTCCGTTGTAGGACCATTTTGCTTTCACTATATATTTTACCTCTTGGAGATGTCATTCGAAAATATAATGTTAACTTTCACTACTATGCGGATGACACACAGCTGTACATTTCAATGAAACATTGTGAAGCCCCAAAATTGCCCTCGCTAGAAGCCTGTGTTTCAGACATAAGGAAGTGGATGGCTGCAAACTTTCTACTTTTAAACTCGGACAAAACAGAGATGCTTGTTCTAGGTCCCAAGAAACAAAGAGATCTTCTGATGAATCTGACAATTAATCTTGATGCTTGTACAGTCGTCTCAAATAAAACTGTGAAGGACCTCGGCGTTACTCTGGACGCTGATCTCTCTTTTGACGAACATATCAATGAAAGCTCTTTTCCATTTCCGTAACATTGCAAAAATCAGAAACTTTCTGTCCAAAAATGAATCCATGCTTTTGTTACTTCTAGGTTAGACTACTGCAATGCCCTCCTTTCCGGCTACCCAGATAAAGTGCTAAATAAACTTCAGTTAGTGCTAAATACGGCTGCTATAATCCTGACTAGAACCAAAAAATGTGATCATATTACTCCAGTGCTAGCCTCCCTACAATGGCTTCCTGTTAAGGCAAGGGCTGATTTCAAGGTTTTACTGCTAACCTACAAAGCATTACATGGGCTTGCTCCTACCTATCTTTCCGATTTGGTCCTGCCGTACATATCTACACGTACGCTACGGTCACAAGACGCAGGCCTCCTAATTGTCCCTAGAATTTCTAAGCAAACAGCTGGAGGCAGTGCTTTCTCCTATAGAGCTCCATTTTTATGGAATGGTCTGCCTATCCATGTGAGAGACACAAACTCGGTCTCAACCTTTAAGTCTTTACTGAAGACTCATCTCTTCAGTGGGTCATATGATTGAGTGTAGTCTGGCCCAGGAGTGTGAAGGTGAACGGAAAGGCTCTGGAGCAACGAACTGCCCTTGCTGTCTCTGCCTGGCCGGTTCCCCTCTCTCCACTGGGATTCTCTGCCTCTAACCCTATTACAGGGGCTGAGTCACTGGCTTACTGGTGCTCTTCCATTCCGTCCCTAGGAGGGGTACATCACTTGAGTGGGTTGAGTCACTGACGTGATCTTTCTATCTGGGTTGGCGCCCCCCTTGGGTTGTGCCGTGGCATAGATCTTTTTGGGCTATACTCGGCCTTGCCTCAGGATGGTAAGTTGGTGGTTGAAGATATCCCTCTACCCGCAAAGTGGGTGGGGTTATATCCTACCTGTTTGGCCCTGTCCGGGGGTATCATCGGATGGGGCCACAGTGTCTCCTGACCCCTCCTGTCTCAGCCTCCAGTATTTATGCTGCAGTAGTTTAGATGTCGGGGGGCTAGGGTCAGTCTGTTATATCTGGAGTACTTATCCTGTCTTATCTGGTGTCCTGTGTGAATTTAAGTATGCTCTCTCTAACTCTCTCTTTCTTTCTTTCTTTCTTTCTCTCTCTCTCTCTCTCTCTCAGAGGACATGAGCCCTAGGACCATGCCTCAGGACTACCTGGCATGATGACTCCTTGCTGTCCCCAGTCCACCTGGCCGTGCTGCTGCTCCCGTTTAAACTGTTCTGCCTGTGGCTATGGAACCCTGACCTGTTTGCTGGACGTGCTACCTGTCCCAGACCTGCTGTTTTCAACTCTCTAGCAACAGCAGGAGCGGTAGAGATACTCTCAATGATCAGCTATGAAAAGCCAACTGACATTTACTCCTGAGGTGCTGACTTGTTGCACCCTCGACAACTACTGTGATTATTATTATTTGACCAAGCTGGTCATTTATGAACATTTGAACATCTTGGCCATATTTTGTTATAATCTCCACCCGGCACAGCCAGAAGAGGACTGGCCACCCCTCATAGCCTGGTTCCTCTCTAGGTTTCTTCCTAGGTTTTGTCCTTTCCAGGGAGTTTTTCCTAGCCACCGTGCTTCTACACTGTAACGGAATTCCTCTTCTTCAGAGGAGGTGTAGCAAGGATCAGACCAATGTGCAGGGTGGTAAGTGTCCTTTACGATTATATTTAATAAATCAACAGAACAATCAACAAAAATAACAAAAGTACAAACAAACAACCGAAACAGTCCTGTATGGTGAAAACACTAACACAGGATACAACCACCCACAAAACATAATAGAAAACAGGCTACCTAAATATGGCTCCCAATCAGAGACTGACACCTGCCTCTGATTGAGAACCATACTAGGCCAAACACATAGAAATATAACAACAGAACAAAACATAGAAAAACAACATAGAATGCCCACCCCAACTCACGCCCTGACCTACTAAAATAAAGACATAAAAAAGGAACTAATGTCAGAACGTGACATACACCTGCATTGCTTGCTGTTTGGGGTTTTTGGCTGGGTTTCTGTACAGCACTTTGAGATATCAGCTGATGTAAGAAGGGTTATATAAATCAATCTGATTTGATTGTTAAGGGCAGCATTTATTCCAGTTCAAAATAGTTTGGCAAAACACTTCCATCAGATTGTGCTGCTTTCCCCTCTTGTAACAATTGCTCAACGAGTCTATGACCACAGTTGCATGATTTTTTTGTTGTTGTTTTGAATCACACGGCCACCAAAAGGTCTATGCACTTCTCATCCAAAACAGTTTGGAACAGAAAGTACATATATTATGAAGACATTTTGTGAAGTTATGTTCATTTTGGTCTTTGGCAAGGTTTTTTTTCAGCTGTTCGTGCAGAAAATCTACACCCCTTCCTTGGTCATTGGTCAACAGTCTTTAAGTGTTTGTTGTCATTCAACAATAGATGACTCGTTTTACATTTTAGTTTGATGAAAAATTGTATGACTAAGATCTCCTCAGTAAAAAACAGATGGACAAACAGTACCTTTTCTCATTTTTCAAACAAAAGTATTTTAAGGGAGTAAGCGAGCACTCGTTCGGTGTTAGGTGCCTGCCAAACCGAAGCATGCAGAGACTAAGAGGCCTTTAGTCGTGGGAAGTTGGGAGTGGCCAGATAGCAGATTGTGTGTGTGTGTACACAAGGAAGGGTGGGGGTTATCAGTCTGTAAAACTGTCTGTTCACATGGGCAAGAAGGAGGGGTGTGTGTGTGCATGTCTGTGTGTGTCTGTGACAGAGGGGGTTGTAGATGAGAAAAGACTGTGTTGAAAGGGGTTGCAATGCTCAGAGCAGACAGGGCACGTTTGCACTGTGCAGAGTCACTGAGAAGGGCAGAGCAGCGAGAGACCTAGACAGAGAAGAGTGATAGAGAGACACAAGGGGGGGGGGGGGGGGTGACAAAGCACATCACTTTTCATTGACTTTGGAGCCACAGTCACACAACCAACAAGTGTGGGAACTTTAGACTGGGTATACTCACACTATTGATACGGGTGAGGAAAAAAAGGAGTGGCAAGTGGGAAGTTGGGCTAAGTGAATTATTTAGCTTTCGGGTGATTTCTCACAAAACTAAAAGGAAAAAAAGCCATGATGTAACAAAATGTTATCCATGGAACAGTCCTTTGGAGGAAGGATTGTTGACATATTTGTGACATTTTGGCCTTACCCAGGCCTCCTTTAAGACTTCATCTGTAGGTGCTACAAAGCAAACATTTATGTCATATGAACCTTTACCGCATGCACTGTAATATGAGTAATATTTTGATTTCAATAACAATTTTGTTTAATTACATTCATTTATGAATAACGGAAAATAAAAACATGCATATTGAAAATATATTTTTCAATATTGAAATATTAATGTAGGAAAATTGTTATTGAAATAAAAATACTCATATTACAGAGAAAGCGGTAAACACCAATCTTTCTAGAACCTACAAACATTATGGAGTTTTAATGGAGGCCTGGGTAAGGCCAAAATGTCACAAATATTTCAACTTCAATTAATTATTTCTCAATTATGTTTTAAGTTACAAATGTCAAATAAGTCAACAATCTTTCCTCCAAAGGGACCCTTCTATGGGTTACATTTTGTGAAAATCAATAAAAGCATGGTATTTTTTGTTTGTGAGGAATCACCTTTTGCCTTATATAGGGAAATTATAGCGTAGATGCTAACACTGATCTGCTCAGTCAAAAATTTGGGAACTTAGAGGTTAGTCAGTAGGGCTGGGCGATATGTCCCAAATATAATATAACAATATTTTTGTCAATTTATACTCAACCAAACTAGGAGAAAACATACAGTGAAGTAGTCTGACTTCTATAACTACATTTTTGTTGGCATTGTATCTAAACATTGTTAAACACTATATTGTAAAAATCAATACCAGTATGTGGAGCTTTCAGTGAAATTCTGAGACTACGCTTTCTCAGAAGAGCCAATTGAACTGCAAGCAAAGCATGCACCACCCAACACCCAGCTTATGGCTGGAGCTTTGGTGAACTTCATAGGTGTTTGTGAGTGTATGTTCACACATGTCTAGTGGGTTAGGTGGTGGGTGGGGGAGAGAGAGAGAGGGTGAAAAGGCCCAACGTAATGGGAAACCTTCCTGTAGTCTTTGTTTGGACAAGTCTTGGGGGGAGAAAATGTTCAATAAACAAAGCTGACTGTGCTTTAATCAAACTCAAGTTATAGTAATTATTTCAACCCAAACAACAGGGGCACGCATGAAGGAGTCTAAATGGATTTGATAGAATGAGCGGTGAGTCCAGACAACAGCTGTCGGAAAACAGGTCTAGTGGAACTATGGTTGTCATCTAGTCAGGAGGAAAGGGGACCATTAAGACAAACAAACCAGAATTGTTGCTCTTTAAAATCTCTGCCTCTGTATTTTATGTTTTCAGAAATAGCTTAACATCTCAGAGCGAGTTTCAATTGCTGCCCGTGTCTGTTACGCATTTCCAGACACAGAAGCAACCCACACCCATTCAAACACAGTTTTACTGAGCTGCTGTATATGAGACTCATAGGCCTAGTTAAGAGGCATTCACAAACACATGTTTACATAAATTATTTTGTAATTTAGCAGACGCTCTAATTCAGAGCCACGTACAGTAGTAGTGAGTGTATACATTTTTCATACTGGTCCCCCATGGGAATCAAACACACAACCCTGGCATTGAAAGTCTCACACTCTACCAACTGAGGCGAACAGGACGCACAGTATGGGAATACACACACACTAAGTGGACATAACACACACAAACACTATAAGGGAGATAAGCAGGCAGACTTGACATAATGATATGGAGTGCACACAGTGCAGTGCTTTTTCAGTTGACCTTTATTTCACCACATTTGTCCCATGAATGGATTTAAAATGTATTTCGGGCCAATATATTTTTACAAGAACGGAATTGCAAAACAGAGAGAAAAACTAAAGCCACTGCAATGAAGCACCAGGAAGGGACTCGAACCATCATTCCAGTCATGTGTGTGGAAGACACTTAGCCATCAAGATACAGGGGTTGTGGGCCCATCCATTAGGCTACACTAACCCTCATGCACTATGCCAAGTTACACCAGGGAGCACACTCTCCCAGTCCAATGAAGGGCAACAAAACTACCTCAAGAACCAAATGAATTGCAAAAAGCAACTGTTCTCCAAAGTGCAACATAGTCTGTCCACAGTAGGAACACAACGCTGTGGCTTAACTAAGAACTGATCCTAAACCAGGAATGAAGGAAATTTATAATTTGAATGTAATAACGGGACAGGTAAAGGCCTACAGACTTTGCAACTAGATAAATAGAGTTTTCTTGATTTCAAGGTACAGCTTAGAAAAAACCCACACAGACTGGTATTAGAGTCGTGCCATGACACCCACCATCACAGATTGTTCTGAAATCATTTCTGTAGTTAGAAACAGATAAGACTAGCATTCCTGCAACATTATTTTCTTTACATTTTATTTGATCTCTTGAGAAATTAAGCTAATTGTTTGCACTCAAATTGGCTCTCGTGATTTATAGGATCCATTTACTATTCACTAAATATAGTACTGAATATCCGAATTGGATATAGTACTGAACATGCGATTTGGACCAAACTTCTTCTTACCATTGGGTAAGACATTAAATTGTCAAAATCCCCATGGACCCCCCACGCCAATCCCACCCCAACAACCAGTATACAGTATTAGTTCTACATGTCTGACAAGTAGTATCGAGCTGCCGCTTGGAGTATTGCGTCTTCATCCTATGTAATGTATTCCCTGTGAATCTGGTGGGTTTTCCACCCTGTTTAGAGAAATTAACCATTGTAGTCGCTTGCATTATTTACTATAAATTATTGTGAAAGTAGGTTTTGCCCACTACAGTCGTGGCCAAACGTTTTGAGAATGAAACAAGTATTAATTTTCACAAAGTTTGCTGCTTCAGTGTTTTTAGATTTTTTTTTCAGATGTTACTATGGAACACTGAAGTATAATTACAAGCATTTCATTGACAATTACATGTAGTTGATGCAAAGAGTCAATATTTGCAGTGTTGACCCTTCTTTTTCAAGACCTCTGCCATCCGCCCTGGCATTGCTGTCAATTAACTTCTGGGCCACATCCTGACTGATGGCAGCCTATTCTTGCATAATCAATGCTTGGAGTTTGTCAGAATTTGTGGGTATTTGTTTGTCCACCTGCCTCTTGAGGATTGATCACACGTTCTCAATGGGATTAAGGTCTGGGGAGATTCCTGGCCATGGACCCAAAATATTGATGTTTTGTTCCCCGAGCCACTTAGTTATCACTTTTGCCTTATGGCAAGGTGCTCCATCATGCTGGAAAAGGCATTGTTTGTCACCAAACTGTTCCTGGATGGTTGGGAGAAGTTGCTCTCAGAGGACGTGTTGGCACCATTCTTTATTAATGGCTGTGTTCTTAGGCAAAATTGTGAGTGAGCCCACTCCCTTGGCTGAGATGCAACCCCACACATGAATGGTCTCAGGATGCTTTACTGTTGGCATGACACAGGACTGATGGTAGCGCTCACCTTGTCTTCTCCGGACAAGCTTTTTTCCAGATGCCCCAAACAATCGGAAAGGGGATTCATCAGAGAAAATGACTTTACCCCAGTCCTCAGCAGTCCAATCCCTGTACCTATTGCAGAATATCAGTCTGTCTCTGATGTTTTTCCTGGAGAGAAGTGGCTTCTTTGCTGCCCTTCTTGACACCAGGCCATCCTCCAAAAGTCTTCGCCTCACTGTGCATGCAGATGCACTCACACCTGCCTGCTGCCATTCCTGAGAAAGCTCTGTGCTAGTGGTGCCCTGATCCAGCAGCTGAATCAACTTTAGGAGATGGTCCTGGTGCTTGCTGGACTTTCTTGGGCGCCCTGAAGTCTTCTTCACAACAATTTAACCGCTCTCCTTGAAGTTCTTGATGATCCGATAAATTGTTCATTTAGGTGCAATCTTACTGGCAGCAATATCCTTGCCTGTGAAGCCCTTTTTGTGCAAAGCAATGATGACGGCACGTGTTTCCTTTTAGGTAACCATGGCTGACAGAGGATGAACAATGAGTCCAAGCACCACCCTCCTTTTGAAGCTTCCAGTCTGTTATTCGAACTCAATCAGCATGACAGAGTGATCTCCAGCCTTGTCCTCGTCAACACTCACACCTGTGTTAATGAGAGAATCACTGACATGATGTCAGCTGTTCCTTTTGTGGCAGGGCTGAAATGCAGTGGAAATGTTTTTTTTGTGATTCCGTTCATTTGCATGGCAAAGAGGGACTAATTGCAATTCATCTGATCACTCTTCATAACATTCTGGAGTATGTGCAGATTGTCATCAAACTGAGGCAGCAGACTTTGTGAAAATTAATATTTGTGTCATTCTCAAAACTTTTGGCCACGACTGTAGATGTCTGCCACACCTTATTATCAATATTGTTAGTCTCTTGTGTTTATTAAATGGATCACAACATTTTCTTTGCAACTTTGGGTAGTATAATGAAATTCAATTATATGGGCACCCTCACAAATCAAGGCATTCCTCCATGAAAGCAATTCAGTTTGTCCTTCTCTTAGGCTTAACCCATGTCCAGGAAACAGCTCCTCTAAGTGTTGTTAATGTCCTTTAAAAAAGGTTTGGATTAGTTAAACCATTAGGCTACAGCAGTTCTAATAGTTTCAATGTTGGCCGCTTCAATGGTAAAAGCACAATCTGAGATCCTCTTCTGCTTTTTGAGGTGGAATGACCCATAAGGAAGAAAATGTTTGTTCCAGTGCACAGCTTGTGCTAACCCACTTTCGATCTGTGACTGTGGCCGACGCTTGTCTGAATCGGTCAGGCTTTGAAGAGTGAATTTTCTTTGGGGGGGCGGACTCGAGTCTCGTCATAACCAGGTCAAGGTGCCAGGGGCAAAACAAGACACCCATGCCATCTTTACCATATTCAGCATGTCTGTGCCCCTTCAAACTCGAGAAATATGTCTGGGACTCACCACTCGCTGACAGTTTGCGTCAGAGGATAAACAAAATAAACACATATTTTCTCTCTCATCTCGGATTCGTCCCAAGGGAGATGTCGCCCCCTCCCCATCCTCTCCCAGACTAGACAGACCTGGCAGCTTCAGGGAATCCTAGACTACATCCCCCATCTTCCGCCCCACCTAATTTCGCCCCTAACTCCCCACCCCATCTATTAGAAGACACGCTGAGGCCTGGCTGGCAAATTACTGAAACAAACAAGTGAGGGGAAGGACAAAGGATGAGCCGGGCTAGTGGATTAACTTGACTACTTCTACAAGAGTGTCCTAAAGCAAATAGGAGTTGGATGGGTGAAAGAGCCCTGGAAATGGGAAGAATAAGGCTGCTTGATTCTGTGGCTACAGTACAGAAAGACCATGGGTTGGAGGGAAGGTTGCCGGTTAGCGCCTTTATAGTCTGGGGTTGTGTGTGTGTACTGTAAGGTATAGTCATACAGTACATACCCTCCCTGTGATTCACCACCCTTGAAACATGGATGAATAGATATCAACATCGCAATATGGAGCTGACAATAGTGGTATTAAACAGACACAAATAACCATCTATTCCTAAAGATTGAAAAGGGAAGCTTAAGAGCTGTCTGCCACGTCTGCTCCCTATGTTTTAAAAGCATCATGGCGGAATCTCAAATGGAGTTTCCTCCTCTGTGCCATCCTTCACAGCTCAGCGGACGATTAGTGCACAAGCACCTCTGCCCACCGCAGGCACGAGTCTGCCTCACCTGCCGGCAGGTACGCACGGACCTAGATGTCTGAAGCGTATGAAAATCTAACCTTGTTATCAGCTGGCCTGTCGCTCATTGTCATTCTAGCCAAAGGGAGCTAGCCCTCGGTTCGCCTTCCCCGGTCCCAGGCTCACCACCTAATTTATCTGTTGTCACCAAGGGCACACATCCGCACCCCCCTTCATTTGAATAAGATAAAAGAAAAGCCAGACTGGGGAGCAAAGAGCAAGTCATCCAGCGCTTGGCTAGCTCCAGCACCCCTCGCTCTGTCTGACAGTCACTCCCGTTTGGGGTGGTGCTAGACATAATTATTATATTGGCTACAGTCTGAATAGGGTGGATCTGCTTTGTCTCCCCTAACAACATCCATACACATAGACATCCAAACCCAAAACCTGTCCACTGTGAGTGCCTCCCTACAATAAATCTTTCCAACGGGTGTCCAGACATAAGACATGACAGGCCTATTGCAGGGAAAACATACTATTACTACTTATATAACCTGGTGTCACACCCTGACCATAGTTTGCTTTGTATGTTTCTATGTTTTGTTTGGTCAGGGTGTGATCTGAGTGGGCATTCTATGTTACATGTCTAGTTTGTCTATTTCTATGTTTGGCCTGATATGGTTCTCAATCAGAGGCAGGTGTTAGTCATTGTCTCCGATTGGGAACCATATTTAGGTAGCCTGTTTGGTGTTGGGTTTTGTGGGTGATTGTTCCTGTCGCTGTGTTTGCACCAGATAGGGCTGTTTTGGTTTTCACATTTATTGGTTTTGTTAGTCTATTCATGTGTAGTTTCTTTATTAAAGCTGCGTTTTGGTCCGCCTCTCCTTCGACTCAAGAAAACCGTTACACCTGGCCATATAAAGGAAGGGATTCTTATGAGAATAGAAAGTTCAAGACTTCAAGTGAAAATGTTTCACTTTCCCTCTGATTATAAAACCCAACAGTCTGCTCTACTGTTGACTTTAAAAGCTTGTTGGAACAGAACAACTAATGACTGCATGGGCCTAAAATGCTGATTAAGAGAGGCCATTTCCAGGTGCTGCTACAGGTGCTAGGTTTTATGTTCCAGGTCTGCGCTGTGTAAACTGTCTCTTGGAGGGAACACAGACGTTTGCTAGCATGGCAGCCTCATCTATAAACAGTTGGCTGCCAAGTTTCTCCAGCGCTGAAAAACGTGCCATGCCTGTCAGCCACAGCTGCAGACAGACTCAACATTTGTCCAGACATAACACTGTGTCTAGAGCGAGAACACCACCACTACAGTCAAACTCGTCTAACTACAAGAGCCCTGGCAGGAATCCGGTTAGTTTTCGTCTGGGGCGGGAACTAGACAAAACAAACCTAAACAAAAACCAAACAAACCCAAACTCCACTAAATTAATGTACACTATAAAAATGAATCTACAAAAATATGGGTAACACAGTAATATTACTGAGTATATTTAATTTCCTGTTTTTTTTATTATTTAAAAACATAAAGTCCAGAGAAATAATAATAGCCATGTTGGATTTACTGATAATATGATTAAATATGTTGATGTAACATAAATATTTAGTAAAAACACAATGTTTAACATTGTTTATTGTATTCAATAATTTGGCATTTAAACTAGTGCAACAATTGTAGAATAAAAATGAAAAACAAAATGAAAAACAACAAACTTTGAACATAAACATTTAACTCTGAATCCCAGTTACCTTTTTAGTTTCCAACATTTTGAGCCAGATTTTTACAGGTCTCCTTTTAAACCAAATATGCTCATGAATATAATTATATATACTCCATGGTTGACTGTTGGGGATAAATTCATTAAGCGCTAATCTATTGACTTCACATGACTGTTGGTCACAGTTACCTTAAAGAAATGGTAGGGGCGTGGATCAGAAAACCAGTCAATATCTGGTGTGACCACCATTTGCCTCATGCAGCACAACACATCTCCTTTGCTTAGAGTTGATCAGGCTGTTGACTGTAGCCTGTGGAATGTTGTTCCACTCCCCTCAATGGTTGTGCTAAGTTGCTGGATATTGCCCGGAACTGGAACACGCTGTCATACACATCGATCCAGAGCATTCCACACATGCTCAATGGATGACATGTCTTGTGAGTATGCAGGTCAAGGAAGAACTGGGACATAGTCAGCTTCCAGAAATTGTGTACAGATCCTTGCGACATGCTGAAACATGATGTGATGGCGGAGGATGAATGGCATGACAATGGTCCTCAGGATCTCGTCACGGTATCTTTGTGCATTCAAATTGCCATTGATAAAATGCAATTGTGTTCATTATCCGTAGCTTATGCTTGCCCATACCATAACCCCACCGACACCATGGGGCACTTTGTTCACAACGTTGACATCAGCAAACTGCTCGCAATCACAACGCCATATACACTGTCTGCCATCTGCCTGGTACAGTTGAAACTGGGATTAATCCGTGCATGGTCCCTAAAAACTCGAGATATCTGTGATGTTGTATTATGTGACACAAATGCAGATTTTAGAGTGGCCTTTTATTGTACCCGCACAAGGCGCACCTGTGTAATGATCATACTGTTTAATCAGCATATTGATATGCCACGCCTGTCAGGTGGATGGATTATCTTGGCAAAGAAGAAATTCCCACTAACTGGGAAGTAAACAAATTTTTGCACAACATTTGAGTGTATGGAACATTTCTGGGATCTTTTATTTCAGCTCTTGAAATATGGGCCCAACACTTTACATGTTGCGTTTATATTTTGGTTCAGTATAATATCTTAAATGCGACTAATTTCCTGAAATCATATTTTAATTTAATTTGTCTTTAATTACAAGTCAAGTCATTAAATGTCATGTGCCTTTTACTGAGGAGTGGCTTCCGTCTGGCAGTCTATCATAAAGGCCTGATTGATGGAGTGATGCAGAGATAGTTGTCCTTCTGGAAGGTTCTCCCATCTCCACAGAGGAACTATGGATCTCTGTTAGAGTGACCATTGGGTTCTTGGTCACCTCCCTGACCAAGGCCCTTCTCCCTCGATCGCTCAGTTTGGCCTTGCGGCCAGCTCTAGGATGAGTCTTGTTGGTTCCAAACTTTTTCCATTTAAGAATGATTGAGGCCACTGTGTTCTTGGGGACCTTCAACGCTGTAGAAATCTTTTAGTACCCTTCCCCAGATCTGTACTTCGACACAATTCTGCCTCGGAGCTCTACGGACAATTCCTTCCACCTCATGGCTTGGTTTTTGCTCTGACATGCACTGTCAACTTATATAGACAGGTGTGTGCCTTTCGAAATCATGTCCAATCAATTGAATTTACAACAAGTGGACTCCAATCAAGTTGTAGAAACATCTGAAGGATTATCAATGAAAACAGGATGCACCTGAGCTCAATTTAGAGTCTCATAGCAAAGGGTCTGAATACTAATGTAAATAAAGTATTTCAGTTTTTTTGTTTTTATACATTTGAAAAATTGTATTGTGTGTAGATTGATGAGGAAAAATGTGTATTCAATCCCTTTTAGAATAAGGCTGTAACATAATAAAGTGTGTATAAAGGGTAGGGGTCTGAATACTTTCCGAATGCACTGTTAAATCGGACAGACCCAGCTGTTTCCTATTTAGAGGTTAGGTAAAGGAGACACACCCCTTTTTATGGGGCCACACACACAAACACACACACACACATTAACATTCAGCACCAGTTTGCTGCATTGTTTACTGCATGCATCAGCAAGAACACCCAGTCGGCAGCCAGTCTAGACAAGGCAGCTAACAATGACCACTTCAGACCAGAGGGTAGCCCCAGCACACACCATCACCAACATAAACATTCAACATTTTCACCACCTCTTCCCTCCCCCTCACAGCCAACTATTAACAGGCTTTAAGATGTGTGTATGTGCTACTATGCTTACCAGGCAAAATGTCAGCTAGATGACAGCAGCCAAACTCTTAAAAAACGATGTAAAATCAACAACGTTTGATTAAAGTATGAAGTTAAATGTTTTACTTCACAGAGGGAACAGGAGTGATACATGCATTGACTTGATTCAATTGACTTCAAATTCAAAATCAATCAACCAGAAAGCAACAACAACCAGATCTAAACTTCTCTCCCTTTGTGACTGTCTGGAAAGTCTATTATAGTTGGCCACAACACAGACTAAGCGGCTTAAAAGTGAGGGGAAATAAGTACTCGATACAACAAGCTTCAGGCCTCCGTCTGCACAGTTATTTAGACATGAAAGTCAAAAGACATAATAAAACCAGGAAAAATACATTTAGAGAGATTGCTTCCTAAATAAACATGCTGTATAATGTTGTCAGCTTTTTAATAAGTTTGAGAGGAAAAAACAGGATGGGGAACTTTACCTTACTTACGCCAACCTCTTTAGGTCGCACATTAGCTGCTGATGCTAAATGCAGACAGCCTAATGATAATTAAAAAGGAAATTCATTTAGACAAAGCCGGCTGTGCTAAAAGAAACATAGATAATAAATGTACAGTTGTCAAGCTAGGACATCGGAGAGCCGGTGCCGTGCAAAAATGATTATATTTGCCATTTCAGAGGACATTATCCTTGGGCGGTTTGAACAACAGTGTTGCACTTAATAAATAATGCAGGGTTAAAGGTTCACACAAGTCGCTTCCTCCAATAGTTTTGAGCAAAGATTTTTTTTAAAAAGGCAATTTGGTCAAAATATAAAGGGTCGTGGTTTTGTTGCATCACTGGAAAGAGAGCAAACCTTCACAAATGGTCAAAGTACACTACCCAAGTGAATCCCATGTACATGTGTATGACTATTGCTAATGAGATTGATCTGTCACACTGGACACAGCCAGCTAAGCATGCTGTTCAGTTGCACTCTGTACAATGTCCCAGTTGGGAGGTTAGGAGCTGGGACATAGACACTCCCACACACAGACATGGACACACACACACACACACACACACACACACACACACACACCTCAGCCCCGCTCTGGAGGCACATCAAGCAGTTTTCAGGAAGAGCACATCAGACCCAGAGGACTGCTTCCTGGGTTTCTACTTTTATAGCGTCATTTGAGCGGAGGAGAAAAAGGGGCTTTACTTTCAACTCTGTCAGCGCCTGAGACTCAGGTTCAGATTACTTTAGTTTTGATGGTGGGAAGTTGGGGCAAAACTTGAGCGACTGACACCAAAATCCTCATATCTCTCGCAGACTAGTATCGAGGAACACTTGGTCCCATGTCATGTATAACTGGCAGCCATTGGGAGGACCAAACCGAAAGGGGCATTTAGTGTGGGGGGGAAGACAGAATGCCTTTTAAATTAGAGTATGTCTGAAATGACGCCGCAATTGTGAGTGCGATATTAATAACAGGGGTAAAAAATGGATGGTGTGTGGGGGTTGTAGGGTTGATTTCAGGCTAGCTCTGTTGTCTTGGGGCAACTGTAACTACCCCCACCACACCAGCACTGCTTGCCCCCACCCCCAGTCTTTGTGACAATGAACCCTTTGCTTTGTGTGCAGGGGTGCCACCCCTTAATAACCAATGACCTTTCCCCTCTGACCTTCACCACTCAGACACCGCCAGGTTGCCGGGAGACTCCAACCGGCCCGTTCCATCTCCCTGCAGATGCACGCCAAGCCTGGTTTCATATGCAAAACCGGATTTACATAAATCTGAATTCCAATCATTATAGTGGGGATGGTGGATGGGACTGGGAGGTGTAACCTGGGGGCCTCCACGCTGGTCTTTGTGACCAGCTGGGTTTTATTAGGTGACAGCCCACAGCCACACATAGGAGAAGAATGTTCACAGCCTACTACACCATATCAGAGTGCTGTAAAACTGGATAGGCCTTATAACTCTCATCTATATGTGTTATATGTGTTATTACTACCATTTTGAGTTACAAGTACAGAAGAACGTGGCATGTACGGGCACACCACTGGAAAATGGATATGTCCTGTGGACTCTGTACATCTTATATACATTCATACAAAGTTATAATACAAAAGAAAAACAGAATTGTAGTAGTTCTGTGTGTGGAGCCAGTTAAAATGAGAGTCGTAACATGTTTTGGACCTCAGTAGTTGTTCTAATCAGGGATCTAAATGAACATGTTTAGGAGCACCAGGAGATATACAAAAATAGTATTGATTGAGATAGAGCATATTGGGCCTATATGAACTGCAGTTACTTTTGAAGGACATGCTGTGCTCTAGAAACAAATATTTAACCCTGTAAAGACATTCGCTTATTATAAAAAGCTAAAATGTTGATACAAAAACCTGTAACTGAAAATACAAAGTAATTTGTGGAATATTAGGCTTCCTGCGACATGGCTGAACAGGGCCTAGAAACAAATGTTTTGGTCCACTAGCCAGATAAAATCTACCAAACAATCATTTTATTCACCATAATAACACCAAAAAACACAGGATTTTTTATTTTTTTTCCCAGGAGTCTTTTTTATAGCTTTTCACTCTCAAAATCAAATTTTCTTAAATTGAAAAACAACTAAATCGAATGATGTAAGTCCACAACAATTCTTAAACCAGGTCAGGAGACACCTTTTGAGGTCAGGGGAAGAAAAAAAAATTGTGCACCTCAAGAGACTGGTGTTTGGCTGGTGGTTTTTCTGTACTGCATGCTCAACAGTAGTTTGCAAAACAAAAGACCACCTGATTGATACAAATCTTCATAAGATCATATCATTCCGCCAGGTAAACCTACTTTGGAGTTAACATTTAATTTGGAAAGTGACTGTTTCGGCATCGCTAACTGGCTACGCAAAAGTGGTAGACACAGGCCATGCCGTTACGTCTTCAGAAAGAAATGCAAATCACTGATGCATTCTTTAATATTCTTTACATATAGGCTTTGGATTAAACAGATCTGCACTCATTTTTTTCTTTAGGGCACTCTGAAACAACTGCACAGTGAAGCCTATCATTACAACAACTTATCCGGGGGATTTTTCATTTTTTTAAATACAAAAATATTTAGGAGCATATGCAGCAAAATGGTTGCACTTTAGCAGGCACGTGCACAGATAGGAGTCCACCTGTGCCCGAGCAGCTGCCGCTTTGCCCTCCCATTCACCAAGTGCCCTTTTGGGTGGTGGCACACAGTGCCTTCAGAAAGTATTTGTACCCCTTGAATTATTCCCAGTAGCAGTGCATGGGTAAAATCACCTATAACCTGTTCATATGCCTCGACACAGTGATATATAGGCCTAAGGCCGAGACAATAAGAAGACACAGTGTCAGAATAAATTAAACCAAACTATTGTTTCATCACAAAACCGGAGAGCATCATCTGTCCAGTGATGTCCTCATGTAACAAACATGACCTACAGCATGGTCAAGCAAAGTAATGTTTCCGACATTTTCATACTACTAAACTATTGAATTAGAACCATGGAGAGTTACCGCAAGTCGCAAAGAAAACAGCTGCTACCTCCACTAATTCAGCTAATACAGTTACAACAAAAGATACCAAAAAAATGTTGTCCAATCAACGTAAGCTAAATATGACGTGGTTGTCCATGCTATGGATTTCTGTCTGTGTGTGTGTTTATGTGTGTGCGTGCATGCTTGCAAGTAGAAAGAAACATGTTGACTCACCCTATTTGTAGAGAAATGCCAGCAATGCCTTTCTCCTCTATCCTGTTACCTCAACCGTCTATGACTCCATACAGTACATGCTATACGTTTTTTTTGTCCTGGGTTACCTAGCTAAAATGCTAGCCTAACTTCCTTTCATGGGCAACGACGCACCAGGCCTACTACCAGGCCTACTACCAGGCCTACTATGTTTAGCCATCCTCTCAGGCCAGGGGCACAATGTGTACATTTATGGTTGGATCAGAATCGGCGTTAAAATCATTGGCCAAATTAAGTAAAACCACAAGCCCAAATACCTATCTCCATCCATGGCTAATTTAGGCATGTGACGATTTTACCACCGGATGCAAATAAAACATGTTTTTTTGTTGTCAATGATGTTTGGATTCTGGTGATGTGATAGATGTGAAAGCTAAAGCCAAACTGGCTTCCCTTGACACTCTTTTGGGGTGAGCCAGGACCAATCACAGCTGAGCTCACTCAGTTTAGCTCAACACTGAGTGGCTATTATTTTATTGAAAAAATTATCAAGGGAGGCCAAATGCTTGCTCGCTTCCTTTGCATTCAATGCTACAGGGGGCAACAATATCATGCTCTTTTTGACCAGACAGCATCAGAAAGATGGGCTAAATATCTAATTTACACAAGTATTCACACATTTTAGAAATCACCTTTAGCAGAGATACCAGCTGTGAGTCTTTCTGGGAAAGTCTCTAAGAGCTTTGCTCACCTGGATTGTAAAATACTTGCACATTCTTTTAAAAATTCTTTAAGATCGGTCAAGTTGGTGGTTGATCATTGCTAGACAGCAATTTTCCAATCTTGCCATAGATATTCAAGCCGATTTAAGTCAAAACTGTCACTAGGCCACTCAGGAACATTCCATTTCGTCTTGTTAAGCAACTCCAGTGTGTATTTGGCCTTGTGTTTTAGGTTATTGTCCTGCTGAAAGGTCCATTTGTGTCAATGATGTGCGTACTGGGAGCGGAGTCAGGTGCAGGAGAGCAGAGAGTTGTGAACAGGCGCACAATTTATTTAGACAGAAGAAACCAACAGACGGACGCCACTGCGTCGAAACCTCCAGCCAATTGGCAAAAGTGCAAAACGCACAAACAGTCACAATAATTATGTACCAAACAAATAAACATACCTTGTGAATAAAACACGGAATAAACGCATACCAGTATAGCGCGTCACAATGGACACGTAACACAAAACAATCTCACACAAAGACATGAGGGGGAACAGAGGAATAAATACATGTAGTGTGATTGGGGAATGAAAAGCAGGTGTGCAGGGAACAAGACAAAACAAATGGATAAATGAATAATGGAGAGGCGATGGCCAGAAAGACGGTGACGTCGACCGCCGAACACCACCCAAACAAGGAGAGGAGCCGAATTCGGAGGAAGTCGTGACAATTTGTATCCCAATTTGTGTCTGTTGGAAAACAGACTGAACAAGGTTTTCCTCTAGGATTTTGCCTGTGCTTAGCTCTATTCAATTTATTTGAATCCCAAAGCACTCCCTAGTCTATGCCAATAACAAATATACCCATAACATGATACAGCCACCACCATGTTTGAAATTATGAAGAGTGGTACTCAGTGATGTGTTGTGTTGGTTTGCCCTGGACATTAAGTACATTTCTTTGCCACATTCTTTGCAGTTTTACTTTAATGCCTTATTGCAAACATGTTTTGAAATATTTGTATTCTTTACAGGCTTCCTTCTTTTTACTCTGTCAGTTATGTTAGTATTGTGGAGTAACTACAATGTTGTTGATCCATCCTTAGTTGTCTCCTATCACAGCCATTAAACTCTAACCGTTTTAAAGTCACCATTGGGCCTCATGGTGAAATCCCTGAGCAATTTCCTGCACCTCTACGGCAAATTAGTCAGGAAGGACGCCTGTATCTTTGTACTGACTGGGTGTATTGATACACCATTCAAAGTGAAATGAATAACTTCACCTGCTAAAAGGGAGAATGTTCTACCAATTGGTGCCCCATACCGAAGCCAAACATACTTACATACACTACCGTTCAAAAGTTTGGGGTCACTTAGAAACGTACGTTTTTTTGTCTATTAAAATATATTCAAATGTATCAGAAATACAGAGTAGACATTGTTAATATTAATGTAATGTATCTATATATGCGTACAAAGGCCCATTATCAGCAACCATCACTCCTGTGTTCCAATGGCAAGTTGTGTTAACTAATCCAAGTTTATCATTTTAAAAGGCTAATTGATCAATACAAAACCATTTTGCAATTAACTTAGCACAGCTGAAAACTGTTGTTCTAATTAAAGAAGCAATGAGAGTATCTGGAGCATCAGCATTTGTGGGCTTGATTACAGGTTCAAAAACAAAGCGCTTTCTTATGAAACTCATCAGTCTATTCTTGTTCTGAGAAATGAAGGCTATTCCATGTGAGAAATTGGCAAGAAACTGAAGATCTCATACAACGCTGTGTACTACTCCCTTCACAGAACAGCGCAAACTGGCTCTAACCAGAATAGAAAGCGTAATGGGAGGCCCCGGTGCATAGAATCTTGTTTCTCATGGTCTGGGAGTCTTTAGGTGCCTTTTGGCAAACTCTAAGTGGGCTGTCATGTGCCTTTTTCTGAGGAGTGGCTTCCATCTGGCCACTCTACCATAAAGGCCTGATTGGTGGAGTCCTGCAGAGATGGTTGTCCTTCTGGAAGGTTCTTCCATCCCCACAGAGGAACTCTAGAGCTCTGTCAGAGTGACCATCGGGTTCTTGGTCACCTCCCTGACCATGGCACTTCACCCTTAATTGCTCAGTTTGGCCAGGTGGCCAGCTCTAGGAAGAGACTTGGTGGTTCCAAACATCTTCCATTTAAGAATGATGGAGACCACTGTGTTCTTGGGTACCTTCAATGCTGCAGAAATGTTTTGGTACCCTTCCCCAGATCTGTGCTTCAACACAATCCTGTCTCGGCACTCTTTCGGACAATTCCTTCGACCTCATGGCTTGGTTTTTGCTCTGACATCTGTGGGACCTTAAATAGACAGTTGTGTGCCAATCAATTGAATTTACCATAGGTGGACTCCAAGTTGTAGAAACATCTAAAAAATGACCAAAAGAAACAGGATGCACCTGAGCTCAATTTCAAGTCTCATTGCAAAGATCCTGAATAGTTGTGTAAGGTGTGTTTTAAATATTTTTATACATTTGCAAAAATATCAAAAAAACTGTTTTTCCATTGTCATTATGGGGAATTGTGTGTAGATTGATAATATTTTGTTTTATATTAATCAGTTTTATAATAAGGCTGTAAGGACTGAATAATTTCTAAACATACTGTATACAATATTTATGAAATATATTTCACTCTCTAACACAGCATGCTGACAAAATGTATGTCCAGACCATACATTTAAATATATATGAGGTCCAAATAAAACTATTTGGACATTAACAATTTTTGTTGTTGTTTTGGCTCTGTACTCCATTACTTTAGATTTGAAATGATACAATGACTATGAGGTTAAAGTGCAGCCTGAATTTGAGGGTATTTTCATTGAATTGCTGGACAATTTGTACATTGACCCCCCATTTTAGTGAACCCAAAAGTATAAGCAAAAATTCACTTATGTGTATTAAAGTACTCAAAAGCTTAGTATTGGTCCCATATTCCTAGCGCGTAATGACTACATCAAGCTTGTGGCTCTGCAAACTTGTTGGATGCATTTGCAGTTTGTTTTTGTTGCGTTTCAGATTATTTTGTGCCCAATAGAATTACATGGATAGAATCTAATATGTTTCTGCAAATGCATCCAGCAAGTTTGTAGAGTCACAAGCTTGATGTAGTCTTTGCGAGCTAGGAATGAGACCAAATACTACACTTTTGACTACTTTAAAAGGTCAGTGCAGTCAAAAACTAGCATACAGTACCAGTCCAGTTTGGACACACCTACTCAAGGGTTTTTCTTTATTTGTACAATTTTCTACATTGTAGAATTGTAGCGAAGACATCGAAACTATGACATTACACATATGGAATCATGTAGTAACCAAAAAAGTGTCAAACAAATCTAAATATATTTTATATTTGAGATTATTCTAAGTAGCCACCCTTTGCCTTGATGACAGCTTTGCACACTCTAAAGTAAAAACCCAAACCAGTCTGTGCATCAATACCAGTATAAAGTCAAACATGGTATACTGCCCAGCCCTACCTGATGCTGTCTGGTCAAAAAGAGTATGACAATTTGGATTTGGCTTCACACCAATCACATCAAAAGCAAACATAATTGACAGAAACAACCTGAATTGTTGCATCTCATTGTGTCGTTGTCCTCCGGTGGATAGATAGCTAAAATTGTCCCTTTCCTATGATTATAATGGTGATTCTGATCCAACCATAAACGCATAAATTGTACCCCTGGCCTGAGAGGATGGAAGTTCAATATGTATCTCGATGTAGTAGGATAATGTTAACTAGCTGGCTCATTGTTGCCCATGAAAGGAAGTTAGGCTAACGAGCAAGCATTTTAGCCAGTTAACCTAGGACAACAAAAAATAAAAGTGTGGTCAACATGAAAGAGAGAAGGATGGCATTGGCGTTTATCGACAAGTAGGGTGAGTCAACATGTTTTTTCTACTTACACGCACACACTTCAGAACCATGGACAGTCACATCATATTTAGCTTACATTGACTAAATAGTTTTTGGTATCTTTTAGTTGTCACTGTATTAGACTAAGCCGAGGAGATTTGATGATATGGAATTGAGACTTGTGGTAACTCGCTGAAGTTCTAAATCAATAGTTGTTTAGTAGTCTTGAAAATGTCAGAAACATTAACTTTCTGTTGGTCATGAAACTGTTTGTTACATGCAATATAAACTTTGTAGACAGAGGTTGTTCTCCGGTTTTGTGATGAAACAAAGGTGTGGTTGAATTTATTCTCGTGTCTTCTTATTGTCTCTGCCTTAGGCCTATATACTGTATCACGGTAGCAAGGCATATGAACTAACCGGTTTTAGAGCAAACAACGCAATTATCACCACACATGGGTTGTAATATGTTTTTTTTCTGACTTGGCTTCCCAAGTGATTTTACATACGCACTGCTACTACTGAAATATCTGCTTGTTTTGCGTGGGTGGAATTTTGGCCTGCCAAGCGACATCACCAGGCGCTGAAATTAATAGAACAATAAAGAGGGTTTCAAACCTCTCTGCCAACAATAGGTCGTTTTCAGGTTATGTATAATTTCAAATCCAAAGTGCTAGAGTACAGTGCCAAAATAAGAACAAAAATGTTCACTGTCTAAATACTGTTCGACCTCACTGTATTTAAATATTTAAAATATTTCTAGAGATACATGAAAAGGCCAATTTCAAGTATGCTCATGTATGTTTGTACATATATTTAAATACAGTGCCTTGCGAAAGTATTCGGCCCCCTTGAACTTTGCGACCTTTTGCCACATTTCAGGCTTCAAACATAAAGATATAAAACTGTATTTTTTTGTGAAGAATCAACAACAAGTGGGACACAATCATGAAGTGGAATGACATTTATTGGATATTTCAAACTTTTATAACAAATCAAAAACTGAAAAATTGGGCGTGCAAAATTATTCAGCCCCTTTACTTTCAGTGCAGCAAACTCTCTCCAGAAGTTCAGTGAGGATCTCTGAATGATCCAATGTTGACCTAAATGACTAATGATGATAAATACAATCCACCTGTGTGTAATCAAGTTTCCGTATAAATGCACCTGCCCTGTGATAGTCTCAGAGGTCCGTTAAAAGCGCAGAGAGCATCATGAAGAACAAGGAACACACCAGGCAGGTCCGAGATACTGTTGTGAAGAAGTTTAAAGCCGGATTTGGATACAAAAAGATTTCCCAAGCTTTAAACATCCCAAGGAGCACTGTGCAAGCGATAATATTGAAATGGAAGGAGTATCAGACCACTGCAAATCTACCAAGACCTGGCCGTCCCTCTAAACTTTCAGCTCATACAAGGAGAAGACTGATCAGAGATGCAGCCAAGAGGCCCATGATCACTCTGGATGAACTGCAGAGATCTACAGCTGAGGTGGGAGACTCTGTCCATAGGACAACAATCAGTCGTATATTGCACAAATCTGGCCTTTATGGAAGAGTGGCAAGAAGAAAGCCATTTCTTAAAGATATCCATAAAAAGTGTTGTTTAAAGTTTGCCACAAGCCACCTGGGAGACACACCAAACATGTGGAAGAAGGTGCTCTGGTCAGATGAAACCAAAATTGAACCTTTTGGCAACAATGCAAAACGTTATGTTTGGCGTAAAAGCAACACAGCTGAACACACCATCCCCACTGTCAAACATGGTGGTAGCAGCATCATGGTTTGGGCCTGCTTTTCTTCAGCAGGGACAGGGAAGATGGTTAAAATTGATGGGAAGATGGATGGAGCCAAATACAGGATCATTCTGGAAGAAAACCTGATGGAGTCTGCAAAAGACCTGAGACTGGGACAGAGATTTGTCTTCCAACAAGACAATGATCCAAAACATAAAGCAAAATCTACAACGGAATGGTTCAAAAATAAACATATCCAGGTGTTAGAATGGCCAAGTCAAAGTCCAGACCTGAATCCAATCGAGAATCTGTGGAAAGAACTGAAAACTGCTGTTCACAAATGCTCTCCATCCAACCTCACTGAGCTCGAGCTGTTTTGCAAGGAGGAATGGGAAAAAATTTCAGTCTCTCGATGTGCAAAACTGATAGAGACATACCCCAAGCGACTTACAGCTGTAATCGCAGCAAAGTATTAACTTAAGGGGGCTGAATAATTTTGCACGTCCAATTTTTCAGTTTTTGATTTGTTAAAAAAGTTTGAAATATCCAATAAATGTCGTTCCACTTCATGATTGTGTCCCACTTTTTGTTGATTCTTCACAAAAAAATACAGTTTTATATCTTTATGTTTGAAGCCTGAAATGTGGCAAAAGGTCGCAAAGTTCAAGGGGGCCGAATACTTTCGCAAGGCACTGTATATGTACATAAGGCTTTATTGAGTGGCACCCCTTTTTGCCCTCAGAACAGCCTCAATTTGTGTGGGCATGATCTCTACAAGATGTGCTGGCCCATGTTGTGTCAAGTTGGCCGGATGTAATTTGGATGGTGGACACAAAGCAAACGGTTGAGCGTGAAAAACCCAGCAGCGTTGGGCACCTACTATCATACCCTGTTCAAAGTCAGTTAAATATTTTGTCTTGCCCATTAACCGTATGAATGACACACATACTCAATCCATGTCTCAATTGTCTCAAGGCTTACAATAGTTTTTTAAACCTGTTTCCTCGTCTGCTTCCAACTCACACTCTCAAACACGTAGTTCCCATGAACGCAGCTCACTTTCCAGCTCACACTCTCAAACACACAGATCCCTGAATGCAACTCACTCTCCAGATCCAGATGACCTGAATTCTGATCACCTGTTCACACACCTGTATGTCATCATCACACACTATTTAGTTCTTTGCACCCCATCATTGTGAGGTATTGTTTGTTTTGTGACACACTTCTACTTGGAGCTCTGTTTTTCCCGTAATTTAATCCTCCTGTGTTTGATAGTTTTGGCCTGCCTCACTAACGACGCCTTTTGCCTATTCCCTATCTGTACTTTAGCCTATTAGATTTCCTGTTATCAACCTATTGCCTGATCTCCCGGACGACGTTACTAGGCTTTTCCCTGCCTGTACTGTTGCCTTTTTGGACCCCCTGTGTATGACCTTCTGCCTGCCCCTGGACCCAGCTACCTGCCTCCTCCTGTGGTCCTTTACAAATACACACCTGCTGCGCCCTGCACTTGAAACCAGCTCTCTGTCTCCCATCGTGTTAATTACAGAGCTACACTGATTGAAGTGGATTTAACAGATGACATCAATAAGGGATCATAGCTTTCACCTGCACTTTCCTGGTCAGTCTGTCCTAATGTTTTGTACATTGCATTAGGAAAGTATTCACACCCCTTGCCCTTTTCCACATTTTGTTACATTACAGCCTTATTCTAAAACAGATAAAATAAATAAAAATGTCCTCAATCTACACACAATAGCCAATTGGGGCGGTAGGGTAGCCTAGTGGTTAGAGCGTTGGACTAGTAACCGGAAGGTTGCAAGTTCAAATCCCCGAGCTGACAAGGTACAAATCTGTCGTTCTGCCCCTGAACAGGCAGTTAACCCACAGTTCCTAGGCCGTCATTGAAAATAAGAATTTGTTCTTAACTGACTTGCCTAGTTAAATAAAGGTAAAATAGGTCAAATAAACAAAGCAAAGCAAAAACAGTTGTTTGTAAAAACAATGTTTGTAAATGTATTAAAAATAAAAAACTGAAATACCTTATTCAGAGTCTTTGCTATGACACAAAAAAATTCGCTCAGGTTTGTCCTGTTTTCATTGATCATCCTTGAGATGGTTCTACAACTTGATTGGAGTCCACCTGTGGTAAATTCAATTGGACATGATTTCGAAAGGTATTCTATATAAGTCCCACAGTTGACAGTGCACATCAGAGCAAAAAACAAGCCATGAGGTGGAAGGAATTGTCCGTAGAGCTTCGAGACAGAATTGTGTCGAGATCTGGGGAAGGGTAGCATTGAAGGTCCCCAAGAACACAGTCACTCTTAAATGGAAGAAGTTTGGAACCACCAAGGCTCTTCCTGGAGCTGGCCACCCAGCCGAGAAGGGCCTTGGTCAGGGAGGTGACCAAGAACCCGATGGTCACTCTGACAGAGCTCCAGAGTTCCTCTGTGGAGATGGGAGAACCTCCCAGAAGGAAAAGCATCTCTGGAGCACTCCCCAAATCAGGCCTTTATGGTAGAGTGGCCAGACTGTGATGGCTTCTGTGTGTAGCTGGTGTAGAGGAGTCAGGCGCAGGATAGCAGATATGAGTAAATAAACGTACTTTACTCAAAATTTCCAAATGCAATACAATAAAGAGAGCCCACATAAACGGACTGTACTACAATACAAACAATTACTCACAAACAGACATAGAGGAACTGAAACCAGGTGTGTAAGACAAAGACAAAACAAATGGAAAATGAAAAGTGGATCGGTGACGTCGACCGCCGAACGCCGCCTGAACAAGGAGAGGGACCGACTTCGGCGTAAGTCGTGACACAGATGGAAGCCACTCCTCAGTAAAAGTCACGTGACAAGCCCGCTTGGAGTTTGCCAAAAGGCACCTAAAGGACTCTCAGACCATGAGAAACAAGATTCTCTGGTCTGATGAAACTATGATTGAACTCTTTGGCAAGAAAGCCTAGCGCCACGTCTGAAAGAAACCTGCCACCATCCCTACGGTAAAGCATGGTGGTGGGAGAATCATGCTGTGGGGATGTTTTTCAGCAGTCGGGAGTGGGAGGCAAGTCAGGATCAAGGGAAAGATGAACGGAGCAAAGTACAGAAAGATCCTTGATGAAAACCTGCTCCAGAGCGCTCAGGACCTCAAACTAAGGCGAAGGTTCACCTTCCATCAGGACAACGATACCAAGTACGAAGACAACACAGGAGTAGCTTCGGAACAGGTCTCTGAATGTCCTTGAGTGGCCCAGCCAGAGCCCGGACTTGAACCTGATCGAACATCTCTGGAGAGATCTGAAAATAGCTGTGCAGCGACACTCCCCATCCAACCTGACAGAGCTTGAGAGGATCTGCAGAAAATAATGTGAGAAACTCCCCAAATACAGGTTTGCCAAGCTTGTAGCGTCATAGCCAAGAAGACTCAAGGCTGTAATCGCTGCCATAGTTGCTTCAACAAAGTACTGAGTAAAGGGTCTGAATACTTATGTAAATATGATATTGAAGTTGTTTTTTTAATACATTTGAAAAACATTCTTAACCGGTTTGTGCTTTTTAATTATGGGGTATTGTGTGTATATTGATTTAATATAAGAAATCCTTTTTTGAATAAGGCTATAACTTAATTAACAAAATATGGAAAAAGTCAAGGGGTCTGAATACTTTCTGAATGCACTGTATCTGTGATTTACGTGTACATAAATACATGCACATATATGTTGTTAAAATTAATTCATTACATCATTTTTCCAAATGGGTGGTCCAATTTTTTCCCCCACAACAGATGCAACGCAGTCCAAAAAAAAAAACAGGTGGGCTTTTTTTTGCTACAAAGCTCAGATACATCAAGCTCAAGTGCAAGTTGCGCAACATATTTTCATTAGGAGAAAAATGTCCCCCCATCCTTTCTCAGGACTAGTTCAAATGCAAACCAGGGCAATATGACACACACAACCCAATGCAGATGACAAAAGTTTACATAACACACAGTCGAGGAGGATTGCCTGTACTTTGTTAAGATACATCATACTTTCAATTTCATGACTCATTAAGCCGGAGTCCTAGACATTGTTCTCTGGGCTTTCCCAGAAGTGAACATATGCACTATCCAGGGCCTTTATGGCTCAATACAACACAGAGAGCGAGAGAGGGGGAGGCAGAGGGACAGACAGCTACCCCTCCCCAAACCCCACAGCCCAACCCCCGACCCTCATGCCACAGTGGTGGCAACCAGTCATGGGGAGTGACTAGCAGAATGGTCTAATGATGGCCTGGTAGGGGGGTTGGGATGGTTTGTTCTGATGGGAAGGTGCCCTCTTCTGTGCCAACATACGTCCCTTCCATCTCCACTTATTCCCATGACCCATTCCACTGTCCAGGCACCACAGTGAATAACCCCTTTGTGAGGAGAAACAACTAAGGTTTAGGATAATATTTATACAGGTGAGATATGATACCTTTTAAAATCATGTTTTCAATGAATGGCGTGACTGACCAAGATAATTTATGACCCGTTAGGAAAAATATGCAGTACACCTTTGCCAAAATCCTTGCTAACGCTAACACAACTTTGATTAGCTTAAGGGTACAACTTACAAAGACACCATACCAAAACTACAACTTAAGTTATTCGTGCCTTATCAAAGATGATGGGAATATCAAATAATATGTTATGTCTTCTTTTTCAAAAGCCTGTGCCAAAACATACCCCCAACTCCAGCCTGTAAAAACCTACTAGGTTTGCCTTCAAGTTGACTTATGGACTGTAAATCCATAGGCAAATGCCAGCATCGAGCTCAAAGTGCTGAATAGCACAGAAACAAGGCTGATCTCTGTGGATTTTTAACACGGGCTGCCAAAAACCAAAGTCACTGGGAGAACAACATATGGCTCAAGGAGGATCTACTACAACAGGGAAGGGAGAGGACGGGACAAACACTAACAGAGAGAGGGAGAAAACGAGAGAGAAAGAATAAGGGAGGTGGTGTAATGAATAAGTGCTCACAATGACGGCACCACTGGGCTCTATTTGTAACACATGGTGTTCTGTTTATAGTGGGGCTAGCTTGACTCAGGGGACCTGCAAACCACTGATTAAGAGGCCAAAGCCTTTGTGGCCGGCTAACACTCAAAGAGGGGAGCTGGAGAGTGTAGCGACACTTAGCCTAGCCATTCTAACTATATGTTACTTGCCACATGCGCCGAAAACAACATGTGTAGGCCTTACCGTGACATGCTTACTTACAAGCCCTTAAAACCAACAATGCACTTTTAAGAAAAATAAGTAAAATAAATAAATACATTTAAGTAAAAATAAAAAAGAGCAACAATAAAATAACAATAAAGAGGCTATATACAATGGAGTACCGGCACCAAGTCAAATGTGCGGAGATTAGGGTTAGTCGAGGTAATTGAGGTCATATATACATGTAGGTAGGGGTAAAGCGACTATGCATAGACAATAGATAATAAACAGCGAGTAGCAGCAACGTAAAAAAAAGGGGGGGGGGGGGGGATCAATGCAAATAGTCCGGGTAGCCATTGATTAGCTGTTGAGCAGTCTTATGGCTTGGGAGTAGAAGCTGTTCAAAAGCTTTTTGGACCTAGACTTGGCACTCCGGTACCGCTTGCCGTGCGGTAGAAGAGAGAACAGTCTATGATTACGGTGGCTGGAGTCTTTGGCAATTTTTAGGCCTTCCTCTGACACTGCCTGTTATAGAGGTCCTGGATAACAGGAAGCTTTGCCCCAGTGATGTATGCACTACACTCTGTAGCTCCTTGCGGTCGGCAGCCGAGCAGTTGCCATACCAGGTGGTGATGCAACCAGTGTGCAACCAGTGTGCAAATGCTCTCAATGGTGGGGCTGTATAACTTTTAGAGGATCTGAAGACCCATGCCAAATCTTTTCAGTCTCTTGAGGGGGAAAATGTGTTTTCGTGCCCTCTTCACAACTGTCTTGGTGTGTTTGGACCATGATAGTTTGTTGGTGATGTTGGTGTTGGACAGCGCTGAACCTGCTCCACTAAAGCCCCATTAATGAGAATGGGGGCGTGCTCGGCCCTCCTTTTCCTGTAGTTCACGGTCATCTCCTTTTGTCTTGATCACGTTGAGGAAGAGTTTGTTGTCCTGACACCACACTTCCAGGTGTCTGACCTCCTCACTATAGGCTGTCTCATCGTTGTCGGTGATCAGGCTTACCACCGTTGTGTCGTCGGCAAACTGAATGATGGTGTTGGAGTCGTGCTTTGCCACACAGTCATGGGGAAACCAGGAGATGGGTTGTTGCCTACCCTTACCACCTGGGGGCAGCCCGTCAGGAAGTCCAGGATCCAGTTGCAGAGGGAGGTGTTTAGTCCCTGGGTCCTTAGCTTAGTGATGAGCTTTGAGGGCACCATGGTGTTGAATGCTTAGCTCACATAGGTGCTCCTTTTGTCCAGGTGGGAAAGGGCAGTGTTGAGTGCAATATAGATTGTGTCATCTATGGATCTATTGGGGCAGTATGCAAATTAGAGTGGGTCTAGGGTTTCTGGGATGATGGTGTTGATGTGAGCCATGACCAGCCTGTCAAAGTACTTCATGGCTACAGACGTGAGTGCTATGGATCGGAAGTTATTTAGGCAGGTTACACAGGAACTATGGTGGTCTGCTTGGTGGTCTGCTTGAAATATGTAGGTATTACAGACTCGGCCAGGGACAGGTTGAAAATGTCAGTGAAGACACTTGCCAGTTGGTCAGCACATGCTCGGAGTACACATCCTGGTAATCCATCTGGCCCTGCAGCCTTGTGAATGTTATAGAATGCTATGGAGAGCGTGATCACATAATTGTCCGTAACAGCAGATGCGCTCATGCATGCTTCAGTGTTGCTTTCCTCGACGCGCGCATAGAAGTAATTTAGCTAGTCTGGTAGGCTTGTGTCACTGAGCAGCTCACGGCTGGGCTTCCCTTTGTAGTCTATAATAGTTTGCAAGCCCTGCCACATCCGACGAGCATTGGAGCCAGTGTAATAGAATTCAATCTTAGTCCTGTATTTATGCTTTGCTTGTATGATGGTTCGTCTGAGGGCATAGCGGGATTTCTTATAAGCGTCCGGGTTAGAGACCCGCTCCTTGAAAGTGGCAGCTCCACCCTTTAGCTTAGTGCAGATGTTGTCTGTAATCCATGGCTTCTGGGTTGGGTATGCACGTACGGTCACTGTGGGGACAATGTCATCGGTGCACTTATTGATGAAGCCGGTGACTGATGTGGTATACTCCTCAATGCCATCGGATGAGTCCTGAACATATTCCAGCCTGTGTTAGCAAAACAGTCCTGTAGCTTAGTATCTGCGTCATCTGACCACTTCCGTATTGAGCAAGTCACTGGTACTTCTTGCTTTAGTTTTTGCTTGTAAGCAGGAATCAGAAGGATAGAAAATGCTGGTCTAGATTTTTCTTCCCCTCTTGTTGCACATGTACAATGCATGGAGAAATGAAGTAAACGGATATAAGTTTCCCTGCAATAAAGTCCCCGGCCACTAGGAGCGCCGCTTCTAGATTAGCATTTTCTTGTTTGCTTATGGCTTTATACAGCTCGTTGGGTGTGGTCTTAGTGCCAGCATCGGTTTGTGGTGGTAAACAGACAGGTACGAAAAAGATAGATGAAAACGCTCTTGGTAAATAGTGTGGTCTTTAGCTTATCATGATACTCTACCTCAGGCGAGCAAAACCTGGAGAATTCCTTAATATTTGATTTTGCGCACCAGCTGTTATTGACAAATAGACACAGACCTCCACCCCTCATCTTACCGAAGGCAGCTGTTTCATCTTGCCGATGCATGAAAAACCCAGCCAACTGTTTATTATCCATGTCGTCGTTCAGCCCCGACTCGGTTAAACATAAGATATTACAGTTTTTAATGTCTCGTTGGTAGGATAGTCTTGAACGGAGATCATCCAGTTTATTATCCAATAATTGCACGTTGGCCAATAGGACGGATGGTAGAGGCGGGTTACCCACTCACTGACAAATTCTCACAAGGCACCCGGACTTGTGTCCCCTGTATCTGCGTATTCTCTTCACGCAATGACAGGGATATGGGCCTTGTCGGGTATCTGGAGTAAATCATTCGCACCCGACTCGTTAAAGAAAAAATATTTGTCCAGTTCAAGGTCAGTAATTGCTGTTCTGAAACCCTGAAGCTCTTTTCGGTCATAAGAGACAGTAGCAGAAACATTATGTACAAAGCAAGGCAAAAAAACACAACATAGTACAATTGGTTTGGAGCCTATAAAACGGCAGCCATCTTCTCCCAATTAGCCCCTAATCTACTATACTACAAGGTCCTACTTTGTGCACATAAAGCAGAAAGGATCCCTAAACAGAGATCTGCAATAGCCTACACTCAGTTTACCTATATATATCACCCCTAAACTAGTAGACATTTGTCTGATTCATTCCAGCCAGTTTCAGACAGGACCCCGGGGCTGCCAGCCTGCCAGCCACTGTGGATAATAACTAAATGACAAAAAGAGACACCACCTGTAAATGGGTATAAAAATAGTGAGGGCCCCATGTGATCTCCGTGACTTTTACACTGGGCGGCAAGAGAAGGTTAGTGTGACTATGAGTGTACGCCGTAGAGGGAGGGGTGGCAGGGAGGGGCGTTGGAGTGACAGGGGGGTTTGTATTTATAGAAAGGGGGAACCTCTGCTTAACGAGTGTGAGAACTCGTGCCAGATGGGCAGTGAAGGATCCTTTGGCTTTACATGTACAGAGAGAGGGTGGGCCTTGTCCCTTTAAAAAGGGGCACTGTATTGAATATAGGTGCCCCTGTGTCCTCATTGGTTCAGCTGCCACTCTTTCCTCATGGGGGTGCTTTTTGTGTGTCCTACAGACCTAGAATCCTTTAAACCAAGAGCCCTAGCTACACAGAATATAACAGGGCCAAAGGACTCGGAGCTCATCTGGGTTTGCAGACTAGCTTCTAAGCTAATCCTGCAGATAGTGTACTGAAAGGACTCGACTGAGCCGAAGCACTGTCAACAAACAGACACAAAAAAATTATCCTGTCGATAGTTAAATTCTTCAGGGGCCTCATTTGTAAAAAAAATATAAAAACTGAGCTTGACGTAATAATATAATTTCCTCCAAGCAAGCCATGCATACACACATCTAGTGGTTGAAGAACTGTCTTGAAAGCAGGCAAGTAGGCCTAAGTATTTTGTGCAAATGGGGGATATGATGACATGCTTATTCATTGAAACATAATAACAAGATTCAGGCATTTGCCATTAGATGATTTTTGGAATGGGTAGTCTGAAATATCTTTTCGTAAATGTGAGTGAATGTTTCAGTCCAAGAGTCTCTCTTCTCTGGCAGTGCTGCATCAAGCAGTAACACAAAAAAATCAGCTGCCGGGTGGTCCCAGAGTTGAGAGAGAACTTGGGTAAATGCATTGGCGCAATTACAAATGTGGACTGACGATTTACAAAAACATAGGCACGGTGGACTTTCGGATTGTGTCCCTCTAAAACCAGACCGAAAATAAATTCTAAATAACAAACTGGCTTTATTTACCACAGTGTGAAAGAGTGACAGACCCTCTATATAAAGTGAGTTTCTGAAATGGAATGAAAGAGAGTCCAGAGAGGATAGGGAGGGGAAAGGGTTGCCCATATATTCAAGACCTGAGCTACTTCATTTATTTATGAAATGTACTAGTTTATTTAGGCAATGTAATATACACTGCTCAAAAAAAAGGGAACACTTAAACAACACAATGTAACTCCAAGTCAATCACACTTCTGTGAAATCAAACTGTCCACTTAGGAAGCAACACTGGTTGACAATAAATGTCACATGCTGTTGTGCAAATGGAATAGACATCAGATGGAAATTATACGCAATTATCAAAGACACCCCCAATAAAGAAGTGGTTCTGCAGGTGGTGACCACAGACCACTTCTCAGTTCCTATGCTTCCTGGCTGATGTTTTGGTCACTTTTGAATGCTGGCGGTGCTTTCACTCTAGTGGTAGCATGAGACGGAGTCTACAACCCACACAAGTGGCTCAGGTAGTGCAGCTCATCCAGGATGGCACATCAATGCGAGCTGTGGCAAGAAGGTTTGCTGTGTCTGTCAGCGTAGTGTCCAGAGCATGGAGGCGCTACCAGGAGACAGGCCAGTACATCAGGAGACGTGGATGAGGCCGTAGGAGGGCAACAACCCAGCAGCAGGACCGCTACCTCCGCCTTTGTGCAAGGAGGAGCAGGAGGAGCACTGCCAGAGCCCTGCAAAATGACCTCCAGCAGGCCATAAATGTGCATGTGTCTGCTTAAACGGTCAGAAACAGACTCCATGAGGGTGGTATGAGGGCCCGACGTCCACAGGTGGGGGTTGTGCTTACAGCCCAACACCGTGCAGGACGTTTGGCATTTGCAAGAGAACACCAAGATTGGCAAATTCGCCACTGGCGCCCTGTGCTCTTCACAGATGAAAGCAGGTTCACACTGAGCACGTGACAGACGTGACAGAGTCTGGAGACGCAGTGGACAACGTTCTGCTGCCTGCAACATCCTCCAGCATGACCGGTTTGGCGGTGGGTCAGTCATGGGTGACTGGGTGTGGGGTGGCATTTCTATGGGGGGGCCGCACAGCCCTCCATGTGCTCGCCAGAGGTAGCCTGACTGCCATTAGGTACCGAGATGAGATCCTCAGACCCCTTGTGAGACCATATGCTGGTGCGGTTGGCCCTGGGTTCCTCCTAATGCAAGACAATGCTAGACCTCATGTGGCTGGAGTGTGTCAGCAGTTCCTGCAAGAGGAAGGCATTGATGCTATGGACTGGCCCGCCCGTTCCCCAGACCTGAATCCAATTGAGCACACCTGGGACATCATGTCTCGCTCCATCCACCAACGCCACGTTGCACCACAGACTGTCCAGGAGTTGGCGGATGCTTTAGTCCAGGTCTGGGAGGAGATCCCTCAGGAGACCATACGCCACCTCATCAGGAGCATGCCCAGGCGTTGTAGGGAGGTCATACAGGCACGTGGAGGCCACACACACTACTGAGCCTCATTTTGACTTGTTTTAAGGACATTACATCAAAGTTGGATCAGCCTGTAGTGTGGTTTTCCACTTTAATTTTGAGTGTGACTCCAAATCCAGACCTCCATGGGTTGATAAATTTGATTTCCATTGATCATTTTTGTGTGATTTTGTTGTCAGCACATTCAAATATGTAATGAAAAAATTATTTAATAAGAATATTTCATTCATTCAGATCTAGGATGTTATTTTAGTGTTCCTTTTATTTTTTGGAGCAGTGTATTTGCTTAGGCTTGGTCAATTTAGTATGCTATTTCACAGCATAAAGATATATTTGTCAGCATAAAAGCTGAGTGACTCACTAATTTGTGGCTTTGTATCAAAAATAAATAAGAACCAACATTTTTTCTGATGGTCTTTAAAAAATAAGTTAATCTGCACAAGTTGTGTGTTCAATTATTTGTGACATTGTGGTTACAATGAAAAATGTCAACTTAATAAATCGAATAAATTCTATTCAAAAAGAATAATCAGATGCGTGTTGTAAGATTTTATTTTATCTTTACAGACAATACAAAACATACAAATAACAACTATATCACACCTGCCCAGACCCACCTGCTCACCCCCCCCATCTCCAGCGCCCGCATCACTCTCCACCACATGGTCTCAAACTGCACCATTTTGTTGCTTTCTGTCGCCCACACACACTTTTTATTTGGATAATAAAGCATTTAAAGGCTGACATTGGTTGATTTTCAGTTTTTTAAATTATACATTTTTTAAAGATGATTGACGAGGAAGGTATCGACCAACCCATCTCACTGTACACTATTATGTCATTTCTTGAAATATGCAGACAGGTGGATTAAAAGTTAATTTCCATTGTAATACTTCTGACAGCAACATTTCTAACTCCACCCATAATGTTTATAGCATTCCCAGAAGGTATGGATTATTATAACCCAATGGAAAATGAACCTGGTAATCTAATTTAAATTTACTGCAGGGCTAAGACCTATTGGCTTAACCTTCTGAATTAATGATTTTATTGAAGATAAAAGTTCAGAGAGCCGATTTGTTACCCAACAAAATAATATCAATTTATTTAGCCTAATTGTTTTTATGACTACAGACAGTAGGCTATTATTCATATTTTCCTGCATGTCTATTCAACATTTGGATAAAAAGAAACCATACCATGAATTAAGAACAGATAAATATTTGTTTTTCACAATGCAATGTGGCACATCGACAACTCAAATCGCTTTAAAGAGCCTTCTAATATTAGACAAAACTAGAACTTCAAAAATAGTCTGGATTTCTTCAAATTGCTGTGCAGGAAAAGGATGTTCTCCACTGTGCCTGGTCATAGGCTCGCAGCTGGTTTCTCTCTGAAACCACACATCCATCTGAAGGTGATGCTTTATCCTTTGGGACCACACAATTACCAGGTGGACAGTAGGCCTCTTGAAACGATAGAGGAAAACAACAAGATCCACAAGTATTATTTCACAATAGCTGGCCTTATGTTATCTATAGTTTGGAGCTGCACTGTCCCACTTTGTGGTGGATAAAGTCCACTCTTCGTTTATGTAATGGGCTGTAAAGGCACAAGTATCCTATTTTTCAAAAATTGTCTGTCCATATGTCAAGTGTAATTGCGCCATTGTATTCACCCAAGTTCTCTCTCAACTCCGGGACGACTCACCAGCTAATTATTTTTTTTTTGTTGCTTGATGCAGGACTCTAGTACGATAGGAGAGAGTGACTGAAACATTCACACCTCCATTAATTTACAAAAGGTAGTCTAATAGCTTGTCTAGGTGTGAAAAATCCCCCAATTTGTGCCACAGTTTAGACTACCAACAGATGATGTGCTCAGAGTTGAGTCCTATTGTAAAGTGTAGCCTATTGGCCAAGAAAGGGCAAACTTGCAATGTATGCGATGCTTAAGTACTCTAAAGTTTTACATTTCTAATTCAGTATAACAGACAAGATTTACACTAACAAAAAATGCATCAACCCCTACAAATATATACATTTATTATAATCCACATAATAATTCAAACAAAATTAGCTGTAGCGAGATGAGACACTGCATGCTACAGACAATCAGAAAGAATGTGTCTTTAACCCTGCATTATAATATAACTTATTTTGAATGAAAGACAGGAATGAGTGGCTCAATCAGCCCTATGCTGTTCCTGCTTCTGTTGACTATTTGAGTGTTTGTTTAATATCCTACTGATTCTGTGATCACCAAGTCTCATGCAACCACAAAATGTTGGATAAAGCAGTTTCAAAAATCCGGCTGTTTTCAAACTACTGTGCAAGGCTTTACAATTTTGTTTCATTAGAACAGACTATGTGCTATTACTTATACTTTATTTAGTATTGTTTACACTGTTCCAAACTGGCAGATACATTATATTGTAATCTAACAGCACCAGTTTGTCATGCAACAATATCTCTTGCACTTCTGAAAATGTTTTTACATGAGACCTAATTCACATGACATGCCTAAAATACTTAAATCCACTAAGCTAATAAATAATCAAAACGTTCCTTTCAATTATTTAATTTACCTATATCATGTAATTTCAAGTTATCCCTTTGGAGCACATACAAAGCGATTTGGAGTTGTTGAACGGGAGTGACAAAATGTATTAGAATTGAATTTGAATGAACTAAATGACGAGGATGAAGAAGAAGAGAGTGATTGAATTTAGAACAATAGAGTAAGAATTGCTCTTCCTCTGTCCACTCAAAAAAACATGTTTGTACTTTGTCAGAAGAAGCTGTAACTGGACCATTGCTTATGTAACGGATGTGAAACGGCTAGCTAGTTAGCGGTGGTGCGCGCTAAATAGCGTTTCAATCGGTGACGTCACTTGCTCTGAGACCTTGAAGTAGTAGTTCCCCTTGCCCTGCAAGGGCCGCGGCTTTTGTGGAACGATGGGTAACGATGCTTCGTGGGTGACTGTTGTTGTTGTGTGCAGAGGGTCCCTGGTTCGCGCCCGGGTATGGACGTGGGGACGGTCTAAAGTTATACTGTTACATTGATGCTGTTGACCAGGATCACTGGTTGCTGTGGAAAAGGAGGAGGTCAAAAGGGGGGTGAGTGTAACGGATGTGAAACGGCTAGCTTAGTTAGCGGTGGTGCGCCCTAAATAGCGTTTCAATCGGTGATGTCACTTGCTCTGAGACCTTGAAGAAGTGGTTCCCCTTGCTCTGCAAAGGCCGCGGCTTTTGTGGAGCGATGGGTAACGATGCTTCGTGGGTGACTGTTGTTGTTGTGTGCAGAGGGTCCCTGGTTCGCGCCCGGGTATGGGCGAGGGGACGGTCTAAAGTTATACTGTTACACTTATTACTTACTAAAACTGTTGTTACACTGTAAGGTTTTTATCTAAGAGAAACGAAAAGTGTCTGTTATAGTCCATTATATTCTTCAAATATATGTGTTGACTGAATAAAGGCAAGTGATATCTGCTAAATTAACAAGTTGATGGTGAAGCCATAAAGCCTCCGCAACTAAACACAGATACAAAAAAATCTAAAAGGTTTCCCATATTTTCAAGACCTGAGCTATTTATTGTAGGTGTTTTATTTATTACATTTACTTGTGGAATGTTCCCGAATAGATAACAACAAAAATAATAATCTGATGGCATTGGTAGTCGGCTGGAGAATGGACTGAAAGTGCACTGTACTGTAAGTACGCAACAAAGCTGTGGGACAGGTGTAAATGGTTTAGCAGCCTTCCCAATAAATTGGAATACAAAAAAAGCCATCCACCCTTGATGCGCAGTCAGCAGGACCATAGACTTGCTGAGTTTAGGGACTTTAGGGACGTTCATCCATCGCTTTGCATAGCACACCATATGCATTGTTTTCTAACCACATCTGGATGGATCCATAACAAATTCATATAGGAATAAATATCACTGAATGACAGAAATATTGGAATAAATTAGACTAATGAAGGCAACAAATTGTTGCTTACTGGAACACCTAAAGTCATCCAATTGTTAGAATAGGATTTGAAGCAATAGCCTACCCGCGTGTGGTTAACTATTTCAGCAGGCCCTGGACTGGGGAACCTCGCTGGAGGCTCCGGACTGGGGACCGTCGCTGGAGGCTCCGGACTGCGGATCAATACTGGAGGCTTCGTGCCGTGGATCCTAACTGCAGGCTCCGGGCCATGGATCATTACCGGAGGCTTCGTGCCATGGATCATCACTGGAGGCTTCATGCCATGGATCATCACCGGAGGCTTCGTGCCATGGATCATCACCGGAGGCTTCGTGCCATGGATCATCACTGGAGGCTTTGTGCCATTGATCATCACCGGAGGCTTTGTGCCATGGATCTTCACCGGAGGCTTCGGGCCATGGATCATCACCGGAGGCTTCGGGCCATGGAGCAGGCACAGGACTCACCAGGCTGGGGAGGCTTCGTTCTTGGAGCAGGCACAGGACTCACCAGGCTGGGGAGACATACAGGACGCCTGGTTCTGGGAGCAGGCACAGGATACACCAGGCTGGGGAGGCTTGGTTCTTGGAGCAGGCACAGGATACCCTGGGCCGTGGAGGCGCACAGGAGGTCTCAAGCGTAGAGCCGGCACAACACGTCCTGGCTAGATGGTTTCTTTCGCCCGGCAAATGCGGGGCGCCAGTCCAGGACGCACTGGGCTGTGCAGGCGCACCGGAGACACAGTGCGCAGAGACGGTGCAGGATATCCTGGGCCGTAGAGACGCACTGGAGGCCAGATGCGCTGAGCCGGCACGATCCGTCCTGGCTGGATGCCCACTCTAGCCCGGTCGATGCGGGGAGCTGGAATATAGTGCACCGGGCTATGAGTGCGCACTGGAGACACCGTGCACATCACTGCATAACACGGTGCCTGACCAGTCACACGCTCCCCACGGTAAGCAAGGGGAGTTGGCTCAGGTCTCCAACCTGATTGTCTCAGGTCTCCAGCCAATCTCCTCGTGTACCCCCCCAAAAAAATGTTTTCGTGCCTGCTCCACTGTGCCAACTCCTCGTACTGTCGCCGTTCTGCCTAGCCGCCTCTATCTCCTCCCTTGGACTCCGATACTCTCCAGCCTTTCCCCCAGGGTCCCTTGCCTTCCAAGATCTCCTCCCATTCCTCCAGAAAACGCTGCTCCTCCCGGCCACACAGCTTGGTCCGTTTGTGGTGGGTAGTTCTGTCACGAATGTCGTCAGGGAAATGATCGGACCAAGGTGCAGCGCGGTGAGCGTACATTTATTTTTTATTGATAAATGTCGCCAACAAAAACAAGAAACAACCAAATGAACGTGAAGCTTACTAGGGCTATACAGGCCACGAACAAAGTCAACTACCCACAACTAAGGTGGCAAAACAGGCTGCCTAAGTATGATTCACAATCAGAGACAACGATAGACAGCATACCCCGCCAAAACATAGAAACCGAAAGTATAGAAACTAGAATGCCCACCCTAGTCACACCCTGGCCTAACCAAAATAGAGAATAAAAAGCCTCTCTATGGCCAGGTCGTGACACCAACACAGTAAATAGACTGGTAGCTTAAAGTATTTCTGTGCGATAGGTGCACAACACCATACACCTATTTAATCTGACAGTCTATACCAAGGGAAGACAGAAATAAAATAATTAATTGATGAACAAAATATTGAACAACAATAAAGTATGTAATTTGCATAGGGGGGCGGGCGGTAGCCTACTTTGAAATAGTTTCCAATATACAAGAATCTTGAAAAATGCAGGCACTTACTATAGGCAGCATAAATGTTTAGTTTGAAAAAGTTACAGCAAAATATAAAAACATTGTGCTCACACCTCTAGAGAAATTTGATCCAATACGTCATTGCTCTTTACTTTACTAACTGGCATGGCCTAAATCCAATAGCGCCAAATTATAAAGGCCATTATTGTCACCATGAAAGGTGAACGGGAGGGCATTTGTTTTATGCTTGTTCATAGGCGTACATTTTTATGACAGGTCTGGTTTAAAATGGTAAACGTGTATGTATGGCATGAGCAGATATTTAGTTTGAAATGTACACATCGGTTAAAAATGAAGCCTCAGGTGATTACGTTTTCATTACAAAATGTGTTGCAACAACAGTGTCTGTGTCCATCTGGCATCTTTGAAGGTATTGTTTGGGAATAATTGCAACCGAGTGATGGGAGATAAAAGAAAAACGTATCTTCTGTGAAAGTTTGTTCGTTAAAGGAAAGAAAAGCCCTTCCGTTAACGTTGATCTTTCCCAAGTTGGCAAGATGTGCTGGTGGCATTCGCTAATGCGAGCAGAAATTTTGACTCTACTCACCCAGATTGCTCGCACACACTCACAAAAGCACTGACCACTGTTATTAGTGCCAGCAGTGATGTAGTGGCAAAAAGGGGGTAAACTATAAACTCCAGATGAAAAACCATCGATATGAACCAAAATATGACATTTTGGGGGTGCTGCTGAAATTGCATTTATTTAATCATTTCTTTGCACTTTTACCCCAAAAGAATGGCGTGCTTTACTTTGCACAACATTTATTATTATTTATTTATTATTTCACCTTCATTTAACCAGGTTAGCTAGTTGAAAACAAGTTCTCATTTACAACTGCGACCTGACCAAGATAAAGCAAAGCAGTGCGACACAAACAACAACAACAGAGTTACACATGGAATAAACAAGCGTACAGTCAATAACAAAATAGGAAAAAAAGAAAGTCTATATACAGTGTGCGCAAATGGCATGAGGAGGTAAGGCAATAAATAGGCCTTAGTAGCGAAGTAATTACAGTTTAGCAAATTAACACTGGAGTGATAGATGAGCAGATGATGATGTGCAAGTAGAAATACTGGTGTGCAAATTTGCAGAAAAGTAAATAAAAACAAGATGGGGTTGAGGTAGGTAGATTGGGTGGGTTATTTACAGATGGGCTATATACAGCTGCAGCGATCGGTTAGCTGCTCAGATAGCTGATGTTTAAAGTTAGTGAGGAAAATATAAGTCTCCAGCTTCAGCGATTTTTGCAATTCGTTCCAGTCATTGGCAGCAGAGAACTGGAAGGAAAGGCGGCCAAAGGAGGCGTTGGCTTTGGGGACAACCAGTGAGATATACCTGCTGGAGCGCATGCTACGGGTGGGTGTTGTTATCGTGACCAGTGAGCTAAAACACGGCGGAGCTTTACCTAGCATAGACCTATAGATGACCTGGAGCCAGTGGGTCTGGCGATGAATTTGTAGCGAGGGCCACCTGACTAAAGCATACAGGTCGCAGTGGTGGGTGGTATAAGGGGCTTTGGTGACAAAACGGATGGCACTGTGATAGACTGCATCCAGTCTGCTGAGTAGAGTATTGGAAGCTATTTTGTAAATTACATCGCCGAAGTCGAGGATCGGTAGGATAGTCAGTTTTACGAGGGTATGTTTGGCGGCGTGAGTGAAGGAGGCTTTGTTGCAGATTTTGTTGGAGATGGTTAAAATGAGTTACCAGTCTAGCCAGACACCTATGTATTTGGCCACATATTCTAAGTCAGAACCGTCCAGAGTAGTGATGCTAGTCGGGCGGTCGGATGCAGGCAGCGAACGGTTGAAAAGCATGCATTTGGTTTTACTAGCGTTTAAGAGCCGTTGGAAGCCACAGAAGGAAAGTTGTATGGCATTGAAGCTCATTTGGATGTTAGTTAACACAGAGTCCAAAGAACGGCCAGATGTATACAGAATGGTGTTGTCTGCGTAGAGGTGGATCAGGGAATCACCCGCAGCAAGAGCGACATCATTGATATATACAGAGAAAAGAGTCGGCCCGAGAATTGATCCCTGTGGCACCCCCATAGAGACTGCCAGAGGTCAGAAAAGCATGGCCAGCTGTAGAGAAATGCTTATTGAAATTCTCGATTATCGTGGATTTATCGGTGGTGACAGTGTTACCTAGCCTCAGTGCAGTGGGCAGCTGGGAGGAGGTGCTCTTATTCTCCATGGACTTTACAGTGTCCCAAAACTTTTTGGAGTTAGAGCTACAGAATGCAAATTTCTGTTTGAAAAAGCTAGCCTTTGCTCTCACATATGGTGTCCATGGCACAGCTGGGAGCTGAGGGGGTCTGTAACAGGCGGCAAACGTGAGAGACTTATTTCTGGAGAGATTCATTTTTAAAAGTATAAGCTCAACCTGTTTGGGCATAGACCTGGAAAGTATGACAGAACTTTGCAGGCTCTCTCTGCAGTAGATTGCAACTCCTCCCCCTTTGGCAGTTCTTCCTTGATGGAAAATGTTGTAGTTGGGGATGGACATTTCTGAATTTTTGGTGGCCTTCCTTAGCCAGGATTCAGACACGGCAAGGACATCAGGGTTGGCGGAGTGTGCTAAAGCAGTGAGTAAAACAAACTTAGGGAGGAGGCTTCTGATATTAACATGCATGAAACCAAGGCTTTTTCGGTTACAGAAGTCAACAAATGAGAGTGCCTGGGGACATGCAGGACCTGGGTTAACCTCCACATCACCCGAGGAACAGAGGAGTAAGTAGGATGAGGGTATGGCTAAAGGCTATCAAAACTGGTCGTCTAGTGCGTTGGGGACAGAGAATAAAAGGAGCAGATTTCTGGCCGTGGTAGAATAGATTCAGGGCATAATGTACAGACAGAGGTATGATGGGGTGCGGGTACAGTGGAGGTAAACTCAGGCACCGAGTGATGAGAAGCGGCTGCATCTCTGGACGGGCTAGTTATGCTGTGTGAGGTCATCACATGTGTGGGAGGTGGGACAAAGGAGGTATCTGAGGCATGTTGAGTGAGACTAGGGGCTCCGCAGTAAACTAAGACAATGATAACTATCCTAAACAACAGTGTGCAAGGCATACTGACATTTGAGAGAGACAAAGCGAGGCATAAAGTTATCACAGGTGTTTATTGGGAGAGTTTGCTAAGGCAACAAAGGGTAAGACAACAACAGCTAATCAGCTAAGACAACAACAACAGGTAAAATGCGGTTCGGTTAACGACACACAAGGCCTGAGTTGGGGCCGACAGATAAACAAAATGGAGTACCGTGATTAATGAACAGTCCAGCAGGCATCAGCTATGTAGCCAAGTGATCATATGGTCCAGTGAACAGCAATAGATGGAACAGGGAAGCCGCGGGGTAGTCGTTACTACGCTAGCATGCAGGAGACACAACGTTTAAAGTTAGCAGGCCAGGGTATGTAGAAGCATCTGCTCCGACGTCCGGTGAAGGCCGGTTGAGGGGGTACCGTGTTGACAAATGGTCCATAAGGCGAAAGAGGTAATTGTAGTTGTAGTAATTTCGTTTTCTAGCTGGGAGATGCGCCTGGCTCGCGGCTAATTGGTGCTAGCTTCGGGGCAGGGGCGTTAGCCACTATAGCCATTTGTGTTTTGATGTGTAAAATGGCACATAACCTGCAAAAGTTTAAAGGGCAATTCCGCCAATTTTCAATCTCATATTCATTATCTCTAGCACAATACTCTGCTTTTTCCCAATTGAGCTGTTATCTATAGCAATAAGAAGGGTCTTAGAGCATTGTGTCACTTTATGCGGATGACATGCTACTTGCCCAGGATCTACTGAAGAAATGTGGTAAAATATCCGGGTATAAAGGGAATATACAAAAAAGTTAATTGATGCCTATTAATCCTTCAGCCGTGCAAACACATTTTTGTCATGTGCCCTTCAGAGTGAGTACATAGAAATGTAAGTACAACTAGAGATCTCGCCCCCTGGGTGGTCTAGCACTGCCGAACTTTCAATATTGCCCTGCGTCTTCTCTCTGCCTCCTCCTGTATTGCAGCTTGCCTCACCACTGTGTCACTACTCTCTTTTAAGCAGTTTAATACATGAGAGCTGTATATACATGAGATTAGGTCCAGCAGGCTGTTCCAACACAATTACATTAATTCTTACAGTGCAAAAGGCCCTTAGTTGACTCGAAAATGTCATATTCCATACCAATTTAAAAGAGAAACTACTTATTCATATTTTTGCTAAGATAACAGATTCTCTCAGGGGACCCCATTCAATTGCAGGGGATCCCACATGGGTCTCCGATCCCAAGTTTGGGAACCACTGTATTACTAACCTCTCTCTCTGCTTGCTTCCTCTCTATGTGTATCATTTGCCTCCTGCATTGCAGTCTGCCACACCACTGTCTGTCTCAATACTTTCTGCAAAGCAAAGTTATTTAGTTGAGAATTTACACTACCGTTCAAAAGTTTGGGGTGACTTAGAAATGTCCTTGAAAGAAAAGCAATTTTAGTTGTACATTAAAATAACATCAAATTGGTCAGAACTACAGTGTAGACATCGTTAATGTTGTAAATGACTATTTTAGTTGGAATATCTACATCACTCCTGTGTTCCAATGGCACGTTGTGTTAGCTAATCCAGGTTTATAATTTAAAAAGGTTAATTGATCATTAGAAAACCCTTTGGCAATTATGTTAGCACAGCTGAAAACTGTTGTCCTGATTAAAGAAGCAATAAAACTGGCCTTCTTTAGACTAGTTGAGTATCTGGAGCATCAGCATTTGTGGGTTCGATGACAGGCTCAAAAGGGCCAGAAACACATCACTTTCTTCTGAAACTCGTCAGTCTATTCTTGTTCTGAGAAATGAAGGCTATTCCATGCGAGAAATTGCCAAGAAACTGAAGATCTGGTACAGCGCTGTGTACTACTCGATTCACAGAACAGCCCAAACTGGCTCTAACCAGAATAGAAAGAGGAGTGGGAGGCCCCGGCGCACAACTGAGCAAGAAGACGAGTACATTAGAGTGTCTAGACTGAGAAACAGACGCCTCACAAGGCCTCAACTAGCAGCTTCATTAAAAATAGTACCTGCAAAACACCAGTCTCAACATCAACAGTGAAGAGGCGACTCCAGGATGCTGGCCTTCTAGGCAGAGTTGCTCTGTCCAGAGTCTGTGTTCTTTTGCCGATCTTAATCTTTTATTTTTATTGGCCAGTCTGAGATATTACTTTTTCTTTGTAACTCGGCCAGCATCCCGGAGTCAGCTCTTCACTGTTGACGTTGAGCCTCAGTTCTAACATAATTGGAAAAAGGGTTTTCTAATGATCAATTAGCCTTTTAAAATTATAAACTTGGATTAGCTAACACAATGTGCCATTGGAACACAGGAGTGATGGTTGCTGATAATGGGCCTCTGTATGCCTATGTAGATATTCCATAAACAAATCAGCTGTTTCCAGCTACAATAGTCATTTACAACATTAACAATGTCTACATTGTATTTCTGATACATTTTTAATGAATTAATTAATTAATTAATTTGATGTTGTTTTAATGGACAAGAGGGGAAAAAACAAGGGAATTTCTAAGTGACCCCAAACATTTGAACGTTAGTGTAAATTACCCTCTTTTGTAAAGACTACAGCTAGCTTAACTTCTTACGGCTGAAATCCTGTTAACGGGATCGATTTGACAACAGCCAGTGAAAGTGCAGGGTGCCAAGTTCAAACAACAGAAATCTCATAATTAAAATTCCTCAAACATACAAGTATTTTACACCATTTTAAAGATAAACTTGTTGTTAATCCCACCACAGTGTCCGATTTCAAAACGGCTTTACGACAAAAGCATACCATGCGATTGTTAGGTCAGCGTCTAGTCACAGAAAAACACAGCCATTTTTCCAGCCAAAGAGAGGAGTCACAAAAAGCAGAAATATAGATAATATTAATCACTAACCTTTGATGATCTTAATCAGATAGCACTCATAGGGCTTTATGTTACACAATACATGTATGTTTTGTTCGATAAAGTTCATATTTATATCCAAAAATCTCAGTTTACATTGGCGCGTTATTTTCAGTAATGTTTTGCTTCCAAAACATCCGGTGATTTTGCCGAGAGTCACATCAATTTACAGAAATACTCATCATAAATGTTGAGGACAATACAAGTGTTATGCATGGTATTAAAGATGTACTTCTCCGTAATGCAACCGTTGTGTCAGATTTCAAAAAATCTTTACAGCTAAAGCACACCATGGAATAATCTGAATACAGCACTCAGAGACCAAAACAAGCCATACAGATACCCACCATGTTGTGGAGTCAACAGAAGTCAGAAATAGCATTATAAATATTCACTTACCTTTGATGATCTTCATCGGAATGCACTCCCAGGAATCCCCGTTCTACAATAAATGTTTGTTTTGTTAGATAAAGTCCATCATTTATGTCCAAATACCTCCTTTTTGTTTGCGTGTTTAGTTCACAAATCCAAATTCACAAGCACTAGGTCCAGACGAAAAGTCAAACAAGTTACATTACAATTTGTAGAAACATGTCAAACGATGTATAGAATCAATCTTTAGGATGTTTTTATCATAAAACTTCAATAATGTTCCAACCGGACAATTCCTGTCTTTAGAAATGAAAGGGAACGCAGCTCGCTCTCACGGCCGCGCAAGACTTAGCTCATGGCATTCTGCCAGACACCTGGTTCAAACAGCTCTTATTCGCTCCTCCTTCACAGTAGAAGCCTGAAACAAGGTTCTAAAGACTGTTGACATCTAGTGGAAGGAAGTGCAATTGGACCCCATTTACACTGTATCTTGGATAGACAAAGACTTGAAAACCTACAAACCTCAGTTTCCCATTTCCTGGTTGGATTTTTTCTCAGGTTTTTGCCTGACATATGATATCTCTTATACTCACAGACATCATTCAAACAGTTTTAGAAACTTCAGAGTGTTTTCTATGCATATCTTAGCTATGGGCCTGAGTAGCTGGCAGTTTACTCTGGGCACCTTATTCATCCAAGCTACTCAATACTGCCCCCCAGCCATAAGAAGTTAATTTCAGACAACGCTCCTGTTGAGGTCAGGCTCCGTTTAACGTTATCTATAAACGTCATCCTTCTAGCCAGCTAGGGAACGTTAGCTAGCCAGCTAGCCTCATTCTCCGAGAGTCAGGTTTTTTTGTTTGGGGGATGTCTGTTGACAGGGCAGGAGTCAAGGGACGTTCAAGAAAAGTGCCTTAGGTCCGGCATCTCACAAGCCCACTGTCAGCGGCATCTCTACTTGCCCCTTCTCTACTTATTTTACACCTGCTACATTATCTCTCACTGGGGTCAGGGGATATAGAGAGAGGAGCAACATTCTGTTAATATTATGGATCTCTTCCAAATAGGTTGGCGAGCTTCTCCGTAGTGTTTGTGTGTGTGCAGGCAGGCTAAATAAAGCCAGAATTACAGAGCAGAGCGGCCTGTAAAACAGCTGTGTGCAGCAAGCAGAGAGCCTAGATTCCTTGGCCGGGGTGAGATTGCAAAAGTCTGTGATGTGGTTTGCGTATTGCTATATAAATATAGTAATCCAAAAAAAGAAGATGGTAAAATGGAGGCCCTAGCAGAACAATAATGTGCCGTCTCTGCACTGGGCAGGTTGAGATCTTTCTTTCTCTTTCTCAGTCTTCTTCCGTTTGGTTGTTTTGAAGAGAGAGAACTATTTCATTGAGAAAGTAGGGCTGTTATGGTGTGGAGTGGGCTGTGTTAAATGGAGAGAGAAAGGCAACTGGTGAAGCACACAAATCAGTGCTTCTCAGTGTTGTGGTTACAGTTTTGATGGAACAGTTCTGGATCCCGCAGTCACAAAAAAGGCACAAAATGTTCAGAGTGGCAAGGAAAGAGAGACAAAACGGAGGATGGTGAGTGAAAGAAGAAATTGTGTTTTTGTTTGGGATCTTTTGCAGAACGGAGAAGTACCTGTGTTTCGTGGTTGATACAGTGCTGTACCAAAATGCTTTTGTCATAAAAATTCCCAGATGGGAGTAGGATGAGCTTGAAAGGTGTGTGTGTGCAAAAGTGTGTTTTTAGAACCAGACACAATAACCTTAAATGATGTGGTCAAACAGCCCCCCCCACCCCCACCCCCCTGTTCCAACACAACCGGTTCCAGCGTGCACAAACGCACGCACAGGCACACACAAATCCTGAGGGCTCGACAGACAGACAACCTCTGACAAGCGTCTAGGCTTGCTGCAGCTGCCCTCAGCTGAGCTCAATCCTCGCACACGCACCCACATGCACACACAATTAAACAAGGTCTCTGACCCAATTCCAGCCAAGGCTGTCCATAATAATGCGCTGCTCTGCCTTTTTAACAACACTATCAACAAGGCAGGTCCTACAGGCTCTAGTTTTGTCGCACCAGGAATACTGTTCAGTCGTGTGGTCAGATGACACAAAGAGGGACCTCGGAGAATTACAAATGTCTCAGAACAGGGCAGCACATCTGGCCCTTAAATGTACACAGAGCTTCAATTAATGATATGCATGTCAATCTCTCCTGGTTCAAAATGGAGGAGAGATTGACTTCATCACTACTTGTTTTTGTAAGACGGGTTGACATGCGGAATGCACCGAGTTGTCAGTTTAAACTACGAGCACACAGCTCAGACACCCATGAATACCCCACAAGACATGCCAGCAGAGGTCCCTTCACAATCCCAAAGTTAAGAACAGACTATGGGAGGCGCACATTACTACATAGAGCAATGGCTACATGGAACTCTATTCCACATCAGGTAACTGATGCAAGCAGTAGAATCACATATAAAAAAATCAAATAAATAAATACACCTTATGGAACAGCGGGGACTGTGAAGAGACACACACACACGATAAAACACACACACGTACACATGGATTTTGATTTGTAGATATGTGGTAGTAGAGTAGTGGCCTGAGGGAACATACTTAATGTGTTGTGAAAAGTGTTATGAAATGTAACGTCATGGAATATTTGTAATTGTATATAACTGTCTTAATGTTGCTGGACCCCAGGAAGACTGCCTTGGCAGCAGCTAATGGGGATCCTTAATAAATACAAATACATCTCAACTGCACGAATTGCGTTAGCCTTGGCTTCAAGCAACCACTTCCGGGCCATTTAAAGCTCCTTAAACAAGATGGAACAGATATGAATCTAGGCATGTGCCCACTCACTCAACACCTCCACTATACATTGGACAGGCAGATCTCGAGTGAAGAGCTTCAGCACAAAGTTTCACACTGTGGATATTGAATTTTAGGAGAGTTGATAAAGGGGAACACAGTGGCATGATTCTCAAAATACAGGAGGTATTCCACAGTACATCATCGGGAGAGAGGTGATGTGTGTGAGCTAGAAGGGTTTGACTGTTAGATGTGCACTTACTGTTGAACATGTGCGCACACACACACACACACACACTTGTTCACACTCTCACTTACTAGCATGTATACTGTATACATGACGTGTGTGCAAACAAACACGTAAAATGACATGAACACACAAACATTATACACACACTGATACCCTCTCTCTCTTCTATCTGTCCCTCTTTTCCCAGAACTGAATAACCCAAATAAATGCTAACTCCTCCAAAAAAGTCTCCAGTCTGGCACTCTGGCCAGCATCAGACAACAAAGGCCATGCATGTTAGTGCCTATCCCCTAGGGAAACAACTATTATCCATACAGAGAGCTGAGACCCTTTAATATGGACAACTAGTTGGTTCCAAAGTTGTGTTTTTTCCCGCAATTGCATTTTGAAATGTTATAAAATCACGAGGGGCACATGAGAGTGGAAAGAGCATGTGAGAGGCTCGCTCATTACAGCCGCTGGCCTCAGCGAAAGAGGCAGGCGCAGCGGCAGGCCAGACACTTTTATTACAGGAATCATGAGGATAATGCACTTTACTGTTTAATAAATAGACGTTTTGATCAAGGTGACCAGGTAGAATGTGCAGCTCCCACCATGTGATACTCGCACAGACAAGTTAAAGGGTCACAAAATGCGACTAAATGGTCACATTCTGGAGCCCTACCGGGACTAGACTGATAACAACAGACGGGATGGGGGGGCAGGGTATATAAAGCATCATACATCTCGGAGCTCAAACTGCTTGCTCGCAAAGCCTAAAAATGCACCCTTATCCCTCACAGGCAAGTCCCCACATGTGCCCGATGGGACCCAAAGAGAGAGCCGTAGGGAGTTGAAGAAGAAGCAGGGCGAGGGAGTAAGTGAGTGAGTAAGGTATGCGGTCAGGACTCCCTTTGTGAAGTTTTGCTGCGAGGTTTTGCCAGGTCTTGTGACTTCACCTCATTTCCAATGCAAATGAAAGCTGCTTGGCTAGCTAGTGTGTCAGAGCAGATGAGTGAAGACTTCAAAGGGCAGAGGCCTGTGTTTTCTCTATGACTGGGAAGTGAATGGTATTGATGAGATCATCAATAATACTAGCTTAGCCTCCCGGGTGGCGCAGTGGTTAAGGGCGCTGTACTGCAGCGCCAGCTGTGCCATCAGAGTCCCTGGGTTCGCGCCCAGGCTCTGTCGTAACCGGCCGCGACCGGGAGGTCCATGGGGCGACGCACAATTGGCCTAGCGTCGTCCGGGTTAGGGAGGGCTTGGTCGGTAGGGATGTCCTTGTCTCATCGCGCACCAGCGACTCCTGTGACGGGCCGGGCGCAGTGCGCGCTAACCAAGGTTGCCAGGTGCACGGTTCAGCCTCCGACACATTGGTGCGGCTGGCTTCCGGGTTGGATGCGCGCTGTGTTAAGAAGCAGTGCGGCTGGTTGGGTTGTGTATCGGACACATGACTTTCAACCTTCGTCTCTCCCGAGCCCGTACGGGAGTTGTAGCGATGAGACAAGATAGTAGCTACTACAACAATTGGATACCATGAAATTGGGGAGAAAAAGGGGGTAAAAATTAAAAAATTATAAAAATAATAATAATACTAGCTTGCTAACCCACGGATATGTGGGGAGGTGGCTGGGAAGGGTGTGCACTCAGGGTTAAGGAGAGTGACTAAAATAATATTACCCTGCAATTACTGTACATACAAGATCAGGGATGGAGTACATTTGAAGGTATAAGCAAATAGTAATCTCCACAAAGTTACAGTCCTTCAACTTGAGTCAACGATCTAGCCTCCTAGAATGTGATATGGAAATTAGGGTTTGATTAAAAATGGTTTCCAATAAGCAGTCACAAACGCTCTAAAATGAGATGGTGCAACACCCTTACTTTCTCTCTGTCCTGCATGTTCAGATAGTACCTCCTTATTTCGACTCTCCGTTTCAGAGCGTTTTTGTAATGGGTTATTATTTTTCCGGCCAACCTGCAGCTGTTCTCTGTACTTCGCTGTTCTCAGTTCTGCGCAGACAGTCACCGGAAGTTCAGACCTATGAGAGCTAGTCAGACAGACCCGCTTCTTGCCCAGTGCTTAAATTTGTAAATCGGGAGATGCCGGAACAAAAAGTGAGCGTGAGGTGACCTGGGGAGCTCTGAGGTACAAAAAAATCCCCTTTATTATAAAGCATTGCATTTGCGTAGTGGCATAGAGCAGTAGAGTTGAGGCACTTACAGAAGTTGCACACATGGGGAACATTTTTAGTAGCCTAGGGTCCGGGAAGAATGTGGCCTTTTATAAATGCATTTCATGCAATACTATGTCATTTTCCATGACTGGCTACTTTGGCAGAATATTTTTTAATTCAGCAGAAATGATCGAAATGACAGGCCACTTTGACAGTGACAAACTGAGAATCTGAGATCAATAAAAACTACCTTGTCTCGAATCCATCAATAGCCTAGGCCTAGGTGTGTGGAGACAAGTTGTAGGCTACAATATGAGGAGGAAATTATAGTCCTAAAAATACTTTCCAGTTTCACTGACCCACTCGCTGACGCGTTTTACTTTGTAAAACAATATTTGGAAGTTGATCAAATATTTTCGTAGTCTACAGCAGAAAGATTAGTCTTCTCTTTTCTGTGGGAGTTTGTGTTTTCCCGCAATTGTATTGAAATATTGCGAAAGGCCTGTTTTGACTGCATGATACTAGAATACCTGACAGAACCTACTATTCTTAGGAATGAAGATGCACTTGGAAAATGAAGAAGTAACAAGCACCGTTTCCCCATCCTAGCTAAAGCTGCGCGCAAGTATCTTGGTGCTCCCTGTACTAGTGTGGACAGTAAGTGCCTTTTCAGTGCAGCTTCACACATTGTAGACGAAAAAAGAAACAGACTCTCTTGTGACAAAGCCGAGCAGGTCCTCTTTGTGAAGGAAAACCTCCCCCAAATGTTAAAGTTGTAAATGGAAAGTCATATTGTAACCCAGCCATCTAGAGCCACTGGAAGAATGTTTACTAAGCACAATGGCTTTTCTGTTGTTCATTCATGGCTGGTATAGGTCAAGATTTTCATTTAGTTTAAAACAAAGCAGTTGTTTGTTTTTTTCCATAATGAAAGATGAAATGTGTTGTAAATTTTCTCTCATTTTACTAGTCAAATCAGTTAAGCACATTTGAAAAGTTTGTTGTGCCATTTATAGCAGTTTATGACAGCCGAGACAGTCATTTTTTTGAAGCAGTTAAAGCTAAAATGATTAACTGCATTTTAGTTTAAACCAATATTCATTTCAAAGCATTTAAGTTTCTCTATATTGTCAAGATTGGATAGTAAGAAGAGCCACCAACAACTTAACAATCTTTGTAAGGCCCGGGCAGCTAAAATGTGTGTCTGTTGTGCGATAAAATACATTCATGGATGTGTAATTGTTCTAATTTACAAGTTATTAAACAATTTGTTCCTAACTGAACATATGACACTTTGTTTCAACTATTTAACTGTAATAGAATGCTTAAAAGGCTGCTAAAATATTAAATATCTGGGGGGTTTTGGCAAGGAAAATATCAGTTATCGGTATCGGCCAAAAATGTAATATCAGTGCATCCCTAGTTACAATGTTGCGCAAACCATAAGTCCTGGCCGACCCAACCCAAATCAACTCTTAGAATATCAGACCAGGCCTGAAAATCTACTTTTTTACATTGTTTTTTTCGGGGCAGGATAATTAACGAATGAACTTTGACCGCTTTATTTATAATTTTTACATTGAAAAAACTAAAAAATATATTTTTCATGCCACGAGATGTTCCGGATCCGGCCAAATACCAGATCCGTGGCTGGGTACGTTCCCACTTTCTGTTTTCCTGCCCACCGCCAAAGTGAGGCTGCAGAATAATGATTTGCCTGCCTGATTCCCAGCCTGGCTCACGTGTGTGTGTGTGTGTGTGTGTGTGTGTGTGTGTGTGTGTGTGTGTGTGTGTGTGTGTGTGTGTGTGTGTGTGTGTGTGTATTCTCCTTCCACAATAAAAGCCCTTGCCTTTAAAAAAAAATCCAAACTGCAGATGGAATTACAGAGGGCACAGTACTAAGTCTATTTAATTTTTGTATTATTTAGCTACAAATGATTATGCCTATCTTCACTGCACTGGAGCCATCATTTCTTCAAACTGTTGGCCGAGAATATGGACAGAACCCACAGCATATCATATTCGGTATCTAAAGTTTACACTTGATTGAGAAATTAATTTCCCTTTGAAAATAGTGAGACAACCAACCCTTGCCAAATATCCTTCCTTGTTTCTAAACCTTGGGAGCATTTAGGTGGATTTAACGTCTGTAAGCCTCATTAGCGTTGGCGAGACTGCTCTGTTGGTTTTGCACCTCCAAGGTATACACCAAACTGCTGTTAGTTAGTTGGTTGTAGAGCAGCATTTACTGTGGCTTGTACTAGAGGTCGACCGATTAATCGGAATGGCCGATTAATTGCACTCCACGAGGAGACTGCGGTGGCAGGCTGACTACCTGTTATGCGAGTGTATCAAGGAGCCAAGGTAATATGCTAGCTAGCATTAAACGTATATTTTAAAAAAACAATCAATCTTAACAATCACTAGTTAACTACACATGGTTGATGATATTACTAGTTTATCTAGCTTGTCCTGCATTGCATATAATCGATGCGGTGCCTGTTAATTTATCATTGAATCACAGCCTACTTCGCCAAACGGGTGATTTAACAAGCGCATTCGCGAAAAAAGCACTGTCGTTGCACCAATGTGTACCTAACCATAAACATCAACGCCTTTCTTAAAATCTATTTTTTTATATATTTTTGTATATATTTTTAAACCTGCATATTTAGTTAATATTGCCTGCTAACATGTTGCAAACTGTGTGAAGACCATTTCCTAACAAAGACAGTAATTAATTTGCCAGAATTGTACATAATTATGACATAACATTGAAGGTTGTGCAATGTAACAGCAATATTTAGACTTAGGGATGCCGCCCATTAGATAAAATACGGAACGGTTCCGTATTTCACTGAAATAATAAACGTTTTGTTTTCGAAATTATAGTTTCCAGATTTGACCATATTAATGACTAAGGCTCGTATTTCTGTGTGTTATTATATTATAATTAAGTCTATGATTTGATAGAGCAGTCTGACTGAGTGATGGTAGGCAGCAGCAGGCTCGTAAGCATTCATTCAAACAGCACTTTCCTGCGTTTGCCAGCAGCTCTTCGCTGTGCTTCAAGCATTGCGCTGTTTATGACTTCAAGCCTATCAACTCCCGAGATTAGGCTGGCAATGCTAAAAGTACCTATTAGAACATCCAATAGTCAAAGGTATATGAAATACAAATGGTATAGAGAGAACCAGTCCTATAATAACTACAACCTAAAACTTCTTACCTGGGAATATTGAAGACTCATGTTAAAAGGAACCACCAGCTTTCATTTGTTCTGAGCAAGGAACTTAAACGTTAGCTTTTTTTACATGGCACATATTGCACTTTTACTTTCTTCTCCAACACTTTGTTTTTGCATTATTTAAACCAAATTGAACATGTTTCATTATTTATTTGAGACTAAATTGATGTATTATATTAAGTTAAAATAAGTGTTCATTCAGTATTGTTGTAATTGTCATTATTACATATATATATATATATACAGTGCCTTGCGAAAGTATTCGGCCCCCTTGAACTTTGCGACCTTTTGCCACATTTCAGGCTTCAAACATAAAGATATAAAACTGTATTTTTTTGTGAAGAATCAACAACAAGTGGGACACAATCATGAAGTGGAACGACATTTATTGGATATTTCAAACTTTTTTAACAAATCAAAAACTGAAAAAATGGGCGTGCAAAATTATTCAGCCCCCTTAAGTTAATACTTTGTAGCGCCACCTTTTGCTGCGATTACAGCTGTAAGTCGCTTGGGGTATGTCTCTATCAGTTTTGCACATCGAGAGACTGAAATTTTTTCCCATTCCTCCTTGCAAAACAGCTCGAGCTCAGTGAGGTTGGATGGAGAGCATTTGTGAACAGCAGTTTTCAGTTCTTTCCACAGATTCTCAATTGGATTCATGTCTGGACTTTGACTTGGCCATTCTAACACCTGGATATGTTTATTATTGAACCATTCCATTGTAGATTTTGCTTTATGTTTTGGATCATTGTCTTGTTGGAAGACAAATCTCCGTCCCAGTCTCAGGTCTTTTGCAGACTCCATTCTTCCAGAATGGTCCTGTATTTGGCTCCATCCATCTTCCCATCAATTTTAACCATCTTCCCTGTCCCTGCTGAAGAAAAGCAGGCCCAAACCATGATGCTGCCACCACCATGTTTGACAGTGGGTATGGTGTGTTCAGGGTGATGAGCTGTGTTGCTTTTACGCCAAACATAACGTTTTGCATTGTTGCCAAAAAGTTCCATTTTGGTTTCATCTGACCAGAGCACCTTCTTCCACATGTTTGGTGTGTCTCCCAGGTGGCTTGTGGCAAACTTTAAACAACACTTTTTATGGATATCTTTAAGAAATGGCTTTCTTCTTGCCACTCTTCCATAAAGGCCAGATTTGTGCAATATACGACTGATTGTTGTCCTATGGACAGAGTCTCCCACCTCAGCTGTAGATCTCTGCAGTTCATCCAGAGTGATCATGGGCCTCTTGGCTGCATCTCTGATCAGTCTTCTCCTTGTATGAGCTGAAAGTTTAGAGGGACGGCCAGGTCTTGGTAGATTTACAGTGGTCTGATACTCCTTCCATTTCAATATTATCGCTTGCACAGTGCTCCTTGGGATGTTTAAAGCTTGGGAAATCTTTTTGTATCCAAATCCGGCTTTAAACTTCTTCACAACAGTATCTCGGACCTGCCTGGTGTGTTCCTTGTTCTTCATGATGCTCTCTGCGCTTTTAACGGACCTCTGAGACTATCACAGTGCAGGTGCATTTATACGGAGACTTGATTACACACAGGTGGATTGTATTTATCATCATTAGTCATTTAGGTCAACATTGGATCATTCAGAGATCCTCACTGAACTTCTGGAGAGAGTTTGCTGCACTGAAAGTAAAGGGGCTGAATAATTTTGCACTCCCAATTTTTCAGTTTTTGATTTGTTAAAAAAGTTTGAAATATCCAATAAATGTCGTTCCACTTCATGATTGTGTCCCACTTGTTGTTGATTCTTCACACAAAAATACAGTTTTATATCTTTATGTTTGAAGCCTGAAATGTGGCAAAAGGTCGCAAAGTTCAAGGGGGCCGAATACTTTCGCAAGGCACTGTATATACATATACATATACATATACATATACATATATATATATATATATATATATATATATATATAAAAATCGTCCGATTAATCAGTATCAGCTTTTTTTGGTCCCCCAATAATTGGTATCTGTATCGGCATTGAAGAATCATAATCGGTCAACCTCTAGCTTATACCCCTGATAGCATTGACATGCCTATTAAAGGCAAACTCATATTTATATTTTTGGGGAGAGAGAGAGAGAAACAGATTAAAAGAAAAGCTGAACCTCTGGCCTTCATGTTTGTATAATGGGAGAGTATCATATTACGATTAATTATAGTATCACAATGTCGATATCTCGAACTGAGGGAAGTTCTTTTGGATTCCTCTCTGAGTCTGTCTTGCTGGGAAGGAATCAGAGCCTCGACAGAATCAAATTATCATCAACAGGAATTTGTTACATCAAGAAACCTAAAAGAGGTTTTTGGTTTCTAGTCTGGGCACAGCGAAATAGCCATAAAAGGTAATAGCTTTGTATTTATGATAGACATAGACAATTTGGTATTGTGCATCAAAAGCTATTTTCCACCAGTGTTTATCATCATTGCATCAAATGAATAGGCTAAGTGTTGAGCAGTATTGGAAGCATAGACATACACTGAGTGCACAAAACATTAAGAACCCCAGCTCTGAAAGCTATGATCCCTTATTGATGTCATTGTTAAATCCACTTCAATCAGTGTAGATGAAGGGAAGGAGACAGGTTTAAAAATGATTTTTAAGCCTTGAGACAGTTGAGACATGGATTACGTATGTGGGCCATTCAGAGGGTGAATGGGCAAGACAAAATATTTACGTGCCTTTGATCAGGGTATGATAGTAGCTGCCAAGTGCAACGGTCTGTGTCAAGAACTGCAACGCTGCTGGGTTTTTCATGCTCCACAGTTTCCCGTGTGTATCAAGAATGGTCCACCAACCAAAGTACATCCAGCCAATTTGACACAACTCTGGGAAGCATTGACGTCAACATGGGCCAGCATCTCTGTGGAACACTAAAAACACCTTGTAGTGTCCATACTCCAACAAATTGAGGCTGTTCTGAGGGCAAAGGGGTGGGGGGCTATTCTCAGTGTATAGGCTAAAGCGTTACTGAATAAATTAGGGGGGAAAGAGAAGATTGTGTACTGAATAAGTGCATTGTATAGGCCTAATGTGACAAATACCATCCTGAGAAAACTGTGGGTTGCGCAATAGCTTTCACTTCTGTAATCCCAAATAGAACTGTAAATTCGACTGGTTTTCCAAATGTGTGCTCTTTAGAACGCCAGACAGCACCAAATCGAAGCTTGAGATGAGCTCCCCGCCAACCCCACCCACATAGTCAGATAATAAGCATTGAAATAGATTTTAACATATTATTTTAAATGCGCAGAGAGAGAGAAAGACAGAGAGCATTCCCAAATAGACTGAGTTTTTGGTTAACAGAGGCAAACAGAGATAATATCCTCATTCTGGCAGTGGTATTTAGATTTTCTGTTCATCTGATTTTGAAGCTTGCTTGGGCATCCACCACATCTCGTTGTTTAGGCAGGCTGTCTAGACGAAACGAAGTGACTTCACAGTGTATTTAGACATGCACTTTACAGTTAATCTCAATTGAGAATTGCCCTACCACAGAAAAACAAAGCACTTCAGACAGAATACAAGAGGGCACCTTAATTACGGGGAAGCCAAGAGCAGGACACATTCGAAATTCCATCATCTCTGCACAAGCACTAAAAATACTGACATTTTGGCTCGTTCCTTGCGGAAAATATTTATCTGGAAAAGAGGAGACTGTACGCAGAAGGAGACAGGAGCTCACAGTCCATTACTTAGCGGTATTCAAAATGTCCAGATCTTTCTCTAAGATATATAGACCGGTTGTCTCCTTTGGGAAACTTATCAAATGAGGGAGCATCTCAATCTCTCGTTTTTATCCCCTCCATCTCTAGACAAAACATCACACAGCTCTTGCAGGCAGAGCTTAGCTTAACTGTTTTTAGAGGAAATTCCTCTTTTCTCCTAAATTACTTTTTGGGACTAGAGGGTCTGTCAGAGTAATATTCATCAAAGATGATACATTAATTCCACTTGCCCCTGCCAAAATATGAGTCAATCAATAGACCACACATCATACGTCAACATGTCCAAGTTGATTTAGATGGGAAAATAATTGTATTGTTATTGTTGTTAATGTTTAATAAATGTCCCCTCGACTCTAATTACACTATTTAATAAAAACAGATTTATATTTGTTACCCTATTTTATTGGGTTTATTAATTCAATTATTAATCCGTCTGAAAAATCTATCTATTGATTTAAATATCCAAAATACCACTGTTTGCTGTCACTCCACCATTGAAGATTTTGGATCACTGTCTGCATGGTATGTACAAGATTTTACTTGTGACTAGAGCTCACTTCAATAACCTGAATTTGCTTTTATTGCCTATAGACATACACAATTAATTTACAAGGTTTGTAGTATAAAACATATTCATTGAGACACCTTTTATGGAAGTTTAATTGAACTTATTTAGGATCAATTAGTGTATATCAGAGATAGCCAGACGTCTGACCTGCACAATAATAAACTTTGTTGTGATGATCAGATAAGCTTCCGTTTCATCATGTCAAACAATGGCAGACAGTTAACGTTCAGTTGAAGAAAATCCCAATGTTAAGGACAAAAAGTTGCTTGCTGGGAGTTAACTCATGATATGGCTGACAAACGTTGCACACAAAAAAACAGGGCAGTCAGCCAGAAATTGTGCTGAATTGAAAGTATAAAGAGGTGGGATATCTAATAGTTTGCCTACCTGCCACGCAATGGAAGCCTACGCGAGCTAATAGACCCAATCAAGCTTGGTCAGTCCAAGTGGAAAAGAAACGTGCAGAAAAGTAGCAATAGTTCGCTTGAACATTACAAAAAGTACTTACTGATCTCCATGCTTTGGAATGAAGTCGAGCGTTTGCAGTTACATGTACAGGATACATTGGTCTGTATGGCCGCTGTACCGTTTATTAGACCCATGAAGTTGAACATTTACATCTGGAAATCTAAACGAAAAACGGCTCGAATATCTCTCCAGTTCACTTTTCATGCGCGCGGCGGGGCAGGAATCACAAAAAAACATACGATATTTTATTTCTCGGTAAAGTCTTCTGCGGGTGGAAGTCAGTGGTCTAGGGTCTCAGTTGCCTTCGTCCTCCCCCTCCCCCTACCCGGACCGCAGCCTGCCGTAGGTACTCCAGTATCCCTGATGTTTGTGAACAGACAGCTTGTGCTACTTTGTATCAGTCTGTCTGCTGGGCTTCTGAGCTCACCACCTCTTTCAAGTCCAAGTCGGCTGAGCTCCTATTGGGGGGTCCATGCAATCCGGGATCCTTGGGACGTCCCTTTCCCATTGACGTTTACATTTAAAAAGGTTCATGCAAGGGTTAAGGTTAGGGTTAGGTAAGGGTTATCGATATTGATATGGTTAAGGTTGGGGTCAGGTAAGGGATGGAGTTAGGGTTAGGATTTAGGGCATGGACGTCCCGAGGATCCAGAATAGCATTTTATTGGGGCGGGGCTTGGATGCAGACAGGATTACGTCAACACCAGACTTGAACAGGCAACAGTGACAGGATGTCTGGCCAATCGGATAGCAAAATCTGAAGTCGACGCAGTTTATTACCGTAGCAATTGAGGGATTTCGATTAAGTGCACCGGGCTATGGCCTGTGACATATTCGCAAAAGTGGTGAGGGAGGAGTTATCTCCTCAAATCGAACGGTAATCTACCCGCTCAGCCATGGCGTCAACAAAGCAGCACGTTGTATCGTTTTCCATAAAATATTTTTTTGAATTTTCAAACTAGTTTTCATTGGGACAGCACGTAAAGCTTTTTTTTTAATCAAAAGCAATTACCTTTGAATGTGAAAACACAGAATCTTACTCATTACTCCACGTCACTTTTCCTGAGTTCGCTGTCAGCCAAAACGGGGCACCTGGCTCACGCCCAGGAGGCAGCTCTGTTCCAAAGCGAATGCGATCAACGCTTGCCCGGTCCGCCCGGGGCATTAATCGAATCCCCTCAATCTGATCGGGAAACTGCACCAGTCAGTCATCCACTGATTTATTTAATATATTTGCAGTGTTAAAATACAGTAGTGACTTGCTCTATTTAACAATGACGTGCGGTGAGGTCTGCGGCTGGGTAAGCACTGGCTATTATCAAAGCCATATTTACTCACAAATAAACCTTGATGAAGCCCAAATTCACCATACAACAGATAGCTCCAACAACCAATGACATGGGCTATTATACGAAATGGACAACAAAAAAATGTCAATACCAATGTAGCCAAGATACACAAGCTTTCTATTGTGCCATATTTCACATAATCTGAAAAAATGACACTGCTCAACTGAGCTCAGGTCAGCCATAGACCGATGTAGCATCCAGAGTTACAAGGTGGCAGTAAAAATACCAATTTATGGACACATTTAACCTGAATAATTCGCATTGCAGACTCCATACCCTTTCACAATGGATTTACAATTCTTTCAACGTGCAGCACCTGCAAATACACAAACACGCACATAATATTGTTATGTGAAATATTATTAAAGACACATATATAATAACTAAGGATCTAATGAAATGTCCATATCAACAATCTAAATAATTGAAAAACACAGTTCAAAACATTAAAGTGTCTCATTAAAACTAAATCCTAGCTTGATGAATCAAATGCATTCGAGGGGTGCGGTCTAGTCTCATTATTTAACCGTAGAATGACCCTCAAATTGCTAAGGAAAATGCATTTAGGCCTTTACTTAAGTCCATTCTCTCTGGTGAATCTCTCGGTGAGAACGTTGTAGAAGTCACAGCAGAACCCCATGTCCATTATTTATTGTGCATGCACACAGCAGGGAGACACATTCACAAGGCCACTTTTGGTTCCATTTTCATACTGACACAAAAAGTCATTCCCATTCCATCCACAAAGCAAAAATAAATGTCCAAGATGTGTAGAAGTCCAGTTAAAAAGTATGAATTGGTAATGACGTTTCAGACAAATGTCCAGTACTCAATGTTTGCCTGCTTGACAGCTAGGGAGATGGTGGTTTCCTGTCATGTGACGTGTTGTATGTAGAGCCTCTGTTTGGGTGGCAGGTAACCTAGAGGTTAAAGCCATAGCCCGAGCTGACAAGGTGAAAAATCTGTTGATATGCCATTGGGCAAGGTACTTAACCCTAATATTACTATAGCTGGTAAAACACCACATTTCACTGCACCTATCCGGTCTATGTGGCAATAAAACATATTTTTTGCTGCCTCTGCTTCTGTCGGGTCTAAACTTTCATTATAGTTGACATTCCACTCTTCAAACCCTCAAAACGGAGCACTAAATTATTCTTGGATATTTTTTGGGGTCCAATAGTGTCCATTTGTCAGGCTGGTCTTTTTGCAGTTAGCTAGATTTGTTCAGTTAAAAGGATGCGAGCGACAAGTTATGTGGAGACACCCAAATGTGCACAGCTTACTCCACCCACACAACATTTTTAGGCAATAAGGGTGGCAGATAGCCTAGCTGTTAAAAGTGTTGGGCCAGTAAATGAAATGTTGCAAGTTGGAAAAATCTGCCGTTCTGTCCTTGAGCAAGGCAGTTAACCCCCAACAACAACTGCTCCCTGGGTGCCGGTGATGTGGATATAATTTCTTTATTGTGTGTTCCTTTTGGGAAATTTGTCTTGCATCTCAACAAACAACTGTACAGCATCACCAACAGGTGCATAAATGCATCAATAACAAGCAATAACTACAAAAAAAATACACATGTGGATACAGTTTGTAATTCAGTTCGTAACTTCTGGGGGGGGGGGGGGGGGGGGTTGAGCAGTTATTTTTTATTTATTTGACTTATACTGGTGAGCATGAATGATTTATGGGTCTCTGGTGGTTTTGTAAAGACTCTATTTCGACGGCCTGATGGTAGGAGTTGGCACTGTCAGGTCGGTGGCAATTCTCGCTTCTGCCCTCACCACGCTTTCCAAGAACAGCACTTCCATGTTCTTGAGATTAATGCCACTGATTTTGCTTGACAGCTTTACTATTTGTGTAGTTGATTTTTATTTGTGATGGATAGCTGATTGTACCAGGCTTGGAAACAGAAAGTGAGAACACTGAAAAAAGGACGTGTAGACTATGGTTGTTCTTTTATTGACCTGATATTTATTTAATCTCATGAAACACAGTCATTGTTGTCCCTTTTTGTATATCTGTTGTGTTTGCAGTCTAGGAGAGTTTTGAGTCAATTATAGTTCCAAGATATTTGTATTGCTCAACTGATTCTATTTGCTCTGAGTCAATATGGAATGGCCTGGTGTCGTCTTTTATAGTTCTGAAGTTTATTGTAATTTCCTTGGTTTTTTTTACATTAAGAATGAGTCTGTTTTCCTTGTACCATTCAGTGAAGTGTGTTATTTCTGTCCTGTCGTCATCATCTGACCCCTCTATTAGACCAACAATTGCTGTATCATCTGCATACTTTACTGTTGCACATTCTGATGTTATTTGGGTGCAACCGTTAGTGTAAAGGGTGAACAGAACTGTCGAAAAAACACTGACCTGGGGTACCCCTATATTGTTGGTTAGGGGGTCCGATGTATTCACATTGAACCACTCTTCTAACCCGACTGGTGAGAAAACACCAGATCCAATTGATGAGATGGTCATTGACGCCCGTGGTTGCAAGTTTGTTCACCAGAATATCAGGATCTAATTTGTTGAAGTCAGATGAAAAATCATCAAAACGTTTTCTGGCATATGAATGTGGTTTATCCAGACCCATGTAGATTTAATGAAGAAGGAAGAGCAGTGGATCTTAAACTCCACGGCTTGGTTTATATGCAAACAGAAAAGGGTCCAGTAGGCTCTCCGTGTGTCAGAGAAGGTGTCCAAGGACAATTATGTTCAGAGAAGGTGTCCAAGCATTTGATTATCACGAGGTCAAGCATAGTCATTCAGGTATTTGGTATTACATTTAGGTTGAATACATTCAGTTGTGCAACTGACTAGGTATCCCCTTTCCCAATACATGTGCAAAATATTAAATTGTCTCAATGCAACTAAAGAAGGCTAGACAAAGCAGCGATGTCTATGCTGACCCTGTCCATTAATAGTGACTGGACTCAGAAACGGCCTACCCTGTCTGCACGTCACTGCTATTTAATCAAGAATATACACTGAGTGTACAAAATATTAGGAACATCTTCCTAATATTGAGTCCCGACCCTCTTTTGCGCTCAGAACAGCCTCAATTTGTCGGAGCATGGACTCTACAAGGTGTCGAAAGCGTTCCACAGGGATGCTGGACCATGTTGACTCCAATGCTTCCCACAGTTGTGTCAAGTTGGCTGGATGTCATTTGTGTGGTGAACCATTCTTGATACACACTGGAAACTGTGAAATATGAAAAACCCAGCAGCGTTGCAGTTCTTGATACACTCAAACTGGTGCGCCTGGCACCTACTACCATACCCTGTTCAAAGGAACTTAAATGTTTTGTCTTGCCAATTCGCCCTCTGAATGGCACACATACATAATCTATGTCTCAAATGTCTCAAGGCTTAAAAATCCTTCTTTAACCTGTCTCCTCCCCTTCATCTACATAAGATATACATTTCCCCTGAATTCCCCTGGTCTGTCTATGTCATGGAAAGAGTAGGTGTTTCTAATGTTTTTTACACTCAGTATATACCGCATATGGGTAGGCTATGAGTAACTTTTGTTTTATCTAACTTTCCCACAGCCTCATTTGCTTCTTGTCTACTCTAAAGCCAATAGATTGTCACCTTTCTGTGGTTTTAACAATGACTGGACAACATATCAAAAGCTGCATAACAGTTCAGTAACCCAGAGAAATATTAGCTTATTTTAATTGCTATACAGTGCCTTCGGGAAGTATTCAGACCCCTTGAATTTTCCCAAATTCGGTTAAGTTGGCCTTATTCTAAAATGGATGAAAGAAAAGCAATCCTCAGCAATCTACACACAATACCCAATAATGACAAAAAACAGTTTTTTTGAATATTTTGCTAATTTATAAAAAACAAAAACAGAAATACCTTATTTACAAGTATTCAGACCCTTTGAAATGAGACTGATTGAGCTCAGGTGCATCCTGTTTTCCAGTGATCATCCTTGAGATGTTTCAACAACTTGATTGGAGTCCACCTGTGGTAAATTCAATTGATTGGACATGATATGGAAAGGGACACAACAGTCTATATAAGGCCTGTTGTGTGTTCCTTCCAAACAACTCAACGGTAGTTTCATCTGTCCACAGAATATTTTGCCAGTAGCGCTGTGGAACATCCAGGTGCACTTTTGCAAACTTCAGACTTGCAGCAATGTTTTTTTTGGACAGCAGTCTTCCGTGGTGTCCTCCCATGAACACCATTCTGGTTTAGTGTTTTACGTATTCTAGACTCGTCAACAAAGATGTTTGCATGTTCCAGAGATTTCTGTACGTCTTTAGCTGACACTCTAGGTTTCTTCTTAACTTCATTGAGCATTCTGTGCCGCGCTCTTGCAGTCATCTTTGCAGAACGGCCACTCCTAGGGAGAGTAGCTACAGTGCTGAACTTTCTCCATTTATAGACAATTTGTCTTACCATAGACTGATGAACATCAAGGTCTTATGTCTTCTGAGATCTCTTTTGTTTGAGGCATGGTTCACATCAGGCAATGCTTCTTGTGACTAGCAAACTCACATTTTGTGAGTGTTTTTTATAGGAAAAGGCAGCTCTAACCAACATCTCTAATCTCATTGATTGGACTCCAGGTTAGCTGACTCCTGACTCCAATTAGCTTCTGGAGAAGTCATTAGTCAATGGGTTCACATACTTTTTCCAACCTACACTGTGAACGTTTAAATTATGTATTCAAATAGACAATAAAAATACAAAAATGTTGTGTTATTAGTTTAAGTACACTATGTTTGCATATTGTTGTGACGACTTTAGATGAAGATCAGATGAAATTTGATAACCAATTTATGCAAAAATCCAGGTAATTCCAAAGGGTTCAAATACATTTTCTTGCCACTGGATATGGACAGGGGGACCTAGCCTCGACCTCCAGTGTACTAGGGGAGGTTCTCCGTTTTTGATTTTTTTTAATAAATTAGCAAACATTTCTAAAAAACGTGTTTTCTTTGTCATTAAGGGGTAATGTAGGTTGATGAGGGAAAAAATTCATTTAGTCAGTTTTAGAATAAGGCTGTAACCTTACAAAATGTGGAAAAAGTCAAGGGGTCTTTCCGAAGACACTGCATGTAAGACTATCATTGCAGATCGTGTTAGGTTGTAGGCCTTAAACTTGCTCAACTTAAATCTCATGAGTTACTTCAGACTAGAGGAACAACTGCCCTCCAATGGAGAATATGGAAATACAAGGTATTTACATACACAATTTCCTAAGGGGAAAATGTAATATGATGTATTTTGATCCTTAATGTGGATTTAAATGAAATGTGTAACATTTTGACTGCTGACAAAAAGTATGAATGTTTCTTACCTTTAGGCTCAGAGTATCTCCTGGGGTGTATTCAGTAGGAACCGAATGGAAGCAAATAGACCGAAATAGGGAGGGACTAATCTGAACTTTTTGATTCAAAATGTTTTCAGTTTCAAAATGTCTTGCTACGGTTTGCAATGGTGTGCACTAATGAATACACCACAGGGCCTGACACAATGAAACTCATCCAGAACGTAGCATGGCCATCCCTTTGGTTGTATAGTATTTTCTAATTGATGTACTGTATCTGTATTGCAATGCAATGGATGTCAAACCATCTCTGTCATGCCCTATTTACACACAGTATTTGCACATGCAGTATAAACAACCATTATCTCTTATATTAGGCCAGTAATGCCACAAGTCATGTCAACATTGCTTCATATTTTGGAGCAAGGAGAGCTTGCTTCAACCAACATCAAACAAAGCATTGCATAACGCATTAAAATAGCTATTTAGGGTGCCATTTGGGACGTAACCTTTGTTTAAATATGGCATATGACACACCATGTCTAGACAATTTAAATGCTTCCTCCAAACCCTGGTATTAAGTACAGTGTTTAATTTGTAGGTTTGGCTGAAATGGTCAAACACACCCCCGTGTTCCCCTAAAGGCAAACTGTTGTCTTCTTCATTAAAAATCCACTATGCATGCCAGAGATTCAAACTATTCGTACATACAGTGTATAATTGTTACAGTTCTCAATCAAGTAAGTACAAGCATTTTTGGGAACTGTGGTTAAATGTACCTATAGCAGAACAACAATGGTAAAATGCTTAAATACATTTCAGAATGTCTGATCATTTTCTTGCCTTTGTACACCGTAAATCAATGAGTTTTTTGGTGTGTATTTTATCTTATTTCCGCCATCATTTCCTATAACCAAAAACAGCTTCTGGACATCAGAACAGCGAACACTAACGTTGATTGGGATGAAGATTTCTACTTCATTGAGTCAGCAGCTGTGGATGTACTGCTAATTCCAGACCAGGCCCTAGTCCCCAGGATTCAATAGAGGAAGAGACGGCGCAAGAGAGGAAAAAGAGCGGTCTCCCTGATGAGACTACGTCAGTTAGTAAATAAACCAGCATCTACCATCTGTTCTATTGGCAAATGTAAAATCACTAGAGAACAAACTGGACGATCTCTGTTCGAAACTATCATATCAATGGGACCTGAAGAACTGTAATATCCTATGTTTCTTGGAGTCGTGGCTGAACAAGGATATGGATAATATTCTAGCTGTTTTATCTAGGCATCGGGCTCCTGAGTGGCGCAGCGGTCTAAGGCACTGCATCTCAGCACAAGAGGCGTCACTACAGTCCCTGGTTCAAATCCAGGCTGTATCACATCTGGCTGTGATTGGGAGTCCCATAGGGCTGCTGACAATTGGCCCAGCATTGTCCGGGGTAGACCGTCATTGTAAATAAGAATTTGTTTTTACCTGACTTGCCTAGTTTAATATAAATGAAATAAAAATTGTCAAGACCGGACGGCAGCTTTGTGTGAGGTGTGTGTCTCTTTGTTAACAACAGCTGGTATGCTATCTCTAATGTTAAGGAAGTCTCAAGGTTTTGTTCGCCTGAGTTAGAATACATCATGATAACCTGCAGACCATACTATTTACCAAGAGAGTTTATCTATATTTTTCATAGCTGTCTATTTACCACCACAAACCGATGATGGCGCTAACATGCTGGCCTCACCGCTCGTGTCATTATAGCCAGGCGCTAAAATATAACTTGGTTCTATTTGTGACGCTTGACTCGCTGCAAGTATCCTCATTTGTTTTTAGGAGCATATACCCACATGGGTGATTGAAAGATGAACTGAGGTCCACACTCCAGTCCAGTTGGTAGTGGTAATGCACCTTAAAGTTGGTTGTCAACCACCATATAGTCAAAAGAAGAAGAAGAAGAAGAAGCCTGAAGGAGGAGAGATTAGAAACGAAACAAACTCGGTTTACCCTTTTATCTGTGGATTAATTGTCGGAGTAGAGGATGTTGTGAATTTCAGGTAAAATAACAACCCTATGTTTATATCCCAAATTAGCTAGCAACAGCTAACTAGCTAGCTAAATTGCCATTAATGTTTAATGCTTTTCGACCTGTCCCCAAATTAATATAGTTGGTTCAGAGTTAGTTTTGATATTTCAACATGCGTGTCCTGGTATGGGTAGACAAAATCAACATGCGCTTAATGGCGGACTCACGTACGCGAGCAGTCTGGTCAGCATGTAAGGTCCCACTCAATGAGCTGTATAAGGCCATCAGCAAACAGGAAAATGCACATCAAGAGGTGACACTCCTAGTGGCCAGTGATTTTACAGTGTCTTCAGAAAGTATTCACACGCCTTGGATTAAATTGAGATTTTTTTTGGTCACTGGCCTACACACAATACCCCATAATGACACTGTCCTTCACACAATACCCCATAATGACACTGGCCTACACACAATACCCCATAATGACACTGTCCTTCACACAATACCCCATAATGACACTGGCCTACACACAATACCCCATAATGACACTGTCCTTCACACAATACCCCATAATGACACTGGCCTACACACAATACCCCATAATGACACTGGGATACACACAATACCCCATAATGACAAAGTAAAATTATGTTTTTTGATATTTTAACAAATACATGAAAGCTAAAATGTCTTGAGTCAATAAGTACTCAACCCCTCTTATGGCAAGCCTAAATAAATTCTGGAATGACACCGCTCAGGGATTTCACTATGATGCCAATGGTGACTTTAAAACAGTTTGAGTTTAATGGCTGTGATAAGAGAAAACTGAGGATGGATCAACAATATTGTAGCTACTCAACAATACCAACAGAGTGAAAATGAATCCAATACAAGACATCACTGAATACCACTCTTCATATATTCCAGCATAGTGGTGGCTGTATCATGTAAGGACTGGCGAATTTTTCAGAATAAAAATAATTTCCGGAATGGAGCTAAACATAGGAAAAATCCTTGAGGAAAACCTGGTTCAGTCTGCTGTCCACCAGACACTGGGAGATTAATTCACCTTTCAGCAGGACAATAACATAAAACACAAGGCCAAATCTACACTGGAGTTGCTTACCAAGAAGACAGTGAATGTTCCTGAGTTTTAACTTAAAAATTGCTTGAAAATCTATGACAAGACTTAAAAATGGTTGTCTAGCTGTCACATTCGTCGTATACATAATGAGCGGACCAAGGCGCAGCGTGAGTAGAGTTCCACATATTTATTAAAGTGAACCGTCAAAAAAACAACAAAGAATAAACGAACGTGAAGTTCGTACCGCACATAGACCTAAACCAAAATGAAACAATATCCCACAAATGCAGGTGGGAAAAGGACCACATTAAGTATGATCCCCAATTAGAGGCAACGATCATCAGCTGCCTCCAATTGGGAACCATATTCACACCAACATAGAAATTCAAGACTAGAACACCCCCTAGTCACGCTCTGACCAATTGCACCATAGAGAACCCCAAGAGCTCTCTATGGTCAGGGCGTGACAGTACCCCCCCACCCAAAAGGTGCGGACTCTGACCGCAAAACCTCAACCTAGATGGGGAGGGTTAGGGTGGGCAACTAGCGTCGGTGGCGGCTCCGGTGATCAGACTGAGGATCTGACCCTGAAGCCGAGCTGAATGCCATGCCCGGACTTGGCACCGGAGCAGAGGATGGCTCTGGCCATGGAGCGGGACTGGACGCCGTGCCTGGACTGGGTATCGGCGCAGATGAAGGCTCCGGCCATGGAGCGGGACTGGACGCCGTGCCTGGACTGGGCACCGGGGCAGAGGAAGGCTCCGGCCATGGAGCGGGACTGGACGCCGTGCCTGGACTGAGCACCGGTGCAGAGGAAGGCTCTGGCAATGGATCGAGACTGGACGCTGCATGGCCAGGTCATCTGATGCAGCTCTCCATCACTCTCCTTCTTGGTCAAGTAGCCCTTACACAGCCTGTAGGTGTGTTGGGTCATTGTCCTGTTGAAAAACAAATGATAGTCCAGCTAAGCCCAACCCAGATGGGATGTCGTATCGCTGCAGAATGCTGTGGTAGCCATGCTGGTTAAGTGTGACTTGAATTATAAATAAATCACAGACAGGGTCACCAACAAAGCACCCCCACAACATAACACCTCCTTCTCCATGCTTTACGTTGGGAAATACACATGCAGAGATCATCCGTTTACTCACACCGCGTCTCACAAAGACACGGCGGTTGGACCCAAAAATCTCAAATTTGGACTCCAGACCAAAGGACAAATTTCCACCGGTCTGTCTCTTGCTCGTGTTTCTTGGACCAAGCAAGTCTCTTCTTATTATTGGTGTCCTTTAGTAGTTGTTTCTTTACAGCAATTCGACCATGAAGGTCTGATTCACACAGTCTCCTCTGAACAGTTGATGTTGAGATGTGTCTGTTACTTGAACTCCGTGAAGCATTTATTTGCAATGCAATTTCTGAGGCTGGTAACTCTAATGAACTTATCCTATGCAGCAGAGGTAACTCTGGGTCTTCCATTCCTGTGGTGGTCATCATAGCGCTTGATAGTTTTTGAGATCTTCTGTATATCCCCCTACCTTGTTACAACACACCTGATTGGCTGAAATGCATTCCACAAATTAACTTTTAACAAGGCACACCTGTTAATTGAAATGTATTCCAGGTGACCTCCTGAAGCTGATTGAGAGAATGCCAAGAGTATGCAAAGATGTCACTTTTTGGGTTACTAAATGATCCCATGTGTGTTATTTCATAGGTTTGATATCTTTACTATTATTCTACAGTGTAGAAAATAGTTTGAATAAAGAAAAACCCTTGAATGAGTAGGTGGTCTAAAACTTTTGACCAGTAGTGTATCTTACCATCATATGAATATCCTTCTCTCTGACTCAAATTGGATTTCCTCAAGATTGCGCTGAGGTCCAAAATATTTCAAATCAAAATGTCTTGATATTAAAGTTACATGTATTTGAAAATATCTACATTGGTCTGCCCAAAATTGCTTTTTAATTCTGTCAAGGAAATAAATGTATTTCCTATTGCCAAGTCATTTATGGTTTCTATGCCTTTAGTTTTCCATGTGGACAAATTTGATGAATTCTGAATTCCCGATTCTTAGAGTACACGTTACAGTAAAATTGGTATAAATATAGTGTGAGCTATTAAGTTAATGTTCTTAGCTTTTTCCTTTGAAATTAGACACCAGAAAAGATTCTGTGGATCAGCATGTGTATCTTCGATATGTACATTTAACTATATATAGATGCTGCCAATTTTGCACATCTGAATGTCTAAACTCTCTGTGCGCTCCCTCAGCTGCATTCCATTTTTGTTGGATACGCTATAAAGCGCATATAGCTTGTCCATAAGTATTTAAAAATGATTGATAGCTCCCATCTCTTTTACCACATCACCTAGTGCGAGCTCAAGCCTGTGTGCAGAGCAGTTATTAGGGAAGAGGGCCTGGAGCCTTGTTGCTACTCCGCTCTTGCGTCCCAGCATGACAGACGCACCATCACATGTCCTCAGTAAACTTTACACCCTCTAATGCAGATAACAGATTACAGACAATTCCGCCAGCAGAGAAATCCTCTAGTTCCACAAGATCAGCAAAAATGTTTGCTGGTACGTCTATATCTGCGAGCTGATGTATATGAGCAAGGTACTTTTTACTCAAACTAGTAGACTCATCGAGCATTAGGCTGATTTTGGGAGAGCTCTGTACTATTCTTTCAAATAGTTTTTGTATGTTGCTGTATGTTGGAGCAAGCAACATTGAAATGGATAATTCTCCCCATGTCAAGTCCATTTAACTCCTGAGTCAATTTATTGCTCAAAATCGTGAGCAGTGACTTTTAGCCTCTTTGTAAGCTGTTAGGAAGACTCTGACTGTAGTGTCTGTTTTTATTTTGAGTGTTAACTACAACCTGTGTTAAGGTGTCCCCTTTAGCCTTGTCTACAATGCATTTTGGTGCTAAATGGGCCTTAATTTAGGCATGTTACAAAACCTTTTTTCTAACTGCTCTTTGTTGCTTTTTTACATCGGAGGCAGAGGATGTTACTGTACATTCCACCCACTCCATTGCTAGTTTAATCTCTCCAGTCTTTTCCGGGCCCAAATTCCCGATCTTTTTGCATGTTGAATCTTGCTTGAAAAGCCAGGGGTTATAATTTTGCTTAGTCTTGAACTCAGCCCCATCCAAATTGCACCTGCTTCAAAGCACTTCGTCGGTGGATGCACTTTTCTTATTCATTTTTTATTTGGCTTTCCCTCAGTTTCAAATTCAGTAAGGAGACGACTTTCCTAGGCTACGTGACATGATCACTTAGGGACCTCTTCACTAGCTGACCACCACTGCCGAGACCTGTTTCAAGGTCAGTTACTTACCTGGTCGGCCCACTCCATAACCTTGCGAAAGTATTCGGCCCCCTTGAACTTTGCGACCTTTTGCCACATTTCAGGCTTCAAACATAAAGATATAAAACTGTATTTTTTTGTGTAGAATCAACAACAAGTGGGACACAATCATGAAGTGGAACGACATTTATTGGATATTTCAAACTTTTTTAACAAATCAAAGACTGAAAAATTGGGCGTGCAAAATTATTCAGCCCCTTTACTTTCAGTGCAGCAAACTCTCTCCAGAAGTTCAGTGAGGATCTCTGAATGATCCAATGTTGACCTAAATGACTAATGATGATAAATACAATCCACCTGTGTGTAATCAAGTCTCCGTATAAATGCACCTGCACTGTGATAGTCTCAGAGGTCCGTTAAAAGCGCAGAGAGCATCATGAAGGACAAGGAACACACCAGGCAGGTCCGAGATACTGTTGTGAAGAAGTTTAAAGCCGGATTTGGATACAAAAGATTTCCCAAGCTTTAAACATCCCAAGAAGCACTGTGCAAGCGATAATATTGAAATGGAAGGAGTATCAGACCACTGCAAATCTACCAAGACCTGGCCGTCCCTCTAAACTTTCAGCTCATACAAGGAGAAGACTGATCAGAGATGCAGCCAAGAGGCCCATGATCACTCTGGATGAACTGCAGAGATCTACAGCTGAGGTGGGAGACTCTGTCCATAGGACAACAATCAGTCGTATATTGCACAAATCTGGCCTTTATGGAAGAGTGGCAAGAAGAAAGCCATTTCTTAAAGATATCCATAAAAAGTGTTGTTTAAAGTTTGCCACAAGCCACCTGGGAGACACACCAAACATGTGGAAGAAGGTGCTCTGGTCAGATGAAACCAAAATTGAACTTTTTGGCAACAGTGCAAAACGTTATGTTTGGCGTAAAAGCAACACAGCTGAACACACCATCCCCACTGTCAAACATGGTGGTAGCAGCATCATGGTTTGGGCCTGCTTTTCTTCAGCAGGGACAGGGAAGATGGTTAAAATGGATGGGAAGATGGATGGAGCCAAATACAGGACCATTCTGGAAGAAAACCTGATGGAGTCTGCAAAAGACCTGAGACTGGGACGGAGATTTGTCTTCCAACAAGACAATGATCCAAAACATAAAGCAAAATCTACAATGGAATGGTTCAAAAATAAACATATCCAGGTGTTAGAATAGCCAAGTCAAAGTCCAGACCTGAATCCAATCAAGAATCTGTGGAAAGAACTGAAAACTGCTGTTCACAAATGCTCTCCATCCAACCTCACTGAGCTCGAGCTGTTTTGCAAGGAGGAATGGGAAAAAAATTCAGTCTCTCGATGTGCAAAACTGATAGAGACATACCCCAAGCGACTTACAGCTGTAATCGCAGCAAAAGGTGGCATTACAAAGTATTAACTTAAGGGGGCTGAATATTTTTGCACGCCCAATTTTTCAGTTTTTGATTTGTTAAAAAAGTTTGAAATATCCAATAAATGTCGTTCCACTTCATGATTGTGTCCCACTTGTTGTTGATTCTTCACAAAAAAATACAGTTTTATATCTTTATGTTTGAAGCCTGAAATGTGGCAAAAGGTCGCAAAGTTCAAGGGGACCAAATACTTTCGCAAGGCACTGTATATGTACAAATAATAGAGCAGGTCTGAAATCAGTGTGGATGGATTAGGATGATTGCACAGAAGGATCACTGCACTTTTACATGATGGTTTTTCTGTGAGGTGGGAGAATTAACCAGGAGGCAACCTGATTTAACTCTGATCGTTTAAAAAAAAGACAGTGCAGACAGTGAACAAATTGTATAAATAATGCTGTGTAAGGTACCGAAGCTGGGTAAATAGGTGCGGGAACAAACAAGGTCAAATCTGAGAGGTGCTGGATCATTCACGTTTTCAGGTACTGTTCACAAAAAATGCATTCCAGGTCTTGCATAAATATGCATGTGAAATACATTTCTGAAAGTGAATATGATGAGCTAATGTTAGAAGAAGACAAATGTATCTTACCAATTGAACTGCATCTATTGCAGGATAACTCAATGTTAAAGTTGGCATAGCTGACCATATATGGATGTTCAATTTTATTTTATGGGTTGGTTATGTAGGCTTCTTCTATCCCATCGCTTTCTACTACATATAATAATACTTGATCTTCAACAATAGGACTTGGAAATGTGGAAGATTAGCCAAATTGTTTTACCTGAATTTGACCCCAAAACTAAGGATTTATTATCATGGAGGACTGAATTGGATCATTGATTTGAGTTTAAAAATAAATGTTACGCTCATTTAATGGCATGCTTTGAGCACTACTGAAAAGTGCTATTTACATGTGAAAAATGAATGCCATATGCTGCATTTGCTATAGGCCTATTGTTTACCTTTTTGTTGGTGACACTTTGATATCTTGATAATATGCAGCAGTTTAAAGGGCAAATCCACAGATAAAACAATAACAAATCGGTAAAAAAAACAAGCTTATATTTTGGGTTCTCACGGAGTGTGACAGTTGAACTAAGCTCATGAGGCATTTATAAGTTATATTCTTCTACAGTCAATGGATATAAAAACAGTTGAAGTCGGAAGTTTGCGTACACCTTAGCCAAATACATTTAAACTCAGTTTTTCACAATTCCTGACATTTAATCCTAGTAACGAGTTTTAATGACTCCAACCTAAGTGTATGTAAACTTCCGACTTCAACTATATATATATATGTGTGCTTGTGTGCTTGTCTCCTCTCCCTCCAGGTGTCACCCATCTTCCCCATTATCCCCTGGGTATTTATACCTGTGTTTTTTGTCTGTCTGTAACAGTTCATCTTGTTTTGTCAAGTCAACCAGCGTGTTACTCCGTGCTCCTGCTTTTTGCTAGGCTACCGGTTTTGACCCTTGCCTGGCTTGAACCCGCCTGCCTGACCATACTGCCTGCCCTGACCTCGAGCCTGCCTGCCACTCTGTAACTCCTGGACTCTGACCTTGTTATGATATTTTGCCTGTCCACTACCATTCTCTTGCCTGCCCCTTGGATTATATTAAATATCAGCGACTCGAACCATCTGCCTCACGTGTCTGCTTCTGAGTCTCGCCCTGTGCCTTTATAGTATGACATCTTCATAGCACAGACGTTTGTTAGTGTGTTTCTCACATTGGCTTTAGCCATGGAGGGAGCAGGTGTGCCATGGTAACTTTTGCCTAGCAACTCTTCATAGCACGACAAATTCCTAAGCCTATCCACCATTTAAAGGGATAGGACCCAGATTCCGTTCCCTGTGGCTTCCACTAGCTTTGAACAGTCTTTAGACATTGTTTCATGCCTTTATTCTAAAAAATGAGGGAGAATGAGCAGTTTCAATGAGAGTCCAGTGGAAAGTCCCCAACCTGTTTGGTGCGCAATCCCGAGGGGGCGCCTTTCTTGTTTTTCTTTTAAATTGACGACACTATTGTCCGGTTTAAATATTATCGATTATTTAGGCTAAAAACATGTTTCTACAAACTTTAAGGATACTATTTGGAATTTTTGTCTGCCTCTTGTGACCGCATTTGAGCCATTGGAATACTGAACAAAACGTGCCAACAAAATGAAAGTTTTTGGATATAAAGAGGGATTTTATTGAACAAAACGAACATTTATTGTGCAACTGGGAGTCTTGTGAGTGCAACCATATGAAGATCATCAGAGATAAGTGATTCATTTTATTGCTATTTCTGACTTTCGTGACTAATCTGCTGCTAACTGTTTGTAATGTTTTGTCTGCTGAGCGCTGTCCTCAGATAATCACATGGTGGCTGGATTAACAACAAGTGAAGCTTTATTTTGATGTATTGCACTTGTGATTTCATGAAAGTTAAATATTTATAGTAATTTAATTTGAATTTGGCATTCAGCAATTTCACCGGAAGTTGTCGAGGTGGGACGCTAGTGTGAGGAAGGTTAATGGGGTAAAGTACTGTTTACAGCTTCCTGCTGATTACAGCATTAACCTGACTTTTCATGTGTCTCTCCTCGCCTGGACCCAGTGACGCGCCATCTCCTCCTCTGGACATTGAGGGAGGTCTGGCGTACTCGGTGTTTGAAGTTCTGGATTTGAGACATCAGGCGGGGCGTCTCCAGTATCTCATCGATTGGGAGGGGCACAGCCCAGAGGAGCGGTTCCTGCAGTGGACATCCTGCACGCTTTACTGACCAGGGATTTTCACTGTCGGCTCACTGACCGACCCGTACCGCGTCCCTGTGGTCGTCCTCGAGGCCTGTCATGGACTGTCATGGATTCCCCGGGACTGCTGCTCATTCCATTCACCAGCTCCAGAGGTATACGTCACCGGCCTAGGTGTCACTGAACTGGATCATCACCACCAACCCAGGACTGTCTTGTCTCATTACACACACCTGGTTCCTATTCCTCCTGATTAGTATGTGTATATATGTTCCCTCTGTTCCGCATCGTCCTTGTCGATCATTATCCTACAGTGGTTCCTCCTTTAATAGTTGCGTCATACTGTGGCACACCTTGCAGGCTGCCACAGAATTCTGTGGAACGTCATTTAATTGTCAGACCTTTTTTCTGTTAATGAAAGTTAGTGCTAATTTGACCACCAGAGGGCATCTTTGAAAAGCATTCAATAGTTCCAGGTACGCAGTACACCAGGGTTCAATTCCCCAGACGGTTGATGAAGGAGTAGGCTGTCCTTGTAAATAATAATTTGTTCTTAACTGATTCCTTATGTGTTATAGTTGTGATGTCTTCACTATTATTCTATAATGTAGAACATAGTCTAAATATAGAAAAATCCTGGAATGAATAGGTGTTTAACTGATTCCATATGTGTTATTTCATAGTTGTTATGTCTTCACTATTATTCTACAATGTCAAAATATAGAAAAATCCTGGAATGAGTAGGTGTGTCCAATCTTTTGAGTGGTACTTGCTTAATTAAATTGTTTAATATTATGGTGTTTCTATGAAAAGTCCTCTGGGTTTCTGTTAGAATGGAATGGAAAATATGGCGCTGTACGTGATGGTCGGCAGTACAGTACTGGGCTATTTAGCTAAAGAATCCCTGTGTCATGCCGACCAGACAGGAGACCGGGGTTCAATTCCCTGACTGGGAGGAAGGAGTAGGCTGTCCTTGTAAATAAGAATTTGATGTTAACTGATTCCATATGTGTTATTTCACAGTTGTGATGGTTCTCTATTTAGGTGTGTCCAAACTTTTGACTGGTACTGGTTAAATTAATTTGATTAATATTGTGGTAAATTCGGACCGTTTCGCTCTCGGAGCGCATACTGGACATTCAGGCCGAGGAGTAGTGTTGATTTGAGCGTTCTGGCCTTACAACGGCAGTTAAGCACCCAAGCTAATGTTGGCTAGCTTGCTAGCTACTTCCAGACACAAATGAGACCACTCTGACCATTTTACTCGCCCTAGCAGAGCTGGTTAGGCAGTTTTCGTGGTAACCAGAACGTTGGTGACTGTAACTGTGCTGTTGGAAACAATTTAATTACGTTTTTTGCCGACATTTACTGACATATTCAACAGGTGTTGAGCACTCGTAAATTCATTATTCTGCGCTCTGGTACACTCAGACGAGAGTGGATAGCCAGAGCGAATTTTACGAAAGCATCCGAATGTCCATTGAGAACGCACAACGACTATACCATTTAGCTAAGCTAAGAATAGCGGGAATAATCAAGTCAATAAACATTGGGTAGATAGATAACTATGGGCTAATATACTGTCAAGTTTGATGTATAACTACTAACGTTAGGTAGATAGCTAACAGGCAACTTATAAGAAAAGTCATTACTTTATTACATTGAGTAGCAGGCTACCGCAAGGACACGCTCTATCAACTCTGCGGCTTGAGTATTTTTTTTGTGCACAGTCGATGCACAGTCGGAATTCGGGCAAGAAGGTTGAGGGTTCGAAACCTGCTCCCTGCTTGTTTCATTTGATGTCGTGCACAATTATACGTTTATTATTTGGTTTATATTGCCCATTCATTGTCAGTTAGAGACACAGTAGTGCATTGGGACCCAAAAGCATAATCAGGGCTCTCATTCCTCCTTGGTCATTAGGGCAAATCTGGTCTGTGATAGAACAGGTTTTCTTCACTCCTAGCCCGGCTATTAGACTATTCTTCAGTAAAAGTTGAATAGTCTATTGTTCAGCTATTAGCCAACTTGCAACAAATTGATGTTTTTTTGGTCGAGAGCAAAGCTTTTTTATTTTCAATCAAAAATAATTGTTCTGAAAGCAAAAACGAGGCTTCAAAGTAAAAAATAATAATTTTGCAATCAAATATTTTGTAATAGACCACAAGACGTTATGCATTTTAATCCCAAAAGATGTATTTGCTAAACAAAAATCTTGTCACGATCGTTAATAATTGGACCAAGGCGCAGCGTGCGTAGAGTTCCACATGTTTTAATCAAAGAAACTCACCAAAACAAATAATCGAACCATGAAGTAATTGCAGTGTTAACAGGCACTACACAAAAAACAAGATCCCACAAAGGGGAAAAGACTGCCTAAATATGATCCCCAACAGAGACAACGATAAACAGCTGCCCCCCCCCCCACTCCGACCGCACAACCTGACTCAATAGGGGAAGGTCCGGGTGGGCATCTACCGTCGGGGGCGGCTCTGGTGCGGGGCGAAGGACCCACTCCGCTCGTGGATACGTCATCTTCAATGGCGGCTCTGGTGCGGGGATTGTCGCTGGAAGCGAGGCACAGGACGTACTGGACTGTGGAGGCGCACTGGAGGCCTGATGCATGGGACCGGTACAGGTGGCACAGGGCTGGTGACACACACCTCAGGGCGAGTGCGGGGAGGAGGCACTGTGGAGGTGCACTGGGGACACTGTGCGTAGAGCCGGCGCAGGATGTACTGGACCCTGGAGGCATACTGGAGACCAGGAGCGCTGAGCCGGCACAACACGTCCTGGACAGATACCCACTTTAGCATGACAAGTGCGAGGACCTGGCACAGAATGCACCGGGCTGTGGATGCGCACTGGAGACACAGTGCGTATCACCGCAAAACATGGTGCCTGACCAGTCACATGCTTCCCACGGTGAGTATGGGGAGTTGGCTCTGGTTCAAACCCTTGCTCCTCCAACCACTCCGTGTGCCCCCGCCAACATTTTTTTTGAGGCTGCCTCTCGGGCTTCCGTTGTGTCCGCGAACCCTGGTTTCGTCGTTGTTGCTCCTTCGATGCTTCCGTCTGCTTCCACGGCAGGCCTTTGTATCTCTTTGTCTCTCTCCAAGACTTCCTCACAACTCTTTAATTTTGCTATCAACCACCCTCCATTTTGGCCATTTTTTGAGTGTCAGTTTGGCTACAACCAATACTGTTCAATACAGCCTTTCTTTCCGACACAAAGGAAGTCATAGCGGACACCTACGAAGGACTGTGTGATGATGGCATCTCAGGTAAGCGGCACTGGGAGTTCTTCCGTCCAACTTCTACATAGCTAGCAGTTAGCTGCTACGATTCAGTGAAGGTTCATAACATTCTACTACATTACATACATACATATCGTAGAATGATAAATCATGCGATTACTATTCTCAAGCTAACCAAAAACATTTAGCTACGAACGCCTGTTCTTGCTATTTTCAGTTGAATTCATCTAACTTTCCTCCATGGCAACTCATAAGCAGGCCATGTCCTATTTGTTTCATAGTCAATATATAATCATATTTCATGACAGTATAACGGTTAGCTTTTTGGGAATGCTATTCTGATATGTCAGATAGAGTTAGACCAGAAAGTCAGGGTCATTAAGGCAAGGATGTCCCATGCAGGCTTTAGAATGGTCAAAGGAAGTTTCCAAGCAATGGGCCATCGTGTACAATGGTGAAGAGTTAGGGAGTCTTTGCAGCGTGTAGATGGTGCCGGTATCATTTGCCAGAATGATCCAGCTTCATTGCATTGCTTGGCAAAAATACTCTGTTCCTGCTCCCCTGTCTCTCGTCCACATTGATACAAATCATAAATTGATAAGGTACTAAGATGTATAATGTCTCCATCAAATCTTAGAAGTTTTTTGAACGTTTTTATTCTTACTTATTCGTAGACACATTTTCAATGATGTATGAAATTGTAGTTGTTCATCATCAACTGGTAATACATAAAAAATTAAGCCTGTTAATAGGTTAAACTCCCTAGCATTCTTCTCGCCAATGTACAGTCTCTTGACAACAAGGTTGATGAAATCCGAGCAAGGGTAGCATTCCAGAGGGACATCAGAGACTGTAACGTTCTTTGCTTCACAGAAACATGGCTCACTCGAGAGACGCTATCGTAGTCGGTGCAGCCAACTGGTTTGTCCACGCATCGCGCAGACAGAAACAAACATCTTTCTGGTAAGAAGAGGGGCGGGGGCGTATGCTTCATGGTTAACGTGACGTGGTGTGACCATAACAACATACAGGTACTCAAGTCCTTCTGTTCACCTGATTTAGAATTCCTCACAATCAAATGTTGACCGCATTATCTACCAAGGGAATTCTCTTCGATTATAATCACAGCCGTATATATTCCCCCCCAAGCAGACACATCGATGGCTCTGAACAAACTTTATTTGACTCTTTGCAAACTGGAATCCATTTATCCGGAGGCTGCATTCATTGTAGCTGGGGATTTTAACAAGGCTAATCTGAAAACAAGACTCCCTAAATTTTATCAGCATATCGATTGCGCAACCAGGGCTGGAAAAAACATGGATCACTGCTATTCTAACTTCCGCAACGCATATAAGGCCCTGCCCCGCCCTCCTTTCGGAAAAGCTGACCACGACTCCATTTTGTTGATCCCTGCCTACAGACAGAAACTAAAACAAGAAGCTCCTGCGCTGAGGTCTGTTCAACGCTGGTCCGACCAATCTGATTCCACACTCCAAGACTGCTTCCATCACGTGGACTGGGATATGTTTCGTATTGCGTCAGACAACAACATTGACGAATACGCTGATTCGGTGAGCGAGTTCATTAGAACGTGCGTTGAAGATGTCGTTCCCATAGCAACGATTAAAACATTCCCAAACCCGAAACCGTGGATTGATGGCAGCATTCGCACGAAACTGAAAGCCCGAACCACTGCTTTTAATCAGGGCAAGGTGACCGGAAACATGACCGAATACAAACAGTGTAACTATTCCCTCCGCAAGGCAATCAAACAAGCTAAGCGTCATAGAGACGAAGTAGAATCTCAATTCAACGGCTCAGACACAAGAGGTATGTGGCAGGGTCTACAGTCAATCACGGATTACAAAAAGAAAACCAGCCCCGTCACGGACCAGGATGTCTTGCTCCCAGGCAGACTAAATAACTTTTTTGCCCGCATTGAGGACAATACAGTGCCACTGACACGGCCCGCAACTAAAACATGCGGACTCTCCTTCACTGCAGCCGATTAAACGTGTCAACCCTCGCAAGGCTGCAGGCCCAGACGGCATCCCCAGCCGCGCCCTCAGAGCATGCGCAGACCAGCTGGCTGGTGTGTTTACGGACATATTCAATCAACCCCTATCCCAGTCTGCTGTTCCCACATGCTTCAAGAGGGCCACCATTGTTCCTGCTCCCAAGAAAGCTAAGGTAACTGAGCTAAACGACTACCGGACTGAGGGGAAGCTCAGGAGTGAGAGGAAGCTCAGGAGTGAGAGGAAGCTCAGGAGTGAGAGGAAGCTCAGGCAGGTTGATGAATCTACCAGATCCTGGCTGGCTGGTGGTTTCGGCAGATCCTGGCTGACTGGCAGATCCTGGCTGACTGGCAGATCCTGGCCGACTGGCGGATCCTGGCCTCCTGGCAGTTCTGGCAGATCCCGGCTGACTGGCGGATCTGGAAGAGTCTGGTTGACTGGCAGATCTGGAAGAGTCTGGCTGACTGGCAGATCTGGAAGAGTCTGGTAGACTGGCAGATCTGGAAGAGTCTGGTTGACTGGCAGCTCTGGCTGCTCCATGCTGACTGGCTGCTCCATGCTGACTGGCAGCTCTGGCTGCTCCATGCTGACTGGCTGCTCTGGCTGCTCCATGCAGACTGGCTGCTCTGGCTGCTCCATGCAGACTGGCTGCTCTGGCTGCTCCATGCTGACTGGCGGCTCTGGCTGCTCCATGCTGACTGGCGGCCCTGGCTGCTCCATGCTGACTGGCGGCTCTGGCTGCTCCATGCAGATTGGCAGCTCTGGCGGCTCCTTGCAGACTGGCAGCTTTGGCGGCATCCTGCAGACTGGCAGCTCTGGCGGCTCCTTGCAGACTGGCAGCTCCTTGCAGACTGGCAGCTCCTTGCAGACTGGCAGCTCTATGCAGACTGGCAGCTCCTTGCAGACTGGCAGCTCTATGCAGACTGGCAGCTCTATGCAGACTGGCAGCTCCTTGCAGACTGGCAGCTCCTTGCAGACTGGCAGTTCTGAACAGGCGGGAGACTCCGGCAGCGCTGTAGAGGCGGAAAGCTCTGACAGCGCTAAACAGGCGGGAGACTCCGACAGCGCTGGAGAGGAGGAAGGCTCCGGCAGCGCTGGACAGGCGAGGCGCACTGTAGGCATGATGCGTGGTGCTGGCACTGGTGGTACTGGGCCGAGGACACGCACAGGAAGCCTGGTGCGGGGAGCTGCTACCGGAGGGCTGGGGTGTGGAGGTGGTACTGGAAAGACCGGACCGTGCAGGCGCACTGGAGCTCTTGAGCACCGAGCCTGCCCAACCTTACCTGGTTGAATGCTCACGGTCGCCCTGCCAGTGCGGCGAGGTGGAATAGCCCTCACTGGGCTATGCAGGCGAACCGGAGACACCGAGCGCAAGGCTGGTGCCATGTAAGCCGGCCCAAGGAGACGCACTGGGGACCAGCTGCGTACCCGCACTGGAGACACCGTGGGCACCACAGCATAACACGGTGCCTGCCCGGTCTCTCTAGCCCCCCGGTAAGCACAGGGAGTTTGCGCAGGTCTCCTACCTGACGTAGCCATACTCCCTGTTAGGGGAGTAATGTTTGGGGCTGACTCTCAGGCTTCCATCCGCATCGCCGTGCTGCCTCCTCATACCAGCGCCTCTCCGCTTTCGCCGCCTCCAGTTCCTCTTTGGGGCGGCGATATTCTCCAGGCTGTGCCCAGGGTCCTTTACCGTCCAAATCGTCCTCCCAAGTCCACCTCTCCAAGTAATGCAGCCTCTCCCACTGCTGCTGCTGCTCCTGCCTCTGTTCCTTCTCCTGCTGCTGCTGCCTGTTGACACACCGCTTGGTCCTTTTGGGGTGGGTGATTCTGTAACGGTTTTCTTGGTGAGAAGGAGAGTCGGATCAAAATGCAGCGTGTAGATTGCGATCCATGTTTAATGAACAACGTAAACACGAATTAACACAAACACTACAAAACAAAAGAACGTAATGAACGAAAACCGAAACAGCCTATACTTGTGTAAACTAACACAGAATAAGGACATCAAGACACTAAGGACAATCACCCACGACAAACTCAAAGAATATGGCTGCCTAAATATGGTTCCCAATCAGAGACAACGATAAACACCTGCCTCTGATTGAGAACCACTTCAGACAGCCATAGACTTAGCTAGAACACCCCACTAGCTACAATCCCCATACATACACACCACATACAAAAATCCATGCCACACCCTGGCCTGACCAAATAAATAAAGATAAACACAAAATACTTCGACCATGGCGTGACAATAAGGTAGTAGGTTTGGAATTGTTAGCTAGATTACTTGTTGGTTATTACTCGATTGTCTGAACTAGAAGCACAAGCATTTCACTACACTCGCATTAACATCTGCTAACCATGTGTATGTGACAAATAAAATTTGATTTGATTTGATTTGATATATTATTTTGTTTGCATATTGATTATTTCCCATCACCTAATGAACAACCACAATACCAGTCTGGTGTTGAACTTTCTGTGCTTTATTGACGTATCCTGAAAATGACATCTGCTGCTTTAGATTGAACGGTCGTATCTCAGTTATTGTTTTCATATCTACAAAAAATAAGCTGTTTTCTTTACTTTCAGAGTGCGAGTTGATCAAGGGGTCGAAAATGTAGATATTGCCAGATGTATGTTCACTGTCCGAGGAACACGCAGTGGAAGCTTTATTGCTAGCAGAAGTGTCCATAACCAGACATCATTAAACTGTTCTGTGTTCTTTTTCTGTCTCCCTCTCTGCCTGTCTTGTTGTACATGGAACCTGTCTCACATGCATTAATTAAAAAACCCTTAAGATGTGAGCTGCTAATTTAAGATTTGCACCACATAAACACTTAGCCATAAGACCCTGTTGCTGACAAATGTATCGTCACTAATACAGATTTGTTTATTTTGAGCGTTCCAGATTCAGCAGGTGGAGGACCTGCTTTATCAGGAGGATAATCTGGAAACACTGACAATGGGGTCATTGTTCCTGACATCCCATGCCCCCGCCTTTTTAGATGCAGTCCTCCCACACTATGTAGGATATTGTTTTAGCCCCAATGCCACTCTTGATAATGGTAAACATTTGTATTTTTTGAAGGAGGGTGAAGGATAGCAGGACCAGCTATCCAAGTGAGAGAGTAGGCTATTCTGGATAGAGCAGGAACATTTGTGTAGTCTATTTATCGTGAAGTTTTCTGTCCTCAGATAAGAGAGCTATGAAAGCCTGTCTGCAGATGAAGAGGTCCCAATGAAGAGCAGTGGTTCTCAGTCCTGGCCCTGGGGACTTAAAGGGGTTATAACGGCTTTCTTCTGTGGACGAAGGAGAGGACCAAAGCGCAGCGTGGTTAGTGTTCATCATGTTTAATAAAGACGATACACGTGAACACTACAAAATACAAACAACAAATGTGAAAAAAACGAAACAGTTCTGTCTGGTGCAGACACACGAAGACAGAAGACAACCACCCACAAAACCCAACACAAAACAGGCTACCTAATTATGGTTCCCAAACAGAGACAATGACTAACATCTGCCTCTGATTGAGAACCATATCAGGCCAAACATAGAAACGGGAAAACTAGACACACAACAGAGAATGCCCACTCAGCTCACGTCCTGACCAACACTAAAACAAAGAAAACACAAAAGAACTATGGTCAGAACGTGATAGAGGTGCACATTTGTGTTTTTGCCTTTGCACTACACAGCTGATTCAAATGATCAGGTCATCATCAAGCTTCAAGTAGTATTTATGTATTCATTTGTGACACTATCCTTGATATGATCCTGCTCTTGTCACATGCTACACATGCACATGTATCTATCCATCCAATGTTATCATGATTTGTTATAAGGGATATTCTACTTCTATCATACAGGAAATATTATTAAAGAGATGCTTGACATTGAAATACAGATAGAGATGTAGTAGTCCCAGAGCTAATGATCCAAGGTCAGTTTATATTATACAGGAAGTATTATTAAAGAGATGCTTGACTTTGAAGTACAGATAGAGAGGCAGTAGTCCCAGAGCTAATGATCCAAGGTCAGTTTTACATTTCATCTCCTGATGATTATAATGACTGACTGTCTTAGAATTAAAAAAACAAAGGTAATTCATAATCTCTCTCTATCCATCTGTCTCTCGTCTGCAGGTATGTTTTGAAGTGAGAGAGGAAGCCAGTCCCGTCATCACCACCTCACCCGTTCTTCAGATAACCTTCAGGCCGACTGGGAGCCCAAGGCTGGTTAGGAGACACCTCTCTCCCCACCTCCTCTTTCTTCCTATTTTTTTATAATGCACACCATATGTACATGGAAGTACAGATTGAACTTGTATTTATAATATAATATTACAATTATAATATTTATAATGCATGAGTTATGTATTTATAACACCTGGATAATGAACTTTCAATAAAGCATTTCACATTCACCACTGGTTGAAATTAAGTTTCTCATTGGAATACTACACCTATCCTGAGTCCTCAGATTAAAGCAGATGAAGGGAGTTAGATATGCATAGGTGTATTTCTTTATATATGAATTACAAATCAGCCTTTACTTAAACCATGTTTCTAGTCTATTGCATAGTTACAATGTGTAATCATTGATGTCCCAGGAGCAGGAGTGGTGTAAACACTGTTGAAGTGTATAATTGTAATACATACATCCAGACACAGCATCATTCAAATAATGGAGTTTGATACACCTGGTATTGGATATGACTGAAAAAGAATGTCTCACAGAGATAAATACCTGAACCGCACCTTTATTTGCCAAGGAAGAGAACATGATCAGTGAATATATTCAATGTACAGGCTACAATGTTTGGATCTCATGCGTGGTAATAACTACAGTACATGTATGTACCTATTTGAAGGTTTGTGTCGAATTTGAATCGGGATTTTAGGGCGGTGCTAAAGTGATCTTCAGAAGTAATCAGCGGCTTTTAAGAGTCATGATAGCTTGCAGTGAGGACGCAAAAAAATGACTTACTCTGTTCCTGTCCCTTTCTTGTTTTTAAATGGTGAGAGAAGTGCTACACCTGGTGGTGAGAGATTGTGGAGAGCGGCTGTAAGACAGAATTAGTTGCTTTATGCGTGCTGTATGTTACGCCATGACATGTCACAATTTAACGTACAGCGTCGGAGGGGTCCGTTTTTTAAAACTTTTCTCCAATACTATAGAGCCATTACCATGTCAATCAACACTTGAATATTAATGTAGTTCACACCCCAGATTTTGATGTCAACACAGTCGCTACAGTCCCATTAGTTTTCTTTGCAGCCTCGTTTGAATGGCGCGGTTGCGCACATTGTATGGAATGGGGTTAGCGTACGTTAGCTGGCTAATGTTAGCTAGTCAGCTAACTTGCTAAATCGCGATTTTTCGTAAATTTACTTTATCACAAAGAAATATGCACAAACATTTGTCTCTTCATTAACTAACATATTCCTCTCAATTGTTATTGTTTTGCTTTCCTCGTTATGACGTTATAACTACTTACATTTGCTTCCTTCGTAATGTTTTGTCAGACAGCTTTGCTGAAGAAAGTCACCAGGGACAGGTGGCTCGCGTCAAATTCGTCATTGGAACCACTCGATATGATTGGTCATATAAAAACCTTGGTATCCAAATGCATTATGAGTGCTCTAACTCCTTCTTGTGGTGGTCTGGAGCAATGAAGCCGTGACGCTGGGTACCTCTAAGTCACGCGTTGTAAGCTCGTAACTTTTAAAGGAGGAACCACTGTATGTCCGTTGGTCTTGTGAGTACCTGTGTGGTGTTTTGTGTATTTTTGTGCACTTGTTATTATGGGTCTCGTCCCGTGAATTATGTTAGAGGTTTACACCTCGCTCTGTGGTTTGGGGTCGAGACTTAAAAAAAAATATTACATATTCCTGCGCCTGTCTCCCATCCTTATGCTACATGACACCAACAATAACTCTTGAACTGTTTTAAGCTATAGACACTAACCCAGCTTATACATGTTCAGGCTAACCTAGCTTCAGATTCTTTAAAACTTTCATAAATTATAACTATATACATTTGCATGAACTTTACATAAAGTTGCATAAAATAACCCACCAACAGTAACTCTTGAACCGTTAGACGCTAGAGACAGACACCAAACTAACTTTCACATGTTCAGGTTATCCTAACTTCAAATTCTTAAACATTTACACTGCCTTCAGAAAGGATTCACACCCCTTTACTTGTTCCACATTTTGATTTGTTACAGCCTGAATATAAAATATATTAAATTGAGATTTTTGTGTCACTGATGTACACACAATACCCTATAATGTCAAAGTGCAATTTTGTTTGTTGTTGAAATTACTCCTTTAGAACACACAAAGGCCGTCAACAGCCTTTCTTTAAATAACTATAGCGGCCAGGAACAGCCTTATTTTTCTGACAATAATATCTGTCAATATCGCAAATGAACATGTTGTCGAATTCTGAATGAACATGTTGTCGAATTCACTTGGCGGTTGCCATCAACCAGAAACAGGGTATGCTGTTATTTGACTTTTAAATTTAAAAAAAATCACTCAATAAATCAAAATGATGGAGCCAAAGCGGCCTCGACTTTTCACTGTGGAATTTTAGTTGATGATACGAATTCGGACACGTCCTTATTGCACTTTCAAAGCAATGTTGTCAAGGTGAGTGAAATAAGTAAACATGAGATATACAGTACCAGTCAAAAGATTGGACACACCTACTCATTTAAGTTTTATTTTTTTTACTATTTTCTACATTGTAGAATAATAGTGAAGACATCAAAACAATTAAATGACACATATGGAATCATGTAGTAACCAAAAAAGTGTTAAACAATCAAAATATATTTTATATTTGAGATCCTTCAAAGTAGCCACCCTTTGCCTTGATTACAGCTTTGCACACTGTTGGCATTCTCTCAACCATCTTCATGAGGTTGTCACCTGGAATGCATTTCAATTAACAGGTGTGCCTTGTTAAAAACTTATTGTGGCTGCAGGGGCAGTATTGAGTAGCTTGGATGAAAGGTGCCCAGAGGTGCCCAGAGTAAACGGCCTGCTCCTCAATCCCAGTTGCTAATATACGCATATTATTATTAGTATTGGATAGAAAACACTCTGAAGTTTCTAAAACTGTTTGAATGATGTCTGTGAGCATAACAGAACTCATATGGCAGGCAAAAACCTGAGGAGAAATCCAAACAGGAAGTGGGAAATCTGAGGTTGGTCGGTTTTCAACCCAGCCCCTATTGAATACACAGTGGGATATTGGTTATGTTGCACTTCCTAAGGCTTCCACTAGATGTCAACTGTCTTTAGAAACTTGTTTGAGGATTCTTCTGTGAAGTGGGGGCTCATAAGGGCTGTTTGAGCCAGGTGTCTGGCAGATTGCCACAGGCTCTGAGGCGCGGTCACGAGAGAGTTAGCTCTCGTTCCATTGCTTTTCTACAGACATAGGAATTCTCCAGATGGAACATTATTGACATTTTATTTTAAAAACATCCTAAAGATTGATTCCATACATTGTTTGACATGTTTCTAAAGACAGTAATGGAACTTTTTGACATTTCTTCTGCAACTAGGGAACGCGCTTCATGACTTTGGATTTGTTTACCAAATGTGCTAACAAAAGTAGCTCTTTGGACATAGATGATGGACATTATCGAAATAAATCAAACACTTAACCTCTCTGGTATATGTGGGACGGTAGCGTCCCATATCGCCAACAGCCAGTGAAATTGCAGGGCACCAAATTCAAAACAACAAAAAACTCATAATTAAAATTCCTCAAGCATACAAGTATTTTACACCATTTTAAAGATAAAATTCTCGTTAATCCAGCCACAGTGTCTCATTTAAAAAATGCTTTACAGGGAAAGAACCACAAACGATTATGTTAGGTCACCGCCAACTCACAGAAAAACACAGCCATTATTCCAGCCAAAGAAAAGTCACAAAAAGCACAAATAGAGATCAAATTAATCACTAACCTTTGATGATCTTCATCAGATGAAACTCATAGGACTTCATATTGCACAATACATGTATGTTTTGTTCGATAAAGTGCATTTTTATATAAAAAAAATCTAATTTTACATTGGCGCGTTATGTTCAGTAGTTCTAAAACATGTGGTGATTGTGCAAAGATCCACATCAATTCACAGAAATACTCATCATAAATGTTGATGAATATACAAGTGTTATACATGGAATTAGAGAACAACTTCTCCTTAAAGCAACCGCTGTGTCAGATTTCAAAAATAATTTACGGAAAAAGCTAACCATAATCTGAGTACAGCGTTCAGACAACAAAGCAGTGAAAAAGATATCCGCCATATAGTGTAGTCAACATTAGTCAGAAATAGCATTATAAATATTAACTTACCTTTGATGATCTTCATCAGAATGCACTCCCAGAAATCCCAGTTCCACAATAAATGTTTGATTTGTTCGATAAAGTAAATAATTTATGTCCAAATAGCTTATTTTGTTAGCGCATTTGGTAAACAAATCCAAACGCGCGTTCAGGTCCAGCCGAACATCGTACGGAAAGTTATATTATAGCCCGTAGAAACTTGTCAAACTAAGTATAGAATCAATATTTAGGATGTTTTTATCATAAATGTTCAATAATGTTCCAACCGGAGAATTCCTATGTCTGTAGAAAAGCAATGGAATGAGAGCTAACTCTCTCGTGATCGTGCCTCAGAGCCTGTGGCACTCTGCCAGACACCTGGCTCAATCAGCACTCATTCCCCCCTCCTTCACAGTAGAAGCCTGACACTACGTTCTAAAGCCTCTTGGCATCTAGTAGAAGCCTTAGGAAGTGCAAATGACCCCATTTACACTGTATATTGGAATGGCAAAGAGTTTAAAAACTACAAACCTCAGATTTCCCACTTCCTGGTTGGATTTCCTCAGGTTTTCGCCTACCATATGAGTGATGTTATACTCACAGACATCATTCAAACAGTTTTAGAAACGTCAGAGTGTTTTCTACCCAATACAACTAATAATATGCATATATTAGCATCTGGGACAGAGTAGCAGGCAGTTTTGGCACCTTATTTGGGCACTCTGGGCACCTTATTCATCCAAGCTACTCAATACTGCCCCCCTGTCACCAAGAAGTTAAGACATGTAGCTAGCTAGCTAGCTAGGTAAACAATGAACCTAGCTAGGTAAACAATGTGTAAGATCATACATGTCATGTAACTTTAGGTAAACAGCTAACATTAGCTAGTTAAACAACAATGAACATAGTGCAAAATCATGTCGTTACTACCCTGCATGAATTTGCTGGGAGCTCACCAACCAGGTTCAGTGTTAGCTAGCTAACATTAGGCTCTAACTAGCATAGCAAACAGTTCTGGGATATGAATCATAACATTATACACGTAACGTTATGCAGCTCCACTACACAATCATTTAAAAAAAAGCTGCATTTGACAGGATTACCAACACAGACTGACCAGCTCAAATAGACTTCTATATGGCAGACCAATCCGAACTCATCTCTCGGCATGTCCAGTCCACTCATTACAATTTTATTTGTATTTATAGATGGCATACACATTTTTTATTAAGGCACATTAAAGTTCACATGTTCCAGAAGGCATTTCTGCCAAAAAATAAATAATGAAAGTGTCTCTCCTGTCGTGACTTGTGACATATGCCTAGTTTCCAGAAATGGGTCACCGTTAGCTTGGGGGCTTGACTGCTGTTGTGAGGTCAGAACATTCGCATCAACCCTACTCATCGGCCAGAGCGTCCACTGTGCGCTCTGAAAGCTATCATGCCACAAGGTGAAACCCAGATGCAGACACAGGAGGCAGATGGTTGGAGTCTTACAATGTTTACTAATCCAAAGGGGTAGCAAGAGAATGGTTGTGGACAGGCAAAAAGGTCAAAACCAGATCAGAGTCCAGGAGGAATGGCAGACAGGCTCGTGGTCAAGGCAGGCAGAATGGTCAGGCAGGCGGGTACAAGGTCCAGAAACAGGCAAGGTTCAAAACCGGGAGGACTAAATAAAGGAGAATTCAAAAAGCAGGAGAACGGGAAAAATGCTGGTTGCCTGGGAAACATACAAGACGAACTGGCACAGAGAGACAGGAAACACAGGGATAAATACACTGGGAAAACAAGCGACACCTGGAGGGGGTGGAGACAATAACAAGGACAGGTGAACCTGATCAGGCTGTGACAGTGGGCCAGAAGGCTGCAGGAGGCCAGAAGGTGCTTGCCATGGAGTATTGTTTTGAGCACACACAGTGCATGTGGTGACGAAGGCAGAGATGTCAGGGACCATTGTGGGCCACCAGAAACGTTGTCGAAGGAAGGCTAGTGTACGACGGGACCCTGGATGACAGGTCAGCCTGGAGGACCCGGGACCGGACTGGATTAGGGACAAACGGCCGGTTAGCCGGGCCTCCTTCAGGTCCAGGCTGGGAGCATTGTGCCTTGCGGACCAGGTTCTCCAAACCCCAATCCACAGTGGCAGCAAGGCATGAAGTAGGGAGAATGGTTTCAGAGGTCGAGGTTGTGGCAGAGGAACTGTATTGGCGGGAGAGGGCGTCAAGCTTCACATTCTTTGTCCCTGGGCGGCAGGAGATGGTGAAGTTAAATCCGGTGAACAGGAGGGCCCAGCGGGCCTGCCTGGAATTGAGGAGCTTGGCTGTACGGAGATATTCCATGTTTTTATGGTCAGTCCAGACCAGGAATGGCTGTTCTGCTCCTTCCAGCCAGTGCCTCCACTCTTCTAACGCCATCTTCACCGCCAGGAGTTCTCGGTTGCCGACATCGTGGTTCCTTACAGCAGGATTGACACGATGGGACAGGAAGGCACAGCGATGAATCTTCTTGTCCTGGGCATATCGCTGGGACAGGATGGCCCCCACTCCAACATCCGAAGCATCCACTTCCACTACAAAATTTTCGCGAGAGGTCCGGTTTGCAAAACCACGAAACCATTGCAACTGCACCCTGGAAGTTGGTTGAGGCCAATCCACCACTACTTTCACCTTTCCAGAATCCATCTGAACATTGCCTTCAGCAATGACATATCCCAGAAAGGTGAGGGTAGAGCGGTGGAACTCACACTTCTCTGCTTTCACGAACAGTTGGTTCTCCAGGAGGCGCTGAAGGACCTATCTGGCATGAAGAACATGTTCTTGTGCAGATCAGGAAAAAAACAGGATGTCGTCAAGGTACATGAACACAAACTGGTTTAGCATGTCCCGAAGCACATCATTGACCAAAGCCTGGAAAACCGCGGGGGCGTTGGTGAGTCCAGATGGCATGACCTGGTACTCATAATGTCCACTGGCTGTGTTGAAGGCTGTCTTCCACTCATCCCCCTCGCGTATCCAAACCAGGTGGTAGGCATTTCGAAGGTCCAACTTGGAAAATATGGTGGCCCCCTGGAGAGGTTCAAACGCAGAGGAGAGGAGAGATAGGGGGTAACGATTCTTGACAGTAATGTCATTAAGTCCCCTGTAGTCAATGCACGGACGCAGGGTCTTGTCCTACTTCTCCACAAAAACCCAGATGCAGACACAGGAGGCAGATGGTTGGTGTCTTACAATGTCTATAAATGCAAAGGGATAGGCAAGAGAATAGTCATGAACAGGCAAAAAGGTCAAAACCAGATCAGAGTCCAGGAGGTACAGAGTGACAGGCAGAATGGTCAGGCAGGCGGGTACAAAGTCCAGAAACAGGCAAGGGTCAAAACCGGGAAAAGGAGAATGCAAAAAGCAGGAGGACGGGAAAAACGCTTGTTGACTTCAAAACATACAAGACGAACTGACACAGAGAGACAGGAAACACAGGGATAAATACACTGGGAAAACAAGCGACACCTTGGAGGGGGTGGAGAGAATAACAAGGACAGGTGAAACTGATCAGGGTGTGACATCGAGAGCGAAACGCTCTGAATTTACGATTGTGCAATCTGAAAGCAAAGTTGCAGTCACTTATGCTCTGGTTAACATAACATTCTAACCAGCTCTGCTAGGGCGAGTAATATTCAGTGAGCTGTTCTCTCATTTGTGTCTGGAAGTAGCTAGCAAGTTAGCTTGGGTGCTTGACTGCTGTTATTAGTACAGAACGCTCGTATCAACCCTTAAAGAGATGGGTGGGCTTAAATCTGAAGAGGGTGTGAACAATGCTGAATGGGTGTAGTCAAAGAACGGCTCTCCAGTCGTAGTACCAAAACATTCAAAGGCCATTTACTCAAAAGTGAGTTTACAAGTTTATCAACTTTCAAAGCATAATTACTTCACCATTGTTCCACAACTGTAGTATACGATATACCATTTTGCACTTCCGGCGCTGACAGAGATGGCCACCTCGCATCCCGTTATTGCTTACATTGGTACCCCAGGTAATCTTAGGTTTCATAACATATAGTCGGGAGGAACTACTGAATATAAGAGCAATGTCAACTCACCATCATTACGACCAGGAATATGACTCTCCTGAAGCGGATCCTGTGTTTTGCCTTCCATTCAGGACAATGGATCAGATCCCAGCCGGCGACCCTAAACTTCAACACAGTAAAAGGGGCAAAAGAGGCGGTCTTCTGGTCAGGCTCCGGAGACAGGCACATCGCGCACCACTCCCTAGCATACTACTCGCCAATGTCCAGTCTCTTGACAACAAGGTTGATGAAATCCGAGCAAGGGTAGCATTCCAGAGAGACATCAGATACTGTAACGTTCTTTGCTTCACGGAAACATGGCTCACTCGAGAGACGCTAACGGAGTCGGTGCAGCCAGCTGGTTTCTTCACTCTTCGCACCGACAGAAACAAGCATCTTTCTTGTAAGAAGAGGGGCGGGGGGGGGGGGGTATGCCTTATGATTAATGAGACTTGGTGTGATCATAACAACATACAGGAACTCAAGTCCTTCTGTTCACCTGACTTAGAATTCCTCACAATCAAATGTCGACCACATTATCTACCAAGGGAATTATTTTTCGATTATAATCTCAGCCATATATATTCCCCCCCAAGCAGACACATCGATGGCCCTGAACGAACTTTATTTGACTCTATGTATACTGGAAACCACATATCCCGAGGCTGCATTCATTGTAGCTGGGGATTTTAACAAGGCTAATCTGAAAACAACTCCCTAAATTTTACCAGGGCTGGTAAAACCCTGGATCATTGTTATTCTAACTCCTGCAACGCATATAAGGCCCTCCCCCGCACTCCTTTCGGAAAAGCTGACCACGACAGAGACTAAAACAAGAAGCTCCCGCGCTCAGGTCTGTTCAACGCTGGTCCGACCAATCTGATTCCACGCTTCAAGACTGCTTTGATCACGTGGATTGGGATATGTTCCGCATTGCGTCCAACAATAACATCGACGAATACGCTGATTCGGTGAGCGAGTTCATTAGAGAGTGCATTGACAATGTTATACCAACAGCAACGATTAAAGCATTCCCAAACCAGAAAACGTGGATTGATGGCAGCATTCGCACGAAACTGAAAGTGCGAACAATTGCTTTTAACCAGGGCAACATGACCGAATACAAACAGTGTAGATATTCCTCCGCAAGGCAATCAAATAAGCTAAGCGTCAGTATAGAGACAAAGTAGAGTCGCAATTCAACGGCTCAAACACAAGAGGTATGTGGCAGGGTCTACAGTCAATCACGGATTACAAAAAGAAAACCAGCCCTGTTGCGGACCAGGATGTCTTGCTCCCAGACAGACTAAATAACTGTTTTGCCCGCTTTGAGGACCATACAGTGCCACTGACACGGCCCTCTACCAAAACCTGCGGACTCTCCTTCACGGCAGCCAACGTGAGTAAAACATTTAAACGTGTTAACCCTCGCAAGGTTGCAGCCCCAGACGGCATCACCAGCCGCGTCCTCAGAGCATGCGCAGACCAGCTGGCTGGTGTGTTTACGGACATATTCAATCAACCGCTATCCCAGTCTGCTGTTCCCACATGTTTCAAGAGGGCCACCATTGTTCCTGTTCCCAAGAAAGCTAAGATAACTGAACTACACGACTACCGCCCCGTAGCACTCACTTCCGTCATCCTGAAGTACTTTGAGAGACTAGTCAAGGAACATATCACCTCCACCCTACCTGACACCCTAGACCACATATGTCAGAGTCAAGGCCCGCGGGCCACATCCGGCCCGCAAGAAGGTTTTTTACGGCCCCTGGGATGATCTTGATTTATTATTAGAACCGGCCCGCAGCAAGCCGGCAGCCCGCAGATCTTTTACACGCACCAATACTACATTTCCCACAATGCAAAGGTGACGCACCGAGCAGTAGGCTGCTTCATTTCAATATTTATTGGCACAGCAGTCGTCAGCATCACAGTAAAATTAACTTTCAGATACCCATCAAAAATGGCAAAACGGAAGGTGGATACTGAGAACCGGGGGTTTCAAACAAGGTGGGAGTCGGAGTATATGTTCACGAAGGTAGCTGGAAAACCTGTGTGTCTTCTGTGTGGAGAAAGTGTGGCGGTACTGAAAGAGTATAATCTGAGACGACATTATGAAACGAAACACGCGGACAAAAACAAGAATATGGACATGGAACAAAGGCTACAAAAGGCAGAGGAATTAAAACGAGGCCTCAAATCTCGACAGGCTCTGTTCAAAAAAGCCAAATCACAAGGCCAGGCTGCTGTCAAGGCCAGTTTTATTTTGGCAGAAGAGATCGCTAAATCAGCCCGGCCATTTACGGAGGGGGATTTCAATCAAAACTGCATGATTAAAGTTTGTGACGAAGTTTGCCCAGAAAAAAGGCAACTCTTTTTAAATGTGAGTCTGAGCAGAAACACCATTGCCGAGAGAGTAGACCAGTTGTCCATCAATCTAAAAGAGCAGCTTGTGAAAAAGGGAAAAGATTTTATTGCATATTCCTTGGCTGTGGATGAGAGCACCGACATTTCTGACATTGCCCAGTTGTCAATTTTCATCCGCGGAGTGGACTCCAACCTAAGCGTGACAGAGGAGTTTTTGGCTTTACGTCCTATGCATGGCACAACTACGGGGCATGATTTGTATGAAGAGGTGTCAAGATGTGTAAATGAGATGGAGCTGCCTTGGGAAAAACTCGTGGGTTTGACAACCGACGGAGCACCTGCGATGTGTGGACACAGGAGCGGACTGGTGGCGAAGATACGGGAAAAGATGCAAGAGGAAAACGCGACAGGTGAGCTGACAGCTTATCATTGTATCATACACCAGGAAGCGTTGTGCGGTAAAGCCTTGAAAATGGAGCATGTAATGAGCATCATCACGCGCACAGTTAACTTTATCAGAGCCAAAGGTTTGAATCACCGCCAGTTCAAGGCATTTCTGACGGAGTTAGAAACGGAGCATGGTGATTTGCCTTATCACACAGAGGTGCGATGGCTAAGCCAGGGAAAGGTGCTTCAAAGATGTTTCGAGCTTCGTGAGGAGATTTGTCTGTTCTTGGACAGCAAAGGGAAAGACACAACACAACTCCGAGACGAAATGTTTCTGTGTGAAATGGCTTTTCTGTGTGACATTACGAGTCATCTGAATGCAATAAACTTGCAGCTGCAGGGTCGGGATCGTGTCATCTCTGATATGTACAGTACAGTGAAGGCATTTAAAACCAAACTGACTCTGTGGGAGACGCAGATGCGGAAAGAAAATTTGAGCCACTTTCCCAGCTGCCAGACCATGAAAGAGAAGCTCTCTACCAGTGCGTTCCCGAGCACACAGTTGGCTGATAAAATAGGTATGCTTGCCGCTGACTTTCGACGCCGATTTGCTGACTTTGAAGCACAAAAAAGCAGGTTGGAACTGCTCGGTAACCCATTTGCTGTTGACGTGGAAAGCTCACCACCAAACCTCCAAATGGAGTTGATTGACCTCCAATGCAATGATGCACTGAGGGCAAAATATGCGGCAGTGGGTGCTGCGGAGTTCGCCCGTTTCCTCCCCGGCACAATGCCCCAGCTGCGCATCCAGGCTGCTCAAACGTTGTCTATGTTTGGCAGCACATACCTGTGTGAACAACTGTTTTCTTTGATGAACCTGAACAAAACATCACACAGAAGTCGACTTACTGCTGAACACCTCCACTCAATTCTGAGGATTTCTTCAGCTCAGAGCCTTACCCCGAACATTGATGAACTTGTGGAAAAGATGGGACACCACCAAGTATCACCCTCAACCTCAAACAAGTGAACATTACTGTGCAATCACATATTTAGAGTTTTTACTCAGTTCAAGTTTAAAAGTTAAAATTTAATATTTGTTTTCACTGCATGTTACTTCTCCTTAAACAAAGTGTTGTTTTTGATTAATAGATTTTTGCACTTTATTTTTTTGTATTTCAATCCAATTATATTTTAAAAATATTTCAGTTGAGTGGATGATAGAAAATTGCTATTATTGTTTTTTCTTTGAAGTAAATTTAGCCCACTTTTGCTAAAATAGAAAATATAGTCTACTGATGGTGCCTTGAATACCGGTTTCTTTCATTTAATGTTCATGTTATGGGGATATTTATATAAAGGAAATTTGTCTTTTGTGTCTGTTGAAAATTAAAGATTACTGACAGAGCCATAAGAAAATATTGCTTTATTTATCTGATCATATTGTAATATATTTGTTAGGTTTTCAGTAGGTTCAATTAGGTTCACTAGACTATATGCGTCATTTAAAAATTTTTCAATGAACATTCGAACAGTCCGGCCCTCGTCTTGTAGCTGATTTTTTTATTTGGCCCTCCGTCCATTTGACTTTGACACCCCTGCCCTAGACCCACTCCAATTTGCTTAACGCCCTAATAGGTCCACAGACGACGCAATCGCAGCCACACTGCACATTGCCCTAACCCATCTGGACAAGAGGAATACCTATGTGAGAATGCTGTTCATCGACTACAGCTCAGCATTTAACACCATAGTACCCTCCAAACTCGTCATCAAGCTCGAGACCCTGGGCCTCGACCCTGCCCTGTGCAACTGGGTACTGGACTTCCTGACGGGCCGCCCCCAGGTGGTGAGGGTAGGTAACAACATCTCCACCCCGCTGATCCTCAACACTGGGGCCCCACAAGGGTGCGTTCTGAGCCCTCTCCTGTACTCCCTGTTCACCCACGACTGCGTGGCCATGCACGCCTCCAACTCAATCATCAGTTTGCGGACAACACTACAGTGGTAGGCTTGATTACCAACAACGATGAGACAGCCTACAGGGAGGAGGTGAGGGCCCTCTGAGTGTGGTGTCAGGAAAATAGCCTCACACTCAACGTCAACAAAACTAAGGAGATGATTGTGGACTTCAGGAAACAGCAGAGGGAGCACCCCATTATCCACATCGACGGGACAGTAGTGGAGAGGGTAGTAAGTTCCTCGGCGTAGACATCACGGACAAACTGAATTGGTCCCCCCACACAGACAGCATTGTGAAGAATCCGCAGCAGCGCCTCTTCAACCTCAGGGGGCTGAAAAAATTCAGCTTGTCACCAAAAGCACTCACAAACTTCTACAGATGCAGAATCGAGAGCATCCTGTCGGGCTGTATCACCGCCTGGTACGGCAACTGCTCCGCCCACAACCGTAAGGCTCTCCAGAGGGTAATGAGGTCTGCACAACGCATCACTGGGGGACAACTACCTGCCCTCCAGGACACCTACACCACCCGATGTCGCAGGAAGGCCATAAAGATCATCAAGGACAACAACCACCCGAGCCACTGCCTGTTCACCCCGCTATCATCCAGAAGGCGAGGTCAATACAGGTGCATCAAAGCAGGGACCGAGAGACTGAAAAACAGCTTCTATCTCAAGGCGATCAGACTGTTAACTTCTTGAGAATACTTGACACGCAGACGTCCCAAGTATGCCCCTGGAAATGCAAATGCGCTACGCTAAATGCTAAATGTACTCGTTACAACTCAATCTTTGATCAAAATTCACAAGCAGGGTATTGAATTAAAGCTACACTCGTTGTGAACCTAGCCAGCAAGTCAGATTTTTAAAATGCTTTTCGGCGAAAGCATCAGAAGCTATTATCTGATAGCATGCACCCCCCAAAATGCCAGCTCGACACGTAAACAACAGATTTTGCGATAGCCGGCGCTACCCAAAACGCAGAAATAAAATATAAAACATTCATTACCTTAGACGAGCTTCTTTCTTGGCACTCCTATATGCCCCATAAACATCACTATTGGGTCTTTTTTTCGTTTAAATCGGTCCATATATACCCAAAATAGCTTTGTATGGAAGTTGTGTCATTCAGAAAAAATCATCGTTTTTAAACGCTGCGTAATTTTTTTTAATTAAAAAAGTCGACGATAAACTTTCACAAAACACTTCGAAATCCTTTTCTAATCCAACTTTAGGTATTAGTAAACGTTTATAATCTATCAAAATGATTACAGGGCGATGTCTCTTCAATAGGTCCTCACTTCAAAAACAATGCCATCTGATCTCTCCTTAAACTGCATCCGGGTGAAGACTGGGAAACTGGAGGTCAGACAGATGTATTTTCCAACAATTAATTCAATTGAAAATTAGTACGGAATTTGTATGAGGTGCAGGCAGATTCCCATTAAATTCTGTTCTCTTTTAACAACTGGTGGAAGTGACTTATGGAAATTATTTTTTTGCTTTCAGAGAGCAGTTTTTCTTGCGTTTTTCAATGAAACACACGATCTGTTATAGTCACAGCCGTGATTTAACCAGTTTTATAAACTTCAGAGTGTTTTCTATCCACACATACTAATCATATGCATATACTATATTCCTGGCATGAGTAGCAGGACGCTGAAAAGTTGCGCGATTTTTAACAGAATTTTCAAAAAAGGTGGGGGTAGAAGTAAGAGGTTTTAAACAGCCACCACTAACTTTGAGTGGCTGCTGCCAAAATACTGATTCAACTCCAGCCACTTTAATAATGGAAATGGATGGAAATGGATGAAAAAAATGTATCACTAGCCACTTTAAACAATGCCACTTAATATAATGTCACACCCTACATTACTCACCTCGTATGTATATGCTGTACTCGATACCATCTACTGCATCTTGCCTATGTCGTTCTGTACCATCACTCATTCATATATCTTTATGTACATATTCTTTATCCCTTGGTAGTAGTTGTTGAATTGTAAAGTTAGATTACTCGTTGGTTATTACTGCATTGTCGGAACTAGAAGCGCAAGCATTTCGCTACACTCACATTAACGTCTGCTAACCATGTGTATGTGACAAATAAAATTTGATGTGATTTGATTGCTATTGCTTTTTGCCCCCATGCAGCCTTTTTAATTGTATTTTTTAATAATCACTGTATGTCTAATAAACTGCAGCGATTTTAGCATGCAAATCTTGGTGGGGCACACTCAACATTATATATATATTTTAACAGATGTGGTTTCTACTGACAAATGAGATGTAAAAACTATGGCATAAGGGAACGATGAGCAGATAAGAGGCAATCCGTAATTTCCATTAAGACATTAATGAGCGAGCTAAGATGGACGTAGTCAATATAACTATTTGTTCAGCACCTTTGGAATGTACAGCGACAGAATTCAGAACATGGGCCGTCAAGTGGAACATGGGTCTTCAAGTCCATCCACTTACACAGGCGTGGCATATCAAGAAGCTGATTAAACAGCATGATCATTACACAGGTGCAGCTTGTGCTGGGAACAATAAAAGGCCACTCTAAAATGTGCAGTTTTGTCATTCCACAGATGTCTCAAGTTTTTAGGGAGGGTGCAATTGCCATGCTGACTACAGGAATGTCCACCAGAGCTGTTGCCAGATAATTTCAATGTTAATTTCTCTATCATAAGTCACCTCCAACATAATTTTAGAGAATTTGGCAGTTCAACCAGCCTCACAACTGAAGACCGCGTGTAACCACACCAGCCCAGGATCTCCACAACCGGCTTCCTCATGGCCGTATAAACACAATGGGACCACACAGCCGTCATACCGCTCAGGAAGGAGATGCGTTCTGTCTCGTAGAGATAAACATACTTTGGTGCGAAAAGTGCAAATCAATCCCAGAACAACAGCAAAGGACCTTGTGAAGATGCTGGAGGAAACAGGTACAAAAGTATCTATATCCACAGTAAAACATTCATACTTTTTGGAGAAATGTCCTCTGGTCAGATGAAACAATAATAGAACTGTTTGGCCATAATGACCATCGTTATGTAAAAAGGGAGAGGCTTGCAAGCCGAAGAACACCATCCAACCGTGAAGCACGGGGGTGGCAGCATCATGTTGTGGGGGTGCTTTGCTGCAGGAGGGACTGGTGCACTTCACAAAATACATGGCATCATGAGGAAAGATGATGATGTGGGTATATTGAAGCAACATCTCAAGACATCAGTTAAGCTTGGTCGCAAATGGGTCTTCCAAATGGACAATGACCCCAAGCATACTTCCAAAGTTGTGGCAAAATGGCTTAAGGACAACAAAGTCAAGGTATTGGAGTGGCCATCACAAAGCCCTGACCTCAATCCCACAGAAAATTTGTGGGCAGAACTGAAAAGCATGTGCGAGCAAGGAGGCCTACAAACCTGACCCAGTTACACCAGCTCTGTCAGGAGGAATGGGACAAAATTCAGCCAACTTATTGTGGGAAGCTTGTGGAAGGCTACCTGAAACATTTGACCCAAGTTAAACCATTTAAAGGCAATACTAATTGAGTGTATGTAAACTTCTGACCTACTGGGAATGTGATGAAAGAAATAAAAGTTGAAATAAATAATTCTCTCTAATATTATTCTGAGATTTCACATTCTTCAAATAAAGTGGTGATCCTAACTGACCTGAAACAGGGAATTTTTACTAGGATTAAATGTCAGGAATTGTGAAAAACTGAGTTTAAATCTACTTGGCTAAGGTGTATGTAAACTTCCGACTTCAACTGTACTTTGTTTTGTTATATGTTTTGCATTGTATTATGTAGTGTATTATGTAGTGTGCTATTTTAGGTAATCTATTTGTTGTGTTTTGTTTCCTGTTTGAACCCCAGGAAGAGTCGCCACTGCCTTGGCATCAGCTAATTGGGAATCCAAATAAAATATAAAATACACACACACATCATACTCACAAAAGCTATAACTGCAACTACACATTAAACCATATGAGTTCACATGATAAAGATGGTTATGGCTTTGTGCAGAGTTGAAGGAATGACTGAGAGAGATAGACAGAGACCAGAGGTCTAGAAAGTGTGGGTGTGCCTGTATGCCACTGCCTTCCACTGCAGGCATGAGGTAATGTCAGCCTTTGACGTCAAACTGTGGAGCCAGTCTAGCACACCCTAAAAGAATAATAACACATCCCTCTCCTTTAACACCTCTCCATCCCTGACTCCTCCACTCTTCCTCCGCCCTGACTTTCAAAAATAAAAAAATACACAGAGTACCAGTCTACCCTCATCTTCTTCTTCATTTTCACTCTCAGCCCTCTCCCCCATCTTCTCTTTCCTCTTTCCTCTCCTCTTATTCATCACTTTCTGTGTTGCTACGTGCAGGTGAATATTTTGGAGACAGACACTCTCTTATCAAATAAATACTTGATTCATTTTGGGTCCGCGAGCTCGCTGATTTGCTGAGCTGGTCCGTAATGCTGTTATATATTTTTTGTCATAGTTGCAAGAACTGATTATTTGAAGACAATAGATTGGCACCTGTTTCAGAGGTATGATTGTAAATGGTCTGTGAACTGCCTCTTGAAAAGACGGAAAGAGGAAAAGCAGAGAATAAAATAGTCAGATAAAATTGGCCAAACTCAGGCCAGACTGAGTATGTCATCACCTTCCACACTAAAAGTGCACTCTATAAAACTAGTCCATTCAAATCCCCATAAGACCCTAACATAAACTCAATTGCTAGAAACATTTACAGTCTCAAAATGCAGTTTTGTGATATGTTTATAACACGCATGCCATCGCTCCCTCTCTCCCTCTCTCCCTCACACACACACACACACACACACACACACACACACACACACACACACACACACACACACACACACACACACACACACACACACACACACACACACACACACACACTGAAACACTCCCAGCAGACACTCAAATCTTTCCTAAAATCCCCTGGCAACCCAACAACAGAGACTCATAATTCCAGACTGCCAGCACTATCTCCTGCACATTTTGATTATTTAATGGTAGAGGGTAATCATCATAATCTGATTTGGCCGTGACAGCTTAGTTCCTCAGAATTTCCTGCACAGTCTACCCGCCTTTGGGTGGTCACAGTCCAATCCCCTCCAACACAAATCCCACACACACCACCCACCACCCTCACACACACTTTGCATAATGAGAATGCTGGCAACCAAAAAGAAACTAGCTCCAATTTCCTGCTAAACCTGGAACTTTCCTCAGTAAGTGCGAAGATCTCTCTGCCTCCGTATATTTCTCACTGGCCTCCAAGGAACACATGCGGGGCTAAACAAAATGGAGATAAGTGCAGTGAAAAGCCCCCCAAACCGGAGCTCGTCTTAATCTTTTAGTGCTTAATAAAATTGCCCGCATAAAATAGGACAGTTATTCTTCCGAAAGCATCCATAATAAGTGGGGGTTTGAAAAGACGACACTCGAGCTGAACCGAAATTATATTATGAATTCAATTTGAGGGTGTTCATGATATCCATTAGACTCTGTTGTTGTTTTTGTTGGAGCCTGACAGCCATTCATAACGAGAGAAACCTATTTGGAAGGCCTCAAAGATATTCAATTCAGTCTAGTTCCCAGAAGTTGGCCCGTTGAATGCTTTGCTTGGTATCGAGCTGTTTTCCCATTTATCCCCCCCCTGTTGTTATGGTAGCCCCAGTGTGTGACAGCTTCTGTAACCGACAGTCACCGACAGTATGACCTGAGTCTGACCTTGCCTCGGCTCCAGACAAAATGTTGCTTCGTAGACTGTGAGAGATGCCTGATTGGTGATGTCATTTGGACTATTTCCTGTGTTCAGTTAGGTCACAACAACACAAACAAACAAAAGTTGTTGTTTTCTGGTGAAGAGCAGGATGCCTTTGATGAATTTGTGTTGCCAATTGCAAAAGGACATACAAGAGAAACATGCAAATAAAAAGGGACATTTTGAAATGTGACATTGTAGAAAACAGCCAAAGATTGGGGAAAGTTAGAAACAACTACTGGTATCAAATAACATAAAATACAATTCTATTAGTCACATGCACCGAATACAACAGGTATAGATAGACCTTACAGTGAAATGCTTACTTATGAGCCCCTAACCAAAAATGCAGTTTAAAAAAAAATATGAGTAAGAATAAGGAATAAAAGTAACAAGTAATTAAAGAGCAGCAGCAAAATAAACAACAGCGAGACTATATACAGGGGGATACCGGTACAGAGTCAATGTGCGGGGGCACCGGTTAGTTGAGGTATGTACATGTAGGTAGAGTTATTAAAGTGACTATGCATAGATGATAACAACAGAGAGTAGCAGCAGTGTAAAATGGGAGGGGGGGCAATGCAAATAGTCTGGGTAGCCATTTGATTAGCTGCTCAGGAGTCTTATGGCTTGTGGTAGAAGTTGTTTAGAATTCTCTTGGACCTAGACTTGGTGCTCTGTTAGCGCTTGCCGTGCGGAAGCAGAGAGAACAGTCTATGACTAGGGTGGCTGGAGTCTTTGACAATTTTAAGGGCCTTCCTCTGAAGAGGTCCTGGATGGCAGAAAGCAGTTGCCGTACCAGTCATGCTCTCAACGGTGCATCTGATGACCCATGCCAAATCTTTTCATTCTACTAAGGGGGAATAGGTTTTGTCGTGCCCTCTTCATGACTGTCATGGTGTGCTTGGACCATGTTAGTTTGTTGGTGATGTGGACACCAAGGAACTTGAAGCTCTCAACCTGCTCCACTACAGCCCCGTCGATGAGAATGGGGACGTGCTCGGTGCTCCTTTTCCTGTAGTCAACAATCATCTCCTTTGTCTTGATCACGTTGAGGGAAAGGTTGTTATCTGGCACCACATGGCCTGGTCTCTGACCTCCTCCCTATAGGCTTTCTCGTCGTAGTCGGTGATCAGGCAAACAGACACTGTTGTGTCATCGGAAAACTTAATGATGGTGTTGGAGTCGTGCCTGGCCGTGCAGTCATGAGTGAACAGGGAGTACAGGAGGGGACTGAGCACTCACCCCTTAGGTGCCCCTGTGTTGTGGATCAGCATGGCGGATGTGTTGATATCTACCCTTACCACCTGGGGTTGGCCCGTCAGGAAGTCCAGGATCCAGTTGCAGAGGAAGGTGTTTAGTCCCAGGGTCCTTAGCTTATTGATGAGCTTTGAGGTCACTATGGTGTTGAACGCTGAGCTGTAGTCAATGAACAGCATTCTCACATAGGTGTTCTATGCTCACATGATAATGATGTAGTATGATTGTGTGGTGATATGATTATGATGTGATTAGTAATGTACTTTGCTGACCTTAGAAGCTCTAGGATATTTAGGACTGTCTGGATTCCCGAAAAAACAAACATCTCATGTCATGAGACTTGTAATTTACTGAATGCAAATCCAAGAACAATCCTTCATTCATTAGATAGAGAAATGTATTCATCCAACAGCTATGAATCATAAAGCCTAAATGAAAACTTTGATTATTCAAGTGCCCCATTTATTTATCCCATGTATTATACAAGCTTAACAAGGAATGACTGAACATAAAGTATCTCTTGTCTCCTTTTCAGTGGCCGTACTGATACTTATTACACGTTGGTAAATCAAGGCAAAAAAATGACTTTAATCATTTATATAAATTCTGTTGTTCCACAAGCCTATGTAATATCTAAAATAATCCTTTGCTTTTCTATGTTCTCAAATGTCATGGGGGGAAGGAGGATAAGAGTGTTAGTCTGCTGGTGTGTGATTTCATGTCACATTGCAAGACTCTCTAAACGGTTATGAATGACATGAATAGGTTTCAGCTCCGACAATGTAATTGGTAAGTGACAGTAGGATATTGGGGCAAGCATCCCGGAGTCACCTCTTTACTGTTGACGTTAAGACTGTATTTTGCGGGTACTATTTAATGAAGTTGCCAGTTGAGGACTTGTGAGGCATCTGTTTCTCAAACTAGACACTCTAATGTACTTGCCCTCTTGCTCAGTTGTGCACTGGGGCCTCCCCTCCTCTTTCTATTCTGGTTAGAGCCAGTTTGTGCTGTTCTGTGAAAGGAGTAGTACACAGCGTTGTACGAGATCTTCAGTTTCTTGGCAATTTCTCTTTCAGAAGAAAGAGTCTTTGTTTCTGGCCATTTTGAGCCTGTCATCGAACCCACAAATGCTGATGCTCCAGATACTCAGCTTGTCTAAAGAAGGCCAGTTTTATTGCTTCTTTAATCAGGACAACAGTTTTCAGCTGTGCTAACATAATTGCAAAAGGGCTTTCTAATGATCAATTAGCCTATCAAAATGATAAACTTGGATTAGCTAACAAGGCGTTCCATTGGAACACAGGAGTGATGGTTGCTGATAATGGGCCTCTGTACGCCTATGTAAATATTCCATTAAAAAATCAGCTGTTTCCAGCAACAATAGTCGTCTACAATGTATTTCAGATAAGTTTTATGTCATTTTAATTTACAAACAATTTGCTTTTCCTTCAAAAACAAGGACATTTCTAAGTGATCCCAAACTTTTGAAAGGTAGTGTATATGTATATGGGGGATAAAAAATTATGGAGACAATTACATTGATATAACCACAATCTAACTGCAATATTAAATCTTACCCCACAAAAAGAGACATACATTTACCTTAGGGGAAGCCAGCATCCAAACAGTGCGCTGTGCACCTGCCAACTTTCCTTTTTAATTAGCCGAAACCAGAGATCTGTATATAATGACTAGATGCTCATGTCTCTGCCCTAAGAATGTGAGTCATGTCCCGAAGGCGGGAATGTAGGCGACAAGCTTAGGTCTGCATATTATGCCGATAAAAACGCATAGGGCTTATTCAGTACAGATTGGATGCTTTATCTGAAATGTATCCATCTTTCAGTCGGCAATCATCATATTTTATATGGACAGGCAAGGAGGTACGGTAGGGCGGACCAGGCCCTCTAGGGCCCGCCCATAGGTACGGTCCTTCCTGTCACCCAGTACAGGAACAAAATAAACTTCTACCTGCTCAGCACACTTCCATTTATTTGGGGATTCAAAGAAGTAATGGATGGGATTTCTCAGAGAAGATACATGGTAAAGATGCTCCTGATGGAACAGTTAAAAATCTTGCTGATGACATGGTAAAAATGCCAGTGCTTCTAACTTTATATTGAATGCAGAATGAGTGTTAAGCACATCTTTGTTGCTGAGGCAAACTTTTATGATCATCCAATGTGGAATCTCACAGTACATCATTCGGTGTCACGGTCAGGCAGTGTAAGATAGATTTCTGATGTATTTTTTTTTATCCGTTATTTTACCAGGGAAGTTGACTGAGAACACTTCCTCATTTACAGCCATGACCTGGGGAATAGTTTCAGGAGAGAGGAGGGGGTTGAAAGAGCCAATTGTAAACTGGGTATTATTAGGTGACCGTGATGGTTTGAGAGCCAGATTGGGAATTTAGCCAGGACACCACCTTACAATAAGATAAAATCTTTAATGACCTCAGAGAGTCAGGACACCCATTTAACATCCCATCCAAATGATGGCCCCCTACACAGGGCACTGCCCTGGGATATTTTTTTAGAGCAAGTGAAAGAGTGCCTCCTACTGGCCCTCCAACCAATTCCAGCAGCATCTGGTCTCCCATCCAGGCACTGACCAGGACCAACCCTGCTTAGCTTCAGAAGCAAGCCAGGGGTGGTATGCAGAGTGGTATTACATCATTCAGTTTTGTGGAGTTGACAATAATAATCTTAACTCCTTTTTGTAGACATTTTCCAGCTTCTGTCACTTTTCAGTGTGAAGTTTTGGGTGATGAACATCAACAAATGAGTCCACGTCAGTAGAAGAGCCCAAATCTGTGACATTAATTGTACTTTTTTTTTTTTTTTTTTTTTTTTTTGCAGTACATGTTTGTTGAGAGCAAACTATGAATATCTATAAACAACTGGTTGCTAATAATGGTAGATAATCAAATAATTCGAATAATCAAATAATTTACATTTTTCATTGGAGAAATCATATTGGTGAATAAAACCTCTTGAAATATACACAATAATCACATGATGATAGAAAGAGCTTTAATTAACATTCTTTTTTTTAAACCCTTATCCGTAACTGAACCACAAAGAAGTGAAGGATAAAATTATGCTTCAAATGAAAACCGAGATGACTGCATTAAAATATAGACTGGCTACATGGGCCTCCTGTATTTAGGCTATTTAAATCATATTGAAATCAATTTCATGTTTAATCAATTAATATCTATTTTGTGACGAGGCTACTGTCTAATTTTTTGCCTCAATGTAAAATCAAATTCAGTTTTATTGGTCGCATACACATTTTGCAGATGTTATTGCAGGTGCAGAGAAATCCTTATGTTTCTAGCACCAACGGTGGAGTAATACAACAAAATACAAATAAAGGATGTAAGAAATATCAGAATGAGGAATGTCAGAGTCCAGAATATAATCATCACTACTCAGGATAGGACCCAGATGCAGACAGTTCGAATAATATATATTATTAATTAAACAAGGGGCAGGCAAACAACAGGTCAAGGGCAGGCAATGGTCAGTAATCCAGGACAGTGTAAAAGGCTGGCTCAGGTTCAGTGATCAAAACTGGGACAACTAGAAACGGGCTCAAGAAAAACAGGAGTATGAAAAACATGATGGTAGGTTTGACAAGACAATACAAACTGGCAACAGACAAACAGAGAAAATAGGTATAAATAAACACGGGATAATGGGGAAGATGGTCGACACCTGGAGGGGGGTGGAGACAAGCACAAAGACAGGTGAAACAGATCAGGGTGTGATAAAATGTATATGATATTGTGTATGGACAATATATGAATATAAAGGGTGTGTGCAGCAATAGTTATATAGGATGAGCCTTTACTAGAATAGAGTATATTCGGAAAGTATTCAGACACCTTGACTTTTTCCACATTTTGTTACAGCCTTATTCTAAAAGGATTCAATAGTTTTTCCTCAATCTACACACAATACCCCATAATAACAAAGCAAAAACATGTTATCAATTTTAGCACATTTATTTCAAATAAAAAATGGAAATATCACATTTACATAAGTATTCAGACCCTTTACTCAGTACTTTGTGGAAGCACCTATGGCAGCGATGACAAAGTATATTTGGGTATGACGCTACAAGCTTGGCACACCTGTATTTGGGAAGTTTCTTTCATTCTTCTCTGCAGCCACTCCTGCTTTGTCTTGGCTGTGTGCTTAGGGTCGTTTTCCTGTTGGAAGGTTAATCTTCCACCCAGGCTGAGGACCTGAGCGCTCTGGAGCAGGTTTTCATCAAGGATGTATCTGTACTTTGCTCTGTTCATCTTTCTCTCGATCCTGACTCGTCTCCCAGACCGTGCCGCTGAAAAACATCCGCAGAGCATGATGCTGCCACCAACATGCTTCCTAGTAGGGATGGTGCCAGGTTTCCGCCAGACGTGACGCTTGGCATTCAGGCCAAATAGTTAAATCTTTGTTTCATCAGACCAGAAAATCTTGTTTCTCATGGTCTGAGTCCTTTAGGTGCCTTTTGGCAAACAGCAAGTGGGCTGTCATATGCCTTTTACTGAGGTGTGGCTTCCGTCTGGCCACTCTACCATAAAGACCTGATTGGTGGAGTGCTGCAGAGATGGTTGTACTTCTGGAAGGTTCTCCCATCTCCACAGAGGAATTCTGGTGCTCTTTCAGAGTGACAATCGGGTTCTTGGTCACCTCCCTGACAAAGGCCCTTCTCCCCCGAGTGACTCAGTTTGGCCGGGCGGCCAGCTCTAGGAAGAGTCTTGGTGGTTCCAAACTTCTTCCATTTAAGAATGATGGAGGCCACTGTGTTCTTGGGGACCTTCAATGCTGCAGAAATGTTTTGGTACCCTTCCCCAGATCTGTGCCTCAACACAATCCTTCAACCTCATGGCTTGGTTTTTGCTCTGACATGCACTGTCAACTGTGGGACCTTATATATACAGGTGTATGCCTTTAAATCACATCCAATCAATTGAATTTACCACAGGTGGACTCCAATCAAGTTTTAGAAACTTCTCAAGGATGATCAATGGAAACAGGATGCACCTGAGCTCAATTGCGAGTCTCATAGTAAAGGGTCTGAATACTTATGTAAATAAGGTATTTCTGTTTTTTATTTTTAATACATTTGCACACACAAAAATGTACCTGTTTTCACTTTGTCATTATGGGGTATTGTGTATAGATTGATGAGGAACATTTTTTATTTCATCCATTTTAGAAGGCTGTAACGTAACAAAATGTGGAAAAAGTCAAGGTGTCTGAATACTTTACGAATGCACTGTACATATGAAGTGGGTAAAACTGTATGTAAACATTATTAAATTGACCCGTGTTCAATGACTATGTACATAAGGCAGCAGTCTCTAAGGTTTATGGTAGAGCACCGACTGGTAGCCGGCTAGTAACAGTGGCTAAGTCAGAGCAGGGTACTGGCCGGTGTCTAGCTATTGGTGACTATTTAAAAAGCGGATAGCCTGGAGATAGAAGCTGTTTTTCAGTCTCTCAGTCCCAGCTTTGATGCACCTTTACTGTCTCAGCCTTTTAGATGGTAGCAGGTTGAACCGGCCGTGGCTCGGGTGGCTGTGAGGGTCTTCAGGTGTAAGTGTTTCGTGGTGTGACAACATGTGCGCAATTTGTGCCCAATCTGTGAATTTGTGTATTATTATTGGGTAAGCATAATAAGAGGCTTCAACAGCCTATTTGCAGCCATAGGTTATAATATCGCTCTAGGAGCTGATCAGTATTGTGGAATTATTGAAGGTAAGTTTTGAATGGAGAAAGCTGATCTGAGAGCAGCTCTGCATTTCTTTCAGTATCGACACACTTAGCAAACATTCCCTCTACGTGCTTGGGAAACACTCTTAAAAAGTTGTTCAGAAGGGTAAGAGTATAAGTTTTGATCAAGAGAGACCTTCAGAAAATATGTAACATAAAAATATGTACTTTAAGGAAGGGGAAATCTTATAGTTTGTCATTTTAATTGTACTATATTTAGAAAGCATATAAGCCATTTCAAGTCTTATTCATACAGTTTTGTTGAATAGGTATTACATCATGAAATATTTTCATATTTTTATCATTGTACTGTGTACTTGAGCTTGTGTCCTCAAAAGTGACGATAGCTCTAAATATTTTTACCAGAAAGGTGAATATGCAGTATTAGTGTCACGCCCTGAACTTAGTATTCTTTGTTTTCTTTATTATTTTGGTTAGGTCAGCGTGTGACATGGGTGAAATGTGTGTTTTTGTCAAATTCTAGGGTGTTTGTACTGTCTAGTGGTTTTTGTATATTTATGGGCTTGTTTTCATCTAGGTGTTTATGTTGGTCTATGGTTGCCTAGATTGGTTCTCAATTAGAGGCAGGTGTTTATCGTTGTCTCTGATTGGGAACCATATTTAGGCAGGCATCTTTTTGGGGGGTATTTCGTGGGTTATTGTCTATGTGTAGTTGACTGTGTCTGCACTCGTTATCATAGCGTCACGGTTGTTTTTGTTTAAGTGTTCTTCGTATTCTTCATTAAATAAAGAAGAATGTATTCTAACCACGCTGCGCTTTGGTCTACTCCATACGACGATCGTGACAATTAGTAGTTATTGTTTATGGCCCTCTCATTTTAAATAATACCTTTTGAGATTACATATATTACATTTTATACTGAACAAAAATATAAATGCAAAATGTAAAATATTTTCCGTTACAGTTCATATAAGGAAATCAGTCAATTGAAATAAATGCATTAGGCCCTAATCTATGGATTTCAAATGACCAGTAATACAGATATGCATCTGTTGGTCACAGACCACCATTTGCCACATGCGGTGTGACACATCTCATTCGCATAGAGTTGATCAGTATGTTGATTGTGGCCTGTGGAATGTTGTCCCACTCCTCTTCAATGACTGTTCAAAGTTGCTGGATATTGACGTGAACTGGAACACACTGTCATACACGTTGATCCAGAGCATCCCAAACATGCTCAATGGGTGACATGTCTGGTGAGTATGCAGGCCATGGAAGAACTGGGACATTTTGAGCTTCCAGGAATGGTGTACAGATCCTTGCGACATGGTGCCGTGCATGATCATGCTGAAACATGAGGTGATGGCGGAGGAGGAATGGCACCTCAACGGGCCTCAGGATCTCATCACGGTATCTCTGTGCATTCAAATGGCCAACGATAAAATGCAATTGCGTTCGTTGTCTGTAGCTTATGCCTTCCCATAACCCCACCACCACCACCATGGGGCACCCTGTTTACAACATTGACATCATTAAACCGCTCGCCCATACATGTGGTCTGCGGTTGTGAGGCCGGTTGGATGTACTGCCAAAATCTCTAAAACAACATTGGAGCCGGCCTATGGTAGAGAAATTAACATTACATTCTCTGGCAACAGCTCTGGGGGACATTCCTGTAGTCAGCATGCCAATTGCACGCTCCCTCAAAACTTGAGACATCTGTAGTATTGTGTTTTATGACAAAACTGCACATTTTAGAGTGGCCTTTTATTGTCCCCAGATTCTTGATATGTCACACCTGTCAGATGGATGGATTATCTTGGCAAATGAGAAATGCTCACACAGTTGATAATTATAATAATTTAAATGCTAATCCTTTGCACATGAACGCTCACTCAATCGGGAATAATTGCAATCAATATATATATTTACACTCAGTGTGTCATCGTGATCTCTGTTGGAATCGTCCTTTTCTGTTGGAAATTTCATCCGTGATTCTCTCTGCGTCCCTGGAGTCTTTGGTTAGAACGATTACATTCAGAAATGTTCTTATAGAATAGATGTTTCGGCGGTTGTCGGTCTTCACATTCAATGCTATGTAATTCCTAGCTGTAGACTAGTAATTAGTATCAAAGATTTGCTCTTATTCTGTCGGTATCAATAGTTTAACCACGTGATATGGTTAGGAATTCAGCAACCGAGGAATGCATGGTCTCTACTCAAACCATAACCCTCTCGGTAATCAAGGTACGCTTGGTCTAAAATGTACTTCTCTAGGTGTTTTTTTTATTCGGAACAGCAGAGAAGGCTGTCCCATGACGCCAAATCAATGGGGCGGGCCAATGACTTAGTTAACTTTAAAGGTAATTAGATTCTCTTTCATGAACCTTTTGTGACTAGGGGGCAGTATTTTCATAACGTTCCCGTAGTAAATGGGATATTTTGTCAGGACACGATGCTAGAATATGCATATAATTGACAGCTTAGGATAGAAAACACTCTAAAGTTTCCAAAACTGTAAAAATATTGTCTGTGAGTATAACAGAACTGATGTTGCAGGCGAAAGCCTGGGAATAATCCAAACAGGAAGGGACTCTTATTTAGAAGGCTCTGCATTCCTATGCGTCCCTAATGAGCAGTGAATGGGCTATCAACCAGATTACTTTTTCTATGGCTTCCCTAATGTGTCTAGTGTCACAATACATAGTTTCAGGCTTTTATTTGGAAAAATGAGCCTGAACGTCAACATTGCGTCAATGGTCAGCTGAAGTCTCTCATAGTGTTTGGTGCGTAAAGGACAAATGCGGCCATTGTTTCTCTCTCTCCTACTAAGAAGCCACCAGTCCTGGTTGATATATTATCGAATAGATATTTGAAAAACACCTTGAGGATTGATTATAAAACAACGTTTGTCATGTTTCTGTCAATATTATGGAGCTAATTTGGAATATTTTTCGCCGTTTTCGTGACTGCAACTTCCGGGCGATTTCTCAGCCAAACGTGAAGAACAAACGGAGCTATTTCGCCTACAAAAATAATATTTTGGGAAAAAGGAACATTTGCTATCTAACTGGGAGCCTCGTGAGTGAAAACATCCGAAGCTCATCAAAGGTAAACAATTTAATTTGATTGCTTTTCTGATTTCCGTGACCAAGTTACCTGCTGCTAGCTGGACAAAATGCTATGCTAGGCTATCGATAAACTTACACAAATGCTTGTCTAGCTTTGGCTGTAAAGCATATTTAGAAAATCTGAGATGACAGGGTGATTAACAAAAGGCTAAGCTGTGTCTCAATATATTTCATTTGTGATTTTCATATTTTCTAGGAATATTTATGTCTGTTGCGTTATGCTAATTAGTGTCAGATGATGACAACGGTCCCGTTCACGGGATGGGGTGTCACTAGAGGTTAAACAGTTTAAAATCACATGACATAATGTGACAAATAGTTTAATCTTTACTCATTCATTTTATACAATAATTAGATGCAAGTCTCATAACGAAGACTCTTGTATAAACAGAGTTATGGTAATGTGCTGTATTGTCTCTCAATGAGGTCACAAACTTTAAACTAAATGGCTATTGGTTACACAAAACATGGATATTGTTCAGTTCTCAAGTTCTGTGAGGTAGAAGAAGTTCCTTTGTTCTACTGTGAACCTTTCTCTCTCTAGGCAGGGTAGCCAAGTGGTTAGAGCGTTGAACTAGTAACCGGAAGGTTGCAAGTTCAAACCCCCGAGCTGACAAGGTACAAATCTGTGGTTCTGCCCCTGAACAGGCAGTTAACCCATTGTTCCTAGGCAGTCATTGAAAATAGGAATTTGTTCTTAACTGATTTGCCTAGTTAAATAAAGGTAAAAAAATATATATAAAAATACTGCATGAGGGAGAGAGTCTCCTCCAGGAATTTACGACCTGAGATAACAGAACATGGGTGTAAGGGGGAAAGCGGGGGAAGGCACTCACTATAACCAAAGGGGGCCACGTCATGATACCACAAACACGTTTTTCCCCCTCGGACATCAGATTCACAAGAGGGTATAAGCCCCCATCGTAGGGCAAGTCAATCTTATTTTCCTACAGAACTCCATATCCATGAGGATCGAGTCCCGAAACTCTTCAATTGGCTTCCTTTCATCATCTATTTAATACAAAAAACATGTTTATGCAACTATCAAGTCAGTTTAGATCATAGTTTTTTTAGGGCAGTTTATAAGGCAAACCAACCCCTAGACCAGTAGTTCCCAAACTTTTTTACTCAGGCCTTCCTTTCATCATTTGGGATCTTTTTGTTTTTTGTCATTTTGAAGATGGGCTGAGAGGGAACTTCCCTCTGGTAGGGGTGGGATGGCAAAGAGGCCAAAGGTGGCAGAACGGAGTACTCAGATTGGGGTGTAGTGTTTGAGCAGAGCCTGAAGGTAGTTATTTTGCTGCTCCGTAGGCAAGTACCATGGTCTTGGTTTCACCCTTTCACCCACCTTTTACTGTGCACAGAAAATGTCACATTTATTGACTTAAACTGCTTCTCTCCCTTATCCTTTTAGTCAGACTATGAGCAGAAGCTTTGAACTTTGCTTATGGAATAGATATTCATTCTTACTTAATGAAATGTTAGGTATGTCATGTTCACCAAAATCTCCATGACTGATTCCAGTGTAGCACAAGACCGTACTTATACTATTCCAATTCTGATAAGAGTGGATCCCGCTCCCTCTCATTCTCTCCTCTGTTTACTAATGACATTTTTCATTCATTCTATGTCTCGCTTGCCCTATTTCTTCTCTCGAATTGGCTCTCTTTCATTCTCTGTCAGTCTACCTCTGTATGTGTTGCTCTCCCGCAATCGCTGCTCCCCTCTCCCTTTCATTTAGCATAACCATCTGTCTAGACAGTAACCTCTGCAGACAGATCAACAAGCATACCTGAGAGAGCTGGTTTGTTTGTGTTATCAGACAGATGGGACTCTGAATGCATTATTATGCACTTTTATTTGCAAAATAAACTTAATTTATCCCGCTAAGATCTTCATAAGCCAATGCAACCTTGTTTCTGTCTGCATTTTGACACGCAATTTGGAAGGTATGTCTGGACATTCCACTTGTTGTTTGTTACAGTATGTCTGAGATAAAACTGACAGAAGAAAGTGTTCAGTTAAATAGTTGGCCACCAGCATCTTTAGACTTTTGGAGGTGGAGGGGACACATAGCCCATAAACTTGCCCAAGAATTGTGGAGAGAAGGGGTTGGAACTGTCAAAGAGGATCTGCCCTGGTTCCACCACTCTCACTATTTTTTTATTTAACATTTATTTAACTAGGCAAGTCAGTTAAGAACAAATTCTTATTTATAATGACGGTCTACCAAATGGCAAATGGCCTTCTGCGGGGACGGGGGCTGGGATTAAAATATAGGACAAGACACATATCACGACAAGACAGAAAACACAACACTACATAAAGAGAGACCTAAGACAACAACATAGCATGCAGCAACACAACATAACAACAACATGGCAGCAACACAAAACATGGTACAAACATTATTGGGCACAGACAACAGCACAAGGGGCAAGAAGGTAGAGACAACAATACATCACGCAAAGCAGACAACTGTCAGTAAGAGTATCCATGATTGAGTCTTTGAATGAAGAAATTGAGATAAAACGGTCTAGTTTGAGTGTTTGTTGCAGCTTGTTCCAGGTGCTAGCTGCAGCGAACTGAAAAGATGAGTAACCCAGGGATGTGTGTGCTTTGGGGACCTTTTACAGAATGTGACTGTCAGAACAGGTGTTGTATGTGGAGGGTGAGAGCTGCAGTAGATATCTCAGATAGAGGGGAGTAAGGCCTAAGAGGGTTTTATAAATAAGCATCAACCAGTGGGTATTACGACGGGTATACAGTGATGACCAGTTTACAGAAGACTATAGAGTGCATTGGTGGCAAATCTGATGGCCGCATGGTAAAGAACATCTAGCCGCTCGAGAGCACCCTTCCCTGCCAATCTATAATTACACCTCTGTAATCTAGCAGGATTGTCATCTGAATCAGGGTTAGTTTGGCAGCTGGGGTGAAAGAGGAGTGATCACGATAGTGGAAACCAAATCTAGATTCAACTTTAGCCTGCAGCTTTGATATGTGCTGAGAGAAGGACAGTGTACCGATTAGCCATACTCCCAAGTGCTTGTATGAGGTCACTACCTCAAGCTCTAAACCCTCAGGTAGTAATCACACCTGTGGGGAGAGGGGCATTCTTCTTACCAAACCACCTGAACTTTGTTTTGAAGGTGTTCAGAACAAGGTTAAGGGCAGAGAAAGCTTGTTGGATACTAAGAAAGCTTTGTTTTAGAGCGTTAAACACAAAATCCGGGGAGGGGCCAGCTGAGAATAAGGCTATAATCTGCATATAAATGGATGAGAGAGCTTCCTACTGCCTGAGCTATGTTGTTGATGTAAATTGAGAAGAGTGTGGAGCTAGGATCAAGCCTTGGGGCACACCCTTGGTGACAGGTAGTGGCTGAGACAGCAGATGTTCTAACTTTATACAATGCACTCTTTGAGAGAGGTAGTTAGCAAACCAAGCCAAAGACCCCTCAGAGACACCAATACTCCTTAGAATGGAATGGTCTACTGTATCAAAAGCTTTGGCCAAGTCAATAAAAATAGCAGCACAACATTGCTTAGAATCAAGGGCAATGGGAACATCATTGAGGACCTTTAAGGTTGCAGTGACACATTCATAATCTGAACGGAAACCAGATTGCATACCAGAGAGAATACTATAGAAATCAACACTTTTGATAAACAGGGCAAAATAGATATAGGCCTATAAATAAAGGACAACCTGTGGCTGCCTTCCAAGCAATGGGAACCCCCCCAGAGAGAAGAGACAGGTTAAAAATGTCAGAGACAGGCTTGGCGATTATAGGGGCTGCAACCTTAAAGAAGGGTCTAAACTATTTGACCCAGATGGTTTTTTGGGGGTTAAGTTTAATGAGCTCTTTTAGCACCTCAGACTCAGTGACTGCCTGCAGGGAGAAACTTTTTAGCAGGGCAGTGGAAAAAGAAGGAGGAGGATCGGTGCTGGTCGCATTAGAAGGGGTGGGAGATGAGGAAATGTTGGACGGGCAAGGAGGTATGGCTGAGTCAAATCAAAATCCTGACTTAAAGACCTGAAGAATAAACCCTCCTCCTCACAGCTGCCCGTGTCCCTTAATGTTGATGATGTAGTTGTTACTGACAGGAAGCACATGGCTGATCACATGGCTAATCACCACTTCATTAAAGTAAGTAACTTTGGCCTTCCGGATAGCCTGAGTACACTTATTTCTAATTTTCCTGAACGAGAGCCAGTCAGCCTGAGTATGAGTGTGCCGAGCCTTTCGCCAAATGCAATTTCTTGAGGTGGAGTAACTCTGCAGTCGATCCAGGGGCTGAACCGGTTTTTAATTCTCATTTTCTTTGACAGAGGGGATCAAGCTGATTCTATACCAATTTACAGAAGCCAGGTCATGAAGGAAGGTTCAAGTTTTTTAGCAAGTTTATTAGACAAACCAGGACAGGTAATTTTACTGAGCAGCCCTTACGAACACAGGCTATGAAACAGTGTTCACTAAGGTCATTACAGAAAACACCAGACTGATACTTACCAGGATTATTTGACGGGATAACATCGAGGAGAGTATCCTTTTCTGTGTGTTTGGAGTTATATCTTGTGGGATTGGAAATGATCTGAGAAAGATGTAGGGAGTCCCATTGCTTTAGGACTTGGTCAGGTGGTTTAACTTCTTGACGCTACCCATCCCTTTAGCGGGATAACTGTCATCAACAACCGCTGAATTGCATAGCGCCACATTCAAAGAATATTACCAAAAATATTTATATTCATGAAATCACAAGTGCAATATAGCAAAATACAGCTTAACTTTTTGTTAATACACCTGTCGTGTCAGATTTTGAAAATATGCTTTACAGCGAAAGCAATCCAATCGTTTGTGTAAGTTTATCGATCGCTTGACAAAACATTATGAACACCTAGCATCAAGTAGCTTGGTCATGAAAATCAGAAAAGCAATCAAATTAATTGTTCACCTTTGATGATCTTCGGTTGTTTTCACTCACGAGACTCCCAGACTCCACAATAAATGTTCCTTTTCTTCCATAAAGATTATGTTTATATCCAAAATACCTCCGTTTGTTGACAACGCAGACAAATTCCAAATAGTATCCATATTGTCCACAGAAACATGTGAAATGTTTTTTATAATCAATCATCAGGTTGTTTTTAAAATATATAATCGATAATATATCAACCGCAACTGTCTTTTTCAGTAGGAGAGGGAAAAGCAATGGCTGCCCAAACTCTGTTGCGCCAAGCAAAACGCTGCTGGCACCCGGCCATACAATGACGCGATGTTATCTTTCTCGCTCATTTTTCAAAATAAAAGCCTGAAACTATGTCAAGACTTTTGACACCTTTGAGAAAGCGATAGGATAAGTAATCTGGTTGATATCCCTTTAAATGGAGCAAAGGTAGGCTATGGAACATGGAGTTTTCAAAATAGAAGCCACTTCCTGGTTTGATTTTCCTCAGGGTTTCATCTGCAACATCAGTTCTGTTATACTCACAGACAATATCTTGACAGTTTTGGAAACTTTAGTGTTTCCTATCCTAACCTGTCAATTATATGCATATTCTAGCATCTGGTCCTGAGAAATAGTCAGTTTACTTTGGGAACGTTGTTTTTTCAAACATAAAAATAGTGCCCCCTAGCTTCAAGAGGTTTTAAGCATGTCACAGTTTAGGTCACCTAGAAGGACGAATTCAGACTTAGTGTAAGGGGCCAGGATAGAACTTAGAGCAGGTAGGGTACAGGCCGGTGCTGATGGAGGACGATAACACCTAGCAACAGTCAACGAAGAGCTGGTTGAAAGTTTAATGCTTAAAACCAGCAAATCAACTTGTTTGGGGACAGACTTGGTGGAGACAACTGGGCACTGAAGGTGATCCTTGTAAAGATTGCTACTCCCCCACATTTGGAGGATCTGTCTTGCCGAAAAAGGTTATAACCAGAACAACTCTTTCTTAACCACGTCTCAGTAATGACCAACACATCTGGATTGGAGCTGTGAACCCACACTTTCAATTGATCCATTTAGGTAATAAACTTCTGTTGTATTAACTTGCAGAAAACTCAGGCTTTTACGAGAGCAGAAATCAGTGAAACAGATATCAGAGCACAAATCGGAATTGGGGCTAGCAACAGTAAATGGGCCAGGGTGTACATGCACATTTCCAGATATCATCAACAGTAATACAATCAATGCACGGCAGAGGACAGGGAGAGCTCTGCAGTGTTGATTTATGACATTTGAATGTTCATTAGATGGCAACAAGATAATATTATACACCAATTTCATCAGGTAACATGAATACAAAGCCAGCGAGACGTGGTTAGAATAGGATGGGAGGACAAGAGTCCGTGTAACCAATAGAGAGTCAGAGTACCGAGTGTGGAAACAAACATAGTCTATCCCATAGTTGCAAGCGAAAGCTTGGGAAAGAGGGGGGAGTGTGGTGGGGGTACCTGTACCCGACAAGGGGAGACAACTAGGGCAGAAGGTGGAATCCAAGCAGCAGTGCAGCAGGCAACGGGAGTAGGTGTCACACCCACTTGGGAGAAGCTTTTTTCTGGAGGCAGATTTATTGTAGAAAATGCCAGTAGATGGTCTCTGAACAGTAGGAGGGGACTTCAAGGCCTCTGGACTTGGGTGGATAGCCTGCCATTTGTTGAGCTCAAAGGCTTCGACACCTCTCACTTCACACGTCAGTGCTAATTGAAGTTGTATCGGGTCTGTCTCAGTTCTGGGTTGGATGGTGTCTCCAGGTCTCTGCTGTTTGTTTCCCAGAGCACCCTCTGTATAGCTTGGACAAAAGGAATCCTTGGTAGTATTAATCCTTCCAGATAATTTTGTACAAAATTAGGTTGTAGATTGGGAGTTTTGATCTGGAGTGAAGGTTATGCTACAGAGGGTAGCATCATGAATAGTTTATTTTACTCCAAATCTATCTTTTTGTTTAAAAAAATACGTTGAAAAATGTGTCTCTCTCTCTCTAGTTTGATATGTCATACCTCTTCCCCCAGAACCTAATTGAGTAGGCCAGTGTTTACGTGAGATTTTGGTTCTGTTGATATTTCTTAGCTGATGCTATAGTGATGATGAGGATTTGTGGTCCAAGGTGTGAAGATGGTGTTGGAGCAAGTTTTATGGATGAATTCAAACAGGAAGAAAGTGGATTGGTCCTTCGAGCCAGATGTACCGACTTTCTTTTTATATTTTGACCGGAAAAAAATAAAAACATCTTGATTTGGGTACTTCTTATATAATTTCTTCCTTCCATTGTTCACAACATTCCTGTTCCAAAATAGTTTTTGCTTTTATTTATTTGTCTTTCCCAATTTGCTTCTCAGTTTATCTTAAAGGACACATATAGCCATATTCAGACAATACTACTATTACTAGAGAGTTTGGTTATGTTATTATTACCCCAGCATGTGCTTTATTCCAGAGGATGATTTGCACAGGATTAGTTTTTCCAAACTGCCCCCTGTAATATTTTTTGCATTCAATTGACGTTACCTTGGAGGGTTTATTCTAGGCACTTAGATATTTCAACACTGATTACTTGTGCTTAGCAGCCAAATGTATAGGTGTCCTTATAATATGTATATAGAGGAAGTGTGATCTTAATTGTAACCTCCTGGTTACTTTGTTGTTTTTTAGCACAGACTTTATTACTTACCGTGTACTGACAGTGTTGCATGTGGGACATATTTGGGAGGCAGACCGGTTGCTAGGCAACAGTACGACGGATTCACAAAAACTACAAGCTATCAATGTTTGCTAATTACTACTTGCTTCAAGCAGTTTAAAGTTGTGTAACTCGCTCAACAGTGAAAAAAAAGTAGTAAATATGATGAACATTTAGCTGAGGATCCCCAATCACCGTGAGGACAGCTTGTACTTTTGAGGACTGAGAGCATCAATAGGCTGGACACATGACATTTTTAACAACGCTTTTTTCTGAATAAAACTATTTCATTGCATCTGCCATGGATCCCAGTTTCATAATATGACCATATTTCCCAGCTGCTTCCCGTAGTTTTGAAGTAATCACAAAAAACAGGCCTTATTTTAGAGCATTTTTCACCCTGCCAGCTCCTATAAGTTCTATTGAGCACCGTGGCACCAACTCGCCTTCCAAACGTTCTATTCCTAGCCCATTGTTTTACATCACAATGCCTGCTTTGCTATTGTTGGCAATGAGACCTGCCCACGTTGCTGGTAGTTCAAATGTAAACAACATAAAAAAAATACTAATGGAACTCTGAGGTTGTCCCATTGTTTCCTGTCTATTTCGCAATGTATACATTTAGATTTATTTCAAGTCAGACACCATTATAATCATGAGAATCTCATCTTTCTAATTATGTAAGTCTGGGCAGCGAGCTCGGTTGTCATCTAATGCTAGCCCTAAAATCATTTTTGCCCTTGGAACGCTGAGCTCCCCCCATTGTTTTCCTATGGAGTGGCATGCCAGTCTATTTCGCCAAATATCTCACAATGTGTATATTTAGATTTTTTCAAGTCGGGCACCATTTTAATCAGTTGAATCTCCTCTTTGTAATTATAATTATATTATAATAATATTTATAATTATATTGTAAGACTGGGCAGCGAGCTCGGTTGTCACCGATCACTAGACCAGAAATTGTCAGAGGTTTTCATTTTTCCCCTACTTTCTCATTACGCAGACATAAGCACAGTTGACAACATCGAGTTGCGGATGTTAACTTTCTACACATGTTGTTATTTCCAGTTTCGTCCGACGAACAGATTGTAGTAGTAAAATAAAAATGGATACATTTTTGTGCCATTTAGGCGAACAGAAATTCTAAGCATCACTCCAGTCAAAACAGGCTCTGCGAACGTTTGATTCCATTATTTTTCTATGGGCTCGCGCTAGTGTTCCAGTTTAGCCAACGTTCTTTTGCCGTTTTTCAGTCTTTGGTGAATTTTGACTCGTTCTATTGTCCAGCCAAGACAAGACAACTCTTTCTGTCTCAGCCGCTATACTGAGAGACAGCGTTGCCAGTAAATAGTTAGTGGTCAGTTTTAATTGAAGATGATTATTTTGTTTTTGTGTTTTCACAAAATGAACTGTGTCGATCCAGTCCAGGGTGTTTTATTGGGACAGACACAGGTCTGATGACTAGGGGTTTCCATTCATGCGCTGCGCCTCAGTCACGCGTCAGTAAAGCTTGGAATGGATTATTGGAAACAGGACGGTGAGTTTATTTGGTACGGAGCATTTTTATTGTTTATTTTATTATGAGGAGGCGAGGATCCCCATTTTAACGTATCTATGAGCACTCTGTGGTGTTAAACACTGGTACCTGGGGCTGGATTCACAAAACCTTCTTAATTAAGAAGAAATGTATCCCTTAACTGACATTTTTTCCTCAACTTAACTATAGACTTATGAAGAAAGTTAAGCAAAGTTGCTATTCCTCAATAAAGTTATTGGATATGTTCTTCAATTTTTCCTATGTTTGTTCCTAAGAAAAAAGTTAAGAAGAAATATAGCTCCCCCTCCTGAGAAAATACCCACCACCATTTTCTCTCCTATGTCAGCACCCCGTAGAGATGTAACAGACAAACTACAGGCCTTCATGATGAGAGAAGGGATCTCAGAGAGCGAGCTGAATTGTCACGGTTTTCTTGGTGAGAAGGAGAGTCGGACCAAAATGCAGCGTGTAGATTTCGATCCATGTTTTAATAAACAAACGTAAAACACGAATCAATACAAACACTACAAAAATAAAGAACGTAACGAAAACCTAAACAGCCTATCTGGTGAAAACACATAGACAGGAACAATCACCCACAAACACACAGTGAAACCCAGGCTACCTAAATATGGTTCCCAATCAGAGACAATGACGAACACCTGCCTCTGATTGAGAACCATATCAGGCCGAACATAGAACTAGACAAACTAGACATGTAACATAGAATGCCCACTCAGATCACACCCTGACCAACCACAACATAGAAATATACAAAGTAAACTATGGTCAGGGTGTGACATGAATAACCTTGTCACACTCCAAGCCATAGCCTCAAGACATCATTGAATCCATTGGGAAGGTTCTGAAGGAAGCTATGACGCCTCACTATGAGACCAGTCCGTTCAGAAGACTACAGACTTTCAGTGGGACGGTTCCAATGCCCCTTGGGGAAGAGGACTACAAGTTAACCAGATGTTGCCAGGGTGGCACTGCTCTGACCAGTAGCAGAGAAACGGACTGATCGAGAGTTTGAAGGCCCCTGCCCTGAGTGTGGCTACAGTGCTAAGAGCTAACCACAAAGATGCATTGGTAGTAGACTACTTGATCATACTGAGCACACATACGGCACAGCAGACTCCGGAGAGGACCTCTACTACAAGTTCAAGGGCCTGCGACAGAAACCAGGAGAGAAGATCTCTGATTTCCTCCTTCGACTAGAGAAGTATTTACAGAAGGTCAAAGTGAAGAGAGGTATGAATGAGTCCAGGGTCGACATTGCATGAGTTGTACAACACTGAAATAGTGGTACATCTTCAAAATAAGAGAGGCTGCCCACATTTCCAGTTCTACTGCAAGAGCTGAGGCAAGAAGAGGAGAGAGAGAATCAGACTCACAGAATCCCAGTATCCCAAGTTCACCCTCAAAAAGAGCTAACATAAAAATAAAAAAAACTAAGCTATCTAAGCTTAAACATGTGGAAGATCTGTAGTCTGCCATAACTGCAATGAAGTTGACCCTGGGTTTTTCAGATAGAAAAGCTCCACACCCAAAGAGACCAGCTCCACGTCCAGAGAGACCAGCTTTCTGTCCAGGGACGAAGACGAATGAAAACATATCTACTATAACTGTGATGAAGTTGGCCACTCTTCCAGGAACTGTCAAAAACCAAAGAATGTGGTTCCATGCTCAAGGGAGGTCGTGAAACTGGACAGTAGAGGAGCTTAATTTAATGTAATTTACATTATTATTTGGTTATTTTTGTGATTCATGGTAGAAATCCCTCCGAATGAATTGCCACCCATCCTGTTCATGTAAACTGCTGGACAGCACAATTGCACTTGATATGCATTTATGAGTGAGAAAGAATCAGAAAGTGAACTTGCCATTTCCAAAAAATTTAGCTCAGTGGGGAATCTGGGATCCCCTGCTTTTCGATCAATTGCTTACATCAATAGCCAGGGTTTCATTAAATAGGCCTAGGCACTATATTTTTTATTGCACATTTCATTAAACTGACTAGCGGTGAGTCAGTTGTTTTTTCACTCACCTGCAATTGCTAATAGCCCATTGGCAAACCCTGACTGTATGTGATGAAGTGAAAATCTGAGACCCTAACCTAACCCACTAATTTATAAAATGTGCTGTAGGCTACAGTCCAAGACTCAGAAAGGTTTTTTGACAGGGGGAGCAGGATATTTTTTTGCCCTATTTAGATATGCTTCTGCTTACAATTTCTGACATTTTGCTAGGCTATTTGTTAGTCAACTTGTCTATAATTAGATACATACTGCTTATTTTCTGTCATTATATGTAGCCCTAGAAGACTAAATAAACCCTTGCTCAAGATTAACGTCATAAATCTATAGAATTAATTAGTCAATCTAGTTGACATTGGTGAAGTTCTTTGTTTAGGGGCCTGTGATAAAATATTGAATTTAGCTTTTACTACTGCACAATTCCATTATTTTAGATGTGAAATCCGCACACAAAATGCCTGTCACATCTACTCCCGCTCCCCCTCTCCGGCGTTCGACGTCGTCGGTTTACTAATCACTGGCTCTGGCAACCATCATTACGCTGATTACCTCCCTTATATCTGTCACTCCCCAGGCAGTACTGGTTATGTTTCATGTCCAGACGCTACTCTTGTTTTGTAGCGCTCCATGTTTCTTGTATTATTAAACTTCTCGACTCCCAGCTTTTCAGTTACAATGCCTCAGATCATTTAATCGTCAAGCATAAATCAAAATATAATATAATGTGTATTTTTGTAGAACCCTGTAGGAGAAGTGTAGACACAAAATTCGAAGTAATACCACTTTGAAGTAACGGAACACCAAAACTTGTGTTACGGATGTGATGGAAATGAACAGGCATTTTTGAGAGAATGGACATATCAGCAAAACTGTGAATCTCAAAGTCTTAGGTTAAAAGGTTAACTGACATTTTGAAAGTAAGGCTTGGCTACACACAGACAACAATGATGAAAATATTCAAATTGTCATACTTTACAGATGAAAATGTACCGTCATGGATGTGACATTCTCTGTTATGGATGTGATGCTGTGCAAAACAAGTGTTTATATATTTTTTTAAAATCACCTTAATAATACTTTTGTTTTCATCTGAAAATGCAGTGGACCACAAAGAACCAAGAACCAGTATCTTGAATAGGTATTGCATAGGCTATCAAAGTGCACCCGTGGTCCCGTCCTAACCAACCAGAAATGCACAAATGCGCTAAATGCATTTACAATTTATTTGAAAATCTCTTTTTAATTGCGAATTAGAGTCCTGCACACCCCAACAATTATATAAATATTTTCACCTTCAAAATAACATTTGAGAAAAATGTTATGGATGTGACATTTTGCATTATAGCTGTGACAGGGTCCCAAAACACAGAGATAAATGATGCACTCCATTTCAAATTCATAACGTTTTAGTAATTTCTTTCTAAATCATTAATGACATGTTTTATTTAAAATATCAAATGTTATCAATCACCTAAGTAACAGAATACACGTACAAAAACTCAAGTCAATTCAACATTTTCTTATAAACTCATGCTTTGTATTAATCTCACACCCTATAATCTCCCAGCACAGGCTCTATGAAATGGTACCACAAAAGGACACAGGGACAACTTGACCTGCAGCCACCCAAGGCTTTACCCTCAGAACAGCCTCCATTTTTTTGTCTTGCCCATTGGCACACATACACAATCCATGTCTCAATTGTCTCAAGTTTAACAATCCTTCTTTAACCTGTCTCCTCCCCTTCATCTACACTGATTTGAAGTGGATTTAATTAACAAATGACATCAATAGGGGATCATGGCTGTCACCTGGTCAGTGTATGTCATGGAAAGTTCTTCATGTTTTGTAGATTCAGGGATTGATACACCCATTTCATTACAGTGTTTATTTGAGCTTGCTGGACTCATACCTTATCATCTCTACTATACCTTGACATACTGTATGTCATTACGTTGATGTATTTCCTATGACGGATTAAACATAATTTTTGTTAGGTGAAATAGAAAAAAATGTTTTAATTGAATTACAACCTACCACTGGCACTGGGTTTGCACGTAGACGTTTCTTGTCAGACCGTAAATCAACTCAGGCTTGACTGCTGCAGTTCACAAGCACGTGCAGGGCAGACTACACAGATACAAACCAATATTGTCGCTGGTGGGTACCCGTACATGCTCAAGGAAGTAAACAAACTCAGCATAACTTGTGAAGGTTTATGGATATTTAAGACCTTTATTATGCCACATGATCACATGCAATGCTCCAGTTAACAGAACAACACATGTTTGCAGTACATATGAGAACATGAGTATACCCGAAATAGATCACCAAGATAAAAATTGCCTGCTAGCTTGTTTGTTAACATAAACACACTTCGGAGGCGGTAGGAAGTGCATGAATATTTTATCATGAGAGCGTTATGCACTGATGCTGACTAGTGAGTCATTGATCATGTTATGAAGCGTCTGTAACGGTCACATCTGTTATGCTTAAAACGAGTACTGACAAAAAGAAAAAGGAAACCAATGATACATCACCTAAGCCCTTGATGAAAGTTAGCTTTGCACAGGAAGTTTGCATACAATCATACTCGAAACGCATCCACAATAACAACCTTTTCTCAAAAACGTTACGGATGTGACACTGCCTGTCCAAATCAGCAGTCTAATCTTCATTAGGCTGTAGAATTCTATACTGGCACTCAATGGACAAACATTTGTTTGATATTGTTTCATTAACCTTCCGACTTGGTCAGAAACACAGGGGGACAGTTGTGAGTACCAAAACAAGTTATGTGAGCCATTGCCAAAAGCTATGAAATCTGGTTGACTGAAACAACTTATTTTGAGACTTTGTATCCTACTTTGTAGTAACTATAATGTAACGTTTGGCAAATATAAAGGCCAAATTTAGTCTTTACTTCAAAATACACACATTCAAGGTAAATATGAAAGTAGTTTAATTAGGAAATAAGCTATTTAGTTTTTTCATGCTCAGGTTGACCTTACTATGGAATTACTCTACTATAGCCCATAGAAATGCATTGAATAACAAACACATTCATAAATAGCAGAAAAGAAAGTCAACAAATAAGCGGATTCGGTGGATTGAGATGCAACCCATACAAAAAACAGATACTGTAGCTTAAACTGACGGAATTTGATGGGGATTTTTAAAATCTTACTTAGATGCGTCAATAGACTCTAGGTGGACTATGTACAAAAAGTGTTGTAAATTCTAAACTGTTCACCCAAAATGGATGAAAAATACCCTCAAATTAAAGCTGACAGTCTGCACTTTAACCGCATAGTCATTGTTGGTCTTCAAATCCAAACTTTTGGAGTATAGTGCTAAAAGAAGAAAAAATGCTTTGCCATCTCAATAGTTACAGAGGGCACTGTTTAAGTTTGGGAGGAAAAGCCATTTTGGATTCTCTCAATTCTATAATAATAATAATAATATAACAATTACAGTTGAAGTCGGAAGTTTACATAAACTTAGGTTGGAGTCATTAAAACTTGTTTTTCAACTACCACAAATTTCTTGTTAACAAACCATAGTTTTGGCAAGTCGGTTAGGACATCTACTTTGTGCATGACGCAAGTGTAATTTTTCCAACAATTATTTACAGACAGATTATTTCACTTATAATTCACTGTATCACAATTCCAGTGGGTCAGAGTTTACATACTAGTTGACTCTGACTTTAAACAGCCTGGAAAATTCTAAAAAATAATGACATGGCTTTAGAAGCTTCTGATAGGCTAATTTACATAATTTGAGTAAATTGGAAGTTCACCTGTGGATATATTTCAAGGCCCAGCTTCAAACTCAGTGCCTCTTTGCTTGACATCATGGGAAAATCAAAAGAAATCAGCCAAGACCTTGGTGCAAAAAGTGCAAATCAATCCCAGATCAACAGCAAAGGACCTTGTAAAGATGCTAGAATGATGACTCCTTGCTGTCCCCAGTCCACCTGACTGTGCTGCTGCTCCAGTTTCAACTATTCTGCCTTATTATTATTAGACCATGCTGGTCATTTATGAACATTTGAACATCTTGACCATGTTTTGTTATAATCTCCACCCGGCACAGCCAGAAGAGGACTGGCCACCCCACATAGCCTGGTTCCTCTCTAGGTTTCTTCCTAGGTTTTGGCCTTTCTAGGGAGTTTTTCCTAGCCACCGTGCTTCTACACCTGCATTGCTTGCTGTTTGGGGTTTTAGGCTGGGTTTCTGTACAGCACTTTGAGATATCAGCTGATGTACGAAGGGCTATATAAATAAATTTGATTTGATTTGATTTGATTTGATTTGATTTAGAAGAAACAGGTACAAAAGTATCAATATCCACAGTAAAATGAGTCCTATATATCGATATAACCTGAAAGGCCGCTCACCACTGCTCCAAACCGGCATAAAAAAAGCCAGACTACGGTTTGCAACCGCACATGGGGACAAAGATCGTACTTTTTGGAGAAATTTCCTCTGGTCTAATGAAACTGTTTGTCCATAATGACCATCATTATGTTTGGAGGAGAAAGGGGGAGGCTTGCAAGCCGAAGAACACCATCCCAACCATGAAGCACGGGGATGGCAGCATCATCTTGTGGGGGTGCTTTGCTGCAGGAGGGACTGGTGCACTTCCCAAAATAGATGGCATCATGAGGCAGGAAAAGTATGTGGATATATTGAAGCAACATCTCTAGACATCAGTCAGGAAATTAAAACTTGGTCGTAAATGGGTCTCCCAAATGGACAATGACGCCAATCATACCTCCAAAGTTGTGGCAAAATGACTTAAGGACAACAAAGTCAAGCTATTGGAGTGGCCATCACAAAGCCCTGACCTCAATCCAATGGAAAATGTGTGGGCAGAACTTAAAAAGTGTGTGCGAGCAAGGAGGCCCACAAACCTGACTCAGTTACACCAGCTCTGTCAGGAGAAATGGACCAAAATTCACCCAACTTATTATGGGAAGCTTGTGGAAGGCTACCCGAATCGTTTGACCCAAGTTAAACAATGTAAAGGCAATGCTACCAAATACTAATTGAGTGTATGTAAACTTATGACCCACTGAGAATGTGATGAAAGAAATAAAATCTGAAGTAAATCATTCTCTCTTCTATTAGTCTGACATTTCAATTTCTTAAAATTACAGTGGGGCAAAAAAGTATTTAGTCAGCCACCATTTGTGCAAGTTCTCCCACTTAAAAAGATGAGAGGCCTGTAATTTTCATCATAGGTACACTTCAACTATGACAGACAAAATGAGAAAAAAAAACAGAAAATCACATTGTAGGATTATTAATGAATTTATTTGCAAATTATGGTGGAAAATAAGTATTTGGTCACCTACAAACAAGCAAGATTTCTGGCTCTCACAGACCTGTAACTTCTTCTTTAAGAGGCTTCTCTGCCCTCCACTCGTTACCTGTATTAATGGCACCTGTTTGAACTTGTTATCAGTATAAAAGACACCTGTCCACAACCTCAAACAGTCACACTCCAAACTCCACTATGGCCATGACCAAAGAACTGCCAAAGGACACCAGAAACAAAATTGTAGACCTGCAGGCTGGGAAGGCCTGGGAAGGCTGGGAAGACTGAATCTGCAATAGTTAAGCACTATCTGTAATATTTAAGCAGCAGGCTGGGAAGACTGAATCTGCAATAGTTAAGCAGCTTGGTTTGAAGAAATCAACTGTGGGAGCAATTATTAGGAAATGGAAGACATACAAGACCACTGATAATCTCCCTCGATCTGGGGCTTGACGCAAGATCTCACCCCGTGGGGTCAAAATGATCACAAGAACGGTGAGCAAAAATCCCAGAACCACACAGGGGACCTAGTGAATGACCTGCAGAGAGCTGGGACCAAAGTAACAAAGCCTACCATCAGTAACACACTACGCCGCCAGGGACTCAAATCCTTCGTAAGAAGCTTCGTAAGAAGCATTTCAAGGTCCTGGAGTGCCCTAGCCAGTCTCCAGATCTCAACCCCATAAAAAATCTTTGGAGAGAGTTAAGTCCGTGTTGCCCAGCAACAGCCCCAAAACATCACTGCTCTAGAGGAGATCTGCATGGAGGATTGGGTCAAAATACCAGCAGCAGTGTGTGAAAACCTTGTGAAGACTTACAGAAAACGTTTGACCTCTGTCATTGCCAACAAAGGGTATATAACAAAGTATTGAGATAAACTTTTGTTATTGACCAAATACTTATTTTCCACCATCATTTGAAAATAAATTAATTAAAAATCCTACAATGTGATTTTCTGGAGAAAAAAATTCTCATTTTGTCTGTCATAGTTGAAGTGTACCTATGATGAAAATTACAGGTCTCTCTCATATTTTTAAGTGGGAGAACTTGCACAATTGGTGGCTGACTAAATACTTTTTTGCCCCACTGTATGTGGTAGAGTCTACAGACAATCACGGACTACAAAAAGAAAATCAGCCACGTCACAGACATCGACGTCTTACATCCAGACAAACTAACCTTCTTTGCCCACTTCATGGATAATACACTGCCACCGACGTGGCCCGCAACCAAGGACAGTGGGCTCTTCTTCGTGGCTGACGTGAGTAAGACATTTAAACGTGTTAACCCTCGCAAGGCTGCCGGCCCAGACGGCATTCCTGGCAACGTCCTCAGAGCACGCGCAGACCAGCTGGCTGGTGTGTTTACGGACATATTCAGTCTCTCCCTATCCCAATCTGCTGTCCCACCTGCTTCAAGATGGACACCATTATTCCTGCACCCAAGAAGGCAAAGGTAATTGAACTGAATGACTATCGCCCCGTAGCTCATTTCTGTCATCATGAAGTGCTTTGAGAGACGAGTCAAAGATCATATCACCTCCACCTTACCTGTCTCCCCAGACCCACTGTAATTTGCATACCGCCCCAATAGGTCCACAGACAATGCAATCGCCATCACACTGCACACTGCCCTATCCCATCTGGACAAGAGGAATACCAAGAATTCTGTTCATAAACTACAGCTCAGCATTCATCACCATAATACCCTCCAAGCTCATCATTAAGCTTGAGGCCCTGGGTCTCAACCCCGCCCTGTGTGATTGGGTCCTGGACTTCCTGACGGGCCGCCACCAGGTGGTGAAGGTAGTAAACAACATCTCCACTTTGCTGATCCTCAAAACTGGGGCCACACAAGGGTGCATGCTCAGCCCCCTCCTGTACTCCCTGTTCACCCATGACTGCGTGGCCATGCACGCCTCCAATTCAATCATCAAGTTTGTAGAAGACACAACAGTAGTAGGCTTGATCACCAGTGCCGACGAGACAACCTATAGGGAGGAGGTGAGGGCATTCCGATTGTGGTATCAGGAAATCTCACTCAACGTCAACAAAAATAAGGAGATGATAGTGGACTTCAGGAAACAGCAGAGGGAGAACCCCCCTATCCACATCGATGGGACAGCAGTGGAGGAATGTTTTCAGGTCTTGACAAAAGGTTTATTTGCTTTTCTGACAGTTCTTGAGTCTTAGCTTATTGGTATCAATGAAAAAACTACCATGCTTCGATAATGTTTTTTTGTCAGTACTGTGGCAGGAAACTACCATGTTAGTGACCAAAAAAACATGATAAGTACCATGTTTTTTTTTCATTTCCCTACCATGGTACATTTTTGTAAGGGTACTGGTCTGTATGAAAAAGTGAAAAGAAGGAAGCCTGTGTTTACATTTTTTTGCAACAAGTCCCTTAAGTAATAACACAAATAAATTAACTTTTTTGGCCTAAATGAAAAAAATGTAGTTATGGGTCAAATCTAACAACACATCAGAGTGAAACTATATGTATTGTTGTGGCAGCATCTTGTTATGGGTATGCTTGTCACTGTCACCTTCTCTCGCTCCGGGGCTCAATGTCGCCGGTCTACTAACCACCGGTCCTGGCATCATCATTACACTCACTTGCTCCCCATCGTTACGCACACCTGGACCTCATCATCACCTTGATTACTCTCCCTTTATTTAGCCCTCAGTAGCCTCAGTCATCAGGCAGTACTGCGTTTGGTCGAGTTCAGTACGCTTCTCCTGCTTTTGTTTATCTGCCTTTCTTATCATTCAACTCCCCTTCTGCACCTGCTTCCTGACTCCAAGCGTACATGTTAATCACTGACACATGGCTTTCCAAGAGCTGTTGAGTGTTCCTGAGTGCTCCATTCTCAGTGCTGACTTAAATCTGAATATTGTAGTCCATCAATAATTCCCAACCAAATTGACTGTGCTTGAGCAATTTTGACAAAAACAATGGATATACTGTATGCTAAAAGTTATTGGAATCTTATTCAAAATAATTCACAGCTGTAATTCCTGCTAAAGGAGCTTCGACCTGTATGAAATCAAGACATCTTTGCTTTTCAATTGTTATTTATTTAGAAAATGTTATATAATTTTTTTTACACTCTGAAAATGTGGAGGAAGTTCTATAGATCAGTAGTAAACAAAATCCTACTTAATCGTTTTTTAGATTGAAATTTAATGCAACAATGTGAACACTGTGCAAAGGATGTGTAGACCTTTACATAGGTACTGTATAGTCCATCACTGTAAACACCTTATTATGTACTCATGTTTCTTGTTTTACACACACACAGTGTATGGTGTGATCTCTGTGTGACACTCCAATTATTTGTCATTGTATCCCAGGATACACAAAAGGATAGTGTCACTACAATATGTTGCTATGGTGACGGTAAACATATCTGTCAGTATAGCTTACAGAGACCATAAGGTAAGAAGTCAGAGAGACAGACAAGCTTGCCGGCATAGATGGCAGCCCCAAAACAACCTGGATCTGGTAAAGAATTCAACTTTGTGGATCAGGATAAAATCTGGTAAACTCTTCTCTTTAAAAAGTCTATGGGTTCACAACAAAACAAATGCAACGAAATTTTGAATTGTATTCCTTGTATTTTGCTAACAAATTAGCCTTTCTTTTTTGATATAGCACAAGGTTTGTCACTTTTGTTAAAGAGGATTAGCTACGAGTTTTTGTTTGTTGTGGTAATGGTGGATTGGTAACAGTCGTTCATGGTGGAGGTAGTAGAAGGCTAGTAGTAATAGTGGTTGTAGAATAAGAAGTAAGCCAGCAGTATTAGTAGCCTAGTATTGGGATAACAGGAGTACCCCTAAAATAACCTATACTTTTAATATAGATTGAGGTCAGTAGGGTTCTCTGAGCTATGTTTGGCGTTTGGCGTTTTTATGTAGGCCCAATGCTCTTTCAAAAAGCTTTCTATGTGTCTTAATTTTCAGGAAAGTTCACGTCAAAATAGAGCTTGAGTCAGCCAAAGCCTGGCCCAATAAATGGGGATTCTTGACCACGTCCTACAAGGTGAGCCAGTGAAACATGATGCGGTATAAACACAGAACAAGAGTTCTACTTCCAATAACTCCCAGGTGGCGGTGTGGTCTAAGGCATCACAGTGCTAGCTGTGCCATGGGGCGGCGCACAATTGGCCCAGTGTCTTCCTGGTTAGGGAGGGTTTGGCCGGCAGGGATATCCTTGTCTCATCGCGCACTTGCGACTCCTGTGTCGGGCCGGGCGCAGTGCACGCTGACCAGGTCGCCAGGTGTATGGTGTTTCCTCCGACACATTGGTGAGACTGGCTTCCTGATTGGATGTGCATTGTGTAAAGAAGCAGGGCGGCTAGGTTGGGTTGTGTTTCGGAGGACGCGTGGCTCTCGACCTTCGCCTCTCCCGAGTCTGTACGGGAGTTGCAGAGATGAGACAAGACTGTAACTACTACCAATTGGATACCACGAAATTGGGTAGGAAAAAAAGGGGGTAAAAAATAAAAATATATATATTTCCTGTGAATACAACTACACAACCTTATCAGCTTCCTTTGATTAGCCAGTCAGGGACATACTGAACTGGGCTCCATTTGAATCAAAACAATTAAATTATAGTTATAAGGTCACTCAATCGCATACAATGCATTCGGAAACTATTCAGATGCCTTCACTTTTTACACATTTTGTTACGTTACAGCTTTATTCTAAAATGTATTAAATAAAACGTGTTCCTCATCTATCTACACACAATACCCCATAATGAGAAGGCAAAAACAGATTTTAGAAATGTTTGCAAATTTATTACAAATAAAACAGAAAAACATTATTTACATACAGTGGGGCAAAAAAGTATTTAGTCAGCCACCAATTGTGCAAGTTCTCCCACTTAAAAAGATGAGAGAGGCCTGTAATTTTCATTATAGGTACACTTCAACTATGACAGACAAAATTAGAAAAAAAAATCCAGAAAATCACATTGTAGGATTCTTAATGAATTTATTTGCAAATTTTGGTAGAAAATAAGTATTTGGTCAATAACAAAAGTTTATCTCAATACTTTGTTATATACCCTTTGGCAATGACAGAGGTCAAACATTTTCTGTAAGTCTTCACAAGGTTTTCACACACTATTGCTGATATTTTGGCCCATTCCTCCATGCAGATCTCCTCTAGAGCAGTGATGTTTTGGGGCTGTTGCTAGGCAACACGGACTTTCAACTCCCTCCAAAGATTTTCTATGTGGTTGAGATATGGAGACTGGCTAGGCCACTCCAGGACCTTGAAATGCTTCTTACGAAGCCACTCCTTCGTTGCCCGGGCGGTGTGTTTGGGATCATTGTCATGCTGAAAGACCCAGACACGTTTCATCTTCAATGCCCTTGCTGATGGAAGGAGGTTTTCACTCAAAATCTCACGATACATGGCCCCATTCATTCTTTCCTTTACACGGATCAGTCGTCCTGGTCCCTTTGCAGAAAAGGCTTTGTTACTTTGGTCCCAGCTCTCTGCAGGTCATTCACTAGGTCCCCCCTGTGTGGTTCTGGGATTTTTGCTCACCGTTCTTGTGATCATTTTGACCCCACGGGGTGAGATCTTGCGTGGAGCCCCAGATCAAGGGAGATTATCAGTGGTCTTGTATGTCTTCCATTTCCTAATAATTGCTCCCACAGTTGATTTATTCAAACCAAGCTGCTTACCTATTGCAGATTCAGTCTTCACAGCCTGGTGCAGGTCTACAATTTTGTTTCTGGTGTCATTTGACAGCTCTTTGGTCTTGGCCATAGTGGAGTTTGGAGTGTGTCTATTTGAGGTTGTAGACAGGTGTCTTTTATACTGATAACAAGTTCAAACAAGTGCCATTAATACAGGCAACGAGTGGCGGACAGAGAAGCCTCTTAAAGAAGAAGTTACATGTCTGTGAGAGCCATAAATCTTGCTTGTTTGTAAGTGAACAAATACGTTTCCACCATAATTTGCAAATAAATTCATTAAAAATCCTACAATGTGATTTTCTGGAATTTTTTTCTCCTTTTGTCTGTCATAGTTGAAGTGTACCTATGATGAAAAGTACAGGCCTCTCTCATCTTTTTAAGTGGGAGAACTTGCACAATATGTGGCTGACTAAATACTTTTTTGCCCCACTAAGTATTCAGACCCTTTGCTATGAGAAATTGAGCTGAGGTGCATCCTGTTCCCCTTGATCATCCTTGAGATGTTTCTACAACTTGATTGGAGTCCACCTGTGGTAAATTCAATTGATTGGACATGATTTGGAAAGGCACACACGTGTCTATATAAGGTCCCACAGTTGACAGTTCATGTCAGAGCAAAAACCAAGCCATGAGGTCGAAAGAATTGTCCGTAGAGCTCCGAGACAGGAGTGTCGAGGCACAGATCTGGGGAAATGTATCAAAAATGTCTGCAGTACTGAAGGTCTCCAAGAACACAGTGGCCACCATAATTTTTAAATGGAAGAAGTTTGGAATGATCAAGACTTTTCTTAGTGCTGGCCGCCCAGCCAAACTGAGCAATCGAGGGAGAAGGGCCTTGGTCAGAGAGGTGACCAAGAAGCCAATTCTCACTCTGACAGAGCTCCAAAGTTCCTCTGTGGAGATGGGAAAACCTTCCAGAATGACAACCATCTCTGCAGCACTCCACCAAATCAGACCTTTATGGTAGTGGCCTGACAGAATCCACTCCTCAGTAAAACGAACATGACAGCCCGCTTGGAGTTTGCCAAAAGGTACCTAAAGGACTCTCAGACCACGAGAAGCAAGATTCTCTGATCTGATGAAACCAAATTTAACTATTTGGCCTGAATGCCAAGTCAGGATGAAACCTGGCACCATCCCTACGGTGAAGCATGATGGTGGCAGCATCATGTTGTGGGGATGTTTTTCGGCAGTCAGGACTGGGAGACTAGTCAGGATCGAAAGATGAACAGAGCAAAGTACAGAGAGATCCTTGATAAAAACCTGCTCAAGAGCGCTTGTTACCTCAGAATAGGGCGAAGGTTCACCTTACAACAGGACAAGTCTCTGAATGTCCTTGAGTGGCCCATGCAGAGCCTGGACTTGAATCCGATCGAACATCTCAGGAGACCTGAAAATAGCTGCGGAGCGACGCTCCTCATCCAACCTGACAGCTTGAGAGGATCTGCAGAGAAGAATGGAAGAAACTCCCCGAATACAGGTGTGCCACGTTTGTAGCGTCATACCCAAGCTGACTCGAAGCTGTAATTGCTGCCAAAGGTGCTTCAACAAAGTACTGAGTAAAAGGTTTGAATACTTATGTTAATGTATTATTTGTTTTTTTATTGTTAATATATTTGCAAAAAGATCTAAAAATCTGTTTGCTTCGTCATTATGGAGTATTGTGTGTAGATTGAGGGGAAAAAACGATGTAATACATTTAGGATAAGGCTGTAATGTAACAAAAAGTGGAAAGTAAAGGGGTCTGAATACTTTCTGAATGCACTGTATCTGAGTTTCTTCAGATGTTCAGATATTCCATGTAATGTTTACAGACGCAGGAGCAGAGCCACAAGCTGAAGGAAGTTGTAAGATTAGAGCTGCCCCAGCATCTTAAAACACGTCCTCCATCCCCACCTGAGAAATACATCCAGGTGAGTCCATACAAACTCTTTTTGGCTCTGGTCAAGTTTGTCCCTGGTCAAAAGTATTGCACTATGTAGTATTGCACCAGTTGTATAACAAACGTGGACAGTAAAGCTAACATTTAAAATGTGCTCTATACGCCAGTATTTTGGATTTGAGATCAAATGTTTCATATGAGGCGACAGAACATAATGTCATCTTTATATTTGAAGTTATTTTCATATATGTTTCACTGTTTAGAAATGAAAGTACTTCATGTATCTAGTCCCCGCATTCGAAAAAGTCATAAGTATTTGGACAAATTCACTTATAGTGTATCAAAGTAATCAAAATATTAGTATTTGTTCCAATATTCCTTACATCAAGCTTGTGACTACAAACTCGTCTGAGGAAGGTTCCATCATAAAGTGGCTAAAAGAAGGTGGTGTCACGACTTCCACCGAAGTCGGTCCCTCTCCTTGTTCGGGCGGTGTTCGGCAGTCGATGTCACCAACCTTCTAGCCATCACTGATCCATTTTTCATTGGTTTTGTCTTGTCTTCCTTCCCCCCCCTGTTCCCATCAATTACATGTTGTGCATGTAACCCTCTGTTTCCCCTCATGTCCTTGTCGGAGATATTTATTTATTCCCCCTTTATTTAACCAGGTAGACTCGTTGAGAACAAGTTCTCATTTACAACTGCGACCTAGCCAAGATAAAGCAAAGCAATTTGACACATACAACAACAGAGTTACACATGGAATAAACAAAACATACAGTCAATAATACAGTAGAACAAATGAAAACAAAAAGTCTTTATACAGTGAGTGCAAATGAGGTAAGTTAAGGAAATAAATAGGCCATGGTGGCAAAGTAATTACAATATAGCAATTAAACACTGGAATGGTAGATCGGCAGAAGATGAATGTGCAGGTAGAGATACTGGGGTGCAAAGGAGCAAAATAAATAAATAAATACCAGTATGGGGATGAGGTAGGTAGATAGATGGGCTGTTTACAGATAGGCTAAGTACAGGTGCAGTGATCTGTGAACTGCTCTGACACCTGGTGCTTAAAGCTAGTGAGGGAGATGTGAGTCTCCAGCTTCAGAGATTTTTGCAATTCGTTCCAGTCATGGGCAGCAGAGAACTGGAAGGAAAGACGACCAAAGGAGGAATTGGCTTTGCTGGAGCACATGCTACGGGTGGGTGCTGCTATGGTGACCAGTGAGCTGAGATAAGGCGGGGCTTTACCTAGCAGAGACTTGTAGATAACCTGTAGCCAGTGGGTTTGGCGATGAATTTGAAGCGAGGGCCAACCAACGAGAGCATACAGGTCGCAATGGTGGGTAGTGTATGGGGCTTTGGTGACAAAACGGATGGCACTGTGATAGACTGCATCCAGTTTGTTGAGTAGAGTGTTGGAGGCTATTTTATAGATGACATCACCGAAGTCGAGGATCGGTAGGATGGTCAGTTTTACGAGGGTATGTTTGGCAGCATGAGTGAAAAATGCTTTGTTGCGATATAGGAAGCCGATTCTATATTTAATTTTGGATTGGAGATGCTTAATGTGAGTCTGGAAGGAGAGTTTACAGTCTAACCAGACACCCAGGTATTTGTAGTTGTCCACGTATTCTAAGTCAGAGCCGTCCAGAGTAGTGATGCTGGACGGGCGAGCAGGTGCGGGCAGCGATCGATTGAAAAGCATGCATTTAGTTTTACTTGCGTTTAAGAGCAGTTGGAGGCCACGGAAGGAGAGTTGTATGGCATTGAAGCTCGTCTGGAGGTTAGTTAACACAGTGTCCAAGGAGGGGCCAGAAGTATACAGAATGGTGTCGTCTGCGTAGAGGTGGATCAGAGAATCACCAGCAGCAAAAGCAACATCATTGATGTGTACAGAAAAGAGAGTCGGCCTGAGAATTTAACCCTGTGGCACACCCATAGAGACTGTCAGAGGTCCAGACAACAGGCCTTCCGATTTGACACACTGAACTCTATCAGAGAAGTAGTTAGTAAACCAGGCGAGGCAATCATTTGAGAAACCAAGGCTGTCGAGTCTGCCAATAAGAATGTTGTGATTGACAGAGTCGAAAGCCTTGGCCAGGTCGATGAATACGGCTGCACAGTACTGTCTCTTATCGATGGCGGTTATGATGTCGTTTAGACCCTTGAGCGTGGCTGAGGTGCACCCATGACCAGTTCTGAAGCCAGATTGCATAGCGGAGAAGGTATGGTGGGATTTGAAATGGTCAGTAATCTGTTTGTTAACTTGGCTTTCGAAGACCTTAGAAAGACAGGGTAGGATAGATATAGGTCTGTAGCAGTTTGGGTCTAGAGTGTCACCCCCTTTGAAGAGGGGGATGACCGCGGCAGCTTTCCAATCTTTGGGAATCTCAGACGATATGAAAGAGAGGTTGAACAGTCTAGTAATAGGGGTTGCAACAATTTCGGCAGATAATTTTAGAAAGAGAGGGCCCAGATTGTCTAGCCCGGCTGATTTGTAGGGGTCCAGATTTTGCAGCTCTTTCAGAATATCAGCTATCTAGATTTGGGTAAAGGAGAAATGGTGGGGGCTTTTGCGGGTTGCTGTGTTTTGATTGTATGTGATTTAGTGTTTAGTGTATTTAGTGTTGTGCGACGGGTTTTGTACCCACTTTGTTATTTTGTACATTTTGGTTGTTTTGGAGTTTTGTCAGCATTTATTAAACAACTCCGTTTATACCAAGTTCGTTCTCCTGCGCCTGACTTCCCTGCCACCAACACGCACCCCTTACAGAGTTAGGGAACAAACAAACTACTCAGCCCATACAGCGTTGCAGTCTGTATCATCCAATTACAGAGCAGATACAAATCACGTGACCACTGGATTGCTCCTTGTAGAGATTGGCACGTCGAGTCTTTTCAGTGAACATGTAAAATAGCAAATAAATTTGCCTCCCAAACAGCTCTTTGTTCAAAATGGTTTAAAAAATCTACCTAGAACCATGAAAAAATGGCACTAGCTACTAGTCAGTCAATGGCAGCTGGCTGAATTTCTTGCGGCGCCGACGTTAGCAAGCTAGCTACTTTGACGGACTGGCAGATTGCTTCTCATTGGCAGTGTTGCTAGGTCAAGCTAAAATTTATAGAGATATGACCACTCAAAACCCACCCACAAGGCCTGAAAACTAGCCCCATTTTTTTCAGAAGCAAGAGAGGAGTTTACACATTTATCCAATAGGTGTATCCATAATAACAATCTAAATACTTATGGTCAAATTTGTTTCACTGCATTTCCCCCTTTTATTATTGGTTCATCACACCCATTTATTTAATCTGAACTATAGAAGTGATTGATAGTAAATGGTTAAGAGGTATCTTCAGAAAACATTCTTGTGAAATAGTGTTAATGCAAGTCACATTGCTCAATAATAATAGTATTCCTTTAATCTGGATTCTAAAAATCTAAAAGCAGTTTGCTTTTTGGATAATTTAATTGAATAATAAATGTAAATTAATGTGTAGAGTTAACTTCTTGATCCTACTTGAGACGCAGACGTCTCAAGTAGGCACCTGGAAATGCAAATGCGCTACGCTAAATGCTAAATGTACTCGTTAAAACTCAAACGTTCATTAAAATACACATGCAGGGTATTGAATTAAAGCTACACTCGTTGTGAATCTAGCCAACAAGTCAGATGTTTAAAATGCTTTTCGGCGAAAGCATGAGAAGCTATTATCTGATAGCATGCAACACCCCAAAATGCCTGAAGGCGACGTAAACAAAATAATCAGCGTAGCCGGCGCTACACAAAAACGCAGAAATAAAATATAAAACATTCATTACCTTTGATGATATTCTTTGTTTGCACTCCTATATGTCCCATAAACATCACAAATTGGTCTTTTTCCCGATTAAATCCGTCCATGAATGCCCAAAATATCCATTTGTATAGCCTGTCTGCTTCAGGAAAAAAGCTCTGACGCAACGTCATTTTAAAAAATTATATAAGTTGCCTATATTCTTTGACAAAACACTTCAACCTACTTTTGTAACCCAACTTTAAGTATTTGTAAACGTTAATAAGCGATCAAATTGATCACTGGGCGATCTGTATTCAATAGCAGCTACTCAAGAAAACAATGTCCATTTTTCAATCTTCCAAAATCGATTGTTGTAGGCTGGATGGAATGACGGATCTATTGGTAATGTCTCAAAGGATTTTTGTCAATGAAAATGACGTTTTTGGCGACATCGTGTGGAAGCTGTAGGAATTGCATCCGTGTCCATATTAAATTTGGTTTCCTTTAATTAATACATGAAAGGGGCGCATGGATACTTTTTTCAGCTTTCAGTGACCAGTTTTTCTTGCGCTTTTCGATGAAACACACGCTCTTAACCAGTTTTAGAAACTTCAGAGTGTTTTCTATCCACACATACTAATCATATGCATATACTATATTCCTGGCATGAGTAGCAGGACGCTGAAATGTTGCGCGATTTTTAACAGAATGTTCGAAAAAGGAGGGGGTAGGATAAAGAGGTTTTAAGTACTCACCAAAACAGTAGTGCTGGTTTGATATTAGCTCCATCTAGAGGATGAGGTGATCCCCATACAAGTTGGTGCTGCTGCTGCCATTCCCCATATGTTGCTCTACAGAGACTAGACGAACAGGCAGCGCTATAATGAGGGATTAGTTAGATAAACAGGGGGAATGAGACTTTACAGACATGACTGAAGGAAGTGTGTGTGTGTGTGTGTTCTGCTCACCCCCAAAGTGCTGGGTTAGGCCAACCAGGAGCCCCACTACCAGGTTGAAGCCAATTATTGAACTTTAGAGGACACTGAGCAACAGGGTTCCAGCCAGTGAGGGGCCAAAGGAGATATATGCTGGTGATCCACATACAAGTTGGTGCTGCTGCCATTCCCCATCACCACAGGGGGAATGTAGACTCAAAAATAATGCTTGTGAAAGTTACTCACCCTGCTTTTTTCTTGTTTTTTGGTCTGGCCTATGAGGCAGAACAGCAAAGACCGGCCCTGTACCTACAGAATACTTTTCTGTCCTCTCCTGGGATGCCCATATTTTTCCCCATTTACCTGGCATACTGACAGTAGAATCGTATCTAGCCAGTAAACTAGCGTGTCAAAGAGGTTCATTCCTATGTTCTCATCTCTGCATGTTACTCCCTCTCTCCTCTGACTTCAACTTTCTGGCCAATGTTAGCTAGCTAGCTAAATATCCAGACATTGTTCAACCCTTTCTCCTGCTTTCTGAAACTGATTTTTTTCTCAGTTTTTCTCCCTTGTTCTATTGGCTGTAATGATTGGTAGGTCAGGATACAAAAAAAATGAAGCAAAGAATAATATTCAGGGAGAAGTATGTAGTTAGCTAGCGCTGCTATTCGTTGTTGAATCTCACATCACTTGTCATGATGTGCGTGCATGCTGTTCTTTCTCAGCAGTACTACACACACACACACAACTCCCTTCCAACAACTGTATTTATTTTATTTAACTAGGCAAGTCAGTTAAGAACAAATTCTTATTTACAATGACGGCCTACACCGGCCAAACCCGGACAATGCTGGGCCAATTGTGCGACACCCATTGGGACTCCCAATCTCGGCTGGTTGTGGTACAGTCTGGATTCAAACCAGGGTGTCTATAGTGATGCCTCTAGCACTGAGATGCAGTGCCTTACACCGCTGCGCCACTCGGGAGCCCCACTGTATGAAGCTCCTTCCCTGCCACCACTCACTCACTCAGCAACAGCAGCCTGCCTCACTTCCTTGACGTCCTTTGGGTGGTAGACTATTCTTGATACACACGGGAAACGGTTGAGCATGAAAAACCCAGCAGCATTGCAGTTCTTGATAAAAAAACTGGTGCTCCTGGGAATCCTGGCACCTATTACCATAACTTCTTCAAAGGCACTTACATATTTCGTCTTGTCAATTCACCCTCTGAATGGCACACATGTAAACTCCATGTTTCAATTGTCTCAAGGCTTAAAAATCCTTCTTTAACCCGTCTTCTCTCCTTCATCTACACAGATTAAAGTGGATTTAATAAGTGTGTTATACACGTGAGTGATGACCCAAAAGCGGTTTAACAAAAACAGAGTCCTTTAATGTCAAAACACAGGGAAGACATAGATCCTCTTCAGATGAATATAATGGCAAAATAGACAACCCGCAGAGAGGGCGATAAATGAATCATAAAGTCCTTCTGATATTTACAGAAGAGTCCCCCTTCTAGCAGCAGAGGAGAATAGCTGGGTTAGAGTCCCCTTCTTAGCAGCAGAGGAGAATAGCTGAGTTAGCGGCGACAGACTGCTGGTCTCTCTGGGTAGGCGCGGGTCGTAGAGGACAGAGGTACCTGATCATGCGTAGCATCAGATGAACAGGCAGATTCCGACAGGACGGGACAAGGGTGAAGCAAACGAGACGATAGTTTGGTTCTGGCATGAGAAACTCAAACGAGAATCTGACAAAGACAGCAGCAGGAACAGAGAGAGAAATAGAGACCTAATCAGAGGGAAAAAAAGAACAGGTGGGAAAAGGGTGAACGAGGTAGTTTATTGAAAATGAGGAACAGCTGGGAGAAGGAGAGGAAGAGAAGGTAACCTAATACGACCAGCAGAGGGAGACGAAGTGAAGAGAAAGAACAGGAACAAGACATAATATGACAATACATGACAGTACCCCCCCACTCACCGAGCGCCTCCTGGCGCACTCGAGGAGGAAACCTGGCGGCAACGGAGGAAATCACCGATCAGCGAACGGTCCAGCACGTCCCGAGAGGGAACCCAACTCCTTTCCTCAGGACCGTACCCCTCCCAATCCACTAGGTACTGATGACCACGGCTCCGAGGACGCATGTCCAAAATCTTACGGACCCTGTAGATAGGTGCGCCCTCGACAATGATGGGGGGGGGGGGGAAGACGAGCGGGGGCGCGAAGAACGGGCTTAACACAGGAGACATGGAAGACCGGGTGGACGCGACGAAGATATCGCGGAAGAAGAAGTCGCACTGCGACAGGATTAATGATCTGAGAAATACGGAATGGACCAATGAACCGCAGGGTCAACTTGCGAGAAGCTGTCTTAAGGGGAAGGTTCTGAGTGGAGAGCCAAACTCTCTGACCGCGACAATATCTAGGACTCTTAGTTCTACGCTTATTAGCGGCTCTCACAGTCTGTGCCCTATAACGGCAAAGTGCATACCTGACCCTCTTCCAGGTGCGCTCGCAACGTTGGACAAAAGCCTGAGCGGAGGGGACGCTGGACTCGGCGAACTGAGACGAGAACAGCGGAGGCTGGTACCCGAGGCTACTCTGAAAAGGAGATAGCCCGGTCGCAGACGAAGGAAGCGAGTTGTGGGCGTATTCTACCCAGGGGAGCTGTTCTGACCAAGACGCAGGGTTACGAAAAGAAAGACTGCGTAAGATGCGACCAATAGTCTGATTGGCCCGTTCTGCTTGACCGTTAGACTGGGGGTGAAAGCCGGAAGAGAGACTGACGGAAGCCCCAATCAAACGGCAAAACTCCCTCCAAAATTGAGACGTGAATTGCGGACCCCTGTCCGAAACGACGTCTGACGGAAGGCCATGAATTCTGAAAACATTCTCGATGATGATTTGTGCCGTCTCTTTAGCAGAAGGGAGCTTAGCGAGGGGAACCTATCGACAACCGTAAGAATAACAGTCTTCCCCGCTGACGAAGGCAGTCCGGTGATAAAATCTAAGGCGATGTGAGACCACGGTCGAGAGGGAATGGGAAGCGGTCTGAGACGGCCGGCAGGAGGGGAGTTACCGGACTTAGTCTGCGCGCAGACCGAACAAGCAGCCACGAAACGACGCGTGTCATGCTCCCGAGTGGGCCACCAAAAACGCTGGCGAATGGAAGCAAGCGTACCTCGAACGCCGGGGTGGCCGGCTAACTTGGCAGAGTGAGCCCACTGAAGAACGGCCAGACGAGTAGGAACGGGAACGAAAAGAAGGTTCCTAGGACAAGCGCGCGGCGACGGAGTGTGAGTGAGTGCTTGCTTTACCTGCCTCTCAATTCCCCAGACAGTCAACCCGACAACACGCCCCTCAGGGAGAATCCCCTCGGGGTCAGTGGAGGCTACTGAAGAACTGAAGAGACGAGATAAAGCATCAGGCTTGGTGTTCTTAGAGCCCGGATGATAAGAAATTACGAACTCGAAACGAGCGAAAAACAGCGCCCAACGAGCCTGACGTGCATTAAGTCGTTTGGCAGAACGGATGTACTCAAGGTTCCTATGGTCAGTCCAAACGACAAAAGGAACGGTCGCCCCCTCCAACCACTGTTGCCATTCGCCTAGGGCTAAGCGGATGGCGAGCAGTTCGCGGTTTCCCACATCATAGTTACGTTCCGACGGCGACAGGCGATGAGAAAAATACGCGCAAGGGTGGACCTTGTCGTCAGAGAGGGAGCGCTGAGAAAGAATGGCTCCCACGCCCACCTCTGACGCGTCAACCTCGACAACGAACTGTCTAGAGACGTCAGGTGTAACAGGGATAGGAGCGGATGTAAAACGATTCTTGAGGAGATCAAAAGCTCCCTGGGCGGAAACGGACCACTTAAAGCACGTCTTGACAGAAGTAAGGGCTGTGAGAGGAGCTGCCACCTGACCGAAATTACGGATGAAACGACGATAGAAATTCGCGAAGCCGAGAAAGCGCTGCAGCTCGACGCGTGACTTAGGAACGGGCCAATCAATGACAGCTTGGACCTTAGCGGGATCCATCTTAATGCCTTCAGCGGAAATAACAGAACCGAGAAATGTGACGGAGGAGGCATGAAAAGTGCACTTCTCAGCCTTCACAAAAAGACAATTCTCTAAAAGGCGCTGGAGGACACGTCGAACGTGCTGAACATGAATCTGGAGTGACGGTGAAAAAATCAGGATATCGTCAAGGTAAACGAAAACAAAGATGTTCAGCATGTCTCTCAGGACGTCATTGACTAATGCCTGAAAGACAGCTGGAGCGTTAGCGAGGCCGAAAGGAAGAACCCGGTATTCAAAGTGCCCTAACGGAGTGTTAAACGTCGTTTTCCACTCGTCCCCCTCCCTGATGCGCACGAGATGGTAAGCGTTACGAAGGTCCAACTTAGTGAAAAACCTGGCTCCCTGCAGGATCTCGAAGGCTGAAGACATAAGAGGGAGCGGATAACGATTCTTCACTGTTATGTCATTCAGCCCTCGATAATCTATGCAGGGGCGCAGGGACCCGTCCTTCTTCTTAACAAAAAAAAAACCCGCTCCGGCGGGACAGGAGGAGGGGACTATGGTACCGGCGTCAAGAGCTACAGACAAATAATCTTCGAGAGCCTTACGCTCGGGAGCCGACAGAGAGTATAGTCTACCCCGGGGGGGAGTGGTTCCCGGAAGGAGATCAATACTACAATCATACGACCGGTGCGGAGGAAGAGAGGTGGCCCTGGACCGACTGAACACCGTGCGCAGATCGTGATATTCCTCCGGCACCCCCGTCAAATCACCAGGCTCCTCCTGTGAAGAAGAGACAGAGGAAACAGGAGGGATAGCAGACATTAAACATTTCACATGACAAGAGACGTTCCAGGAGAGGATAGAATTACTAGACCAATTAATAGAAGGATTATGACAAACTAGCCAGGGATGGCCCAAAACAACAGGTGTAAAAGGTGAACGAAAAATTAAAAAAGAAAGGGTTTCGCTATGATTACCAGAGACAGTGAGGGTTAAAGGTAGCGTCTCACGCTGAATCCTGGGGAGAGAACTACCATCCAAAGCGAACAAGGCCGTGGGCTCCCTTAACTGTCTGAGAGGAATGTCATGTTCTCGAGCCCAGGTCTCGTCCATAAAACAGCCCTCCGCCCCAGAGTCTATCAAGGCACTGCAGGAAGCTGACGAACCGGTCCAGCGTAGATGGACCGACAAGGTAGTGCAGGATCTTGAAGGAGAGACCAGAGTAGTAGCGCTCACCAGTAGCCCTCCGCTTACTGATGAGCTCTGGCTTTTACTGGACATGAAGTGACAAAATGACCAGCGGAACCGCAATAGAGACAGAGGCGGTTGGTGATTCTCCGTTCCCTCTCCTTAGTCGAGATGCGGATACCCCCCAGCTGCATAGGCTCAGCACCCGAGCCGGCGGAGGAAGATGGTAGTGATGCGGAGAGGGGGGCAACGGAGAACGCGAGCTCCTTTCCACGAGCTCGGTGACGAAGATCAACCCGTCGCACTATGCGAATAACGAGTTCAATCAAGGAATCCACGCTGGAAGGAACCTCTCGGGAGAGAATCTCATCCTTTACCTCCGCGCGGAGACCCTCCAGAAAATGAGCGAGCAAAGCCGGCTCGTTCCAGTCACTGGAGGCAGCAAGAGTGCGAAACTCAATAGAGTAATCTGTTATGGATCGATTACCTTGACATAGGGAAGACAGGACCCTGGAAGCTTCCTCCCCAAAAACAGAACGATCAAAAACCCGTATCATCTCCTCCTTAAAGCCCTGATACTGGTTAGTACACTCAGCCCTCGCCTCCCAGATTGCCGTGCCCCACTCACGAGCCCGTCCAGTAAAGAGAGATATGACGTAGGCGATACGAGCTGTGCTCCTGGAGTAAGTGTTGGGCTGGAGAGAAAACACAATATCACACTGGGTGAGGAACGAGCGGCATTCAGTGGGCTCCCCAGAGTAACACGGCGGGTTATTGATTCTGGGCTCCGGAGATTCGAAAGCCCTGGAAGTGGCCGGTAGATCGAGGCGGAGATGGTGAATCTGTTCTGTGAGGTCGGAGACTTGGGCGGCCAGGGTCTCAACGGCATGTCGAGCAGCAGACAATTCCTGCTCGTGTCTGCCTAGCATCGCTCCCTGGATCTCGACGGCTGAGTGGAGAGGATCCGAAGTCGCTGGGTCCATTCTTGGTCAGATTCTTCTGTTATGCACGTGAGTGAGGACCCAAAAGCGGTTTAACAAAAACAGAGTCCTTTAATGTCAAAACACAGGGAAGACATAGATCCTCTTCAGATGTATATAATGGCAAAATAGACAACCCGCAGAGAGGGCGATAAATGAATCATAAAGTCCTTCTGATATTTACAGAAGAGTCCCCCTTCTAGCAGCAGAGGAGAATAGCTGGGTTAGATTCCCCTTCTTAGCAGCAGAGGAGAATAGCTGGGTTAGCGGCGACAGACTGCTGGTCTCTCTGGGTAGGCGCGGGTCGTAGAGGACAGAGGTACCTGATCACACGTAGCATCAGATGAACAGGCAGATTCCGACAGGACGGGACAAGGGTGAAGCAAACGAGACGATAGTTTGGTTCTGGCATGAGAAACTCAAACGAGAATCTGACAAAGACAGCAGCAGGAACAGAGAGAGAAATAGAGACCTAATCAGAGGGAAAAAAGGAACAGGTGGGAAAAGGGTGAACGAGGTAGTTTAGAGAAGATGAGGAACAGCTGGGAGAAGGAGAGGAAGAGAAGGTAACCTAATACGACCAGCAGAGGGAGACGAAGTGAAGAGAAAGAACAGGAACAAGACATAATATGACAATACATGACAAAGTGATCATCATTTTTTAATTTTTTATTTATTTCACCTTTATTTAACCAGGTAAGCTAGTTGAGAACAAGTTCTCATTTACAACTGTGACCTGGCCAAGATAAAGCAAAGCAGTGCGACAAACAACAACAGAGTTACATATGGAATAAACAAGCGTACAGTCAACACAATAGAAAAAAAAGAAAATCTATATACAGTGTGTGCAAATGGCGTGAGGAGGTAAGGCAATAAATAGGCCAGAGTAGCGAAGTAATTACAATTTAGAAAATTAACACTGGAGTGATAGATGAGCAGTTGGGGATGTGCCAGTAGAGATACTGGTGTGTAAAAGAGCAGAAAAGTGAAATAAAAACATTATGGGGATGAGGTAGATTGGGTGGGTGGGTTATTTACAGATGGGCTATGATCAGCTGCAGCGATTGGTTAGCTGCTCAGATAGCTGATGTTTAAAGTTAGTGAGGGAAATATAAGTCTCCAGCTTCAGCGATTTTTGCAATACGTTCCAGTCATTGGCAGCAGAGAACTGGAAGGAAAGGTGGCCAAAGGAGGTGTTGGCTTTGGGGATGACCAGTGAGATCTACCTGCTGGAGCGTGTGCTACGGGTGAGTGTTGTTATCGTGACTTCTAGATGACCTGGAGCCAGTGGGTCTGGCGACGAATATGTAGCGAGGGCCAGACGACTAGAGCATACAGGTCGCAGTGGTGGGTGGTATAAGGGGCTTTGGTGACAAAACGGATGGCACTGTGATAGACTGCATCCAGTTTGCTGAGTAGAGTATTGGAAGATATTTTGTAAATGGCATCGCCGAAGTCGAGGATCAGTAGGATAGTCAGTTTTACGAGGGTATGTTTGGCGGCGTGAGTGAAGGAGGCTTTGTTGCGAAATAGGAAGCCGATTCTAGATTTAATTTTGGATTGGAGATGTTTAATATGAGTCTGGAAGGAGAGCTTACAGTCTAGCCAGACACCTAGGTATTGGTAGCTGTCCATATGTTGGAATTTAGTATTTTATTAGGATCCATTGGCTGTTGCAAAAGCAGCAGCTACTCTTCCTGGGGTCCAAACACAATAATAATACAGAATGGCATAATACAGAACATCATTAGACAAGGAGAGCTCAATGACAGAACTACATACTACAGCATACACACAAACTATCTAGGTCAAATAAGGGAGAGGTGTTGTGCCGGGCAGGTGTTGCTTTATCTGCTTTTTGAAACCAGGTTTGCTGTTTATTTGAACAATATGAGATGGAAGGAAGTGCCGCTCTGTTCTGGGCCAGCTGCACCTTAACTAGGTCTTTCTTGCAGCACTGGACCACACGACTGGACAATAATCAAGATTAGACTAAATTAGAACCTGCAGAACTTGCTTTTTGGAGTGTAGTGTCGAAAAAGAATTTATTATGGCATAAATATACCAGATGACTATATCCCCCCCTTTAAGGCTCATAACCAAACTTAATTCCTTTCTGAGCTAGGCTGCCAACTAAACATTTATGATTTTCTCATAACAATCACATCTTTTATTTATTTTTACGACCTCTGGGAACATGATCTCCCTTAGGATCTGAAATAGTCTGAAGGACGTGTCTCTCTAATGGGGCGTCTCAGAGGTGAAGTAGGCGGTGCCACCATGACGGTGAAACAAAGTCATTTTGTGGCAACTTCACAGGAGGTCGTCCCGTACTGGTGGTCAATTGAGCCTTGTTGGTCTCAGGTTGTTGGTCCAACTGCAACTCTGGGGAACGTTCCAATGTCCTGTCCTGCTCGTTTAAGCATTGATCCATGTCCACGGATGGAACTGGAATTCGATTTCGGATCTGATCCATGTCTCCTTAGTCTTTGTCCACTTCCGATGATCACAGTATTTGATACTGGTCCTGAACAATCCTCAATTGTAGCTGGCATCCATTTGTGACCAAACCCATAGTTTCTTGTGCAGACATCGTCTCCAGGTGAGAAACTTCTTAGTTTGGCTCTGTTGTCATGATTACGTTTTTGATTCCATTGCTTTTTTTGTATTTTCATTTTCAAGTCTGGCCCGATGAGATCCAAGTTTGACCTTAACCTCCTTGACATCAGCATTTCTTCAGGTGACAATCAAATTGTAGCTTGACGAGTGATCCTGTAGCTAAACAAGAATCTTGACACCTTTGCATCTTCCTCATCCAAGGTCAGAACTGCACGTTCTGCTAATCCATTTGAAGATGGGTGAAAAGGGGCAAACATTACATGCTGAATTATATTTTGTTTCATGAAACTTGTGAATTACGTTCTTGTAAAACAAGTAGCATTGCCGCCAACCAACATTTTAGGCAATCCCATGGCACTGAAACTTTGTCTCAACTTCTCAATCGTAGCGTTCTATGTTGTCGTGTTCATGGGGTAAACATCCATCCATTTTGAATCAGAATCAATCAGCACGAGGAACATTTTCCCTAGGACGGGTCCAGCGTAGTCCACATGTAATCGTGTCCATATTTTTCCCAGCCATCCCATGGATGTAATGGTGCGGTGACTTCCTGTTACTCTGACAATCTGCACACCGGCTAACCTCATTTTCCACATCCTGGTCCGTCTTTGGCCACCAGACGTATGACCTCGCTAGGCCTTTCATTCTCGACATACCTGGATGCGACAACTGCAGTAGTTGCCTTTGTGGTGGGATAATTACTCTTGAGCCCCACAGAACACACTCATCTTGAACCTGGCTTGTAGATTATTCTGTACTTGTAGGCCCGAGACACACAGCCTGTTGAACTCTTGGAGAGACCATTTGTGGTACTGGCTTTTGGTACTGGCTTTTGTTCATGGAACAGATAGATCAGAGGCTTATCGTCGGTCACAATAGTGAATGTTTTCCCGTATAAGTACTTGTGGAATCTTTGTCTTCCGAATATGACAGCCAGTCCTTTCTTGTCCAGCTGGGAGTACTTTTTCTCCACTGACGACAATGTTCTGTACATGAACCCGATAGGTTCCTCTGCACCATTCTCCTTCCGGTGTGATACCCGCCCCCACACCATACGATGAGGTGTCACACAATAAGATGAGGTCTCCAGGCCACATCCTTCCTTATTAACAGTTGATGCATTGGAGCTAAGAGGGCATAGAGGTTAGGGAGGAAGCAATTGTAATAGTTCAGTAAGCCTAGATAGGCTTTCAGCTCTGTAATGCTTGTCAGAGCTGGAGCTTCCACAACAGCCCTCACTTTAGCTTTGACAGCGTGTAACCCCATCCACCTTGTGACCCAGGTACTGCACTTCATCAGCTAACAGTGTACACTTGCACCTCTTCGGCCGGAGACCGGCCTCTTCCATCCTCCTCAAAACTTCACCCAAGTTTCTGAGATGCTCCTCCTTCGTGACTCCCGTGACCAAAATGTAGTTGAGGTAAACCGCTACCTTGGCTATCCCCTGCAGAACTCCCTCCATGCTTCTTTGGAAGATAGCTGGTGCGGAAAACACCCTGAAAGGTAAGCGTTTATAGGTAATCATCCCTATGTGGGTGTTTATGGTCATGTACTTCTGTGAAGCTTCATCTATTTGCACTTGATGATATGCGTGACTCATGTCCAGTTTTGTAAACTGTTGCCCTCCGGTTAACGTTGAAAGCAAATACTCCACTTTAGATATGGGGTACTGCTCCAGGGATGAAACTCCATTTACAGTCAGCTTGTAGTCACCACATAATCTGATGGAACCATCTGGTTTGAGTATGGGAACAACTGGTGCTGCCCACTCAGAGAATTTGACAGGAATAATGATATGCTCTGTCAATTTCGACATCCACTTTAGGCATCATAGCATATCAACTGATCTTGGCCTATAGAATCTGGGAGTAGCATCTGCAGAAACATGAATGGTAGCGTGGACCCAATTTAATGTCCCTATCTCTTCTTTGAAAACATGCTCATGCTTTGAAAGCACCTGCTGCAGTGTCAATGTCTCTGTAGTGATATGTTTGATTTCATCCCAGTTCAAGATGGTATCGACAGATAGGGCAGCTCTGCGTCTAGCTTCGAAGCAACTTTGCAGTATTTTGTTTTTTTGTTTGTTATTCAAGCATTTCGCTACACCCGCAATAACATCTGCTAAACATGTGTATGTAACAAATAAAATATTATTTTATGTCCTCCAACCACCCTCTCGCTAGTAAGCTGGGAACCGTACCTTCCACTAATAAGCGAGGCAGACTTTTCTTTTGTCCTTGATATTCCACTTGAACGTCAGCAACTCCAATCAGTGATTTTCATCCCTGTGTACGTTTTGAGTTGATGGGGGGTGTCCCTCAGTTTAGGCACTTCACCTTTTTCAATTTCTCATTGAATTGGGAACTGTTCAGTGTGACACTACACACAGGATGTAGCGTCTTAGCTCTTATTACTTGTTTATAAACTAAACCGGAGTTTCACATTTACTAAAACGAGTTAGTACCAGAATAACATAGAACAACACTGCGCATGACCAAGGGTGCTCCATTCTTAAAGGGGACATCAGTAATTAACAGAACATAACACTCCTTCTCTTATACATTCAGAGTTACTTTTACCAAACCACAACTGAAACATTTCCCAGAACTTGTTGTAGTTATTTTGCATCTTTTAATTTGAACTTGAACAGTTTGTTTTTGTTTGTTTGTTTATAAGTCCAGTCTGTCTGGTGGACGGTGCCTTCGTTCTGGGTAGCGCCTTGGATTGTCAGGAGGCTCCTGAACATCCTCAGTGTGTGCTTGCTCCATTATAGCTTCTGCTATAGCAGCAACACGTTCCCTTTTTTTCAGCCTAGGGTCTCTTTACTGCCCCACTGACCTCTACAGTTCCCTGTGTGTCACTCTCAGGAGCTCTCTGTGCCTGTTCTCTCTTGATTGTTGTGCTGTTTTCCGTGGAATGCATTTGGTTAATATGACGCAGCCACATTATGTCTGGTGTATGTACGGTCCCTCTTGTCCATTTCCCTCCCCTTCTGTAGTCTCGCAACATCACTTCCTGTTCTGTTTGGAGATGGCGCTCCTGTCCACCGGAGAGCATCTTGGCTTGTTTGTTCAGCACGTCATTACGCCTGTTTGGCTTCATGATGTCCAGCTGAGTGCGGCTGGGCTTTCATTTGTAGTGGCATGTGGGGTGTTTCCGTAGGAGGCCATGAACTTGGCCAGTTTTGTTTGCAAAGTCCCTTCGTCTCGTTATGCTGCACGGAGTACTTGCTTTAAGGTTTGCACAAAGTGTTCTGCCAGCCCATTGGTGGCAGGGTGGTGCGGAGCTGAGGTTGAATGTTTGATTCCATTTACTGACATGAATCTTGTAAACTCGTCACTTACAAAAGCTTGTGCATTGTCACTTACCAGCTGCAGCGGCAATCCGAAGCGTGCAAACGTTGTTCTGAAACACTCTATCGTCTGAGCTGAGGTGGAGGACTCAGTGCAAAACACCTCTGGCCATTTGGAATGGGCATCAACTATAACCAGAAACATATGCTTTTCAAAGGGACCAGCGTAGTCCACATGAATTCTCTGCCATGGCTCTGTGGGCCATTCGCATGGGTGGACTGGGACAGGAGCAGGCATTTGAAGGGTTTCCAAACATCCCCTACAGTTCTTCACCATGTTTTCTATCTGTTGATCCAGACTGGGCCACCAGAAGTGGCTCCTTGCGAGCAGCTTCATTTTGACAATTCCAACATGACCTTCATGTAGTTGCTGCAAAACCCGAAGTTGGCATTTCTGGGGTATCATGAATCTCATTCCCCACATCAAACATCCTTGGTACATTGTAATTTCGTTTCTCCGCTGTAAATACGGAGTCAGCTCCTTTCTGCCAGTAGCTGTCCATCCTGACATGGTGTAGGTGTATACTTTTGACAAGGTAACATCTACTTCTACATCTACACATTTACTTGTCTCCTGTTTGATAACTGTGCTTGTGACCGGTAGTGCCTCGAGCTGAGTGGCATGGAAAATGTCCACTGTCGATTTGTGAGTAGTTTTTCTCTGGATTATTCAATGTTCGTGACGCAAATGCAACTGGCCTCTCTGACCTATCTTTCAGTGTGTGTGAAAGGATGGCCCCTAAGCCATAAGGGTACGCATCACAAGCCAACTTCACTGGCAGTTTAGAGTCGTAGTGCATCAGGACCTGTTCAGATGTGATGAGCCATCTTACCTCAAGAAACACATATTCACACCGTTCTGTCCCCCGCCATGTCCTATTCTTTTCCAGGAGCTGATTTAGAGTCTGGATTACTGCTGAAAGGTTTGGGAGGAATCATTTGTAGTAATTGATCAGTCCCGTAAAATATCTCACTTCTGTGATATTTTGTGGTTGTGGTGCTGCACCACTGCATCGATTTTGTCCTGTGTTTTGTGAAATCCATTTCGGTCAATTTCATGTCCACAGAAGACAGTCTTGTCTTTGAAGAACTCACACAATCTGTAAGTTTGCCTGTAGACCATGCTCTTTCAGTCTTTTCAGGACCTCTTCCAGGTAAGCCAGGTGTTCTTTGTCGGTGCATGCTGTTATGATCATGTCATCCAGGATACACTGGGTTCCTGGGATTCCTTGCAAAATCTGGTCAATAGTTCATTGCCAAATGGCTGGGGCTGATGCAATACCAAAAACCAGGCGGTTATACCTGTATAGACATTTGTGTGTTTATTGTCAGATACAGTTTGGAGCTCTCTTCAACCGGTAGCTGCAGGTATGCCTGTTTCAGATCGATTTTACTGAAGTGTTTCCCACCAGCTGGTGCAGCAAAGATGTCATCCAGACGTGGTAGGGGGTATTGGTCCCCATGAAACATTTAATTCACAGTTACCTTGAAGTCCCCACACCTTCTAACAGACCCGTCTTGCTTTACAATAGGAACTATGGGTGTGGCCCATTCGCTTCTGTCCACTTTCGTCAGGATCCCTGTATCCTGCAAGAGATTGATTTCCGCTTCCACCTTTGGTCTCAGGGAGTATAGAGCAGATCTGGCTTTGCAAAATTTTGGGGTTGCGTCAACTCTCAGTACAAGTTTTACTGTGAAGCCTTTTACTGTTCCCATCTGATCACTGAAAACTGTGTTGTATTTCTTCAGCGTGCTTCAGTGTTTGTTCTGTGCCTTTCCGTTTGGACTGGAACGTGTGGAGCATTTTCAAATCACACCAGTTCAGCATTATTTTTGAAAGCCATTCCCTGCCAAATAATGTGGGGGCAGTTCCAGGCTGGTACCGGAGTCTATAAATAATTTACAAAGGGCATTGTCATGTGTAATGACTCATATGCAGAGATGGTGTTCGTTCTTGGTTTGTAACACAGGGAAAGGCACATTAGATTGATATAATGGTAATTTTCAGCCTCTTCTGACCATGACTTGTTTCAATTCGGCCCCGTCAGATCCCTATTTTCCCGATGCTAGCCATTCTCTTTACCTTCAATCCTTCAGAACCTTCCACAGCTCACTTGAGTCTCACATCCAGCGTTGCACGCCAAACACTCACGCCAAACACTCCGTTGAATTTGTGGCAAACAAATCCAACACAGTCATCCATTGTCATCCTCGTCGCCAAATACTGTATGTAGTATTTTAGGATGCTTCTTGATGATGACATCGGACACGCAAGTACGTTTTAGTATTAATTGTTTAATTTAATCACTTTTAAAAATCTTTGTATATACAGTACCAGTCAAAAATGTTGGACACACCTCCTCATTCAAGGGTTTTTCTTTATTTAAAAAAAAACTATTTTCTACATTGTACAATAATAGTGAAGACATCAAAACGATGAAATAACACATGGAATCATGTAGTAACCAAAGACGTTTTAGACAAATCTTTATTTAATATTTTAGATTCTTCAAAGTAGCCACCCTTTGCCTTGATGACAGCTTTGCACACTCTTGGCATTCTCTCAACCATCTTCACCTGGAATGCTTTTCTAACAGTCTTCAAAGAGTTGCCACATATGCTGAGCACTTGTTGTCTGCTTTTCCTTCACTCTGCGGTCCAACTCAACCCAAATCATCTCAATTGGGTTGGGGTCGGGTGATAGTAGAGGCCAGGTTTTCTGAAGCAGCACTCCATCACTCTCCTTCTTGGTCAATTAGCCCTTACACAGCCTGGAAGTGTGTTTTGGGGTCATTGTCCTGTTGTAAAACAAATGATAGTCCCACTAAGCGCAAACCAGATGGGATGGCGTATCGCTGCAGAATGTTGTGGTAGCCATGCTGGTTAGGTGTGCCTTGAATTCTAAATAAATCAGACAGTGTCACCAGCAAAGCACCATCACACCACCTCCTCCATGCTTCACGGTGGGAACCACGCATGCAGAGATCATCCGTTCACCTACTCTGCATCTCACAAAGACACAGCGGATGGAACCAAAAATCTCAAAGTTGACTCATCAGACCAAAGGCTAGATTTTCACTGGTCTAATGTCCATTCCTATTTTTTCTTGGCCCAAGCAAGTCTCTTCTTATTTTTGTCCTTCATTAGTGGTTTCTTTGCACCAATTCAACTATGAAGGCCGGATTCACGCAGTCTCCTCTGAACAGTTGATGTTGAGATGTGTCTGTTACTTGAACTCTGTGAAGCATTTATTTGGGCTGCAATCTGAGGTGCAGTTAACTAATGAACTTATGCTCTGCGGCAGAGGTAACTCTAGGTCTTACTTTCCTGTGGCAGTCCTCGTGAGAGCCAGTTTCATCATAGCTCTTGATGGTTTTTGCGACTGCACTTGATGAAACTTTCAAAGTTCTTGACATTTTTTCGGATTGACTGACCATGTCTTTAAGTAATGATGGACTGTCGTTTCTCTTTGCTTATTTGAGCTGTTCAATAAACCAAATAGGGCTATCCTCTGCATACCACCCCTACCTTGTCACAACACAGCTGATTGGCTCAAACGCGTTAAGAAAGAAATTCCACAAATTAAATTTATGAAGGTTTTCCTCCAGTCACCTGGAAATGCCTTCCAGGTGACTACCTCATGACGCTGGTTGAGAGATTGCCAAGAGTGTGCAAAGCTGTCATCAAAGCAAAGGGTGGCTTAAAATTTCAAATATATTTTGATTTGTTTTAACACTTTTTTTGGGGCTACTACATGATTCCTTATGTGTTATTTCATAGTTTTGATGTCTTCACTATTATTCTACAATGTAGAAAATAGTAAAAATAAAGAATCCCTGGCATGAGTAGGTGTGTCCAAACTTTTGACTGGTACTGTAGTCATTAAGTGTGTAGTATACAGTAGATTAGTATGGGTATTCACACACAGCTACTATGTTTAACTCCGTTGTACCAATTAATTGTTCATCTGAATCTCTGCTAATGCATTCACAGACCCTTTAATTTTTTTCAGTTTCCTGTTGTGACCGTATTTTGCTTTCATGACAAATTTCATTTTCAAAATGGCAGTCCTCTCCTCTGTCACACCTGTTGCATTTTTCGGCCACACAGGTGCGCGCTGTAACTTATGCAGGGAAGTTTGTGATAGGTCTGTATTTATTTTACTTTGCAACTCAATTGCATCTTTGGTCGTGATTTCCATAGCTACAGCAATTTGAACAGCCTTTGCAAAAGTTAGATCTGATTCTGTGAGCAAACATTTAAAACTCAACAACACTGGTACTCTCTTGTTATCAGCAATGGGCGGTAGCGTAGCCTAGTGGTTAGAGCGTTGGAGTAGTAACTGAAATGTTGCAAGATCGAATCCCTGAGCTGACAAGGTACAAAATCTGTCACTCTGCCCCTGAACAAAGGATAAAGGCTGCAGTTCTGATGTCGGCCCCCACCGTTCTCAGGGATCAGAATGATATCAGTCACAGAACCCCATGAAAGCTTGCACCCTCAATCAAGCATCAGAACAGCAAGATGGCTTTTACTCAACCTATTTCCTGGTTCCGAAAGAAAGACTGAGGCTTCTGTCTAGTTCTGGATTTAAAACAGTTTAATGTCTTCCTAAAAGTTCTCCAGACCGTAGCTGCAGGGGAATGGTTCACATTCCTGGACTTAAAGGATGCTTACTTTCATGGTCATGTGTTTTTCTGCTGTTCGCCTTCCAGGACCAGGAATACCAGTTTGTGGTATTAGCCTTCCGTCTCTCCCTGGCTCCTCGCGTCTTCACAAGATGTGTGAGCGCAGCCCTGAGCTCCCTCCACCTACAAGGGATCAAGATCCTTCCTCACCTCGACGACTGGCTCATCTGCGCTGACACTCGCGAGTGCGGCCGAGGGCACAGCGCTGACACTGAACCACGTCACCGCACTGGGTGTTACCGTGAACAACGAAAAGAACAACTTCACACCAAGCCAAAAGGTCACCTTTATTGGTATGGCTCTGAACTCCCGCATGATGAGGGCATGTATAACACCTCAGCGTGTGGACAGCGTTATTCTGCAACAATTTCAGTTCAATGCATTAGTGAAGGTACAAACATTCCAACAACTGATGAGCATGCTCACAGTGGCCTCTGCGGTGACACCGTTAGGCCTGCTGTCTTTAAGTTCAATGACCTGCCCTTGGAATCCAAGCTGTACAGAAACATCAAAAGACGGGTGATAAGGGCATGCTACATTATTCTGTGGCCGTGGAGGAAGAGAGCCTACCTGACTACAGATGTCCCTCTCGGATCAATTCTGGCAAGGCGGGAGGTAGTGACAACTGACACTTTGCTAACAGGCTGAGGAGCAGTGGGACAATACAGGTCTGTACGAGCAGACTGGTGCCCCCGCTGGAGGAAAGAGCACATCAACATATTAGAACTCAAGACATTTTAGTCCCTTAATCACTTTCTGCCGGTTCTCAAACACAAATGTCCTGATACGACAATACATCGACGGTGTTCCACATCAACCATCAAAGTGGAACGAGGTCTGTACGGTCCCTACAGGTGGTCCAACAACTCTTGATATTGACCCTACCACATCTGGCCTCCCTATGAGCCATTAATCTCCCAGGCAAGGTGAACAAGGTGGTAGACTTCTTGTCTTGACAGAACCGCCCCCGGGAGAATTAAGACTTCACCCACAAGTAGTGAAGATGACATGGAAGCGGTTTGGAACAGCACATGTGGACCTGTTCACATCATAGCAAACATCACACTGCTCCCTCTGGTTCTCTCTGGCAGAGTCCAAGAACCCCCTGGGCATGGACACTTTAGCCCACACATGGTCAGAGGGCCTACTGTATGCTTTCCCTCCGACCCCGCCCTGATCTTAGCAACGCTGCACAGGGTCTCTCAGTCTTAGCACAGGCTGCTGATTGTGGCCCCCAGATGGCCAGCGAGACCCTAGTTTCCAACCTTCTTTAGTCTTCTGGAGGGAGAGCCATGGCAGCTGCCTCACAGAAAGGATGTGCTTTCACAGATTTAATGCAGGATATGGCATCCCAGCCCAGACCAACTACAGCTATGCATGTGGCCTCAGAGCCTGACCCTCTACTGGGGGGGTAGTTGCTGTCCTGCTATTATCGAACAAAACCTCCTTTTGAGCATATGGAGGAGCCGGACATAACCATTTTATCTATGAAAACGTCTTTCCTTTAGCTGCTTCATCAGTGAAACGTGTGAGTGAGCTCCATGTGCTCTCCATGAGCCCTGTCTGCCTACAATGGAACGCAGACGACCTAAGCGTGAAGGCCTTGCATTGTCCAAGCAGAGGCTTTCAATTTGGGTTGTGGACGTCATCACTCAGGCCTGAATGAGATATGCACAGCTACTACCTGGTCGTCGCCCTGCACGTTCTTAAGATTTTACAAGGTCAAAGTCGCATCCTGCCACACCACGGGCTCTGCTATTATTCCAGTGGCACTGGTGCATTAATCAGAGGTTAGTATTGCTATTCCTCGTGACCTTGTTGGTCATGCATACTTTCAACCGTACTGACGGTCTGGAGGGAGGTAGTAGAACGAAAGTTACAAATGTAACTATGGTTCTACGAATACCTGGAAGACCATCAGTACTTTCCTGTCACTGAATATTTTGGGCGAGAAGATTCTCTGAGATTTATATCAACCGCGGGGCACGGCCTCGCACGCTGTCACGTCACCGGCATGACTTTGTTGTTATTATTAATCGACCTGCGGGGAGCGCGAGGGATATAATCCATACTTTCAACAATACTGATGGTCTTTCAGGTATTCGTAAAACCATAGTTACATTCGTAACTTCCGTTTTCTTGCGTGTCATCAAACATCTATTTTTCCGATGCTAGCCATTCTCTTTACCTCATCTCGTTCTTGTCAGCACTTCCCTTGTTGTCACTGCTTGCTAGCTGCTGTGCTACAGGGGTCAAAATCTTCCTCTCTTTCTACGAGCTCCATCTGCATTCGTGATGCACACTGTAGGTAATTATCCTCGTCGCCATTGTAGTGTCTTAGCTCTTGTTACTAATAGATAAAATAAGAAAGACTCCGAATACAAGGAAGTGAACTGGAGCTTCACATTTACTAAAGCTAGTTAATACAAGAATAACAGAGCAACACTGTGCTCTGTTCTTAAAGGGGACATCAGTAATTATCATAACAGAAGGGGTGGTTGTTTTTTAAAATTCAACATCTACAGCCTGCCTAACGCTGGCAATCAGTTCGCCACTCATACTTTTCCAATGTACTTCTCCAGACTCTCGAGAACAACGTGACAAAGGCCTGGAAACAAAGGCTATGTTTCGAGTTACCATTAGGAACTGAATGATGACTGGAGTAATTTTATTTCCAAGGGAGTAGATAAGACTAATCCTGATTAAGGAAAATCATAAATGAATCATGAAAAACTGAGTGAGAAAGTTACAAAGGATACAACAAAACATGCTAACCTCACCAATAACAAATGATTTTCATTCATGATTATCCATAATAATTCACATTCATGGAGAAGTGTTCAGTAGCATCTTCTGTTCTTACTTACAAAAAAAGTGACTCCAAAATTAAACACTACATTTTTCACCGTTCAGTTCCTATTGGGCAAAATATAAATCGAAACACAACCAAAACATACTGCGAATGCATCCATGGAGTTTGTAGCGTCACAAGCTTGTTGTAATCCTTGAGTGAAAAGAATATGGGATCAAAAAAGTAGAGCTCTTTGGCCATCAGTGGTGGGTTTGGCATCGAAATAAGGATGCATAAGCAGAAAATAACCCCATACCTAATGTAAAATGTGGTGATGGATTTTTGATGTTATGGGGCTTTTTGCTTCCACTGGTCCTGGGGCCCTTGGTAAAACATGAATCCGCAGGTCATGGGCGCCCCTATGCCGCCCCACTTATCGTATAGTGTTTTCACTTTGAACGAAAACAAGGTTGAGCCCAGAGTTGCATTGGGCTGGCCTTCTGGTCAAATCAAATTTATTTATATAGCCCTTCTTACATCATCTGATATCTCAAAGTGCTGTACAGAAACCCAGCCTAAAACCCCAAACAGCAAGCAATGCATGTGTGGAAGCACGGTGGCAAGGAAAATCTCCCTAGAAAGGCCAAAACCTAGGAAGAAACCTAGAGGAACCAGGCTATGAGGGGTGGCCAGTCCTCTTCTGGCTGTGCCGGGTGGAGATTATAACAGAACATGGCCAAGATGCTCAAATGTTCATAAATGACTAGCATGGTCAAATAATAATAATCACAGTAGTTGTCGAGGGTGCAGCAAGTCAGCACCTCAGGTGAAAATGTCAGTTGGCTTTTCATAGCCGATCATTAAGAGTATCTCTACAGCTCCTGCTGTATCTAGAGAGTTGAAAAACGCAGGTCTGGGACAGGTAGCACGTCCAGTGAACAGGTCAGGGTTCCATAGCCGCAGGCAGAACAGTTAAAACTGGAGCAGCAGCACGGCCAGGTGGACTGGGGACAGCAAGGAGTCATCATGCCAGGTAGTGCTGAGGCATGGTCCTAGGGCTCAGGTCCTCCGAGAGAGAGAAAGAAATGAAGAAAGAAAGAAAGAGAGAATTAGAGATAGCATACTTAGATTCACACAGGACACCGGATAAGACAGGATAAATACTCCATATATTGCCCCCCGACACATAAACTACTGCAGCATAAATACTGGAGGCTGAGACAAGAGGGGTCCGGAGACACTGTGGCCCCATCCAATGATACCCCCGGACAGGGCCAAACAGGTAGGATATAACCCCACCCACTTTGCCAAAGCACAGCCCCCACACCCCTAGAGGGATATCTTCAACCACCAACTTACCATCCTGAGACAAGGCCGAGTATAGCCCACAAAGATCTCCGCCACGGCACAACCCAAGGGGGGGCGCCAGCCCAGACAGGAAGATCACGTCAGTCACTCAACCCACTCAAGTGACGCAACCCTCCTAGGGACGGCATGGAAGAGCACCAGTAAGCCAGTGACTCAGCCCCTGTAATAGGGTTAGAGGCAGAGAATCCCAGTGGAGAGGGGAACTGGCCAGGCAGAGACAGCAAGGGCAGTTCGTTGCTCCAGAGCCTTTCCGTTCATCTTCACTTCTGGGCCAGACTGCACTCAATCATACGACCTACTGAAGAGATGAGTCTTCAGTAAAGACTTAACGGTTGAGACCGAGTCTGCGTCTCTCACATGGGTAGGCAGACCATTCCATAAAAATTGAGCTCTATAGGAGAAAGCCCTTCCTCCAGCTGTTTGCTTAGAAATTCTAGGGACAATTAGGAGGTCTGCGTCTTGTGACCGTAACGTACATGTAGGTATGTACGGCAGGACCAAATCGAAAAGATATGTAGGTGCAAGCCCATATAATGCTTTGTAGGTTAGCAGTAACACCTTGAAATCAGCCCTTGCCTTAACAGGAAGCAAGTGTAGAGAGGCTAGCAATGGAGTAATATGATCCCATTTTTTGGTTCTAGTCAGGAGTATAGCAGCTGTATATAGCACTAACTGAAGTGCATTTAGTGCTTTATCCGGGTAGCCGGAAAGTAGAGCATTGCAGTAGTCTAACCTAGAAGTAACAAAAGCATGGATTAATTTTTCTGCATCATTTTTGGACAGAAAGTTTCATAATTTTTGCAATGTAACTTAGGTGGAAAAAAGCTATCATTGAAAGAGTCTTGATATGTTTGTCAAAAGAGAGATCAGGGTCCAGAGTAACGCTGAGGTCCTTCACAGTTTATTTGAGACGACTGTACAACCATCAAGATTAATTGTCAGATTCAACAGAAGATCTCTTTGTTTCTTGGGAAGCATCTCTGTTTTGTCCGTGTTTAAAAGTAGAAAGTTTACAGCCATCCACTTCCTTATGTCTGAAACACAGGCTTCTAGCGAGGGCAATTTTGGGGCTTCACCATGTTTCATTGAAATGTACAGCTGTGTGTCATCCGCATAGCAGCGAAAGTTAACATTATGTTTTCGAATGACATCCCCAAGTTGTAAAATGAATAGTGAAAACAATAGTGGTCCTAAAACGGAACCTTGAGGAACATCGACATTTACAGTTGATTTGTCAGAGGACAAACCATTCACAGAGACAAACTGATATCTTTCCGACAGATAAGATCTAAACCATGCCAAAACTTGTCCGTGTAGACCCATTTGGGTTTCCAATCTCTCCAAAAGAATGTGGTGATCGATAGTATCAAAAGCAGCACTAAGGTCTAGGAGCACGAGGACAGATGCAGAGCCTCGGTCTGACACCATTAAAAGGTAATTTACCACCTTCACAAGTGCAGTCTCAGTGCTACAAGTGCAACCTTTTCTACAATTTTTGAGAGGAATGGAAGATTCGATATAGGCGGATCGTTTTTTATATTTTCTGGGTCAAGGTTTGTTTTTTTCAAGATAGGCTTTATTACTGCCACTTTTAGTGAGTTTGGTACCCATCCGGTGGATAGAGAGCCGTTTATTATGTACTCTATCTCTTGACAGAATGATGAAAATAAACCTTCAAGCTGCATACTGTACCATATTCCAACTACTCTACTGAAAGAGCTGCTTCTTGTGTTGGCCCTCCTATGTTGAACTAAAACACTTGAGTGTCTCTCTTTAACCTAGGTCCTGGCAGAGTTGTGCAGACTCAGGACAACTGAGCTTTGGAGGAATACGCAGATTTAAAGAGGAGTCCGTAATTTGCTTTCTAATGATCATGATCTTTTCCTCTAAGAAGTTCATGAATTTATTACTGCTGAAGTGAAAGTCATCCTCTCTTGGGGAATGCTGCTTTTTAGTTAGCTTTGCGACAGTATCAAAATAAATTTCAGATTGTTCTTATTTTCCTCAATTAAGTTGGAAAAATAGGATGATCGAGCAGCAGTGAGGGCTTTTCGATACTGCACGGTACTGTCTTTCCAAGCTAGTCAGAAGACTTCCAGTTTGGTGTGGCGCCATTTTCGTTCCAATTTCTGGAAGCTTGCTTCAGAGCTCGGGTATTTTCTGTATTCCCGGGGAGCTAGTTTCTTATGACAAATGTTTTTAGTTTTTAGGGGTGCAACTGCATCTAGGGTATTGCGCAAGGTAAAATTGAGTACCTCAGTTAGGTGGTTAACTGATTTTTGTCCTCTGACGACCTTGGGTAGGCAGAGGGAGTCTGGAAGGGCATCAAGGAATCTTTGGGTTGTCTGAGAATTTATAGCATTACTTGTGATGCTCCTTGGTTGGGGTCTGAGCAAATTATTTGTTGCGATTGCAAACGTAATAAAATGGTGGTCCGATAGTCCAGGTTTATGAGGGGAAAAACATTAAGATCCATAACATTTATTCCATGGGACAAAACTAGGTCCAGAGTATGACTGTGACAGTGAGTAGGTCCAGAGACATGTTGGACAAAACCCACTGAGTTGATGATGGCTCCGAAAGCCTTTTGGAGTGGGTCTGTGGACTTTTCCGTGTGAATATTAAATTCACAAAAAAATTGAATATTATCTGCTATGACTGCTCTCTGGTAAACAGTGTATGATTGCTGGATGATTCGTTTTAAGTCTAATACTGCGGGTAATGGAGTCGCCAATGACTAGGGCTTTCAATTTGTCAGAGCTAATGGTGGGAAGCTTCGGCGTCTCAGACCCCGTAACGGGAAGAGTAGAGACCAGAGAAGGCTCGGCCTCAGACTCCGACTTGCTGCTTAATGGGGAAAACCGGTTGAAAGTTTCTGTCGGCTTAATGAGCGACACCGGTTGAGCATTCCTACAGCATTTCCCTCCAGAAGCCATGAGAAAGTTGTCCGGCTGCGGGGACTGTGCGGTGGATTTGTACTAATGTTACTATCTGTACTTACTGCTGGCACAGATGCTGTTTCATCCTTTCCTATACTGAAATTACCCTTGCCTTACGATTGTGTCTGAAGCTGGGCTTGCAGCACAGCTATCCTCGCCGTAAGGCAATCGTTCTCCTGTATATTAGGAGTACAGTGACTGCAATTAGAAGGATTCATGTTAATGTTACTACTTAGCTTCGGCTGTTGGAAGTCCTGACGAACCATGTCCAGATAAAGCATCCGGAGTGAACAAGTTGAATGAGAAAAAGTTGAGTGAGGGAAAAACTAAAAACATAAACGTAATTAAAAAGTAAAAACCGTTGTTGTCAGGCAGCAAAGTAAGGTTGGCAACAGAACGCACAGCAACACGTAAACAAGTCTGGTGTGTCTTTGCGTAAACCCGCCTATTCGAATGACCCTGCTGTCCCAGAGGTGGAGAGGAAGTTAAAGTCACTTGCAAGCTAACATGACAGCCACCAGAAACAAACACAGAGCAGACAAAGCCAACAAGCCAGCTAACTTGTTTGCAGATGTGAGCGACGCTGGAGTGGAGCGAGTAGCCGAGCGTGCCCAATTTGACTGGAGCGAGATTCCCAAAGACTGGAGTGTTGGCCTCAACCACTCGAATTTCGCTCCAGTAGCGTTCAATTCAGGCACTCGGCATGTCCGCTCCAGCATGCATTTGTAGTCTACTTGTGTACTGCTAATAGCCCCTTGCTTTAGCTACTGTCATGGAGGTCGCTAAATATTTTCATAAAGAAATAAATAAAACACACAAGTTCTAATTGAAGGTGACTTACAAATATGAGGAGCAAGAGAGGGAGTGTTGTGATGTAGTGTCCACTGTTATGTGTAAGGCTTGGATGCCACCTGCTGGTATGGTGCTAAACTGTTAGGTTATAGACCGGATGCCATTGTTCTAGCGTGGGATGTATGGCAGTTGTTACACGCTGGCTACATGAAACATCTACAACTATCATTGTGGAATCTGAAAATACATTTATCCCAAAAGTATGATGGTCTTCTTACTACGTGCATATGCTAAAAGAAAGGAACGAGGTTGGTAGATAACTGAGTGTGTCATCGTAGCAAAGTGTTTATTAACAAAAAAATCTGATCTATTAAACGTTTCGTTCATTTTCGTTCTGTTATCTATATACTGTGGTCGATCCCACTTCTGACACCAATGTAATGAAACAGCAGGGAGCAGGTCTCGAACCCTCATCCTTCTAGCCCGAGGTCTGGCGCGCTATCGACCGTGACGTAAAAGCGTACTCATGCGGCAGAGTCGATTTCCGAGGTTATAAACCCAGGGTCGTTACAGTACAATAGGCCTTAAATTATTTTTGCCCAATACGCCTGACATACTCCCACGTTCAAGGAGCTTTCTGTTTTGGTTGGGTTATTTTGCCTAAAAACCTTTAGGCCTACCTATAGAAAAACGTTTTTAAAACAACTCTGCATCTCTGCCCAGTCTGGCAAGAGTGGCCAAAAGGGTGGAGAGGATATTCTCCGCTGCTGGCTGGCTGTCCAGGTACCATTGCTTGAGCCTGAAGCCACAGACTGGGCCAAACTTTTGTTTCTAAAAATGAATTCAAAGGCACTAATAAATAATTTAAAGTTTAATTTGTATTTTATTCTAAGTAAGTCACAACCTATACAGTGGGGAGAACAAGTATTTGATACACTGCCGATTTTGCAGGTTTTCCTACTTACAAAGCATGTAGAGGTCTGTAATTTTTATCATAGGTACACTTGAACTGTGAGAGACGGAATCTAAAACAAAATCCAGAAAATCATATTGCATGATTTTTAAGTAATTAATTTGCATTTTATTGCATGACATAAGTATTTGATCACCTACCAACCAGAAAGAATTCCGGCTCTCACAGACCAGTTAGTTGTTCTTTAAGAAGCCCTCCTGTTCTCCACTCGTTGCTTGTATAAAAGACACCTGTCCACACACTCAAACAGACTCCAATCTCTCCACAATGGCCAAGACCAGAGAGCTGTGCAAGGACATCAGGGGTGAAATTGTAGACCTGCACAAGGCTGGGATGGGCTACAGGACAATAGGCAAGCAGCTTGGTGAGAAAGCAACTGTAGGCGCAATTATTAGAAAATGGAAGAAGTTCAAGATGTTGGTCAATCACCCTCGGTCTGGGGCTCCATGCAAGATCTCACCTCGTGGGAAACCAATGATCATGAGAAAGGTGAGGGATCAGCCCAGAACTACACGGCAGGACCTGGTCAATGACCTGAAGAGAGCTGGGACCACAGTCTCAAAGAAAACCATTAGTAACACACTATGCCGTCATGGATGAAAATCCTGCAGCGCACGCAAGGTCCCCCTGCTCAAGCCAGCGAATGACCATCTGGATGATCCAGAGGAGGAATGGGAGAAGGTCATGTATGCTCACATACTATGTTGCATATAAGCTGTCCTTGTCGCAGGGACAACAGAAACAAGCATCATTGTCGGTTTTTGGATCCTAACCAACTCGACCCCAGAAGAGAAAAAGACTCCTCGTGACCAATCCAGAAACTGGATAAACATTGTAATTAACCTTGAAAGGTGGAAGAGTGATGCCGAAATGACCACCGTTCTCATTAGGTAAGTGTTTTAGCCTGCTAGCTATGTTAGCTGCTAACCTTATTGTGTTCAATGGCCAAATGTTCAAGCTAGCTAGCTAACTAACATCTTCTGTATTCTGGCTGGTTTGAACTCAAAGGAATCTAATGATAGCATCATGTACTACACTGTAAACCCCACAAGGTGTGCCGAGTGCCTTTATTTAATTTTTTTTTAAATTACCCCTTTTTCTCCCCAATTTTGTGGTATCCAATTGTTTAGTAGCTACTATCTTGTCTCACCGCTACAACTCCCGTACGGGCTCGTGAGAGACGAAGGTTGAAAGTCATGCGCGTCCTCCGATACACAAGCCGAGCTGCACTGCTTCTTAACACAGCGCGCATCCAATCCGGAAGCCAGCCGCACCACTGTGCACCTGGCAACCTTGGTTAGCGTGCACTGCGCCTAACCTGCCACAGGAGTCACTGATGCGCGATGAGACAACCGGCCAAGCCCTCCCTAACCCGGACGACGCTAGGCCAATTGTGCGTTGCCCCACGGACCTCCCAGTCGCGGCCGGTTACGACAGAGCCTTGGGGCGAACCCAGGGTCTCTGGTGGCACAGCTGGCACTGCAGTACAGCGCCCTTAACCACTGTACCACCCGGGAGGCCCTCGAGTGCCTTTATTTCAACTAGCTAACACTAGCTAGCTAATGCTACAACTACAGACTGTTGACATGATGAAGTTAGTGTGTTTGGTTTGTAGAGGATCATGCTAGGTGGTCGAGAGCATTTTCTGGGGTGGTCCTTGGATGAAAATGCTCTCGACCACCTAGCTATTTGGTAACGTTACAGTAACATCACATACGTATTTCTCATCGAGATATTGGTGGAGACAGTCTGATTTCGAGGGAACCTGAGGCAGTACAAGTTGTAGTTGTGCAAACCCCAACTCTGAAAGAAAAGTAAGAAATTCTGTATGCATTTTTTTGTTATGCTTTGTGATTCAATAATTATTTAGTTGGTAATCGACCAAAAATAGTTAGCCTATTCCTACCTAGTGTGAACTACCCACCAGAACACTTGAATGAATATCCAGCGTGGTCAGCAAAGTAAACAATAGCTCATCTGCATGACATATTGGTGGACGTTGGGCCATCAAGTAATAGGATTATTACATTAGCATGACACATTACACTGGTTACAGCACAACACCACATCCTATGTATGTAAAGGTTGCTGTTGTGACATGTACTTATTTGGTAGTAATGTCTTTCCCCCCCAAATGTGGCTGTAATCAACAGGACATTGATGGTGATTCACAACCCTGGAGAGCATTGAAGAAGATGAGGTGGTTGAATTCATAAACGGTGCGTACGTCATCGCTGTAATGTACGCTTTTTCCATTAATAATATATTATCAAATCAAAATAGTTTATTTGGCATACGCACAGGAAACAGTGGGGTGTATACGGGAATATTACATTGCAATGTGCCATGTACGATTGAAGTAACAATTTGTTTCATGGTTTCCTACGTCAACCTATAATGCACAGGATAGTTTGGACCTGTTGGATGGAGGAAACAAAGTCAGCCATAGATGATGACGAACAGCCTAACCCTTCAGCTACATGCATTGCTATCATTGTGTCAATGTGATGTTCAACCTGCTACACCAGAAACCTACTAAATCAATTTTATTTCTCCTTATTTCAATTCACAAGATAGAATGAACGCACGTGTGTGCCATCAATTTTATTTGACCATTTAAAATACTTTAAGAAGCCACACCAGGCAACCAATAATAATACCAAATTGCAGAGGATTATATACACAAAAAGTAATTGTGGTCCTCTATTGGTAGGCAAGTGGCTGCAGGGCCAAACACGTGACATGGGCACTCTGTGCCATAGATTCAATCATGCACAATGTCCACATTTAGATCTATACGAAAAAAATAGCATATATAATCATCTAACAAATACCTCCACTAGCGCAGATTGGCTTTACATGTTACACATCTCAACATTAACCAAGCCTTGCAGTGGTATTTGAACCTAAGACTGGCAGAAACAGTTTTTATCTCAGCCAGGAGTTTATTCCACTCTACCAGTCGTATTTCAAAAACTTGTTCTGGCCAGTATCAATCTTGAATCGACATGACACAAAATCTTTGGCACTGCCTCTCGTTGCGTAGGAATAACAGTCCCTAACAGTAGTGATATACAGTAGTTCTTTAGATACTGGGGGACTGTACCAGGCACAATTGACCCTTTTATTAATTGATAGCCACTGTAGTTCACAGAACTGAGAAGGGCCAACAAGAGTCCGAGGGCAAAGAGCTACTGTACCAGGTAGTGCACACCAGTGGCAGTCAGTGCCGTTTAAGATGAAGAGGACAACAAAACAATTCCATGAGCATGGTCTTATTTCTATTACAGAATATTGGATGACTCTCATTCATATTCCATTCACCCAGTTCAATGTAACAGTGATAGGTTTAGGTTACTACATGATACTATAATTTTCTCTACACCCATCATGAGGTTGCTAAAACCTAGCCTATGAATGAAAGTTTACAACGTACCATACCAGTCAAAGGTTTGGACACCAACTCATTCAAGGGTTTTTCTTTATTTTTTACTATGTTCTACATTGTAGAATAATAGTGAAGACATCAAAACTATAAAATAACACATGTATTCATGTACAAATCAAAATATATTTTAGATTCTTCAAAGTAGCCACCCTTTGCCTTGACAGCTTTGCACGCTCTTGGCATTCTCTCAACCAGCTTCACATCCTGTGGCGTACTACATTAGCATAGAATAGCCCCCACGATATGCAACTTTTCAGGGAAGTTAGGAACCAAAATACACAGGCAGTTAGGAAAGCAAAGGCTAGGTTTTTCAAACAGAAATGTGCATCCTGTGCACAAACTCCAAAAAGTTCTGGGACACTGTAAAGTCCATGGTGAATAAGATCACCTCCTCCCAGCTGCCCACTGCACTGAGGCTAGGAAACACTGTCACCACCGATAAATCCGTGTTAATGGAGAATTTCAATAAGCATTTTTCTACGGCTGGTCATGCTTTCCACCTGGCTACCCCTACCCCGGTCAACAGCCCTGCACCCCCCCACAGCAACTTGCCCAAGCCTCCCAGATTTCTCCTTCACCCAAATTCAGATAGCTGATGTTCTAAAAGAGCTGCAAAATCTGGACCCCTTACAAATCAGCCGGGCTAGACAATCTGGACCCACTCCTTATAAAATGATCTGCCAAAATTGTTTCAACCCCTATCGTCTGAGATCCGCAAAGATTGGAAAGCTGCTGCGGGCATCCCCTATTCAAAGGGGGAGACACTCTAGACCCAAACTGCTACAGACATATATCTATCCTACCCTTGAAAGCCAAGCTAACAAACAGATCCACGACCATTATGACACCTCACGCCCGTTATAAATCCTTCTTCCTTTAGTGTTTGGGACTGGAATGTCTGTGTGGGCCTTCCTTATGGAGAATCTACCTCGGAACTGTAACATGCAATAAATAGACTTTGGGACATTATATTTCATCAGCCAAAATGGTGGTAACAACGATAGATGGAATATGAAAAGGAATGTCGATTTTGTTATTTAATTAAAAGTTAAATGAAGACGCTATAACGAAAACATTAACTTAAAGCGTTTTCATAATGTGTATGTGATGTTTACATACTTTATGTTGTGTAGACAATATCCAGATGAAGGAGAATGTTTTGATGACAATAAGACTGTGGTTTTAGTTGTCTAAACAAGATCATAGCCATTTATAATACCTCGAAACTAGCTACGCCCCAGGTAACCCAGAGAGTGTGTCATAAAGTCGGGAACGCCTTTCAACCCTGGGGTATAAAACATGTGAGTTAAGAATTTACATACCAGACTAAGTTTACCACGCAGTGCAGGCAAGGTTTACAAGTAGTCGCGACCCCGAAACGCAACACAAGGTTGAAGAGGACAAAGGAACGTCTTAATAATGAATCCTACTGTATCTAAGAATGTGAATTCAAGAAGGACCAACTGGTTATTCTCTTCAAGTCATCGGTTGTCTACACAGCCCTCTTGCCCAAGCTGGGAGCGTTGACATGGCTGATTAGCCTCCCAAGAAGACCATTCTCACAGAACGAGTGCAAGGGAACAGACAACCAAGAGAAAGGACATTGTGACATCGTGTGTACAATCAGAGACTTACACCCGGTAACGAAGAACAGGGAGTCGGCCAAACCAGGGTGTCGGCCAGGGCGTCAGCCAAACCTATCCCACTAAGCGGAACTCGGTCTATGACGAGATACCCAACGGAGACCAACACATAAATACATGCATTATAATTCTAACCCATAAGAGTGACAGTTTGGGGCATGGTATTAGGGCTAAACTAGGCATAGTTTACAAATGTATCCAAGTGTGCTTTTCTCTCATTCTCTCTCTCTTTAAATCTGTGTCATATTGTGTTGGTCAACTAGGGACCTGTTGCCATTTGTATTAAGTTCTAACCAATAACCTAGACTGTCTGTGTATCTTATGTTATCATTTAGCTTATTAGTAAATAATCAATTACATTTGTGTGGTTTGTGCAGATTTACGAATTATGTGACGTTCAGAATAGAGGTCGACCGATTAATCGGAATGGCCGTTTTAATTAGGGCCGATTTCAAGTTTTCATAACAATCGGAAATCGGTATTTTTGGACACCGATTTTGCTGTTTTATTATTATTATTACTATTATTTTACACCTTTATTTTTAACTAGGCAAGTCAGTTAAGAACACATTCTTATTTTCAATGACGGCAGGTTAACTGCCTTGTTCAGGGGCAGAACGACAGATTTTTACCTTGTCAGCTCTGGGATTCAATCTTGCAACCTTACAGTTAACTAGTCCAACGCTCTAACCACCTGCCTCTCATTGCACTCCACGAGGGGCCTGCCTGTTATGAAAATGCAGTAGAAGCCAAGGTAAGTTGCTAGCTAGCATTAAACTTATCTTATAAAAAACAATCTATCAATCATAATCACTAGTTAACTACACATGGTTAATGATATTACTAGTTTATCTAGCGTGTCCTGCGTTGCATATAATCGATGCAACGCAGGGGGATGATTTAACAAAAAGCTTTTGCGAAAAAAGCACAATCGTTGCACGACTGTACCTAACCATAAACACCAATGCCTTTCTTAAAATCAATACACAGAAGTATTTATTTTTAAACCTGCATATTTAGCTAAAAGAAATCCAGGTTAGCAGGCAATATTAACCAGGTGAAATTGTGTCACTTCTCTTGCGTTCATTGCACGCAGAGTCAGGGTATATGCAACAGTTTGGGCAGCCTGGCTCATTGCGAACTAATTTGCCAGAATTATATTTAGACTTATGGATGCCACCCGTTAGATAAAATACCGAACGGTTCCGTATTTCACTGAAATAATAAACGTTTTGTTTTCGAAATGATAGTTTCCGGATTTGAACATATTAATGACCAAAGGCTCGTATTTCTGTGTGTTATTATGTTATAATTAAGTCTATGATTTGATATTTGATAGAGCAGTCTGACTGAGCGATGGTAGGCAGCAGCAGGCTCGCAAGCATTCATTTAAACAGCACTTTTGTGCGTTTTGCCAGCAGCTCTTCGCAAGCACATCGCTGTTTATGACTTCAAGCCTATCAACTCCCGAGATTAGGCTGGTGTAACCGATGTGAAATGGATAGCTAGTTAGCGGGGTGCGCGCTAACAGCGTTTCAAACGTCACTTGCTCTGAGACTTGGAGTGGTTGTTCCCCTTGCTCTGCAAGGGCCACGGTTTTTGTGGAGCGATGGGTAACGCTGCTTCGAGTGTGGCTGTTGTCAATGTGTTCCTGGTTCAAGCCCAGGTAGGGGCGAGGAGAGGGACGGAAGCTATACTGTTACACTGGCAATACTAAAGTGTGCCTATAAGAACATCCAATAGTCAAAGGTATATGAAATACAAATGGTATAGAGAGAAATAGTCCTATAAATACTATATTAACTACAACCTAAAACCTCTTACCTTGGAATATTGAAGTCTCATGTTAAAAGGAACCACCAACTTTCATATGTTCTCATGTTCTGAGCAAGGAACTTAAACATTATCTTTTTTACATGGCACATATTGCAATTTTACTTTCTTCTCCAACACTTTGTTTCTGCATTATTTAATCAAAATTGAAAATGTTTCATTATTTATGAGGCTAAATTGATTTTTATTGATGTATTATATTAAGTTAAAATAAGTTTCCATTCAGTATTGTTGCAATTGTCATTATTACAAATACATTTAAAAAATTGCCCGATTAATCGCTATCGACTTTTTTGGGTCCTCCAATTTTTGTTATTTTGTTTTACTTGGCAAGTCAGTTAAGAACAAATTCTTATTTTCAATGACGGCCTAGGAACAGTGGGTTAACTGCCTGTTCAGGGGCAGAACGACAGATTTGTACCTTGTCAGCTCGGGAATATGAACTTGCAACCTTTCGGTTACTAGTCCAACTCTCTAACCACTAGGTTACCACTAGACAATGTCATGCATATTTTGTATTTGTTTGTAGGGGCGCCCACAACCTGCGCATTCCTGCTTTAAGTTCAACGGCATCATAAACTTTACCCAGTACCAGGACATTTTAGCCAAAAACCTGGTTGCTTCTGAGGCATTGAAAGGTATTGAAAACGGGGGTGCCAATAATTTTGACCTCTCTTTTTCAGAGAAAAAAATATATCTTGTTAAGCAAAATCTCTTTCTCTAAGGCATTGTTAGTATAAAATCATTTTCAATTTTTTTGGAGCATACAATATACAGTAGCTCAGTATTTTTAATATAGTTTTTGCTCACCATTATCAACGGTGCCAATTCTTTTTTACCTGACTGTTAGTTTCATACAATCATCAAATAAAGGTGACATTCTGTACTGCCGCCTGCATATGAAACATTTGATCTCAAATCGAAACTGCTGGATTTTTTATTTTATCCTCACTGTTCAAATACATGTGGATGGGAGTGTACATAGTATATGAATAGATGGTGCCATTTGTGGTGCCATTTGGGATGCAGACGGAAATGCTTGGCCATGCATGACACTGAGGCTTGTTGCAGGTGGGACCCTCTCCCCCTGTTCCGCAGACCACCCAGGCTCTGATTGGCTGGCGCTCAGCAGTGCCCGAGCTGCAGCTGGAGCGCTACGGAAAGGTCAAGTGTGGGAAGAAGAGCTTTTTGAAGGAGCTTGGCTGGGCTTTCGACGCCTGCATATGAGGAACTCCCCCGCCGCCCTCGCTGCTCAATATATGACTTTCCCTTATACTCTGCTCTTGTTTGTCTTTGTGTCCCTCTGTCGAGGTTCTTGCTCCCTCCTTTTTTGTCTCAAATACTCTAAAGTCCTCCGATATTAGCACAGTCAGCTAAAACAAATTGGGATTTGATTTAACGCAATACTGATTAATACTCAATCAATACACAATCTTAATCTGATTTTATTTACTTCTGTCTCTCTCACACTTCATTTTAACACAAATATTGCAAACTATATCCAACAAAATTAGTGCAATGGGTACTTGATTTTGCTGCTCCAATGAAAATCACTTTATTATTAATAGGATATTATGTTCTTTCATTCTATATTCAATGGTGCTGTATTCCCACAAGTGTCATGTATTAGTTAAAGGGCAATCTGCAGTTCAAACAAGCTTATATTTTGGGTTCTGGTGGGGTACGACAGACGAACTAAGCTCGTGATGCATAATAAGTCATGTTTGTCAAGAATCATTGGCCATATATCATGAATTTGAAGTCCAAAATGGATGTAGCAATCGCAGATTGCCCATTTAAGGGCCAACATTTTTATTGAAAAGATGTTGCTACAAAGTGTATATGAATTAGTGCATATTTATTTAGATGCATTTTTAGGAGGGTATAAACATTTTAATTTTAAACAATGTTTGTTCTATTTGCTAACCTTGGTATAATTTTTCAATGGCAGTAGTTGACCAAGTAATATCAATATGCCTTATCTTGCAATTGTTTGTGTCACTTTCATAATATATTTATTTATTTATTTGCACAGTGTATTTGAAATAATTAAATTAAAAACCTGGGTAGCAATATTTTACATGACATAGAAAAGTGTTATTACATAGTAATAATCTAAGATTTACTTTTTTGGTGGATTCATTAAATCAAGCATCACTTGACACCATTTATCAGCTGTGTTAAATGATTACCAAGTACCAGAAAGTACTCATAATGTCCTACAAAATACCAGGTAGGCCTAAATACCAATGAAAACAGCAGAGCAAAATAAAGTGCAATCAAAAGATGTGTTGAGCAGATTCATTCTGGCAAATGTCTTACCCATCAGGGCAACACATATGGCGATGTGACACTGAGCTTTTAATGCAAAGCTACAGCTGCACTGACATTTAAACAGACATGCTTTTTCTCTTTATGCAATTTATTAATTCTACCTAAGGGCACAACGCATTACACACATTCCACATGTGGCCATCTACTATTATGAAGCTGTCTGGAATACAAGTCACACAGCTGTCTAACAGTAGAGGGGGATATAATAATGACAATTATGTTGGATAAATGTCTGCTATTATTACTGAATATAGCTAGTCTGACACAATTAATCTAGATAAAGCTAAGGAGACTACTGATATTCTATTAGAGTGAAGTGTGACTTTACTGTGAATGTTATATAAATTGAGGACAACTGAAAACATGTTTGTATTCTGACTATTATTTCACCATTGAGTAACATTGGGTACATATGCATACAATGCCAAAAACATTGGTCAAGGTAGTATGATAGAATGGTTATTGGTGCATGTGCTATGATGTATTGGCAATTTGGCACACAGACAGTGCTCTACTCTTAGCATGACCACGCGGTGACTCTTCCTCTCAAACGTTCCCCCCAGTCTGCTAAACTGATGTGTCAGACAGACACACTAGTGGGCCTGTCCCTGCACTGACCTATCTATAAAACACGCATGCCATGCATCATCTCTCCCTGCGACCCTTACCCTGAGTTAAAAAGCCACAGACCCTAGTCTCTCACGTAACAACACAGACAGGCACTAAGGGGGTAGCCACAGGTCCATACATTTTCAAAGGAATAACTTGAATTTGGAAGACAACATTTATTTTTTTAATGTCAAAAGGTTTTGTAATTCCAGTCATATTATTTTGTGTATGTATGTGTTTGTTACTCAGCCCTGTACCTTGAGACTAATGCCCCATACAGAGCAATTGAATGCAGGTCACCTCATATTCAGATTATTTGTATTATATTTGTTGTTTCTTATCTAGGCTTGCCATAACAAAAGGGTTGAATACTTATTGACTCAATAGTTAATGACTCAAAAAATGTGGCACATGTCTCCATCAAGTGGATGTACAGAAGCAGAAGTCATCATGGTACAGTATATTCTACCAGGGGCACCCCCTTTAAATAAAATGTGTTTGTAATGTGTTTATTCTGTTCCACTTTGTTTTTAATACTCTAAACTGTTCTAGACGATTGACACATAAGTAGGTGGTTACATATAGTGTCTTCAGAAAGTATTCACACCCCTTGACTTTTTCCACCTTTTGTTGTGGTACAGCCTGAATTTAAAATGGTTTAAATTAAGATTTTGTGTCACTGGCCTACACACAATAATTATTAATTGCACTTTAGATGGTGTATCAATGCACCCACCCAGTCACTACAAAGATATAGGCATCCTTCCTAACTCAGTTGCTGGAGAAGAAGGAAAGCCCTCAGGGATTTCACCTTGAGGCCAATGGTGACTTTAAAACAGTTACAGAGTTTAATGGCTGTGATATTATCAAACTGAGGATGGATAAACAATATTGTAGTTACTACACAATAATAACCTAATTGACAGAGTGAAAATGAAGGTAGCCTGTACAAATATTCCAAAACATGCATCCTTGCAACAAGGCACCAAAGTAATAATGCAAAAAAATGTGGCAAAGCAACTAACTTTTTCTCCTGAATACAAAGTGTTATGTTTGGGGTAAATCCAATAGAACACATTACTGAGTACCACTCTACATATGTTCAAGCATATTGGTGGCTGCATCATGTCATGGGTATGCTTGTAATCATTAAGGATTGGGGAGCTTTTCAGGATAAAAAATAAACGGAATAGAGTTAAGCACAGGCAAAATCTTAGAGGATAACCTGGTTCAGTGCAAAGCTTTTAGAGACTAAAAACATGTTGTTTCTTTATTTTTACTATTTTATACATTGTATAATAATAGTGAAGACATCAAAACTGGAATCATGTAGTAACCAAAAAAGTGTTAAACAAAGTAGCCACCCTTTGCCTTGATGACAGCTTTGCACACTACATGATTCCATATGTGTTATTTCATAGTTTTATGTCTTCACTATTATTCTACAATGTAAACAATTTCAAAATAAAGAAAAACCCTTGAATAAGTAGGTGTGTCCAAACTTTTGACTGGTACTGTATGTAAATGAGATATTTCTGTATTTCATTATCAATACATTTGCAAACATTTCCTAAAACATGTTTTCACTTTGTCATTATGGGGTATTGTGTGTAGATGGGTGAGAAGAAAAAAAAACTTTATGAAGGTATTGTATACCTAACACTTTGATACCTCTATCATCAATCTAAATTATATGAACAGGAGCATTCTTTAGTTTTTTTAAAGAAACTATACTGATAGCTTCCATCTTTCTTCCCATCTTTCCAGTTTTGCCTACGAGTAGGATAAGTAGTGCAACAGAGTGCAACCTCAGCAGAGAAGACAGACAGTCAGGTTTTGAAAGATCCCAAATGGGTAGTGAGTCTGGAGAATGCATTCAGACATAATACCACATGTAAACTTTGTTTTTTGAAACAGAGAATTTAATTTATCACAATAACAGCAATACAAGTCGTTTTCAGATGATTCTTTTAAATCTGGACCCTGGAAGTGACCACTGCATTAATGGCCTGCATTTTTCCAGATCTCTCTCTCTCTCTCATTATTTTTCTCTCTCTCTCCGCCACCCCTGCTGTCTCAACCTCTGAATGCTCAGCTATGAAAAGCCAACTGACATTTACTCCTGAGGTGCTGACCTGTTGCACCCTCTATAACCACTGTGATTATTATTTGACCCTGCTAGTCATCTATGAACGTCTGATGATCTGGCCTTAATGTCCATATACTCTTATCATCTCCATCCGGTGCAGCTAGATGAGGACTGGCCACGACTCTTGGTTTCTTCCTAGGTTTCTGTCTTTCTATGAGTTTTTCCTAGCCACTGTGCTTCTACATCTGCATTGCAAACTCTGTAGGCCAATTGCACTTTGACAATTGCTGATGAAAAAATGGCTTTATAAAATACAATTGATTGATTGATTTTATTAGAATTTCTTCATTCCTTTCTGCATTATATAAAAAAAAACATAAATCAATTAGCATCAAAGCCGGTGTTTGTGTGTGTGTCTTTGTACATGTGTGTGTATCTTTGTACGTATGTGTGCATGACAGAGGTAGGGAGTGGGTCATGGATAGAGGAGAACAATAAAGAGGGTCCATGTTAAAACAATAGAGACAGGTTTGATGTTCACATAGTTACACTATTGATACATTGGGAGAGTTGTAGATAGGCCCTGGGCCCGGTTGCATAAAATATATATATTTTTGGCCAGTAGCAAAACATTTTTATTTACGAAGAACACAGATACTATGTCCCAATGCTCTCAAAAAGCAGTATTTCCCTGTTACCAACCTTCATTCCCCTACAGAAAGTCCTTTCAAATCAGTCACTCAGGAGGATGATGACTAAAGGAAGCCATTTAATCGAATCGGGACACAACATTAGAGGGAGTTGAGGAAGGGGAGGGTGTTCCCAAGGCACAAAAGTGGGCAGCAGTGTGGGGCATTACTCAGTAGGGGTCACTGAAGGTGTCGTGTGGATGTCCTGCATCCCTGGGGACGGGCTTCCCATCAACTGTGATGGTTGGTACAATGTAGCACCAGCCTTTGTTCAATGCCGTTATACATAGCCCATCTCTAAATAGCCCACCCAATCTACCTACCTCATCCTGAGGTCATCCTGAGGTAGTTGGATGGGCTATGTACAGGTGCAGTGATCTGTGAGCTGCTCTGACAGCTGGTGCTTAAAGCTAGTGAGGGAGATATGAGTCTCCAGCGTCAGTGATTTTTGCAGTTCGTTCCAGTCATTGGCAGCAGAGAACTGGAAGGAAAGGCGGCCGAAGGAGGAAATGGCTTTCGGGGTGACCAGTGAAATATACCTGCTGGAGCACGTGCTATGGGTGGGTGCTGCAATGGTGACCAGTGAGCTGAGATAAGGCGGGGCTTTACCTTGCAAATACTTTTATAGATGACATGGAGCCAGTGGGTTTGGCGAAGAATATGAAGCAAGGGCCAGCCAACGAGAGCATACAGGTCGCAGTGGTGGGTAGTATATGGGGCTTTGGTGACAAAATGGATGGCACTGGGATAGACTGCATCCAATTCGCTGAGTAGAATGTTGGAGGCTATTTTGTAAATTACATCGCCAAAGTCAAGGATCGGCAGGATAGTCAGTTTTACGAGGGTGTTTGGCAACATGAGTGAAGGATGCTTTGCTGTGAAATAGGAAGCTGACTCAAGATTTAATTTTGGATTCGAGATGCTTAATGTGAGTCTGGAAGGAGAGTTTACAGTCTAACCAGACACCTAGGTATTTGTAGTTGTCCACACATTTTAAGTCAGAACCGTCCAGGGTAGTGATGCTGCGCCACGGAATGAGAGTTGTATGGCATTGAAGCTGGTTTGGAGGTTAGTTAACACAGTGTCCAAAGAAGGGCCTGAAGTATACAGAATGGTGTTGAATGCGTAGAGGTGGATCAGAGAATCACCAGCAGCAAGAGCGACATCATTGATGTATATAGAGAAAAGAGTCGGCCCAAGGATTGAACCCTGTGGCACCACCATAGAGACTGCCAAAGGACCAGACAACAGGCCCTCTCCGACTTTACACACAGGTCCCTGTCCCTGCAGTGTCGCAGCCACTCCACCTGAGCCAGGTACGGATGGCTTTCCACCTGAAGTATAGTAGGTTTGATGTTGGCTACGGAGAGCAAGTCTGCTCCATGGTAATCCAAGTCATATTGTAGTTGATGTCGTCGCCTGGCATAGAAAATGTGCTGACTCGTCAGGACACTGTTGTTCAGAGGAGCTAACCAACAACACAACAACAGTAACCCAATCACTTCAAACTGAATCTGGAAAGACTGCAAATTAGCTGACATTATTTAATTTACATTTTTTGGGATATATCCATAAAAATTATGCCAGCTGTTTGATGATTTTGACTGGCTGAGAAACACTGCCTGCCTCTCTCTCGTCCTGACATGTTCATTACTATGGGACAGCAAGAGATCAAATTTGAATATTGAAACAATGTTGCAATTGTCGGAGAGACAGACAGCAAGGTTTATACAAATCTCGACTGTTGGAAAAATTAATATTAGTCTAAAAGAAATGTGAGATAATGTCTAGATGCTTTTTATAGTGGACATTAAGTTTATAATTTGCCTGGCTGGGCTGATGAGACAGTGGATTGCGCAGTCAGATGGAACAGATTAAATTGGCATTTTAACATCATAGATTTAGCTGTTGGCAACTTGTGGAATAGACACCGGCTGGAATGTGTTTTTAACCAATCAGCATTTAGGATTAGACCCACCCATTGCATAATTCTAATTATAAACTGGGTGGTTCGATCCCCGAATGCTGATTGGCTGACAGCCGTGGTACATCAAACTGTATACCACACGTATGACAAAACATTTATTTTTACTGCTCTAATTATGTTGGCAACCAGTTTATAATAGCAGTAAGGCACCTCGGGGGTTTGTGACCCCCTTGAGCCTTATTGCTTAAATAACCAACATACAATAAAAGACTATTTGGAAAAAGGTATTCATTAGCATCTTATCGCATAATTCTCAGCATATCCCTAAAAACAGCAAGTTAAAATGTTTATCTTTGTTTACACTCTGTGTGAACGTTTGTTGGTCTTGTCGCCATGACGACAGGCTAGCTTGACTGGAGCTAACTTTAGCCAAGGTTTGCTTCTATGCTTTTATAAATGAAACTATCAAAACGTCATAAATAACAATTATATCATTACACTCTGCTTAACTTGGTGTTTCATATCCTATGCTTTATAACTCACTTACCATGATAATAATGTTTAAAATAATTTGTTTAACTTCTTTCTTCAGTTTTCAGTTGGCTCTCATGCAACTGACTCACAGGCTAGTGCGAGAGCCACTGTAGAGGGAGTGTGTGTGAACAATCAAATCAAATCAAACTTTATTTGTCACATGCGCCAAATACAACAAGTGTAGACCTTACTGTGAAATGCTTACTTTACAAGCCCTTAACCAACAAGTGCAGTTCAAGAAGAGTTAAAAAAAAGATGTACCAAATAAACTAAAGTAAAAAATAATAAAAAGTAACACAATAAAATAACAATAACGAGGCTATAAACAGGGGGTACTGGTACTGAGTCAGTATGCGTGGGTACCTTTAGTTGAGGTAATTTGTACATGTAGGTAGGGGTGAAGTGACTATGCATAGATAAGTAACAGCGAGTAGCAGCAGTGTACAAAACAAATGGAGGGGGTGTCAGTGTAAATAGTCTGGTGGCCATTTGATTAATTGTTCAGCAGTCTTATGGCTTGGGGGTAGAAACTGTTAAGGAGCCTTTTGGTCCTAGACTTGGCGCTCCGGTACCGCTTGCTGTGCGGTAGCAGAGAAAACAGTCTTTGACTTGGATGACTGGATTCTCTGACAATTTTATGGGCTTTCCTCTGACACTGCCTATTATATAGTTCCTGGATGGCAGGAAGCTTGGCCCCAGTAATGTACTGGGCCGTAAGCACTACCCTCTGTAGCGCCTTACGGTCAGATGACGAGCAGTTGCCATACCAGGCGCTGATGCAACCGGTCAGGATGCTCTCGATGGTGCAACAGTAGCAACTACTAGAGCGAGCAGCTCCCTCTGTGGGTGGAAACAAGCAACACGGAACATGAGCAAAAATGGTACTATTAATGCAGAAAGTATTACTATTTCTGTATTAAAACAGAAACAATTTCCCCTTTTCTTTGATGTTACAGACAAACTAGGACCAACAATAGTAGCCTGCCTCTGACTTTATCAGAAGCAAGTCCATACTGTTATATAAATTAATCAATATAAAACCAACTGACCTCTTTTGACCTTATTTAATGCATTATACTAGCATTGTACTATGGCAACGCACAATTAATAAAGATGGTACCATAATGATAACTTTTGGTAACATTTATCATAATTGTGCGTTACCATGGTAGAATGTCTAATGCAGGTTAAAACCATGGTATTTCCATGATCCACAACTATACCATGGTATAAAGGAGGCAATACCATGGCAATATTTAGGTGCATGGGAGTACCATCATACTTCAAGGCTAAAACCATGGTACATTTCCATGATTCAGACTATACCATGGTATAAATGAAAATATCATAGTAGTATCATGGTATGAATGACCATGGTACATTTTGGTAAGGGAAGGCATGTACTGCAAAATGAGTATCTGGTTACCGTGGAGATGGCCTGATTCACTGACTAAACCTCTCATAAAAAGAGATTGCATTTATTTTGTGAGAGCAAAATAAAACTTCTACAATCAAGACAGCATAACCAAATAGATTCAGAAGTTAATAAACTTGTTTTAGCTAGCTTTGTTGCCATTGATTGTGCATCTTCCATTGTTTAGCTAAGTAGCTGAATGAAACAGTTAACTTTTTCACTTCATTTCAAAGGGGGGATTCACCTTAAAATGTTTTGTGCAACTGACTTAAAGTTAAAAAAGCATTATTTTTATGCAACCGACTTCCGCCGAAGTTGGCTCCCCTGCCTGTTCGGGTGGTGCTTGGCGGTCGTCGACACCGTCCTACTAGCCGCTACCGATCCCTTTTTCGTTTGTCTGTTGGTTTTGTCTTATTAGTTTCACCTGTGTGTATTTTGGTTTAATTAGCTTCCCTATATGGAGTAGTTTGACATGCCCTTGTTTTGTGCGGGATTGTCTTTTGTTACGTGTGTACATATTAGGTTGTGGTGTATTTTGTTTTCTATACTGGACACCCTGTGGTTTTGGGTTGTCTGGTATAGTGTCCTGCGCCCTGTATTTTATTGGGGTTATCAGTTTGGTGTGCAATAGTAAAGCACTTTACTCCATTACTCTCTCTCTGCGTCTGATTCCTGCACACACACCTAGTCCCGCGTGACAACCTGTTTTGTGCCCACATTTTTAGCATGTTTTTTTGGCATTAATACGTGTCAGTTTACAAACAATGCAAAAAATAGATATCATTTTGTTAATAAAGCCGCATACAAACATGGTCTCTTTATTTTGGTTTCTTGAGTAAGGCAGGTCCAAAATGCAGGTGTTTCAGTGCTTTCTGTGGTAGTGGGGCAAGCCAGAAGAAAATATGTAGCGTTTCGCCGTGATTGGCTCAGTGTTCTGTCACTCATGGGGACACTGCGTCACCGCCAAGTCTAAGGGTAGACTTAGACAATTCTAGCCCCTTGGGCGCTGCCATAGAGTTACATTAGAAGTGCCCATCCAAGAAGGCTCAATGTCATTGCCCACAGATAAAATTACGTCAAATCACGTTATATGTACAGTTGCTTTGATTGGATTGATCATGTCAACATCATACTTTCAAAATCTTAGCTAGCAGTCATCATCATGAATCAAGTTAACAATCTACTGACAAATCCTTTTTAATCCTTGTCATGTGAAGATAAATAAGAAAAATTATAGATAAAATGTACTGGTGCGCATCGGCCATTGGACATAAACACAACAAGTTGGAAATCGCAAATTCAACAATGAGTGGTTTGGAAGAAATCAGAGACAGTGGCTGTGTGGGCCCAAATCTGGGATTAAGGGGCTCTTTTCCAAGTTTAAAATCATAAACATTCAACGTTGGCCATGCTGTCAATGAAGCATGATTTGTGCTGTGCTCAAAACAACTTTTAACTCGGAACTGCAAAAATTTGACTTCAGTGTGTTCAAGACAACTGGGAAGTCGGGAATAAACGAGCTCCTGGGAAGTTTTGAACGGTCATCCGGCCTCTTTCTAGAGCTATGACCTGAAGATCAATGACGTCATCATGATTCGATTTTTTTCTGAGTTCCCAGTTTTTTTGAAAGCACCATAAATCCAGAGAATGCCAGACTTTGATGACAGAATTTGCCCACGAAGGACCGCCGAGCCACCTTCCTGTTAAAGTGAGCACAGCACAACAAGGTGCCTGTGCCTCACCCTAATAATTTTGTCTATTTACCCCTCTTAATTTTGTCTACTGTTCTGACTTGATGGTGCACATGTAGCCTATAACCTATTTTAGAGAAGTGTAATCATCACATATTGTTAGAGCTCTCATTGTCTGCTTATATGCCCTCTTTATTCATCCTATGGTTCTGACTTGGTGTACAGGGAGAACACTGTAAGAACGACCCATGTTCTGAATTCTGTCGCTGTACATTTCAAAAGTGCTAAAAAAATAGTTATATTGACAACGTCCATCCTAGCTCACCCATTAATGTCTTAATCGAAATTACAGGTAGCCTCTTATCCGCTTGTCATCCCCCTTATGCCATAGTTTGTACATCTCAATTGTCATTAGAAACCACATTTGTTTAAGCAAGTCAACCATTCAGCTATGCTTTTTTTAAAGGCAGTAAATGAGGCTGGATGAACTGTTTCGCTGCCAGACAAAACTCTGCTGATAGCAAGGTGTAGCAGTGCTAAGATGTTGGGACAGCTTTATGTAGGCCCTAACAGTTTGTCGTTATAGTGCAATTCATGTATTGTTTAGTGTTGTGGCTTTGCTGGCATGCATCCCACTTAATATTTGTTGTTATTGCCACATCAAGATTTGCATGCTAAAATCGCTATTGCAACAGGGCCCTGGTCTATAAGCTTTTGCTTCAAATCAAATCAAATTGTATTTGTCACATACGCCAAATACAACAGGTGTAGGTAGACCTTACAGTGAAATTGCTTACATACAAGTCCTTAACCAACAATGCATTTAAAAAAAATAAGTGTTGAGTAAAAAAAAATAGATAAGTAAAACATTTAAAATAAAAGTAACAAATTGGTAATCCATGTGTAATGCAGATGTATACCCATACTGGCAGATTAGTGATCTTCTTTCTGTTGGAGGAATACTGTGAAGGGATCATTAACATAGGAACATGTGAAACATTTTACTTTTTCCCTCTCACTACGTCATTGACCCACGCCCTGGTGACGTGCTGACATCACGAGGCCTGGTTGGAAAGAGGAAGAAGAAATAACAACAACAGCAGCTCTGCTGGGCGAGTGACAGCGAGAGAGAAAATACGAGACTAGTTGAATCCTGTTAATTGCTATAGAATTTGTAATATCAGTTGCTGTTATTATTCAGCGCTAATATGTCTTTGTTGGGGAAGTTATTTGGCGCTGGAGGTAAAGGTGGGAAATCTGCTAGCCCTCAAGAGGCGATCCAGCGACTTCGAGACACTGAGGAAATGTTGACGAAGAAACAGGACTTTTTAGAGAAAAAGATTGACCAGGAACTCATCACTGCGAAGAAGAATGGCACAAAAAATAAAAGAGGTGAGATCTATGAGAAATACGGTTTTATCATGCCATGTTCAACCACTATCTTAAACTCGGAACCTCCAGACTAGTTAAAATGAACGTTGTATTTGCGCAGAGCTTCTTATACTATAGCAATAGTTGATTCTGGAACCTTCAACCGGGGAACTCGGAGCTCGTGTTTCTAAAACGAGTTTCCAAGACGGAAATGTCCTAGTTCCGACTAGCACGTGAACGCGGTATGATTAGCTAACTGGCTAGTTTTTTATCCAACAACTTCACAGGAAGAACGAAGTACCACAGCCACAAAGTCAATAGGCTATATCGTACAAATGTAATGGATTTAGCTAACTTCAAGCAAAGACGGTATAGTGGGGGTAGGGAACCCTAGTCCAAGAGTTCCACAGGCACTTCATGGTTTTGAGTTAACCAAGCTGGAACGTTTTTATTTAACCTTTATTTAACTAGGGTAGTCAGTTAAGAACAAATTCTTATTTTACAATGACGGCCTACCCCGGACGACGCTGGGCCAATTGTGCGCCGCCCTACGGGACTCCAGATCACGGCAAGTTGTGATACAGCTCCGGATCGAATCAGGGTCTGTAGTGATGCCTCTAGCACTGAGATGCAGTGCCTTAGACCGACCGCTGCGCCACTTGAGACCAGGTATGTTGATTATTATTAATCGATCACTGAACTGATCAATTCTAGTCGGGCCAAATCCTGCAGTACCTGCGACACTCCAGCAACTGGGTTGCCAACCCCTGCAATACAGTATCAAGATATGCAGTAACTGCTTCTCCAATAGAAATGGTCGTCACTAGATACCACAGCCACAAAGTCAGAAGGCCTGCCTACTCAACCAATCTGTTCAAGGAGTATGATGACGTTTATTTCGGCTTGCGGTTCACGTTAAACGACCAATCAGATGAGGCAGTGTGATGGTGTGTGTGCAGGGGAAGAGGAGAGACATTTTATTTTATCTAGTGATCATCAAGGATTTGGTTATTAGGTATAATTAAACTAACCGTTCCAAATGCAAAGTGGTAATCGGTAATGTATGCAGACGACACTCAGTCAGATCCATTAGTATTTGGATAGTGACACAATTTGCCTCATTTTGCCTCTGTACACCACCACAATGGAATTGAAAGGAAACTATTAAGATGTGCTTAAAGTGTCGACTTTCATCTTTAATGTGAGGGTTTTGTCAAAATTACTGTATGAACCGTGTAAGAATTACAACCATTTTTATACATAGCCCCCCAATTTTAGGGGCTCAAAAGTAATTGAACAAACAATAATAATTAACAATAATACATTAAATTGTTTTTGATACTTGGTTGCAAATTCTTATATTTTCCACCATAATTTGCAAATAAATTCATTAAAAATCCTATAATGTGATTTTCTGGATTTTCTTTCTCTGTCTATCATAGTTGAAGTGTACCTATGATGAATACTACAGGCCTTCTGGGAGAACTTGCGCAATTGGTGGCTGACTAAATACTTTTTTGCCCCACTGTAAGTATTTGATCACCTACCAACCAGTAAGATTTCCGGCTCTCACAGACTTGGTTAGTTTTTCTTTAAGAAGCCCTCCTGTTCTCCACTCATTACCTGTATTAACTGCACCTGTTTGAACTCGTTACCTGTATTAAAGACACCTGTTCACACACTCAAACAGACTCCAACCTCTCCACAATGGCCAAGACCAGAGAGCTGTGTAAGGACATCAGGGATATAATTGTAGACTTGCACAAGGCTGGGATGGGCTACATGACAATAGGCAAGCAGCTTGGTGAGAAGGCAACAACTATTGGCGCAATTATTAGAAAAGGGAAGAAGTTCAAGATGACGGTCAATCACCCTCGGTCTGGAGCTCCATGCAAGGTCTCACCTCGTGGGGCATCACTGCAACTTATTCAAATCCCCGAGCTGACAATCTGTCATTCTGCCCCTGAACGGGCAGTCATTGAAAATAAGAATTTGTTCTTAACTGACTTGCCTAGTAAAAAAAAAAGGAAGGTGAGGGATCAGCCCAGAACTACATGGCAGGACCTGGTCAATGACCTGAGGGAAGAAGTTCAAGATGACACAAACACTCCAACATAATCAATGGTCAATCAATTGCCCTCATGGTCTGGAGGTCAGTAACTCCCCACTTGATGAGAATCGGCTTCTCTTCTTCACCTTTAAGGTCTCACCTCGTGGGGCATCACTGATCATGAGGAAGGGTAGCCTAGTGGTTAGAGCGTTGGACTAGTAACCGGAAGGTTGCAACCTGTGGTAGAGCCTCCTCTTTTCCTTTGCCCTCCAGGGCCATCAAAGCCACCTCCTCCTCTCGTCCATGGTACGTCTTCAGTTCAAATCCCCGAGCTGACAATCCTGTGGGGTAATAGTGGGTGTCTCCATGGATACAGGACACGGCTACTTTGTCTGGTAGCAGTGCTGCAGAGGTCACCATCCGCTCCTCTACTAACGTCTGCCTTCGACTCGCACCGGAATCTCTGAGGCTGGGGCTATCTCTGCTAACCAACAGTGTTGATCCTGTCCCCTCAAAACGGTATGTGTGGGGATAGGCACGGGCAGTCATTGAAAATAAGAATTTGTTATAGGTCTTAACTGACTTGCCTAGTAAAGCTTCGCGGGAATCCAGGTCAAAATAGGAAGGTGAGGGATCAGCGGCCAGAACTACATGGCAGGACCTGGTCAATGACCTGAAGAGAGCACAGTCTTAAAGAAAACCATGAGTAACACACTACGCCGTCATGGATTAAAATCCTGCAGTGCACGCAAGGTCCCCCTGCTCAATCCAGTGCATGTCCAGGCCCGTCGGAAGTTTGCCAATGACCATCTGGATGATCCAGAGGAGGAATGGGAGAAAGTCATGTGGTCTGATGAGACAAAAATAGAGCTTTTTGATCTAAACTCCACTCGCCGTGTTTGGCGGAAGAAGAAGGATGAGTACAACCCCAAGAACACCATCCAAACCGTGAAGCATGGAGGTGGAAGCATCATTCTTTGGGGATGCTTTTCTGCAAAGGGGACAGGACGACTGCACCGTATTGAGGGGAGGGAGGATGGATGAGGCCATGTATCGCGAGATCTTGGCCAACAGCCTCCTTCCCTCAGTAAGAGCATTGAAGATGGGTCGTGGCTGGGTCTTCCTGCATGACAACGACCCGAAACACACAGCCGGGGCAACTAAGGAGTGGCTCCGTAAGAAGCATCTCAAGGTCCTGGAATGGCCTAGCCAGTCTCCAGAGCTGAACCCAATAGAAAATATTTGGAGGGAGCTGAAAGTCCGTATTGCCCAGCGACAGCCCCGAAACCTGAAGGATCTGGAGAAGGTCTGTATGGAGGAGTGGGCCAAAATCCCTGCTGCAGTGTGTGCAAACCTGGTCAAGAACTACAGGAAACATATGATATCTGTAATTGCAAACAAAGGTTTCTGTACCAAATATTAAGTTCTGCTTTTCTGATGTATCAAATCCTTATGTCATGCAATAAAATGCAAATTAATTAATTAAAAATCATACAATGTGATTTTCTGGATTTTTGTTTTATATTCCGTCTCTCACAGTTGAAGTGTACCTATGATAAAAATTACAGACCTACATGCTTTGTAAGTAGGAAACACTGCCGATTTTGCAGGTTATCAAATACTTGTTCTCCCCACTGTACATGGCACCTTTCTCGACACTCAGGACTCTTAACAGTGTAAGGGGAAACTTCCATTGTTAGTACTACAACATTATTAAAATGAAATGAATGTTATAAAAGTGTATATTATAAATTACAGTGATCTGTCTTTGAACTTACTGCCGCCTTGTTCATTTCAGCAGAATATTTATCTTAAGCTTTTGTTTGTCGAGTGTCTTTCCCATGGTGGCAAAATAGGTCGTTGTGCCCACAACTTGAAAGAAAACAGCATTGAATGGGAGACTTTTAAACTCAGTTGGGAGAGTTTCTTCCTGCCAACGGCTGTGCATCTGTTGAACGTCAAAGAATATGATATATTTCTATTTGAAATGACTACTCACCCTTTAGCCCAAAACCTTTGTGCTTTCTTAATGTTTTGAACTTTAGTGATGTTGCCAATTCTTGTTTCTGAACAATATTTAGTTCAGTTATTTGGTCATCGAACTTGAACTTGAGATAACCCAAGGCGGCAACACATGTTCTTCCCATGATATAAACTGACCAGGTGAAAGCTATGATCCCTTATTGATGTCACTTGTTAAATCCACTTCAATCAGAGTAGATGAAGAGGAGGAGACAGGTTAAAGAAGGAATTTTAAATCTTGAGACAATTGAGACACTCAGGGTGAATGGGCAAGACAAAATATTTAAGTGTTTTAGGTTTTGACAAACAGAGGGAAAAACTAACGGACAACTAGTCAAAGCTGAAACCAAGTTTATTTACCCACTGGGTCAAACAGCTGAAAATACATAGACCTGTTTCCATCAGTACAAGTATTTATACCCTCCTATTAGGCTGAGTCTCCTCCTTGCTCGTCTATAAAGCCAATACGTCTCTATTGCTAGGCAGAAACTTAGGTGGTGTGTGTAATAGAACTGTTCCTTGTCACTTCATCTGACATGACCTCGGCCCACATTCCTCACTCCTCCCTAATCCACGGCTATCAAACCTTATCAGTGACTGAAACCAGACTGTTACCCTTTGGCCCTCTCCATAGGATCCATGAGATTTGACAATAACATTATACATGTAAAGTAGTTCAAGTATAGTAACATGAATAAGTATATATTTCAAGCTAGAATCCAACAAGTGCCTTTGAACAGGGTATGGTAGTCGGTGCCAGGCGCACCGGTTTGAGTGTCAAGAACTGCAACGCTGCTGGGTTTTTCACACTCAACAGTTTCCCATGTGTACAGTGCCTTGCGAAAGTATTCGGCCCCCTTGAACTTTGCGACCTTTTGCCACATTTCAGGCTTCAAACATAAATATATAAAACTGTATTTTTTTGTGAAAAATCAACAACAAGTGGGACACAATCATGAAGTGGAACGACATTTATTGGATATTTCAAACTTTTTTAACAAATCAAAAACTGAAAAATTGGGCGTGCAAAATTATTCAGCCCCCTTAAGTTAAATTGATTTTGTCCCCCCACACCAAGCACAATCACGACACACAGGTTAAAATATCAAAAACAAACTGAACCAATTATATTCATTTGGGGACAGGTCAAAAAGCATTAAACATTTATGGCTATTTAGCTAGCTAGCTTGCAGTTGTTATTTTACCTGAAATGCACAAGGTCCTCTGCTCCGACAATTAATCCACACATAACACGGTCAACCGAATCGTTTCTAGTCATCTCCTCCTTCCAGGATTTTTCTTCTTTGGACTTTATATGGCGATTGACATCTAACTTTCATAGTTACATGAACGACTGACTTCTATTTTAGCTCTTGGCAACACAGACGCTCATTGGCGCAATAATTGAATATCAAATCGAAGTTTATTTGTCACGTGCACTGAATACAACAGGTGTAAAGCTTACAGTGAAATGCTTACCTTACAGGCTCTAACCAATGGTGCCAAAAAAAAGTTGTGTGGGTAAGTAAAGAAATAAATAAAACCGCAGTAGAAAGACATTTGAAAAAAGAGTAGCAAGGCTTATAGAGGTAGTATGTACATGTAGGTATCGTTAAAGTGACTGTGCATATATGATGAACAGAGAGTAGCAGAAATGTAAAAGAGGGGTTGGCGGGTGGTGGGACACAATGCAGATAGCCCAGTTAGCCAATGTGCGGGAGCACTGGTTGGTTGGGCCAATTTAGGTAGTATGTACATGAATGTATAGTTAAAGTGACTATGCATATAAGATAAACAGAGAGTAGCAGCAGCATAAAAGAGGGGTTGGGGGGGGGGGACACACAATGCAAATAGTCCGGGTAACCATTTGGTTACCTGTTCAGGAGTTTTATGGCTTGAGGGTAAAAACTGTTGAGAAGCCTTTTTGACCTAGACTTGGCACTCCGGTACCTCTTGCCATGCGGTAGTAGAGAGAACAGTCTATGACTGGGGTGGCTGGGGTCTTTGACAATAACATGTATGTTTAAGTTTATTTTGTAACGCTCGCGACGAGAGGTCTACCGGTTAATCGGAATGGCCGATTTTAATTCGGGCCAATTTCAAGTTTTCATAACAATCGGAAATCTGTATTTTTGGACACCGATTTGGCCGATTTTAAAAAAAAATATATATATATATATATATATATTACACCTTTATTTATCTATTTAACTAGACAAGTCAGTTAATATCACATTCTTAATTTCAATGACTGCCTAGGATCGGTGGGTTAACTGCCTTCTTCAGGGGCAGAATGACAGAATTTTACCTTGTCAGCTCGGGGATTCGATCTTGCAACCTTGCAGTTAACTAGTCCAACGCTCTAACCACCTGCCTCTCATTGCACTCCACGAGGAGCCTGCCTGTTACGCGAATGCATTAGAAGCCAAGGTAAGTTGCTAGCTAGCATTAAACTTATCTTATAAAAAACAATCTATCAATCATAATCACTATTTAACTACACATGGTTGATGATATTACTAGTTTATCTAGCGTGTCCTGCGATGCATATAATCGATGCGGTGCGTATTCGCGAAAAAATCTAAAATCTTCCAAAGACAGCCAACTTCGCCAAACGGGGGAGGATTTAACAAATGCGCTTTTGCGAAAAAAGCACAATTGTTGCACGACTGTACCTAACCATAAACATCAATGCCTTTCTTAAAATCAATACACAGAAGTATATATATTTAAGCCGGCCTATTTTGCTAAAAGAAATCCAGGTTAGCAGGCAATATTAACCAGGTGAAATTGTGTCACTTCTCTTGCGTTCATTGCACACAGAGTCAGTGTATATGCAACAGTTTGGGCTGCCTAATTTGCCATAATTTTACGTAATTATGATATAACATTGAAGGTTGTGCAACGTAACAGGAATATTTAGACTTATGGATGCCACCCATTGGATAAAATACGGAACGGTTCCGGATTTCACTGAAAGAATAAACGTCTTGTTTTCGAGATGATAGTTTCCGGATTCGACCATATTAATGACCTAAGGCTCGTATTACTGTATGTTATAATTAAGTCTATGATTTGATAGAGCAGTCTGAGTGAGCGGTGATAGGCACCAGCAGACTCGTAAGCATTCATTCAAACAGCACTTTCGTGCGTTTTGCCAGCAGCTCGTCGCTGTGCTTCAAGCATTGAGCTGTTTATGACTTCAAGCCTATCAACTCCTGAGATTAGGCTGGTGTAACCAATGTGAAATGGCTTGCTAGTTAGCGGGGTGCGCGCTAATAGCGTTTCAAACGTCACTCGCTCTGAGACTTGGAGTGGTTGTTCCCCTTGCAGAGGGCTTTTGTGGAGCGATGGGTAACGCTGCTTCGAGGGTGGCTGTTGTCAATGTGTTCCTGGTTCGAGCCCAGGTAGGGGCGAGGAGAGGGACGGAAGCTGTACTGTTACACTGGCAATACTAAAGTGTGCCTATAAGAACATCCAATAGTCAAAAGGTATATGAAATGCAAATGGTATAGAAAGAAATAGTCCTATAATAACTACAACCTAAAACGTCTTACCTTGGAATATTGAAGACTCCTGTTTAAAGGAACCACCAGCTTTCATATGTTCTCGTGTTCTGAGCAAGGAACTTAAACGTTAGCTTTTTTACATGGCACATATTGCACTTTTACTTTCTTCTCCAACACTTTGTTTTTGCATTATTTAAACCAAATTGAACATTTTATTTGAGGCTAAATTGATTTTATTAATGTATTATATTAAGTCAAAATAAGTGTTCATTCAGTATTGTTGTAATTGTCATTGTTACAAATTTAATTTTTTTGTTTTAAATCGAACGATTTAACCTGTTGCGACGACCAAACCCGGATCCGGGATTCTATTTATAGACCTAAGCTCATTACCATAACGCAACGTTAACTATTCATGAAAATCGCAAATGAAATGAAATAAATATGCCATCTCTCAAGCTTAGCCTTTTGTTAACAACACTGTCATCTCAGATTTTCAAAATATGCTTTTCAACCATAGGAAAACAATCATTTGTGTAACAGTAGCTAGCTAGCGTAGCATTTAGCATTAGCATTAGCGTTAGCATTTAGCAGGCAACTATCACAAAAACAAGTAAAGCCTTCAAATAAAATAACTTACCTTTGAAGAACTTCTGATGTTTTCAATGAGGAGACTCTCAGTTAGATAGCAGATGCTCAGTTTTTCCAAAAAGATTCTTTGTGTATTAGAAATAGCTCCGTTTTGTACATCACATTTGGCTACCAAAAAAAAATAAAAAATGAAAATTCAGCCCTCAAAACGCGAACTTTTTTCCAAATTAACTCCATAATATCGACTGAAACATGGCAAACGTGGTTTAGAATCAATCCTAAAGGTGTTTTTCCACATATCTCTTCGATGATATATCCTTCGTGGAAGCCTGGTTTCTCCTTGCTCTCAAATGGAAAAATAATTGGACCTGGCTTTGCGCTCCAATTTCGACGCAGGGACACCAGGCGGACACTTGGAAAATGTAGTCTCTTATGGTCAATCTTCCAATGATATGCCTACAAATACGTCACAATGCTGCAAACACCTTGGGGAAACGACAGAAAGTGTAGGCTCATTCCTTGCGCAATCACATTCCTCACGCAATCATAAGGAGACAATGGAAAACAGAGCTTCAGAGATTCTGCTCATTTCCTGGTTGACGTATCACCTTGGTTTCGCCTGTAGAATGAGTTCTGGGGCACTTACAGACAATATCTTTGCAGATTCTGAAACTTCAGAGTGTTTTCTTTCCAAAACGGTCAATAATATGCATAGTCGAGCATCTTTTCGTGACAAAATATTGCGCTTAAAACGGGAACGTTTTTTATCCAAAAATGAAATAGCGCCCCTAGAGATCCAAGAGGTTAATCGGTATTGGCTTTTTTTGGTCCTCCAATAATCGGTATCGGCGTTGAAAAATCATAGTCGGTCGACCTCTACTCGCGACGCAAACGCTGTGGCCAGCATGTTAGACATTTCTGTTTCATGTTTGATGCAATACATTTTCATTTAGCCTAGCATTTCTTACCCTCTGAGTGGGCATAATGTTTATTGTGAACATGAATGATCAAGACTCATTAGGCATAAGTTTTGTTAAATTAAATTAATGTATGGTTTCCTTTGTTCATACTTCTCAGGTTATATCGGAGTGCTGTGTCTGTGTCCTATGTCTCTGTCATTCTGGTTGTGCGTGATAGGAGTGCAAGCCTCAGTGTGCATAGAAATAGGCTGTAGCCTTGTAGTCAGTACCTTGAATAAGAGAAAATGATTGTCCAATGTATTAATGTTGATGTAATTAATAATCACTAAGTCTGATTAAGTCGAATGTACCAATGTATGTGGAAATTTCCTTTTACATTGTAGAATCAGTGTAATGGTTGTAATTGGGTAATTGTATGGTCCTGGCAGGGGCTAAGTGCTTATGTACCTGTTTGACAGATTCAATTTGGTTTCTCAAGGGGACACTGTGCAGTCTTGCCCTCTACCTGTGTCTGTTCAAATAGTACATGTTAAGTCTAATACAGAGGCTATTTATTTTGAGATATTGCACGTGTATATTTGGTAAATCAACTTTCATCGTTGGATTACCAAGACTCTACACAATGAGCACGTCAACCTGCGTTGCCTTCTGCTGATTTCATTCAGATTGCAGGTCCCTATTTTACAATCACAGAATCAAAATGTGTTGAAGACAAAATAACGAAAAGGGCTGTCTGATAGCCTCAAAAAATATTTTTTGTTGAACAAGTCATTGCATATATAGTTTTTTTTAATTTTTTTTACTTGACTTCAGACTTGACTTGACTTAGAACTTGTGACTCGACTTCCTCTTAAGAATGTATGATTTACTTGACTCAAGGCTCGACCTGTCCTACTTGGGACTCGACTTGAGACTCGGACCTTGTGACTTGAGACTTGCTTGTGACTTGAATAATAGTGACTTGGTCTCACCTCTGCCTAAAGGTATCATGTACTAGGGTTGGGCGATATCAACCTTTGTCCTATCATGATTATGCTACAATTGGATGCATAATCATGACGAAAGATAATGTTGTTGAAAGCCTGTGCAGAGGCTATGCCTAACGATGCCTTAATAGAAAATGACTCAAGTAAAAGTGAAAGTTACCCAGTAAAATACTACTTGAGTAAAAGTCTAAAAGTATTTGGTTTTGCATATACTTAAGTATCAAAAGTAAAAGTGTATAAATATTTAAAAATTCCTTATATTAAGCAAATCAGACTGCACCATGTTCTTGTTTTTTAAATGTATGGATCGTTTTGGAGCGTGCCCTGGCTAAGACATCATTTACAAGCGAAGCATTTGTGTTTAGTGAGTGTGCCAGATCAGAGGCAGTAGAGATGAACAGGGATGTTCTCTTGATGTGTGTGAATTGCACCATTTTCCTGTCCTGCTAAGCGTTTAAAAATGAAACGACCACTTCTGGGTGTCAGGAAAAATGTATATAATTGTCATTAGGAATGTAGTGATGTAAACGTTGTCCAAAATATAAATAGTAAAGTACAGATTACCCCAAAAAACTACTTTAGTACTTTCAATTATTTCTACTTAAGTAATTTACATATCTGGGATGGAGTGTTTTGTGTGTGTGTGGAGCAGAGTGGACAGGAGAGGGAGAGACACAGTAGCCAACATAGCCATGCCAATTTAATGTTATCTATCATCCCATTTGACAATGCCTGGCCTGACTACATCAAATCCGAGTAACCTAGAGAAGCTAGCTGAGCTAACGTAGCTAGCGAGCAAATTTTTTGTTCCTGAATTTTAATCCCATTTTGCATTGAGTTCTCACTTCACTTTCTACACATGGAACTAATTTTGACAGTAATGCCGCTCTGATTGGCTGGCAAAAACAACAATCTACATGTGAAGGCTACCGGACTTCCGACATTAGAGAGAGAAACAATCTACAGTACCAGTCAAAAGTTTAGACAAACCTATTCATTCAAGGCTTTTTCTTTCTTTTTCTTTTTCTTTCTTTGTACTTTTTTCTACGTTGTTGAATAATAGCGAAGACATCAAAACTATGAAATAACACATGGAATCATGTAGTAACCAAAAATGTGTTAAACAAATCAAAATATATTTTAGATTCTTCAACCCTTTGCCTTGATGACCGCTTTGCACACTCTTGGCATTTTCTCAAGCAGCTTCATGAAGTAGTCACCTGGAATGCATTTCAAGTGTTCCTTGTTTAAAGTTCATTTGTGGAATTTCTTTCCTTAATGCGTTTGAGCCAGTTGTGTTGTGACAAGGTAGGGGTGGTATACAGAAGATAGCCCTATTTGGTAAAACACCAAGTCCATATTATGGCAAGAACAAATAAGCAAAGAGAAACAACAGTCCATCATTACTTTAAGAAATGTCAATGAATTTTAAGAACTTTGAGTGTTTCTTCTTCAAGTGCATTTGCAAAAACCATCAAGCACTATGATGAAACTGGCTCTCGTGAGGACCGCCACAGGAAAGAAAGACCCAGAGTTACCTCTGTTTCAGAGGATCATTTCATTAGTTACCAGACTCAGATTGCAGCCCAAATAAATGCTTCAGAGTTCAAGTAACAGACACATCTCAACATCAACTGTTTAGACGAGACTGTGCGAATGGTCGAATTGCTGCAAAGAAACCACTAAAGGACACCAATAAGAAGAAGAAACATGCTTGGGCCAAGCAACTTGACCGGTGGAAATCTTTCCTTTGGTGGTTCCCACCGTGTATGGAGGAGGCGCGGGGGTGCTTTACTGGTGGCAATGTGATTTATTTAGAATTCAAGGCACACTTAACCAGCATGTTTACCACAGCATTCTGCAGCGATACACCATCCCATCTGGTTTGGGTTTAGTGGGACTCATTTGTTTTTCAACAGGACAATGACCCAAAACAGGCTGTGTAAGGGCTATTTGACCAAGAAGGAGAGTGATTGAGTGCTGTATCAGATGACCTGGCCTCCACAATCACCCGACCTCAACCCATTTGAGATGGTTTTGGATGAATTAGACCGCAGAGTAAAGAAAAAGCAGCCAACAAGTGCTCAGCATATGTGGGAACTCCTTCAAGATGGTTGGAAAAGCATTCCAGGTGACTACCTCGTGAAGCTGGTTGAGAGAATGCCAAGTGTGCAAAGCTGTCACGGCAAAGGGTGGCACTTTGAAGAATCTCAAATATTAAATATATTTAGATATTTTATAACACTTTGTTTACTACATGATTACATATGTGTTATTTCCTAGTTTTTATGTCTTCAGTATTATTGTACAATGTAGAAAATATTAAAAAAATAAAGAAACTCTTGAATGAGTAGGTATGTCCAAACTTTTGGTTAGTACTGTTGTCACAAGAATTTTGCTATCTCAATGGTTGAACTCAACTATCACTCAAGCTTTGTCTATTTCCCAGAGGTCGTAAATCTCCGGTTAATAAAGAATTAGACAAAGTCTCAGATTCTGCAATAGAAATTAACACAGAAATGAACTCGCATCAGTTGAAACCCCACCTCTCTTTAGGTGGGCTGTTTTTTTCCAAAGTTCACATACATCGTTTATCAACCTTCTGCAACATGTTTCATCATCTTCTGCAAGCCTAGACATTTCTAACTGTTTTTCTCCTCCCTAGGGTGGGGAGGCCTCTTTCCAGTTATTAGTTTTACCGTTATCACAAGTCGACAGTTCAGTTGTCCTTGAATGTCTCAACTATACCCAGCTCATATTGCGAAATAGTAACACAATGGCCTAGTCACACACCTTATTGGATTATGACTCTAACACATTTCATCTTAAACATACAAATTATTCTATCAACTGTATATATTGTTGAGTTTAGTCAGGTATTTGAACCATGTCTGAAATTAGTTCTAGGGAGGTTCAAGGTAAGATGTGATCTAGAAATCTACAAGCTACGCAGTGAAAGCATCTTATCACATCTAAGATACTTCAGATAATGTCTCGACTCAATTAAATACGTATTGTAAGCCTATACAAGGTCTCCCAGTGAATACAGAGTTAAACAACTCAAATGAACAGCGTTATATTTTGTATTTCCTCTTGCAGTGCTTTAGGCTTATGCTGCTCCATTAGTATTCCCACCCCACATATCCTCTCACAGTTGTCTCTCCTTTCTCTCCTCTTGCATCCAGCTGCTCTGCAGGCATTAAAACGGAAGAAGCGGTACGAGAAGCAGCTGGGCCAGATCGATGGCACGCTGTCCACCATCGAGTTCCAGAGGGAGGCGCTAGAGAACGCCAACACCAACACCGAAGTGCTGAAGAACATGGGCTTTGCTGCCAAGGCCATGAAGGCAGCCCATGAAAACATGTAAGGGCCACCTCCACTTCTGTTTCACAAATGCTCCATGAAAGACACACACACCCACACATCCAAGAATGCAACAGAGTGCCTCTGTTGACCCAGACCCACATTGTTCTACTTCATATTTGTCTAGTAAAAAGCACGAGGTGATGCACCCACAAATGTTTATAGAGGTGTTGACTAACAGAGAGTAAACTATATGAAAAGAAAGTCACACACTATATACAGTGCATTCGGAAAGTACTCAGACCCCTTGACCTTTTCCACATTTTATTACGTTACAGGCATTTATAAAATGGATTAAATCTACACACTCATCAATCTACACACAATACCTCATAATGACAAGTCAATAACAGGTTTTTAGAATAAAAAAAAACAAAACGGAAATATCAAATCAAACTTTATTTGTCACATGCGCCTAATACAAGTGTAGACCTTACCGTGAAATGCTTACTTACAAGCTCTTAATCAACAGTGCAGTTCAAGAAAGAGTTAAGAAAATATTTACCAAATAAACTAAAGTAAAAAATAAATAAAAAGTAACACAATCAAATAACAATAGCAAGACTATACAGGGGGTACCGATACCGAGTCAATGTGCTGGGGTACAGCTTAGTCGAGGTAATTTGTACATGTAGGTAGGGATGAAGTGACTGCATAGATAAGTAACAGCGAGTAGCAACAGTGTACAAAACAAATGGGGGGGGGGGAAGTCAATGTAAATAGTCCGGTGGCCATTTGATTAATTGTTCAGCCATCTTATGGCTTGGGGATATAATTTTTTTAAGGAGCCTTTTGGTCCTAGACTCGGCGCTCCGGTACCGCTGGCCGTGCGGTAGCAAAGAGTACAGTCTATGACTTGGGTGACTGGAGTCTTTGACAATTTTTTGGGCCTTCCTCTGACACTGCCTATTATATAGGTCCTGGGTGGCAGGAAGGTTGGCCCCAGTGATGTACTGGGCCGTACGCACTACCCTCTGTGGTGCCTTACAGTTAGATGCCGAGCAGTTGCCATACTAGGCGGTGAAGCAACCAGTCAGGCTCTCGATGGTGCAGTTGTAGAACTTTAAGGATCTGCGGACCCATGCCAAATCTTTTCAGGGTCCTGATGGGACAAAGGTGTTGTCGTGCCCTCTTAACAACTGTCTTGGTGTTTTTGGACCATGATAGGAACTTGAAGCTCTCGACCCACTACTGCCCCGTCGATGTTAATAGGGGCCTGTTCGGCCCGCCTTTTCCTGTAGTCCACGATCATCTCCTTTGTCTTGATCACGTTGAGGGAGAGGTTGTTGTCTTGGCACCACACTGGCCGGTCTCTGACCTATAGGCTGTCTCATCGTTGTCGGTGATCAGGCCCACCACTGTTGTGTCATCAGCAAACTTAACCTGTTGCGACGAGCAAACCCGTATCCGGGAGCGTAATTATAGCCTCAAGCTCATTACCATAACGCAACGTTAACTATTCATGAAAATCGCAAATGAAATGAAATAAATATATTAGCTCACAAGCTTAGCCTTTTGTTAACAACACTCATCTCATATTTTCAAAAAATGCTTTTCAACCATAGCTACACAAGCATTTGTGTAAGAGTATTGATAGCTAGCATAGCATTAAGCCTAGCATTCAACAGGCAACATTTTCGACGGAGGACACCGAGCGGACACCTGGTAAATGTAGTCTCTTATGGTCAATTTTCCAATGATATGCCTACAAATACGTCACAATGCTTCAAACACCTTGGGGAAACGACAGAAAGTGTAGTGCATTCACAGCCATATAAGGAGACATTGGAACACAGCGCATTCAAAATTTGGCTCACTTCCTGTATGAAATTTCATCTTGGTTTCGCCTGTAGCATTAGTTCTGTGGCACTCACAGACAATATCTTTGCAGTTTTGGAAACAGAGTGTTTTCTTTCCAAAGCTGTCAATTATATGCATAGTCGAGCATCTTTTCGTGACAAAATATCTTGTTTAAAACGGGAACGTTTTTCATCCAAAAATGAAATACTGCCCCCAGAGGTTCAAGAGGTTAATGATGGTGTTGGAGTCGTGTTTGGCCACGCAGTTGTGGGTGAAGAGGGAGTACAGGAGGGGACTAAATACACACCCCTGAAGGGCCCCAGTGTTGAGGATCAGTGTGGCAGACGTGTTGTTGCCTAACCTCACCACCTGGGGGCGGCCTGTCAGGAAGTCCAGGATCCAGTTGCAGGGGGAGGCGTTTAGTCCCAGGGTCCTTAGCTTAGTGTTGAGATTTGTGGGCACTATGGTGTTGAACGCTGAGCTGTAGTCAATGAACAGCATTCTTACATAGGTGTTCCTTTTGTCCAGGTGAGAAAGGGCAGTGTGGAGTGCGATTGAGATTGGGTCATCTGTGGATCTGTTGGGGTGGTATGCGAGTTGGAGTTGGTCTAGGATATCCAGGAGGATGCTATTGATGTGATCCATGACCAGCCTTTCAAAGCACTTCATGGCTACCAACGTGAGTGCTACGGGGCGGTAATCATTTAGGCAGGTTACCTTCACTTCCTTGGGCACAGGGACTATAGTTGTCTGCTTGAAACATGTAGGTATTACAGACTCGGTCAGGGAGAGGTTGAACATTTCACATGCCAGTTGGTCCGGGCATGCTTTGAGTACACGTCCTGGTAATCCGTCTGGCCCTGAGGTTTTGTGAATGTTGACCTGTTTGAAGGTCTTGCGCACATCGGCTACGGAGAGCGTTATCACACAGTCTCGTCCAGAACAGCTGGTGCTCTCATGCATGCTTCAGTGTTGCTTGCCTCGAAGCGAGCATAAAAAGGTATTTAGCTCGTCTGGTAGGCTAGCGTCACTGGCCAGCTCGTGTCTGGGTTTCCCTTTTGTAGTCTGTAGAGATGAAACGGTATAAACATTTTAATCTCACAATTATTGTGACAAATTATCACGGTTATCAGAATTATCGCATTATTGTTAAAATGTTCTTGGAATGTTCAAACAACAAATACAATTAGCAGCACTATGCACTTTCTGTGTGCATAAGCATTAAAATAATAACATTAACATTCAAGATGGCACCATGTGGCCATGAGAGGTAAAAGTTTCCCTAGTGCCGGTTTAAAAGAACACAACCTTAAGTAAGTAAATCAAGTAAACAAACAACAAATAAACATAGCAGCACTCACTTTGTAGTGAGGCACAGCCAACCTTCATCAGCCTCAGAAAGCCTGGCCTCTCAAAAATGTGAAATGACATCATATTCTTTGCAATGTAATATGAAAGGGCTGCAGTGAGGTCTTGAGCATTTTTTGATGTGGGTGCATAAGCAGCCTGCCTTTCACTGGGTTTGTCTGCTGCACGCCCACTCTGTAAACAAGGGAATAGCAAATGTATTATTATTGGTGTTACATTTTATAATTATTATTATTATTATTGTTCACACACACAGTCTATCTTCTGTGTTGCATTTGAGTATATGCAATGTCCCCATGCACAATTTCCATAAATACAAAGTAGACAGTGATAGTAATTGCAATGATCCCAACAATTGACATAAATATAGGAGTCTTGCATAGGAGTCTTGCATAGGAGTCTTGCATAGGCGTCTTGCATAGGCGTCTTGCATAGGCGTCTTGCATAGGAGTGTATAGTGTTTCTCCTGTTGGAACAACCAAGTCGACGTCTGCCGGATTTTAAATGAACAAAATATGTTGGTTGTGTGACAAACCTAACGTGTTATCGTGTGCATTGGGCGAATAGAGTCTGCAGACACACAACGCATACAGCAGCAGAACAACGTGTAGTGTTTTAGGTAACACTGAAAGCTTCAGTTTACATTATTGACAAGGTATTAGCAAGTTAGACAAACAAACCATGACATTTTCCCCCATTCCGAAGTCCCCACATCATGCATTGAGCCAAAAGTTAACTTACCTTGCATTCGCTATAAAGTAGTGGGTGGTGGTCACGAAGATGACTCAAGAGATTTGAATTGTTGCCCACTTTCACTGCGATTTTTTATTTTTATTTTTATATATATATATATATTTTTTTAAATATGTCCTGCAGACAGGGTGACCATCTTCGATTAAGTTTCCCTCAGCACTCTTGTAAGTTCTTAGAAGGCTGAAAAATCTCCCGAGCGCTGTCACTGCCTTCCGCCATGTTTTCACACAAAACAAAACCCAAGTTACATGCTGCTCCTGCGTCAGACTGTTGCTAACTTTGCTTGAGGCTGGACAGTATATGAGTTTTTCAAACTGTGGTAATCAAACACTTTTCACTGTTATTTAGGTTAGTATTGTGGAGTAACTACAATGTTGCTTTCTCATATCACAACACTTACACTTTTTTAAAATAACCATTGATCTCATGGTCAAATCCCTGAGCATGTTCCTTCCTCTCCGGCAACTGAGTTAGGAAGGACACCTGTATATTTGTAGTGAGACATGCGCACTCACCATCCAAAGCCTAATTAGTAACTTCACCATGCTCAAAGGGATATTCAATGTCTGCTTTATTTTATTTTTACCAATCAATGTCCTCCTTTGCGAGGCATTGAAAAACCTCTGGTCTTTGGTTGAATCTGTGCTTGAAATACAATTATCTGTATACCCTCAATCAATTATTGAATGTGTGGGGTAGTCATTCAAAAAAAAAATGTCCATGCAACTTATGTGATTTGTTAAGCCCATTTTTACTCCTGAACTTATTTAGACATTTCAGCTTTTCATTTATATTAATTCTGAAAAATGTTCAAACAAAATTCCACTGACATTATGGGGTATTGTGTGTAGATCTGTGACAAACAATCTCAATTTAATATGTTTCAAATTCCATCTGTAACACAAAATGTGGTAAAAATAAAGCGGTGTGAATACTTTCTGAAGGCACTGTAGAGTATGCGACTTTCTTTTAATACTTCACATGTGTGACAGCATTTTATTACATTATTTAGAATGCAAAGTGCCTAACACCAATTTCTGCTGTAAGGTTGATTTTCATTTTCCATATCCTAATTCTTTTCAATGTAAATGTTTGGGAATTTCATCATTGCAGCTCATGGTGTAGTAATGTCAGAAATGGCTTGTGCTAGAAAATCTTTCAGAATGCCACTGTTATTCTTTCCTGAATTTGCTATGAATGATGTCCATTGCAAATTAAATGTTTTATTTAATTTTTTTCCACAGGGACATAGACAAAGTGGACGACTTAATGCAGGACATCACAGAGCAGCAGGAGCTGGCACAAGAAATCTCTGACGCTATTTCTAAACCCGTAGGGTTCGGAGAGGAATTTGATGAAGTAAGATAAAGCTAAGAAGCTGAGTGCGCATGTCTCAATTTTTCCATACCGAAGGGTTAGTGCAATTCTGTATCATTGGTATGTCCCTCCCCTGAACCCTAACTTCAACCCTTAACCATTTTAAATGTCAACTTCAATGGGGTAGGGACATCCCAAAGATCACGGATAGCAAGGACTCATACCGAATCAGACTGCAGTCATCTACTATCGTTGTTGTTATTAAATGTATCTTTATATTCTTTGGATATGTAGACATGTCTAGCCCCTAATGACGTTTTATTTGTTTGTTTAGGATGATCTCTTGGCGGAATTGGAAGAACTGGAACAAGAGGAACTAGACAAAAACCTGCTAGAAATCGCAAGCACAGAGAATGTACCGCTGCCAAATGTACCCTCTACATCCTTACCTGCAAGACCAGCAGGTAATGGATATATTGGCTTAGCCACTCAAGCTTAGCCTCCTTTAAAGCTAGCTAATATCTCTTAAGATCACTGGCAGGAATTTAATTTACCATTGCAATGCCTTTGTTTATAAAATACTGTGGAGATGGGGAGGGAGAGAGAAAATGTACACAATAATAATTTGGTGCGATACCCAACATGAAACACTGAAAAGTCAATGTAATTGTCAGACATTGTAGCATATGGTACCTCAGTCTTTATTTATAGGCAGATTGAAAAATCTTACTTACTCTATTAAATGAATGTGGTTCATTCTTACAGTACAGAAGAAGCAAGAGGAAGACGAGGATGATATGAAGGATTTGGAGGCATGGGCCGCCAACTAGCCACTGCTGTTACTCCATAGCTGCTATAGGTGGAAAAGAAAGACTATGGTTTAGTGTGTTTTAGAGACTTAAAAAAAAAAAAAAGACTAAACACAGCTTGACAACCTTTCGCTTACTGTCAAGCTCAATCTCCTATAGAGGGGCAATGGCATGTTGTACCTTTCACCACCAAAAGCCCCAAATCTCTGGAGCAGCCAAACAGAAAAGGCTAATTTAAAAATGTGTTTTTCTATGCGTCCCTCACCTTGTTCTCATCTGTAACGCATTGTTGCATTTCCTCCTTCTCTTAGCCCACAAAATATATTTTGAGGAGAAAGTATAAAAATGACTCCTCAAAACCTCCATGTAGAATTTCTAATACCTCATACCGTTAATGTGTAGTGCAACAAGATATTACAATATCCTGTATTCCATTTTGTTGTTTATGCACAATATCAGTCATGTGTTCAAATGGCAATCAGCTGTTCTTGAATCTGTTTGTAAAAATATGCACTTAAAATACACCGATTGTACATGATATTTATTAATATCAATTTCCAGCGTGGAGAATTTGATTCCCATTTGCAGGGCTGTTGGGTTTAAATGAGCTTTTGGCTGGATTTATTGAACTATATCATGAGTATCCTTCCAGATACTCTGGCTTTCACACAGGCAGATAACTATGAGGAAAACTCCACATGGTGTCCTTGAAATTCTTCTCTGCGTGATGGTTCACACGTATCTTTCTGTATCTTTGAAGTGAATGAATCTAACCGAACCTACAACTAGTTACATTTTGCAAACACAATGACAATTCTCTTGAAATATGTTTGTGCCATATCTGTTCTGGTTTGTGTAACTGACTGTGTGAGTGACAGTATGCGCACCTCTATGAGGTTGTTTGTTCATTTTCATCTTTAAGAGACATTAACACTAGAGGAGGTTTTAAAAAATTGTTTATTAGGGTTTGGGCTTTTCAGAGTTATGTATTTTTTTTGTTTAATGATATGCTGTTGTGTGTAGGAAGAGATAATTGATTGTATTTAAACTCTAGGCAGTCAGGTCTATTTAACATCATGGCTTTTCTGAGTTTGTGAACTTACCCCACTATTTTATAGTTCACCGTGGTGCTTGATGTTTTCAAATGTAAATGTTTCTTCTTTCTTTTTTTCTGTCTAAATTTAACTAATGTGGTATGACCGCATTTGTTATGTCTGACATGGTCTGTGTGTTTGTATAAGGGGCTGTTTTTTGCAGTCTGGTTCCTATTTTTGTTTGGTCTGTCTTCCTACCCTGCCTATCACAACTTGCCCTTGTTCTAATGGTATGCCTAAATTAAACCTTTTGACAAATGTGCTTTTTTGTTATTTTTTTACTAAGAATATCTGTGCATTACTTTATCAAGTACTGTTGGTCAGAGTTATGGCAAGAGCTTGTGATGAGATCTATACTATTGAGAGGGCCAAGGTTCATGTAATAGTAAGTGTTAGGTCAAGGGTTATGGTTGTGCAAGGGCTATTCTTAGGCCACAGTCATCTGCAGACAAAGTCTGAGATTATGTAGCATGTATAAAATAAAATAAATTACAAAATGGAAAAGATTCATACAATTTGTTTTGGAATGGCATGGAACTACAGTAGTACTGATGTTTTATTACCTTATTTTCCCCAAATATAAAGAATTAGTTCAGTCTTCTAATGAGCTTGTGCACAGCCCTGTCAATATCTTTGTTTGCATACCACTGTGTTGCTTGTGAATAAAGCTCTGAGGCGGTGTCAGCTTTATAAGCTCCATTATTGTAATGTACCTCAAGGTATCATTTTGCGTCGCACTTCCTTTGAAAGTTGCATACATACACCTTCATGAGTGTCATGTTGTGATAAGTGACATAAGGCACTTCAATAAAACATCCATGTCATTAGTTCTGTAGTTTCCATGGTGCACTAGTAGCAGCCTAAGCAGAGCGCTCCTGTAAATATGTTCATATACAATTATTTTTGTGTTTCAGCTGTTTTGTTTTTGATGACATTAAGTTTTGCTGGATATTTCTGGTGGTTTTGACACAGATTTGCTGATAGACTATAACTATTTTTGGCTTGGCTGGCTGGCTAGCTGTCTAATTGTTTTTGTTTGAAGGATGCTTCTGGACACTACCAGCTTTTTTGTTCCACCTGGCTGCTGGTTCCTGATCTTTTGAAAACATCAATTGAAGAGTGACCTGAAGCTTGAGAGGAATGGGAGATGCAATAAAGGAATGCAGTTCTGAGGCAGAAAGCCAGCCTGAATTCATGGACTAGACGTAACATAGTAAATGTAAATACGGGACCATTAAATTAGTATGATACACTAAATGACCAAAAGCAAGTGGACACTTGCTCGTTAAACATCTAATTCCAAAATCATGGGCATTAATATGGAGTTCATCCCATCTTTATTGCTATAACAGCCCCACTCTTCTAGGAAGGCTTTCTATGAGATGTTGGTACTTTGCGGTGGGGACTTGCTTCCAGTCAGCCAGGAGCATTAGTGAGGTTGGCTAATTAGGCCTGGTTTGCAGTCGGCGTTCCAATTCATCCCACAGGTGTTCAATGGGGTTGAGGTCAGGGCTCTGTGCAGGCCAGTGAAGTTCTTCCACACCGATCTCAACAAACTATTTCTGTTTGGACCTCGCTTTGTGCACGGGGCCATTGACATGCTGAAACATGAAAGGGCCTTCCCCAAACTCTTGCCACAAAGTTGGAAGCACAGAATCATCTAAAATGTCATTGTACACTGTAGCGTTAAGATTTCCCTTCACTGGAACAAAGGGGCCTAGCCCGAACCATGAAAAACAGCCCCAGATCATTATTCCTCTTCCACCAAACTTTACAGTTGGCACTATGCATTGGGGCAGGTAGCATTCTTCTGGCATCCTCCAAACCAAGATTCGTCCATCGGACTGCCAGATGCATCACTCCAGAGAACGTATTTCCACTGCTCCAGAGTCCAATGGCGACAAGCTTTACACCTCTCCAGCCAACGCTTGGCATTGTGCATGGTGATCTTTAGGTTTGTGTGTGGCTGTTCGGCCATGGAAACCCATTTCATGAAGCTCCAGACAAACAGTTATTGTGCTGACGTTGCTTCCAGAGGCAGTTTGGAACTCGGTACTGAGTGTTGCAACCGAGGACAGACTATTTTTATGCACTTCATCTCTCGGCGGATCCGTTCTGTGAGCTTGTGTGGCCTACCACTTCGCAGCTGAGTGGTATTGCTACTAGACGTTTCCACTTCACAATAACAGCAGGGCAGAAATATGATGAACTGACTTGTTGGAATAGTGGCATCCTATGACGGTGCCACGTTGAGCTCTTCAGTACGGGCCATTCTACTGCCAATGTTTGTCTTTGATTTTATATACCTGTCAGCAACGGGTGTGGCTGAAATAGCCAAATCCACATACAGTGGATTCGGAAAGTATCCAGATACCTGGACTTTTTCCACAATTCGTTACAACTTTATTCTAAATCAATCTACCTACACACAATACCCCATAATGACAAAGCAAAAACGGGGGGCTGGGATTAAATATATAGATATATATATGACAAAACACACATCACAAAAGAGACAAAACAACACCTAAGACAACAACATAGCAAAGCAGCAACACATGACAACACAGCATGGTAGCAGAACAAAACATGGTACAAACATTATTGGGCACAGACAACAGCACAAAGGGCCAGAAGGTAGAAACAACAATACATCACACAAAGCAGCCACAACTGTCAGTAAGAGTGTCCATGATTGAGTCTTTGAATGAACAGATTGAGACAAAACTGTCCAGTTTGAGTGTTTGTTGCAGCTTGTTCCAGAATGGGTGTTGTATGTGGAGGATGAGGGATGCAGTAGATATCTCAGATAGGGGTGAGTGAGGCCTAAGAGGGTTTTATAAATAAGCATCAACCAGTGGGTCTTGTGACGGGAAGGTGAACCTTCGACCCAGTCTGAGGTCCTAAGCACTCTGGAGCAGGTTTTCATCAAGGATCTCTGTATTTTGCTCCATTCATCTTTCCCTCGATCCTGACAAGTCTCCCATTCCCTGCCGCTGAAAGACATCCCCACAACATGATGCTTCCACTCCCAAGCTTCACTGTAGGGATGGTGCCAGGTTTCCTCCAGATGTGACGCTTGGCATTCAGCCTAGAGTTCAATCTCGGTTTCATCAGACCAGAGGATCTTGTTTCTCATTGTGGTCTGACAGTCCTTTAGGTGCCTTTTCGCAAACTCCAAGCGGGCTGTCTTGTGCCTTTTACTGAGGAGTGGCTTCCATATGGCAACTCTACCATAAAGGCCTGATTGGTGGAGTGCTGCAGAGACTGTTGTCCTTCTGGAAGGTTCAAGTTGTAGAAACATCTCTAAAAACCTGTTTTTGCTTTGTCATTATGGGGTATTGTGTGTAGATTGATGAGGATTTTTTTCTCTCAATTTAATACATTTTAGAATAAGGCTGTAATGTAACAAAAGGTGGAAAAAGTAAGGGGTCTGAATACTTTCCAAAATGTACTGTATGTAAACCCTGGATTACTGATACTATGTATGTGCCATTGAGAGGCTTTGAAGCCACCGGTCAGACATATTCGCACATAGTAAATATATATATTTTTTTATTTATTCAGGTCACATATAGCTTCGTACCGCAACAAGCCATTTAAATTACCATTTATATTAAAAATCTTGACTTTTACTTTTAATGTTACAGATGTTTTATATTAATGGTAATTTAAATGGTTAGTTGAGGGACAAAGCTAGATCACATAAAATGATTTGATAGTATGCATAAAGGTGTCTGTTGTTTCAATGTGTTGTAGTCACAACAGACAAAGATATATAGTTAAGCAAACTTTACTAGGCATGTTGTCAACCAGCACATTAATAACGTAAGTAACAACTGGTTTCTGTTTCCTGTGTAACATCAATATTGCTACATCTGTAATAGAATAAACATGTTAAAAACAAATGTAGACATTAATGAATGCATTTCTGTCGCTTCCAAAATATTTTTTTACAATGGTGGGTGAGTGCCAAGATGGAGGCACAGTGGCTTCAACACAACAAGCCTATCAGTCCTCCAGTGTAAAAATAAATCCTTGGTGAAACATCTGGCTCATTGTTCTATCCGTGTTGTTAATGCACAGATTATCCAGTATATAGTCTACCACAGTAAGAGTCATAATACCCTTAAAACATGTAAATGGTTTCAATCATTTTTCCACCATTCTTTTTCCCATAGGGGATTTTAGAACCACTTCACATGTAAGTCATCTAGGCTTACCCTGGCTTGATGTTTTGATAATCGTGTAAATCTCTCTCAGACAAGGTCACTTATCAATATATTTGCCTGTATTTACCCCCCAAAAATGAAATGCTAATGTGGCTATCATACAGAACTACACATCCTGTCGCAAGCTTTGGCATCATCACTCAAGCCAGTGTTTCAGGGTAAGAAAAACATCCACATTTCTCCATGTAAATTCACATCGACAAGTAGCAAGTAACCTAGCAAGTAAAGTAAAATAGAATAACTAGTAGATTAAAGCTTTTTTGTAGTTTCTCAATTGCATAATTGACATTTGTGTATTTATCGTGTGGATTGTTGTTTAGCATTTTTCATTTTTTTTCTTCATTTTGCACGCCCAATTATTCAGTTTTTGATTTGTTAAAAAAATTTGAAATATCCAATAAATGTCGTTCCACTTCATGATTGTGTCCCACTTGTTGTTGATTCTTCACAACAGTTTTATATCTTTATGTTTGAAGCCTGAAATGTGGCAAAAGGTCGCAAAGTTCAAGGGGGCCGAATACTTTCGCAAGGCACTGTATATATATATATATATATATATATATATATATATATATATATATTCTGTTGGTATTACAGACTCGGACAGGGAGAGGTTGAAAATGTCAGTGAAAACACTTGCCAGTTGGTCAGGGCATGCTCGCAGTACACATCCTGGTAATCCATCTGGCCTTGCTGCCTTGTGAATGTTGACCTGTTTAAAGGTCTTAGATTAGCTTCGGGGAGTGTGATCACACATTCTTCCGGAACAGCTGGTACTCGGATGCATGTTTCAGTGTTATTTGCCTTGAAGCGAGCATATAAGTAGTTTTGCTCATCTGGTAGGCTCGTGTCACTGGGAAACTCTCGGCTGTGCTTCCTTTTGTAGTCTGTAATGGTTTGCAAGCCCTGCAACAGTCGACGAACGTCGGAGTCGGTGTAGTACGATTCGATCTTAGTCCTGTATTGATGCTTTTCCGCATAGCGGGATTTCTTATAAACTTACGGGTTAGAGTCCCACTCCTTGAAAGCGGCAGCTCTAGCCTTTAGCTCGTTGTGGATGTTGCCTGTAATCCATGGCTTCTGGTTGGGTATGTACCTACGGTCACTGTGGGGATGATGTAATCGATGCACTTATTGATGAAGCCAATGACTGATGTGGTGTACTCCTCAATGCCATCTGAGGAATTCCGGAACATATTCCAGTCTGCGCTAGCAAAACAGACCTGTAGCTTAGAATCTGCTTCATCTGACCACTTTTTTATTGATCGAGTCTGGTGCTTCCTGCTTTAATTTTTGCTTGTTTTAAGTTTTCCTGCATTAAATTCCCCGGCCACTAGGAGTGCAGCCTCTGTGTGAGCATTTTCCTGTTTGCTTATGGCGGAATACAGCTCATTGAGTGCGGGCTTAGTGCCAGCCTCAGTCTGTGGTGGGATGTAGACAGCTACGAAAAATACAGATGGAACTCTCTCGCTAGATAGTGTGGTTTACAGCTTATCATGAGATACTCTACCTCAGGCGAGCAAAACCTAGAGACTTCCTTAGATATCATGCACCAGCTGTTATTTACAAAAATACAGTCTTACCAGACGCCGCTGTTCTTTCCTGCCGATAGAGTATAACCAGCCAGCTGTATGTTGATAATGTCGTTGTTAAGCCACAACTCCGTGAAGCACAAGATATTACAGTTTTGAATGTCCCGTTGGTAGTTTAATCTTCCGCGTAAAGTCATTGATTTTATTGCACGTTTGCTAGCAGAATGGAAGGCAGTGGGGGTTTATTCGATCCCCTACAAATTCTCAGAAGGCAGCCCGCCCTCCGGCCCCTTTTTCTTTGCCTTCTCTTCACGCAAATGACTGGGATCTGGGTCTGTTCCCGGGAAAGCATTATGTCATTCACGTCGGGCTCGTCGGACTCGTTAAAGGAAAAAAAGGATTCTGACACTTCATGGTGAGTAATTGCAGTTCTGATGCCCAGAAGTTATTTTCAGTCATAAGAGACGGTAGCAGCACCATTATGTACAAAATAAGTTACAAACAACGCACTGAACCAAACAAAAAAACACAATTGGATAGGAACACGTAAAGCATCAGCCTTCTTCTACGGCACCATCTTTCTATAGCAGTGAATTTTAATATGCTAGGTGTATCTGTACAGCATGGGCAAATCTTTGGGTGACGTGGACATCCCCAAGCATGCATCTTATCAAAATATGACTAATTCAATATTACACCATCCCATTCTCTGGGCTCTGTCTGCAATCATAACCAGTAGTAAATCCCATGTATTAATATTCTGTTTCATTATTCATGTTAGGTGAATCTATGAATTATGTATGGACACTGGAGTCTTTGCCACTCAAAATATTTATATTCATCACTCAAAATCTTGCCAAAGTATATTCTGTAGGAGGGGTCAATATGAATTAAAAATAATTTGACATGAATCGGGTCATGAACATATTAACTTTGAAATTAACAAGGTAGAGGTCTGGCATAAGCTTTGTAAGGGAAATTAGAAGGTGTGTGCTATTCTTATAACTAATTTCTGTGTTCTATTCATGTGCGGTTCTAATAACCAATTTCTGTTTTCATGCAAGTGGCTGACTGCACTATCAGTAGATTCAATTTGGCAGTACGCCCAGATGTTGTTTTGAGAACAAACTAAAGATATCTCAGTTTCAAGGTCTCAGTTTAGACAGAAAGAAGCCTCGTGAGGTGTTGGTCTGTCACATGTTATGAAACGGTACTGGTTGGTCACATGGATGAAACAAAAACAGTAATGATTGATTAATTATGCTAAATCATGCAAATATAACTTGTCTGTGTATAGCTGTATATAAGACAACTGCTGGGTCTGCCCAGGGAGAATTTTATGACAGGCATGTGTACAATGGTGCAAGTGAGTTGGTTGGAACCTCTCCAGAGAGCTAACAAATAAACAATGATTAATTTAAGATTGGCTTCGAGTGTCACTGTGTAAAATTATTTCCACGACAGCTTATTCCCACACTTTACAATAATTCTGTTGCAGTGGTTTTAGGTAGTCTCCATATAGGCTATTCCCTACATCGTGACACTGCTGCCCAGTTGAAAAGCTTGTGATCTCCATGCAGCGTCACAGCGCCACAGCACAATGCACAATGCGCCTTCGGAAAAGCACCCCTCAGCCTCAGAAGAGGCCCTTCTGGAGGCATGCAGTCATAGAGTCATTATACCCTAATGTAGACCTATTTGCCTACTAGCCAAATAAAGTACGAGCAACTCGTCATTCCAACACATTTGAACAGTTAATTCATCCTTCATTCAGTTTAGTCAGTCAGTATGTCATCCATTCAGTCATTTGTCTGAGTTGCAATAGGAACTAAATCAAAGAGGATAGAACAATCTTGTCCATTTGTATATTGAAATGCATGTGTATTCAAAATTCTCAAAATTCACCAGAGTTCTTTAGCCTATCACTTCCAATTTATGCTATCATTTTTGGTACTGATGTATTGCGGAATAATTGTAGAACTCTCTTTGTGTTTTATATTATAGAGCTCACCTTAAAAAGAGACCCTAGCTCATTGGCCTCTAAATAAATGTTAAACAAAATAGTCTAAGACACATGTGCACTGGCTGATAGGGAATGCAGATATGGCATTAAGAATAGGCCATTGATAGTCTTGACCATTTGGGACCCCTTGGCTATTTCGCTCGGAATAGGTTACAGCCAAGACTTAATCAATATTTTGTCTCATTTATCGATATGGTTATAGCCTCTGCGTGATGGGGTTGTGCAATGCAAATGACTATAACAAGCCTCCATACAGAGTGGAATTCACTAATACAACAGTCAAAATGACTAATATAAGGCCAACAAATACTGCTCCCAAATACTGGAAAAGTGTGATTCATTAGGTTACATTATCACCACAATAGCCCCACGTGGCTATAAAAATAAATTATGCAATTATATGGCAATTAAATTACACACAACAGCATTGCATATTTAGATAGAGGAATAGGCATAGCCTAAATCATATTTACTTTCTAATTTGCAGCTCAGGTGGTTATTCTAGACAGGGCTCTTCTGTGTCTTTGTCATGCTCACAAAAGTAATTTGCTGAAGGTCCAAGCCTATACTATGCCATCTACTGGTATAACGTCGTTACTGAATGCAGTTCTAAAAAAAATCTACACTCTACAAATTAGGGGTTCAACTGGAGTTCTTCTAAGATCCTCAAAGAACCTTAGGGTTCTTGGCGATGAAAAACAGCCCCCAAAGGTTCTTCAAATAACTTCTTAGGAGGTGGGGTTCATCGAGGAACCCCCATTGTTGCTGGAGTTCTTTGGGGAACTTCGCAATTGCAACTGAAAATGCTCATTCCAAGTTTGAATACGACAACAGTTAAAAAGGTAAGTTGGGTTGATGATTGGCTGGCTCTGAATAGATAAGAATATTTTGAAGATAAATACACAACGCAGAGGATGAGAGGACTAAAAACTACAGTACTAATGGTCAATTGCGAATTGTATATAGGAGTTGGGTTTCAGTTCAACATCTGTTCAGAATCTGTGGAATGTCACTCCTGAACTCGTGTGCCATGTTTTCATTAGTCTGTACATTGAGTCTGGGGCAGGATACTTGTTATTTGGCCATTGGCCAAGTTGTACTGCAAGGACTTCTGATTGGTCAACCCCAGGCTAGGGTGGGGGGGGGGGGTCGGGGGGGGGGGGGGGTTATAAATGGCATCCTGTTCCTTTGTTCAGTGGGGAAAAGCTGAAGACAGGGGAGACTGAACATCTGAACATCTACCTCCCAGCATAACATCTTGATTTGTCCTCTCTGAATAAACCTAGTTTTCTCCCCCTGATTTGCTTTGGAGTTTGTGTTATTGAAGAATAACAATTTTCTAACAAATATGTATCGAAAAAATTACTTATATAATAAAATACTCCTGAATATCGAAGATAATTATGGTATTCTGTGAATAGCTTCCATAACGGTAGCTGTCACGTTAGTTAACTATATTTCAGAAGAATTAACGTAAATATTAGAAAGCCCGGTTTGACTGTTGGCGTTGTATGAGCTACAGTACAGTAACGTTAGCTAGCTAGCTAACAAGCTGACTACACCACTCGTGTCGCGTGCACGAGCATTGCAAAATAAATGTAGAAATCTATATTATTCAATTATTGCACCCACACTGCTCCATGCACCAATGAGCTTCTGCGTTGCCAAGGGCTAAAATAGAAGTCATTTCTATTTCTGACGCAGATCCCGCTGCAAGTCCTGCCTCTCCCATCTTCTCATTGGTTTATAGAAGCAGGTACCCACATGCCATCTCCTCATTGGTTATACCCACGTGGGTGACTGGGGCGACAGGGTAGCCTAGTGGTCAGAGCGTTGGGCTAGTAACAGGAATGTTGCAAGTTCAAATCCCCGAGCTGACAAGGTACAAATCTCTCGTTCTGCCCCTGAACAGGCAGTTAACCCACTGTTCCTAGGCTGTCATTGAAAATAAGAATTTGTTCTTAAATGACTTGCCTACTTAAATAAAGGTAAAATGAATAAAAAAAGACGAACGAGGTCAGTGGCGGTAATGCATCTAATTTATGAAAGTTGCCAATAGCAACTTTGTGTGGCAGAGTAGAGGCAGAGTAGAGGACCTTGTGCATTTCAGGTAAAATAATAACTCAATGTTTATATCCCAGGACAAATTAGCTAGCAACAGCAAGCTATCTAAATAGGACAAATTAGCTAGCAAGTGCGCTAGCTAAATTGTCATAAATGTTTAAAGCTTTTCGACATGTCCCCAAACCTGCGTGTCGTGATCGCGTTTGGTGTGGGGGGACAAAATACATTTATGCACGATGGCGCACGCGCACAGCCAGTTTGGGTTCCGTGTTCGCTGCCTGCTGCAGTAGAAGCGCTCTGTCTCCACAGTACTACACACACACCCCTCCTGTTACGGCTCTCGTCGAAAGGAGTGGACCAAAGCGTAGCGTGGTAAGTGTTCATGATTTTCATTTTCAAAAAACACTCAAACAAAATAACCAAAGTGAAAACGAAAGCGCACAGTTCTGTCAGGTACAGATACTAAACAGAAAACAAGATCCCACAAAACCCAAAAGGAAAATGACAACTTATATATGATCCCCAATCAGAGACAACGATAGACTGCCTCTGATTGGGAACCCCACTCTGCCAAAACCAAAGAAATAGAAAACATAGACTTTCCCACCCGAGTCACACCCTGACCTAACCAAACATAGAGAATAATGAGGATCTGTAAGGTCAGGGCGTGACACCTCTGGCCCGCCCCTCCCTTCCAATAACTGTTCGAAGCTCCTTCCCTGCCACCACCACCACTCACTCACTCTCTGGCTGAGGTCCAAACACATAAAAGACACAACCTATCCCCTCAGCCCTCAAATGAAGTGGTACACTTCTGATGACCTCTGACATCATGACGTCTGACGAAAATATACTTGCAGGGCAAGGGGCGAGGGAGAAAGGAATGATTTTTAAATGGACCGCCCTTGGCCGGAAATTCGTCACTCGTTCATCCTGCCGATGATTGTGTTTTCAGCCACCTGTAGCTTGTGGGTGCTTTATATGCGCTACAGTCAATTATGAGTGCATGTCTACTTATATAAAATATATCAATATTAATATACGTCTACTGTATGATAGTTAGCTAATTCATTTGCTAGCTAACGTTAGCCTGCCTAGCTGGAATTTCTGAAGAAGGAAAATATTTTATTTCTACTATTTCCAAAAGATAACCAAACAAACATATTTACTTTTTACGAGACGTGCTTGTGCCAGCATGTGCATTAGTAGCACAATTTCTAACTTATTTGCATTGGTGTTTACTTACACTTGTATGTTGACTTCTCTCCATTGATGTTGTTTTTAAGTTTTCACTGACTTTTCTTAGCGGATGTACAATCGTTGCGAATTGAATTATAGGGAGTTTCAGGCCCCAGAGTGAACATAATTGAACACTCGCAAAGCCAACTAAAAACGAGGGCTGAGGGGCTTAGGTTGCAAACTTCTCTTGCTTGGCTAATAATTTGGACCACCCTCCAAGATGGCGACGGGGATTCCCCCAAGGGCATAAGGCGAGGGTAAGTGGACAAGGGTGTGTATTTTAAGTGTTTGGACCGCAGGCACTCAGCAACAGCAGCCTGCCTCACTGCCTGATAGTTAGCAGCAACATGTCACAGTAAAATGAATAGATAATAAAAAAAGAGAAATGCCATGGCGGCCGTTGTGCAATCTAGAAGTAGCCCGTGACCATTACATTTTTACCCGAGACATCTTTTCAAAGTAGCCCAATTCATGAGAAAACTGTGAACATGGCAACCCTGATTGTGCGTAATAGGAGCACACGCACATCAATGCGCATAGAACTAAGCTGTGTTCGAATACCCATACTAACATACTGTAAACTTAATGAGTATATACTATATATTATTAGTTCATTTTAGTATACTGCAAATGAACGGTATCCTTTCAGTTGAGCGTACTAGCGCTTCGCCTGTCTACTGGAAGTTGATGCATTCAGATTTAGTTTACACTTTTTTGGTTGTTACATGATTCCATATGTGATATTTCATAGTTTGTCTTCACTATTAGTCAACAATGGACAACATAATTAAAACGCTGGAATGCTATGCAACCTCTTGCTAGCTTGTTAGCTTAACAAATTACTTGCTAGACAGTTTACGAATTCCGTCGTGTTCTTAATTGGAGTGACAGTGTGGGGCGTTAGTAAATTCAGAGCGTTTCGCTCTGACCAAAGAGTAGGGTTGATTTGAGCGTTCTGAACTTACAATGGCAGTCAAGCACCCAAGCTAACTGAAGCTACTTCCAGACACAAATGAGAGAACCCCTCTCTCTGATCATTGTATTCACCCTGGCAGAGCTGGTTAGGCAGTTTATGTTATCCAGAGCGTTGGTGACTGTAACTGTGCTGCTGGCAACAATTTAATCACGCTTTTTTTTTGCTGATGTTTACTGACACCGGCCATATTCAACAAGTGTTGAGCGTTTGTAGTTTCATCAGTTATTCTGCGCTCTAGTACACTCAGATAGAGAGAGAGTGCTGTGAAATCGGAGTAGATAAGACAGAGCGAATTTACAAAAGCACCCAAATGTCCATTGAGAATGCACAATGGCTATACCACTTAGCTAAGGATAATCAATCATCATTGGGTAGTTAAATAGCAATTAGTTATATATATATAGTGGCAAGTTTGATGTATTAGTAGCCAACTAACGTTAGGGTAGCTAACATACCAGTAAATACTGCTGTAATGATATGCTATGTGGTTCGTAAGGACAGCTAGCTAAAAAAATTGTCAGCCAACATAACGTGGGAGGTAACTTATTAGAAAAGTCATTAATTTATTACATTGCTCAAAATGTTCATAACATTTGTCATAATTAGTTAAATCAATGAATTTGTATCCGCTGAATGTGGATATGGACTTCGGCTCCATATTTTCACCATTTTCATCAAATCTGTAAATGATGTGAAGCCACGCCCATTTCCTGAAGAATTGCATTATCAGCCCTAAAAGCACAGAAATAGTGTCCACTGTTTGGATACTTCGTATTTTGGTGAATGTAGTATGACATCCGGGAACTTTTGGCATACTATCTATATCCATACTAAGACCAAACAAGCATACCATATACTCAATTTATATCACAAATAGTGAGGTTAGTATGAGTATTCGAACACAGCTCTTTGCTACATGGCCTGTGCTCAACGATTTTGAGTCAGAATGTTGATTAAGAGAAAATGATTGTTCCATGTGTGCATGGTGTTGAAATATAATTAATAATCATTAAGTCTGATTAAGACCAATGTAACAATGGATGTGGACATTGCCTTTTACATTGTAGAACCAGTTTATTGTTTGTAATTACCAACTGGGTAATTGTATGGTCCTTGGGGCCAAGTGGTTATATTAATTAGGCCTACCTGCTTGAACTCCTGTGAGACAGATTCGACAGTCTTTCCCTCTACCTGTGCCTGTTCAAATAGGTCAGGTTAAGCCTGAAATGGAGGCTATTTATTTTGAGCTATTGCCCGTGTATATTTGGTCAATCTACTTGTATATTTTGTATGATATGGAGCTTTCACCATTGCGTCACCAAGACCTGTAAATAAATCTACACTCTAAGCAAGTCAACCTAACTTGCCTTCTGCGGATTTCATGCCCTTAGGACTGCTACAAACTCCATATTTTACAATTACATAGGCTAATAAAAATACGTTGTAAACAAAATAATAAAGGTCTGGTATAGGGCTGTGGTGGTCACGAAATTTCGTCAGCTGGTGATTGTCAAGCAAATAACTGCTGGTCTCAAGGTAATTGACCATTAATTAACATAAACACATTTAGCATCTCCTGGCTTCCACAGCTTATAAGCCACTGATGCAGACCATTTTAACAAGTCTAATAAATCAATGTAATATAGCCTACACCTTCACAATAAATCCATTCATTATTTTAGATAAGTCCAAAGAAACATGATATGAAGAAAATGTAGTCTATTTCAGAAGAACAGAAAAGAATACTCGGAGCGGCATCTCCTTTGTGTGGCCCTAATGCCCACTAATAAAATCCATGCCTTTTGCGCATTGTGCCCTTATCTCTGACTGCTGTGTGTTCCGAAGCACCTCTCACTCACATGGCTCTCCAAATCAAATCAAATTTTATTGGTCACATACACATGGTTAGCAGATGTTAATGCGAGTGTAGCGAAATGCTTGTGCTTCTAGTTCCGACCATGCAGTAATATCTAACAAGTAATCTTGTAATGAGTAATGTAAACATCATATAAAGTGGCATTGTTTAAAGTGACAAGTGATACATTTATTACATCCAATTTTTAATTATTAAAGTGACTAGAGATTTGAGTCAGTCTGTTGGCAGCAGCCAATCAATGTTAGTGAAGGCTGTTTAACAGTCTGATGGCCTTGAGATAGAAGTTGTTTTTCAGTCTCATGGCCTTGAGATAGAAGCTGTTTTTCAGTCTCTCGGTCCCAGCTTTGATGCACCTGTACTGACCTCGCCTTCTGGATGATAGCGGGGTGAACAGGCAGTGGCTCGGGTGGTTGTTGTCCTTTGATAATTTTGGCCTTCCTGTGACTTCGGGTGGTGTAGGTGTCTTGGAGGGCAGGTAGTTTGCCCCCGGTGATGCGTTGTACAGACCTCACTACCCTCTGGAGAGCTTTGCAGTTGTGGGCGGAGCAGTTTCCATACCAGGCAGTGATGCAGCCTGACAGGACGCTCTCGATTGTGCATCTGTAAAAGTTTGTGAGTGTTTTTGGTGATAAGCCACATTTTTCAGCCTCCTGAGGTCATCTCCTTAGTTTTGTTGACGTTGAGTGTGAGGCTATTTTCCTGACACCACATTCCGAGGGCCCTCACCTCCTCCCTGTAGGCCATCTCGTCGCTGTTGGTAATCAAGCCTACCACTGTAGTGTCATCTGCAAACTTGATAAATTGAGTTGAAGGCGTGCATGGCCACGCAGTCATGGGTGAACAGGGAGTACAGGAGAGGGCTGAGAACGCACCCTTGTGTGGCCCCAGTGTTGAGGATCAGCGGGGTGGAGATGTTGTTTCCTACCCTCACGACCTGGGGGTGGCCCGTCAAAGTCCAGGACCCAGTTGCACAGGGCGGGGTCGAGACCCAGGGTCTCGAGCTTAATGACGAGTTTGGAGGGTACTATGGTGTTAAATGCTGAGCTGTAGTCAATGAACAGCATTCTTACATAGGTATTCCTCTTGTCCAGATGGGTTAGGGCAGTGTGCAGTGTGATTGCTATTGCGTCGTCTGTGGACCTATTGGGGCAGTAAGCAAATTGGAGTGGGTCTGGGTGTCAGGTAGGGTGGCGGTGATATGATCCTTGACTAGTCTTTCAACGCACTTCTTGATGACGGAAGTGAGTGCTACTAGTCATTTAGCTCAGTTACCTTAGCTTTCTTGGGAACAGGAACAATGGTGGCCCTCTTGAAGCATGTGGGAACAGGAGACTGGGATAGGGATTGATTGAATATGTCCGTAAACACACCAACCAGCTGGTCTGCGCACGCTCTGAGGACGCGGCTAGGGATGCCGCCTGGGCCGGCAGCCTTAGGAGGGTTAACACATTTAAATGTTTAATTCACGTTGGCTGCGCTGAAGGAGAGTCTGCAGGTTTTGGTAGTGGGCCGTGTCGGTGGCACTGTATTGTCCTCAAAGCGAGCAAAGAAGTTGTTTAGTTTGTCTGAGCCGTTAAATTGCAACTCTACTTTGTCTCTATTCTGACGCTTAGCTTGTTTGATTGTCTTGCGGAGGGAATAACTACACAGTTTGTATTCTGTATTCACGCATTCAGTTTTGCGTGAATGCTGCCATCAATCCACAGTTTCTGGTTGGGGAAGGTTTTGATAGTTGCTGTTGGTACAACATCACCGATGCACTTGCTAATAAACTCACTCACTGAATAAGCGTATATATCAATGTTGTTGTCTGAGGCTATCTGGAACATATCCCAGTCCACGTGATCGAAGCAATCTTGAAGCGTGGAATCAGATTGGTCGGACCAGCGTTGAACAGACTTGAGCATGGGCGTTTCCTGTTTTAGTTTCTGTCTATAGACTAGGAGCAACAAAATGGAGTCGTGGCCAGATTTGCCGAAAGGAGGGCGAGGGATGGCTTTGTATGCGTCGCGGAAATTAAAATTTAGGGAGCCTTGTTTTCAGATTAGCCTTGTTAAAATCCCAGCAGCCTCAGGATATGTGGTTTCCAGTTTACATAGAGTCCAATGATGTTATTTCAGGGCTGTCAAGGTGTCTGCTTGGAGCGGGGGGGGGGGGGGGGGGGTGTACATGACTGTGATTATAAATGAAGAGAATTCTCTTGGTAGATAATGCGGTTGGTATTTGATTGTAAGGAATTCTAGGTCAGGTGAACAAAAGGACTTGAGTTCCTGTATGTTGTTATGATCACACCACGATTCGTTAATCATAAGGCATACACCCCCACCCTTCTTCTTACCAGAGAGATGTTTATTTATGACGGCACGATACGTGAAGAAACCAGGTGGCTGTACCGACTCTGATAACGTATCTCGAGTGAGCCATGTTTCCGTGAAACAGAGAATGTTACAATCTCTGATGTCTCTCTGGAAGGCAACCCTTGCTTGGATTTCGTCTTCCTTGTTGTCAAGAGACTGGAAGTTGGCTAGCAGTATACTCGGGAGCGGTAGGCAATGTGCCCATCTTCGGAGCCTGACCAGAAGACCGCTCCATCTGACCCTTCTGCGGCGCCATTGTTTTAGGTCGCCTGCTGGGATCCGATTCATTGTCCTTGGTGGTAGACCAGACAGAGGATCCTCTTCGGGAAAGTTGTATTCCTGGTCGTAATGTTGGTAAGTTGACGTTGCTCTTATATCCAATAGTTCCTCCTGGCTGTATGTAATGAGACTTAAGATTTCCTGGGGTAACAGCGTTAGAAATAATACATTAAAAAAACAAAATACTGCATAGTTTCCTAAGAACGCGAAGCGAGGCGGCCATCTCTGTCGGCGCCCAAAGTTTAGCTTCCATCACTTGATATGGTATTTCTAACAGGCTACAAGTGAAGACAGACACATCGGGGACACAACTGCATGCCCTCATCCAATTCCGAGGTGCATATTGAAGATATTGGAAGAACTGTCCAAATGTACTTTTCGTCAGCCAACTCTATGAATAGGTCTAACGAACAGCAAAAGCACTAGCCTATGTCAATCTACTTTTGACATATTTGAAAAGATTACCTATTCTATTCTGTGCGAGAAATAAATATTCCAAACATTGTCTGGGACAGTTGTGGGATGCGATAGATCCCAAATTAATACAACCACTAGCATCAAAAATACTTTTTGCGCAATGATGCTGACGCAACAGATCAGAACATTTAGCCTAAAATGTTGATAAACTATTAGGCTATTTCTTCACATAATAAGCGCATAAATGCGCACACGGCAGTAGGCTATAAGCGCAAATGTTCCATTAGGCGGAAAACACGTTATCAAAATGCGATTATGTATGTAATGCTTTTCTTATAAAGGTGCATGTTAGGCTCTACACCCTTTGTGAAGTGAATTAACGTGCTTCATTTTTAAGAAATTATTTGGCCACTTTAGTTGTGACACAAACCTCATCAAAACATAAAGGCCTATGGGCTAAGCGAGATGTGCGACTATGATTTGAAAACGTCCCAAAAAAAGGCATTGTTTCTTGCCTTGCGCTAATAATATTTAATTCACAAGTGATAGGCTAATATTGTCACACATCACAATATTCTTGATTTAATCTTGTTTTACATATACTAAATAATATACAGAACCAGTCAAGTTTGGACACACCTACTCATTTAAGGGTTTTCTTTATTTTTACTATTTTCTACATTGTATAATAGTGAAGATATCAAAACTATGAAATATCACTTGAAATGTTCCGTATTGACTGACCTTCATGTCTTAAAGTAATGATGGTCTGTCATTTCTCTTTGCTTATTTGAGCTGTTCTTGCCATAATATGGACTTGGTAATTTACCAAATAGGGCTATCTTCTGTGTACCACCCCTACCTTGTCACAACACAAATGATTGGCTCAAACGCATTAGAAAGACATTCCACAAATTAACAAGGCGCACCTGTTAATTGAAATGCACTACCTCATGAAGCTGGTTGAGATAATGCCAAGAGTGTGCAAAGCTGTTATTAAGGCAAAGGGTGGCAACTTTGAAGAATCTCAAATATAAATTATATTTTGATTTGTTTAACACTTTTGTGGTTATTACATGGCTCCACATGTTATTTCATAATTTTGATGTCTTCACTATTATTCTACAATGTAGGAAAGAGTAAAAATAAAGAAAAACCCTTGAATGGGTAGGTGTCTCCAAACTTTTGACTGGTACTGTAAATTTTGTGGCAAAGGAGGGCGTCGGGTGATAAATGGCAGATATATGAGTGCAGAACTAATAAACGGGCTCTGCCCTATCACTAAAATGGCCACCCCGATCAGAACTACAGATCACAAAATGGCCACCCCGATCAGAACTACAGATCACAAAATGGCCGACTGCCAAATCTACAATTCCCAGAAGCAAGGGGAACCCTCGGAAGGTGGGGCCGACCCACAGATAAAGGGTCAAGACAAACCAGGAAGCGAGAGAGAAATGGCTGGAAGGATCTGTGAACCATAGACAAAGAGACAATATACTGTATATCGGCTGGATTTACCGTGTATGAGCTGGGCTGTTTGGACTTACCTGTTGGCGTTTGGACCTGGACCTACCGAGAACCAGATTCGTGTACTGAACCCTGCTATCCTTGACCTTGCCTGCGGCCTGGGTGGACCAGGATGGTGAAACAAACACACTGTTTGAAATAATTGTCATTCTGGGGTGATTTTGGTGACAGTTTCCCACTTAATTTGTGGCAAACGCTCCTAATCTTGAAGAGATTTACAACAATTTGTTTTGATTTAGAATGGACCATTATCATGCACCTGTCTCAAACAGGGGCAGAGTAAAAAAATACGTAATCTATGCACTTAAACAGCGAATGGAGGACACTTTCCTGTGGTTCATTTTCATGCCAGCCAGGTGAGCTATACTCCTGTTTTAAAGAGAAGCAATGTGCTTAATATTAGGAAAGTTGAGAAATAATAATAGTAGGCCTAGCCTATAGAAAGCTGATGGCATCCTCCTCTTTTTATAGATGCCATCACTCTGTTTTCTCACACAATTGCATAGCCTATAGAAATGTTGCGGAACATGTGCTTGCTTATATGTTCTCATGAAGAGTTTGATTAGATTTCCGATTGCATTTGCACTGATGTCAAAGTGATTAGAGAGACACTAGAGTGCTGAATATGAGGCCGATAGCAAGTTTGGTAGGCTACTAATGACCTTCAGCAGCATCAGAGTTTGGAGAAGCCTAATTACCGTGACTAAACAGTCCCATGGAATTTGACTGCCTTCATGACTTGTCACCTCCGGTTTGGCAGTAATACGGTCACCATAACAGCCCTAGTCTGGTAGCCTCAATAGACAAAGATTGGAAGTTGAACAAGTCGTTGCATGTAGATTTTTTTTAAACTTGACTTGAGACTTGATTTAAATTTGTGACTCGACTTAACTTGACCATAGAATGCACGACTTGGATTTAACTCCAGTTTTGACCTGTTCTACTTGGGACTTGACTTGAGACTCAGACCTTGTGACTCAAATAATAGTGATTTGGTCCCACCTCTTGATACAAGTGCTTGTTTGGACATCTCAAAGACTAAATTCAATGTAGAATCCGTTTAACAGGTGACAGATTATTTTACTATTGTAACATGCAGTGGGGAGAATTCTATTGTCCCTGCCGGGAGCCCAGGCTTTTGCCATAGATGCTGGTTCATGTCTCTGGACCACACAAGCTTTAGATTTCATTCTGCTAAGGTCCTTGTCAGCTACATTGGTGACCAGGGAGAGATCCTTTCGATACACCTATGGGGCCTGAGCACACAAATGCTCCTAGAGAGAAGGGGGAATACTGAAGAATTCGTTGATGAAAGTTCTACAGTTGCCATCAGAGGCCCAGGCTTTTGGCATAGATGGTAAAGCTCTCATTTCTGGACAGTAACATTGTAAGATTGTTCCCTCCACGGCACTTGATATATATTGATTGGTAGGTTATGCTATATTTAGATACTTCAAATACTGGCTGACACCTTTGCAATTTGTCTCCTTACTCATTAAATAGTGAAACACTATTTGTGATGGTGTTCTTTGTTCGAATGTATATGAAATGTACATTATGGAAAACATGTCTCACACTCGGTCATAGTTAGTAGAATAATGAATGGATTGGCAAGATTTTGGCAGTCAACTTTTAGAAGGTTAGTAGGAAAGGTAATCATTTAAACCACCTAAATATACTCACATTCACTGAACATTTAGTATATGAACTTCAAATCTTTATTTCCCAACTGCTTTTTCCATAATCCTAAAGACTATCATTTTCCATACCTTGTACTCCAATGCATTCATGCCCACCATAGAATTGGGAAGCTGCAATTTGAACTCATCAGATTTTAGAAATCAAAATCTTATTGCAGAGCACATTGTACAACTGTTTTTAGAGAAGACGGCATTGCAAGGTATGCTATATGTGTAGGCTATGCCATATGTATTGGCTAATATGCATATGCAGCTGTTTTTTCTAGCATAAATGACACACCTTTCCATCTACAGTACATGCTTTTTAGGTTTCTATGCTAACACGGAACCCAAAATGGCTGCGCGCGTGCGCCATCGTGCATACATTTATTTTGTCCCCCTACACCAAACGCGATCACGACACGCAGGTTAAAATAACAAATCAAACTCTGAACCAATGACGTTAATTTGGGTACAGGTCGAAAAGCATTAAACATGTATGGCAATTTAGCTAGTTTGCTTGCACTTGCTAGCTAATTTGTCCTATTTAGCTAGCTTGCTGTTGTTAGCTAATTTGTCCTATTTAGCTAGCTTGCTGTTGCTAGCTAATTTGTCCTGGGATATAAACAATGAGTTGTTATTTTACCTGAAATGCACAAGGTCCTCTACTCCGACAATTAATCCACACATAAACCGGTCAACCAAATCGTTTCTAGTCATCTCTCCTCCAGGCCTTTTTCATCTTTGAACTTATATGGTGATTGGCATCTGCTTCTATAAACCAATGAGATGGGAGAGGCAGGACTTGCAGTGTGATCTGCGTCAGAAATATGAATGACTTCTATTTTAGCCCTTGGCAACGCAGACGCTCGTTGGCGCAATAATTGAATAACATTTCTAAATGTATTTTGTAACGCTCGCGCACGTGACGGGTCTGGTCAGCATGTAAGTAAGTATATGATTGAATGTTTCTTTAAACCTGCAGCTAGTTACTTTAAATTAGATATAATCATGCCAAAACATGATTTCACTGACAGATAACTAATGAAACACTGGCATTTCCAGTAGCTGGCTAGGTTAGTCAAACTGTAACAGGGCTGCCAACTTTTGATAAAAGCTTGGAGTGAGATTTGCCATGAGAATTTCATTGTCCCCTGGCATAACCCCTAGATAGCAAATTGTATTGTTTTAAAGCTAATTTCCTACAATTCTATATGTATTTTGACATGGCTTAGTTAGGCGTATGACCTGGGTCAAAATTGAAAAAATAAACCACAGGTTAAATTAAGTCTCAAAATTCGACGACTTTGTAACTTTTCGATTTTTGGGGGATTAAATTTTAAAGGGGAGACTGTGTTCCAAATCGTCCAGGTTTGGCCGTCATTGTAAATAAGGATTTGTTCTTAACTGACTTGCCTAGTTATAAAGGTTAAATAAAAACAGAAACCTACTTTTGTTGACAACATTGTACACGCTACTGTGCTGCTCTTTGAGTTTTATAAACTCAGCAGAAAACGTGCTCTCTCTCTCCATTCAGCGCCAATATAATCTTGAGGAGTTTAAAACATGCTTCCAATACCCTTGATCCTTTACATAACTAGACCAATCAAATACTTCAAATGTGCCGCTGTTCACAGTGCCGTGGCAAGGCAGGCCAATGACAGGTTCAACTCGTGATGTTAAATTCCAGGCGCAGACGCTCTGATTTTAAACGATTTGAAGCACAGTTGAAAGTTAACGCGCTGACTATACAATGGACTAATTAGACAAATAAAAACAGTAATTTTCAATGCGTGAAATGGAAGGTGTCCCGTGAGAGCAGAGGATCAAATCCGTGTGACTCACGGCCAATGCGTGAGTTGCCAGCTTTGCTGTAACGTTGACTAGTTTTCAATAAATTGTCTAAATGGTCAACGGAATTACCTCTTCATACGATCAAGACTATTCGTATTGCATGCTGCATATTTCAAGTGCGCACTCGAACCCATATGTATCTTATTTCAGTTTTAAGAAATTATAAGCCAAATATATTCCCCTCCATCAGACAGCAGGTCACGTTTTCACAAGAGGCTGTTTTACATTGTAGATAGAAACAGTCCATTGGCTGCCTTCATCACGAGGGGTATGTACGGGAGTTTTGATTGGTTCCAAGTTGCCTGTGCAGAGTGTTCAAATATACTTTTTATGAGAAAATGTGCAATAATTGAAGGTGCCAAGAAATGTTATAGTCATCATAAGGATGTTTTACTGTCGCATACAACAAATATGGTCCTCCATCGACGGGAATAGATCAATTTCGCCCCCACTAAGGATTATCCCTCTCGCTTCGAGAAGGGGGGTATATGCGTTCCAATATGGCGAGTGGGTGTATGGGAAAGCGAATCAGCTCATTGGGACGATTTTTAGCCCCCCAAGCCAAGGCCATTTTGCGTGGCAGATTGGGCTACACTACGAGTCGATAAGGCGGTGATGAGTGCTCACTACTCCGGTGTTCTGCCAACCAACTTGAAGTGCTTCCAACTTGGGTATCATGGTCATGTCGCCGGTGGTATCTATGACCATTTTCTCACATTATTTTATTTAAAGTATGATAACAGTCTACATAACTAACTCATATTATTAACCATCTAGATGTCACTAATTCATATTATAAACTGGGTGGTTCCATCCCTGAATGCTGATTGGCTGACAGCCGTGGTATATGAGACTATATTATGGGTATGACAAATTAATTTTTTACAGCTCTAATTACTTTAGTAACCAGTTTATAATAGCAATAAAGCACCTCATGGGTTTGTGGTATATGGCCACGAACAGCCCTTAGTCGTGGTATATTGGCCATATAGCACACCCCCTCAAGCCGTATTGCTTAATTAAACCAACTACGGCAACAAACGGGACACAGTGCCAACACTCCTGCTTGACATACACGTTATAACTACATAGGAAGTAGATAACTAGCCAATATCAGGGTGACAGTAAACACACGCATACAACCTATGACGCAACAGTAGCCTGCACCTATCATCAATACTTTAAATCAAAAATAAACAATCAGCAGTTTTATAGCTGAAATGTACAATTATTTGTGTAAAAGTATAAGTGAAATACGACTCGTCCTATGGTTTAAAAACGGAAGAAGAAAAAACCCCAGCTCAATCAAAAACCGTCTTCCTATAGCAGAGCGCTTTGGTTGCCATATTGGGCTGCAGCTTTTGGCTCTTCCTCGCTCTGTTGAGCAACACACCCATCTTGAGATTCGGGTTCTTATTGGCTGCCACTCCCGGTGGCTGTGAGAGCCTATGGGTTTCCTCTCATACGGGGCAGGAACATTCTCAGCCAATTGGAACCGCAAGGTGGAAGATTGGCATGGGACCTCATGAATATTACAAGAGGGCAAATGACGGCTACTTAAATTCAAGTTCACACCTATCGTTCCCTTCTTTTCTGTCCAAAGCCAGGCAGTAACAACCATACAGCGATCACGACTGAACGATCCAAAAGAAGACAATCATGTCCGAGAAACTGCCCTTCAAAGTTGGTCAGTATGAATTTACATTTATTTATATTCTTTATCATACACGCGAGCTTCAAGTCCTTCATTGATTGTGGATTACCGGGTGGCTAGCCGGCTAATGCTGTCGCGTAGCATTGATTTTAGCCTTCAGTTGGCTAGCTAGTGGGTAATTTGTCTGACTCTAAAATAACTTAGTTAGTAAACATGTTATCTTTGGACATTTAGTTAACAAAACATTTGCACTGGTATTTATAAACGTGTATAATCAGGTTGAGGTGGGACACATGGTCAATTTTCCTGCTGCCTTGTGTTATTCTTATATTTTCTTTTTACAACGCCTTACCCATGCATAACCACTAACAGAAATTGCAGCATGTAAATCACATAATTTGGTAAAATGCAAGTTTTGTTACATTTGGTTACAGAACTAATAGAGTCGGCATAACGAACATAACACTGGCCCGCAAGCATGGTTTCATTCAGAATACTTATTTCTAAGTTATTGGTAGTTGTAGTCCGTTTAGTCGAGCTTGGTGCGTTCGTTCGTACTCGGAACTTGGTAGTAAGACTACATTACCTAAAAGTCTGTGGAGCCGCCAGTTTTCATTGATTGACAGGCAGTCTGGCACAGCAGGCAGGGCACTATAACAGTGTGCTATTGTTTCTGCACTAAATCCATACGGTGTTTTTTATGGTTCAACTTTGGAGGGAGTTGGGCACAAGTTAAGATTTGTTGAGATAAAAAATGCCCGTCATTGTAAATAAGAATGTGTTCTTAACTGACTTTCCTAATTAAAGGTAAAATAAAACAATTATAAGCTTCTGACTTTGGTGACAATGACTAAATTGGTTTGAAAGTACCCATGTATGAAGAGAAATCTTCACACTTGCTTGGAAGGGTTCGATAACTGTTTAGTATTTCACCTTTCTACCAGTCTGTCTTACTTGGTTACATAACATTTTAAAATGCCTCACCTAGTATTTTTCAGTCCTCACTTGTCACCCTGACAACTTTTTTTTCTTTTTTTTTCTTTTAAGGAATAGATGAGGGATAGTTAATCAATGGCTTGATGGTTAGTGCTCTAACCATAACCCCTGCATGACCACTTTAAATGTAAAATTCAATTGGGGGGGGTCCAAGGTAGCAAGGAAAATGGCTTGATGGTAGAGTCCTTCCTTAGACTTTGTTCCACAAGCTTCTGGGTCAGTTGCCCAAACTATACTTTTAGCATTGTATCATTCACTCAATGTGTTGGGGTGAACTAGGCCTATTTTTTTTTATTCCACTTTTTTTTTGAAATCTCAAACATCCTGGAATAATATCCATGGCTACTTTTGAGCAGTCTGTTTTGCCTCAGTCTTGATAGTTTTGCAGGTTGTGGACATATTTTGGACACTTGACGCAAGCTGGACTGCTCCAGTTCAGGGTGGTTGTTTGCAGTTGGCACATATTCTGGCTCACCGCATCTGACTGGCGTACAGGAGGATTAAGGTTCAGTTTTAACTCTCGAACCTAGTGGTGTATACCCAGTTTACAGCTGGCACCCCATGGATTCTCAGTTGATTGTACTGATCACAGCTGGCTCCCCCGTGAACAATAAATCCAGATTCTTTGTTTAATCCCAGCGCTTTGTCTTGCGATACGGTTTTGGAAACCTTTGGAATTTAACTTTCATAAGCGAGAATCTTTCAAATACAAAATATACATTCGCTGTGCAGTTTAGATACACTTACTATGTGACATCTTATTAGCTAGCGCTAAAATGTCTATTGGACCATTAATTTCCTCTTTCTCAAAATACAGCCAGGTGCAACATTTCTAATCTGGGTACAGTAAGTGTCTTGTATTTTAACAATTATTTCTTGCTTATATGAAAGTTAAATTCCAAATGTGTCCAACTCATGTGCGAGGCATATTTGCGTTTTTATACAGAGCGTTTAGGCAGAGACGGAGAGTCTATTAATCCCTTGTGGCGGCTCAGTGCTTTGTGAATATACAGTAATGTTTAGTAACATTTACCGTCCATTTGAATGGGCTTTGTTCCGTTAGGAGACCTCTGAAGAGCGCAGTGTTGGATTGCAGCTGTTAAGACCCAGTAGTCGGTGGAAGCTGCAACTGATGTTGACTCCCAAGCAAGTTCAGCCAGTGCAAGGCAGCTGCCAATGTCTAACTTTAAGACAAACTACTCTCACTGCCAGCCTGCTCGCCTAAACCACAGCTTGATCTCAATAGATCATGAGATGACCACTCGCAATGAAAGTTTTGGACAAATTGCATATTCTTTCAAATCAATGGCCACGAAGTGAAGGAGATGCTAAGGGATGGAGATTATCATGGACGGTTTAGACTTGATCAACCTACACCTGAAAAAAATGAGTTGCAACAATTTCAAAGATTTGGCTGAGTTAGTTCAAATAAGGAAATCAGTCCAATGAAAGAAAAAGAAAGAAATTAGAACCTAATGTATGGATTTCACATGACTGGGCAGGGGCGCAGTCATATCCCCGATCCTCTTACGATCCCACAAGTGAAGAAGCCAGATGTGGAAGTCCTGGGCTGGTGTTGTTACATGTGCTCTGCGGTTGGGAGGCCGGTTAGACTACTGCCAAATTCTCTAAAACTGTTGGAGGCGGCTTATGGTAGAGAAATTAACATTAAGTTCTCTGGCAACAGCTCTAGTGGACTTTACTTGCCAATTGCACGCTCCCCAAACTTGACATGTGGCATTGTGTTGTGACAACTGCACATTTTAGTGGCCTTTTGTCCCCAGCACAAGGTGCACCTATGTAATGAGCATGCTGTTTAATCATCTACTTGATATGTCACACCTGTCAGGTGAATAGATTATCTTGACAAAGGGTCAAATGTTTACTAACAGGGATGTAAACAGATATGTGCATAACATTTGAGAGAAATTAGCCTTTTGCGAGTATGGAACATTTCTGTGATCTTCTTTCAGCTCATGAAACATGGGACCAGCACTTTACATTTTGCATTTAGATTTTTGTTCAGTATACATAACCTTGTTTATTTAGAAGTAGCGTAACTTGGACTTAAAGTGATAGTTTACTCAAAAATAAAAGTTCAGAACCCCAAATAATTGAGAAGGATAAACTCTGGCTTATTTGAGCACTTTAGAAGGTCCATACCCTTTTCGAACTAACATTTTGAGATCTGGGAACCTCTGACACTTTGAACTATTACTTACTCAACATGTAGAACCGGTTTATTAAGTAGCAGTTTGTCTTTTTTTCCCCTCTTCTTAGCTGACATCAGCCTGGCGGAGTGGGGCCGCAAAGCTATTGATATTGCAGAGAATGAGATGCCCGGCCTGATGAAGATGAGGGAGATGTATGGCCAGTCCAAGCCCCTGAAGGGCGCCCGCATTGCAGGCTGCCTCCACATGACCCTGCAGACCGCCGTGCTGATTGAGACCCTCACTGCCCTCGGAGCTGAGGTGAGACACACACTTCCATGCAGTCTTCCTCTAAGGTTTGACTAGATACTTTCCTGCACACTGCATGTAGTGTCACTTGTGTACTTTAAATGCTAACATCTTGGTCTGTTGACCTTAATCACATTATCTGACAAAGGACTGTTCTATTTCAAATAAAAGTTCCAACTTTGTGATTGAGCACTTTGCTGGAACGTCTTGTATTGGGTCAGGACTCTGGTCAGGTGTAACTAGTTCATCCTGGGTTCTGAGAGTTGTCTCAAACAGATTATTTGCGTTGGTCATATTAGAATTGGAAAGCAGGTCTCAATCTTGCAGGTTTGAAAATCACTGCAAGAAGGGCAATGAAAAACATATTTGAATAAGACACTCTTTTGGCAAAGACCAGGCTAAACCTTACTAAAAACAAGCTATGGCATCATGACCGTGAGAATGGAGAAGTCCACAAGGGTTTCGGTTGACCGTGTACTCTAAATGTAAGTCACTGTTGATTTGCCCCTGTGGTAGCCATCTACCACAACATTGGTCAGCCCAAAGTCCAACTCATTCACTTGTATTAAGCAGATGCTAATTTGATCTCAATAAATGTGAATTGTTAGTTGAACCTTGATGGTGTACATTACATTTCCATTTTTTATTTTTTATTGCCGCAACTGTCAAGTGTCATCGATTGAGTCGCGTATGAAAATGTCCAGGCCTACAGTGCATTCGGAAAGTATTCAGACCCCTATTCCACATTTTGTTACGTTACAGCCTTATTCTAAAATGGATTAAATAGTTTTCCTCAATCTGCACACAATAACCCATTTTTGCTTTGTCATTACAGGGTAAGACATTTTTTAATTTAGTCCCAAATAAATAATGAAACGTGTTCAATTTGGTTTAAATAATGCAAAAACAAAGTGTTGGAGAAGAAAGTAAAAGTGCCATGTAAAAAAGCTAACGTTTAAGTTCCTTGCCCAGAACATGAGAACATATGAAAGCTGGCGGTTCCTTTTAACACGAGTCTTCGATATTCTCAGGTAAGAAGTTTTAGGTTGTAGTTATTATAGGACTATTTCTCTCTATATCATTTTGTATTTCATATACCTTTTGACTATTGGATGTTCTTATAGGCACTTCAGTATTGCCAGTGTACCCGTATAGCTTCCGTCCCTCTCCTCGCCCCTACCTGGGCTCGAAACAGGAACACATCGAAAACAGCCACCCTTGAAGCATCGTTATCCATTGCTCCACAAATGCCGCGGCCCTTGCAGAGCAAGGGGAACAACCACTCCAAGTCTCAAAGCGAGTGCCGTCACCGATTAAAACGCTATTAGCGCGGACCCCTGCTAACTAGCTTGCCATTCCACATCGGTTACACCAGCCTAATCTCGGGAGTTGATAGGCTTGAAGTCATAAACAGCCCAATGCTTGAAGCACAACGAAGAGCTGCTGGCAAACGCACGAATGTGCTGTTTGAATGAATGCTTATGAGCCTGCTGCTGCCTACCATCGCTCAGACTGCTCTATAAAATATCAAATCATAGACTTAATTATAACATAACACACAGAAATACGAGCCGTAGGTCATTAATATGGTCAAATCTGGAAACTATCATTATTTCAGTAAAATACAGAACCGTTCTGTATTTTATCTAATGAGTGGCATCCCTAAGTCTAAATATTTCTGTGACATTACACAACCTTCAATGTTATGTCATAATTATGTAAAATTCTGGCAAATGAATTACCATCTTTGTTAGGAAGAAATGGTCTTCACACAGTTGGCAATGAGCCAGGCGAGCCAAACTGCTGCATATACCCTGACTGCTTGCACGGAACGCAAGAAGTGACACAATTTCCCTAGTTAAAAGAAAGTAATGTTAGCAGGCAATATTAACTAAACATGCAGGTTTAAAAATATATACTTGTGTATTGATTTTAAAGAAAGGCATTGATGTTTATGGTTAGGTACACATTGGTGCAACAACGGTGCTTTTTTCGCGAATGCGAAATTAACAGGTACCGCATCGATTATATGCAACGCAGGACACGCTAGATAAACTAGAAATATCATCAACCATGTGTCGTTAACTAGTGATTATGTTAAGATTGATTGTATTTTATAAGTTTAACACAGAGGAACTCTAGAGCTCTGTCAGTGACCATTTGTGTTCTTGGTCATCTCCCTGACCAAGGCCCTTCTCCCCCGATTGCGCAGTTTCTCTGGGTGGCCAGCTCTGGGAAGAGTTCCAAACTTCTTACATTTAAGAATGATAGTGGCCACTGTTATTGGGGATGTTCAATGCTGCATACACATTTTTTTTTTTTTTGTACCCTTCCCCCAGATCTGTGCCCCGACACAATCCTCTCGGAGGTCTACTGACAATTCCTTTGACCGCATGGCTTCGTTTCTGCTTTGACATGCGCTGTCAACTGTGGGACCTTTAAATAGACAGGTGTACCTTTCCAAATCATGTCCGGTCAATTGCATTTACCACAAGTGGACTGCAAGTTGTGGAAACATCTCAAGGATGGTCAATGGAAACAGGATTCACCTGAGCTTTGTGTTTCTTTATTTTTATAGATCTGCAAAAATGTCAACCTGTATTCTTTGTCATTGTGTGTAGATTGAGGACAAAGTACTTCATTTTATAGTAAGGCTATAATGGGGGACCGGGTCTGATTTTTTTATTTTATTTTTTAATTTCCAAATGCACTATACATGCATGCACTCCCTACCGGTCAAATGTTTTAGAACACATACTCATTTGAGGGTTATTTATTTGTACTATTTTCTACATTGAAGAATAATAGTGAAGACTATGAAATAACACATGGAATCATGTAGTAACCAAAAGTGTTAAACAAATCAAAATATATTTTAGATTCTTCAAAGTAGCCGAACGTTGCCTTGATGACAGCTTTGCGCACTTTTGGCATTCTCTCAACCAGTTTCATCAGGTAGTTACTTGGAATGCATTTCAATTAACTGGTGTGCGTTAAGTTAATTTGTGGAACTTTCCTTAATTCATTTGAGCCAATCGGTTGTGTTGTGACAAGATGGTCAATCTTCTGTATTACCCCCCCCCCCCCCTCTTTCTATTTGGACCAAAAGACCAAGTCCACATTAAAAGGGTGAGAACAGCTAAAATACTTTAAGACATGAAGGTTTCAAGAACTTTAACAGTTTCTTCAAGTGCAGTCGCAAAAACCATCAGGCGCTATGATGACTCATGAGGAATGGAAGACTCAGTTACCTCTGCTGCAAAGGAAAAGTTCATTAGTTACCAGCCTCAGAATTGCAGCCCAAATAAATTCAGTGTTCAAGTAAGACTTCTCAACATCAACTGTTCAGAGGAGACTGCATGGAACAGGCCTCTGTAGTTGAATTTCTGCGAAGAAACCACTACTAAAGGACATCAATAAGAAGTGACTTGCTTGGGCCAAGAAACACATGCAATGAACATGAGACCATTGGAATTTTGTCCTTTGGTCTGGAGTCCAAATTCTAGTTTTTCGGTCCCAACCGTTGTCTTTGTGAGACGTGGGTGAACTGATCTCTGCATGTGTATTTCCCACCATAAAGCATGGAGGTTTTATGGTGTGTGGGTGCTTTGCTGGTGAAACAGTCTTTGATTCTAACCAGCATGGGTACCGCAGCGACACGCCATCACATCTGGTTTGGGCTTAGTCCCACTATCATTTGTTTTTAGCAGGACAATGACCCAACACCCCTCTAGGCTGTGTAAGGGCTATTTTACCAAAAAGGAGAGTGATGGAGTGCTGCATTAGATTACCTGGCCTCCACAATCCCCTGACGTCAACCAAATTGAGATGGTTTGGGATGAGTTGGGCAGCAGAGTGAAGGAAAAGCAGCCAACGAGTGCTCAGCATATGTGGGAACTGTTGGGAAAGCATTCCAGGTGAAGCTGGTTGAGAGAATGCCTTGACAGCATTCCACAATCTTGGCAATGGTTGGCTATTTGAAGTGTCTCAAATATAAAATATATTGTTTTGTTTAACACTGTTTTGGTTACTACATGATTCCATGTGTTTTATATTTTTGATGTCCACTATTCTACAATGTAGAAAATAGTACAAATTAAATGAACAAACCCTTGAATGTGTATATGTTCTAGAACTTTTGACCGTGTGTGTATGTATATCTAACACAGACGTCTAGCCTGTTAACGGTAGCAACCTCCTCCCCACTCACTGCACCAAGTGAGCACAATTTAAATGGACCCGTTATCTGTCAGTAAGCAATGTTCTGAGAATTACAAAAGGACTTGTGTGCGAATGTGTACTGAGAGTGTCCTAGTCAACCTGTGACCGTTTTTCTCGTTTGTAGGTTCAATGGTCCAGCTGCAATATCTTCTCCACTCAGGACCACGCCGCTTCAGCCATTGCCAAAACTGGGGTTCCAGGTACACACAACTGTTTGTTTATATGCCTCAAGACCTGCTCTGTGTTTAGCACTGCTTCCTGACAGCTCTCACTTGGCCCTTGTGCAACAGTAAGAGATAAGGCAGACCAGAAGTACACAAGGGTCCTCAATTGATCTTTTAAGGCCTAAGGGGCAGAGTGTTCTGCTAAATAAGCCTGTTCACCTTCTATAGCCTGGTATCATGTGAAAATGTCAATATATAGATCTGTCATTCTCAATAAACTAGAACATACATTTTTCCTATATTCCTTGCCTAACATTCATCCTAGGATGTCTCAGATGTCACCATTGCTTAGCGCAACATTACCCTTGCAGTCATGTCAATCTGAAGCTCATGAGGATATTTTCTGTATGGTTTTCCTCGTGTAATGACAACACTTGAGTGGTGTTCTGGGTGAGAAGTTACGAGGCAGAGGAGTATCAGTGTCTACATCAGTGGGGTGCTTAATTGGTTTGAGCTATAGGCAGGTTTCAGCCACTTGCTGTTCAAAGCCTCGAATGGCATAGGTTGACGTGATTCCTGAGTAACACTTTTCTAGGTGTGATCCGTAGCCCAGTTTGACTGTGGGGGGTGGGGCCTGGAATGCAGCCATTATGTGTCAAATGAGTTTTGGAAAGCTCTTCACACTTCAGTTAATGACAGTTGGATTTGTCAAGGAATTTGATCATAAGCCAAGAATGTATTACTTTTTTCACAAAAAATAACTTCACCTAATAGATAAAATGTTAGATGAAAATGAACCAATTGGTAGTGCCTTTTTTAAAAACGTTTTCTTCTGCTTCATGCTTATAAACCACAACCCTTGTCTCTGCCATTGCAAAGCAGTCTCTCCTCAATCCTGATTCTCAAGCCTCTTTCATTGCAGTGTATGCCTGGAAGGGCATGACCGATGAGGAGTATGTGTGGTGCATTGAGCAGACCATCTACTGGAAGGATGGCCAGCCCCTCAACATGATCCTGGACGATGGCGGTGACCTCACCAACATGGTCCACAAGAAGTACCCCAAGCTGCTGTCAGGTACGGGAGCTAGCTACCTCTAACAACCGTCAGGGCCTCAAAGATGGGACCGCTTAATTAAACAAGGCACTGTATTGTTACTCCTTACAGATCTGTAAACATTAAAGGTATAGGGAGGAACATAGGATTTACTGCTCCCAATTTGTTCCACCAGATCAGGGTAGGTTTAATAAAGTAGTGTAGTGGTTCAGCGCCTATTTTGCTTTCAGCGTAATTGATTCCGCAGACTCACTAGTCCGGCATCCCATTGTGACATAGCTAGGCTGCTCTGAGACCACCGTCCATGGGGATGCACATCCCAAAATCCCCAACCAACAGGCTTCCACGTACACGTCTATTCATTTGAATGTGGTGACGGTTGGAAAAGTGGCCCGAGCAGTGCTGAGAATACCAGAAGTATGACAACCAACTGGTCCAATATTCTAGGACACTGCTGTGCATACATGTTTTGGACTCTGATGTTTACAGATCTGTAACGTGTCTGAGGGTTAGTTGGGACTTGCCTTGGCTTATGGGTGGGGCCGGGAGTTGAGGCACTGTGCTTTCACTGGTATTTCCTGCGTTGTCCACTAGTTTTGCTGCAGGTAGGAAATATCAAAGATCTATTATATTGACAAGGTAGTAGTGACTGCTCTAACAATGGAAATGCATGTCCTCAAAGATGAAAGGTGAGATCAGATGAGACCCTTCTAGCCAATGAGAGGTCACATACGAGCGAGTGAACAGGTACAACTAAGTCGTTTTTTGTCTGAAGTTGCTGGAATGCGATGTGCAATTCTTCATTGCTGCGACTTGCTTGCTTGTTGAGATTTCTGCTCTTCTCTCCGTTGTCAGTTTAGCCTACATTTCACTGATCTTAGTAGCAGAAAGCATGTTTTATTTGTGTCCCTCCTGGGCCTGGCTTAAGCTGGAAGCCACTATGGAACACCACACACTTTCCCCCTTCTCACTTTTTCAATACAGTGGATTATTAATATATATATATATATATATATTTTTTTTTTTTTTAAATTAATCCACTGTATTGAAAAAGTGAGAAGGGGGAAAGTGTGTGGTGTTCCATAGTGGCTTCCAGCTTAAGCCACTATATATATACATACATACTCACTCACTCACTCGGTGTTTATTTTTCCACACATGTAGCCTTGTGCACGTCAACTATAGTGGCCACTATATAATAGAGCAACAATAGAATGCCTGTTTCACTTGAATGTTTTTTTCCACAAGTGCAATATTTAGGTGTTTGGTCACAAGTGTTCTATTATAAGGGCTATCACGGCTAACTGCGATATTAGTGTATTATTCTCAAGACTTGAGTGTCGTTTGCGGTAAAGTCTAGGCAACAAATAACATTGCTGTCTTTACATTTTTTTTTGCTGTGAGTTAGGTTCACATAAACCACTATTTTACACACAAACTGATCATGTAGATGGTATTTGTTTAATTAGTTAAAACCTGCATTTCCCCCTAGCAGGGATGTTTTTGCATGTTTCGGTGCAAAAATAGTCACCTTTGTCCCTCACCAGTTTTGATCTTTTTAAAACATTCTCACAAAGCAACAGTCTGTTTGATTCTGCTCACCACAAGTCCAAATTTGTCACAGTCCTGAGCGAAACACTAGAGCCTACATTAACATAACACTGGCTGCCCACTAATGTGGGTTGTCTTAATGGAAATGAACTGTAAGATCAGTGATTTTACACCTTGATTTTCTCAAGCTGATCCCCGCCAAAGTACTTAAAAGTGTAGCTAAAAATAAGTAAATTAGGGGAGAGTCAATTAAATCAATCATAAAAATATTGTAGTGAATTTGGGGAATAATCTGGTTGGAAGATTATTGGGATCAAATCCTAGATGCTGTTGCCTGCCGGTGTCCCCTTGAGCATGAGACTTAACCCCCCATAACAACAGCTCCCTGGGCACCCAGTGTGGCAGGCCCTGCACCTCTCAAACTTGTACATTGTATTTGGAAAGTATTCTCCTTCACTCTTTCTACATTTTTACTTTATTCTAAAATGGATTAAATCTTTTTCCCCCCTCAATCTACACACAATACCCCATAATGACAAAGCAAAAGCAGGTTTGTATAAAAAAAAAGACATTTACATAAATATTCAGACCTTTTATTCAGTATTTGGTTGAAGCACCTTTGGCTGTGATTACAGCTTCGAGTCTTCTTGGGTGTGACGCTACAAGCTTGGAACACCCGTATTTGCAGGGCGTCCCATTTGTTTTCTGCAGATCCTCTCACGCTTTGTCATGTTGGATGGGGAATGTCGCTGCACAGCTATTTTCAGGTTCAAGACCGGGCTCTGGCTTGGCCCCTCAAAACTTGTCCCAAAACCACTCCTGCTCTGTCTTGGCTGTGTGCTTAGGGTCGCTGTCCTGTTGGAAGGTGAACCTTCGCCCCAGTCTGAGGTCCTGCTCTGGAGCGGGTTTTCATCAAGGAGCACTCTGTACTTTGCTCCTTTCATCTTTCCCTCGACCCTGACTAGTCTCTCAGTCCCTGTCACTGAAAAACATCCCCACAGCAAGATGCTGCCACCACATGCTTCACCGTAGGGATGGTGCCAGGGTTCCTTCAGACGTGTTGCTTGACATTCAGCTCAGAGATCAACCTTGGTTTCATCAGACCAGAGAATCTTGTTCCTCATGGTCTGAGTCCTTTAGGTATGTTTTGGCAAACTCCAAGTGGGCTGTCATGTGCCTTTTTTACTGAGGAATGGCTTCCATCTGACCACTCTACCATAAATGCCTGATTGGTGGAGTGCTGCAGAGATGGGAGAACCTTCCAGAAGGAAGATCATTTCCACAGAGGAACTCTAGAGCTGTCAGTGACCTTTGGGTACTTGGGACTTGGTCAGGGAGGTGACATTCTCCCCTGATTGCTCAGTTTGTCTGGATGGCCAGCTCTAGGGGGAGTCTTGGTGGTTCCAAACGTCTTCCATTTAAGAATGGAGGCCACTGTGTTCTTGGATCTTCAATGTTCCAAATATTTTTTGGTACCCTTCCCTAGATCGGTGCCTCGACACAATCCTTTTCTGAGCTCTACGGACCATTCCTTTGATGGGTTTTTGGGCATGTTTTTTTTTGCTCTGAAATGCACTGCCAACTGCCTTTCCAAATAATGTCCAAGCAATTATATTTACCACAGGTGGACCCCAAGTTGAAAAAACATCTCTAGGATGATCAATGCACCCGAGCTTAAGTTGAGTCTGGATACTTTCGTATTAAAGGTATTTCTGATTTTATTTATTTTTTTTAGTTTGAATTAATTTGCAAACATTTCTAAACCTGTTTTTTTTCTTTGTCATTATGGGGTATTTTGTGTAGATTGAGAAATAATTTAATCCGTTTTAGAATAAGGCTAATTTAACAAAATGTGGAAAGCTAAGAGGTCTAAATATTTTCCTACTGTACTTTGTCTTTCGGGGGGGGGGGGGGGGTTTGGGGAAAAAGCGTAAATCAAATTGCGGTTGGCCCTCTTCATTGTAATCTTGGTCTGTGATTTCCCCCCCTCCCATGAATTTGCAACATTGTTGTCAAAAGTGGGTTGTTGGGGGGGGGGGGGGGGGGGGGGGGGGGGGCAGGCACTCTCTCCCGAACAACGGGGGTGGTGTAGCAACCATGACCCAACGTCTGATGAGCCTGTCAAGAGGTTCAACCCTCTTGGTTTAACCGTTAAGGTGTTGTCAAGACAGTTGCTGGGCCTGGGTTTGTATCCTGGTCGGGCTACCCCCCGAAATTGCTACAATTATACTGTACTCCATGATTGGTTTCATTGACTCTCCCCTTTAACTGCCCCTAATTGACCTATTTTCAGCTACAACTTCCAAGTCTGTTGGCGAGGATCTGCTCGAGCATATTAAGGTGTAAAATCCCTGATCTTCAAGTGGGATCCCAATTTCGAGTCAAGTTTTGCAACGTATTTTTGCCAGGGTGGTACTGCTATAATTGTCTCCAGGGCTGTTGGTTTGAGTCTTGTACACTAGGTGGCAGCATTACCCCACAAAGCCAATACTGAGAACCTCACAACTAAAGGGATTTGGCAAGCAACATTCAGCAGGCACTCGAACAGTGACCATTAACTTAAATGCAGTCCCTGGGGGAATGTTACTTTGGATTGAAGACTGTATTGCTGTTTGGAATGTTAACTTGACCATTCATAGTTAACTCGGAGATATCGTCCTGATAATTTTCCGCCATTATTTTTGGTGCCACCTACCAGATGTGGATGCCATGAAAAATGGTCTTAATTTAACATTGTCAAACATGGCCAAAACAATGTTAATTGTCTCCCCTCAGGAATCAAGGGGGTGTCTGAGGAGACCACCACCGGGGTGCACAACCTGTACAAGATGTTGAAGAATGGCGACCTCAAGATCCCAGCCATCAACGTCAACGACTCAGTCACCAAGGTAGACCCACTCGTCCTCCCATAGTAGAGCCATGCATACATCCTCCGCTCTTAATGGTACCGTTAAATGATGTATTAAATCGGTCATTAATAGAACTGATACAACCATTGTTGGTAGGTATAAAATACAAAATGCGCAAGTATAAATGTAATGTTGCATCCTCTTGAGTAGGCTGCGGTTCCAATACAGTAACTCCCACTCTTAATACCATCGCTCTCTACCCCCCCCCCCCCCTCTAGAGCAAGTTTGACAACCTGTACGGCTGCAGAGAGTCTCTGATTGATGGGATCAAACGGGCCACAGACGTGATGATCGCCGGGAAGGTGGCAGTTGTTGCCGGTTACGGTGATGTTGGCAAGGGCTGCGTTCAGGCCCTCCGTGGGTTTGGTGCCCGTGTCATCGTCACAGAGGTTGACCCCATCAATGCCCTGCAGGCTGCCATGGAAGGTCTGTACCTTTTCTTAAGTTTGGTTATATGACAACGCTATTGTTTTGATTTAATTTACATTATCCCAGAATGTTCTTGGAGATTCAACAGGTTATAGGTTTGTGTTCCTTTTATCTCGGGTGCCTAGCAAATATAATTGAGAGAACTGTTGACGTGCCAACAATTTCTGCTTTATCTCATTTGTTCACTGCAGCAGCGAGCTCACCGTTTACATTTGAGCTTAAGTTATTGATTACTAATTCTACATTTTTGTGTAGTATTGCTACAGTACATACTAGTTATTGTGTGGGTTTTTCACCCCTTTCTCCCCAATTTCATGGTATCCAATTGGTGGTGGTTGTTTCTCATCGCTGCAACTCCCGTACGGACTCGGGAGAGGCGAAGGTCGAGAGCCATGCGTACTCCGAAACACAACACAACACAACCCAACCAAGCCTCACTGCTTCTTCACACCATGCCCATCCAACCCGGAAGCCAGCTGCACCAATGTGTTGGAGGGTACACCTGGCGACCGTGTCAGTGTGCACTGCGGCCCGTCACAGGAGCCGCTAGTGCGCGATGAGACGAGGATATCCCTGCCGGCCAAACCCTCCCTAACCCGTCAATTGTCCGCCTCCTGGTCACGGCCGGCTGCGACAGGCTCTAGTGATGCAGTGCCTTAGACCACTGCACCACTCGGGTGGCCTTATTGTGTAGTATTTAATTGTATTTTGTGATAATGTTGTAGGATACGAAGTCACCACCATGGAGGAGGCTTGCAAGGAGGGAAACATCTTTGTGACCACCACTGGCTGTGAGGACATTCTTTTGGGCAAGTAGGTATCATTTTGGAGACCTGTAGAGCACCATGCAACTTGTGTTCAGCACTGTCTGATCAGAAGAACAGTTAAATCCTACCTCGTTATTATTCCTCAAGTCAGTGACACTATTCAACACGCATGCATTGAGTAGAAGTTACCTCGGTACAGATCTCGGATCGGCTTATTCTCGCCCAATCCTTCTTGAAGATTCGCCACTAGCCTATAACCCTTCCCATTAGTGGAGGAAACTTAAAGCTGACCTGATGCTGCATTCACGTGCTGTCAAACTGGGAATCTGAGTTTTAACATGACGTTATAAGTAGATTCCTATTGGTTGATTTTGATTCTTTCAAGTGGGGAAACTCAGGATCATCTTTCTATAACCAGTAGACATTTCTGAGTTTAGGGGCAACATCATCCTTCTCTGAAATGCAACTGCTGCGGTGTCTACAACAGGCCATTAATGTACACTGGTGTGTTCCCCAGACACTTTGAGCACATGAAAGACGACTCCATCGTTTGCAACATCGGCCACTTCGACTGTGAGATAGACATGAACTGGCTCAATGCCAACGCAGCTGAGAAGATAAACATCAAGCCACAGGTAAGACATAACATACAGAGAACATTTAGTGTGTGTGTGGTTAGTCTACAGTAATTTGGCTCTTGAGTTTCCACCATTGTCCTATACCAACGTTCTCCTCCCGCCAGGTGGACCGTTACCGCATGAAGAATGGCCGCCACATCATTGTGCTGGCTGAGGGCAGATTGGTTAATCTGGGCTGTGCCATGGGTCACCCCAGCTTTGTCATGAGCAACTCCTTCACCAACCAGGTGTTGGCCCAGATTGAGCTGTGGAAGAACACCAGCAAGTACCCCCTGGGAGTTTACTTCCTGCCCAAGAAGGTGAGCCACTGAGCGAAGAAATTATGTTTCCAATTTCCACAAGATTGATGTGTATTATACTGTTGCGGGCACTAAAGTTGGCTTGCACTGTGAATTTTGCAGAACAAATGCTGCAATGCGTGAGCAATATGGCGCTCTAGTCTTGCAACTTATAGCGATAGTTTGTCACAACCTGTATTTGGTGCAGGGTTTTAGAAAGGGTTCAATATTTTCAGTGCCTGCAGCTGTATACAGTTAATTTGGAAGAAATTGAGTGGATATCATTCTCTAAAAAGCAAGCATTGTATCCTAAGTTGACCCTGCTGTAACCCTTGGTTGAAATGAACTGGTTTCAGACTGGAAAGATACCAGGTGGACATGTAGATTTTTCCAGTTCTCAGCATTAGACATGCATTTTCGCAGTTAGTAGTATGTAATCAAATATGCTCCATTAACATTAGAGTAGCCTGTATTCAGTTTGCAGAACTGTGTAATGCATATTTTATTGATCTCTACTTGAGTGAATGTTCTTAAAGGCCAATTCTGCCACTTTCAACCTATTCGTTATCTCAGCAATATACCAGTGTCTCTATACAGTATGGGGAAAATAGTGTGTTTTGTTGATCTGGTGTGACGGTCCTAAAAATGCTTCTGTCATCACCGGGTAGGATCCAAATGAAGAAAAACATATTTTTTCCCCAAAAAAACTGCAATGAGTTTCCTTGCTCCGAATGTCTCCACGAATCTTAGTGTTTGAAAATGATTGGGTTGAACTTTTCAATTTTCTTTTCTACAAAATGTAGGTGTGCCCTGTCACATATGTAAACACTGATATTGTGCTGGAAATTATGAAAATTAGGTTGAAAAGTAGTGGAATTGCTTTAATGCTCGACTATTGACAGTCCTACCATCTGACTGGGAATTGGCAATTTCACTATCAAATTGTGTCCTTAAGGCAGAATTGTGAACAGCCAATATTGGATTTTGGCATTATTGCTTTCACTGTACATTTAGAATTTTGGGCATAGTTTTTCATGTGTATATTATGTCTTCAAAGAAATGGAAATTAGGCTAAATGTGCATAATGGATTAATGATTAACCCTGAAATGGGTAGCCAAATGAGGCTCTCTGTACTTGGGGCAGAAATGTTGCATTGCATTGTCATTTTGCACTGAGTGACACATGGGTTGTGGTGAACATCTTAAGGCCTTTAACTGAAGCCATATGCTCAGAGCTGAGCGCAAGAGATATCCTCATGAGAAGTTGGGAACTAAGCCAGGGAAGGTTCTCTTGAGTGTCTGCCGACTAGCAGGAATTCTGTCCATAGCATCACGAACCGTACCCTATGTGATGATAAAAAAACAACATTCCAGCTGCTAACTTAACCCATCCCCAAGAGGTCAACCTATTGCCATAAGAGAATATGTTTTTATTTATTTTGTTGAAGAGTACATGGTCTGTCAAATAGAAGAACCACCCCTGTGATATATCATTCTTCTGTTGCTAAAAACCTCATGTTCAGCCTTGTCTTGACGGCCTTGTTTTGACAGCTCCATTGGATTCTGTCTGCGCTCGGCATTGCGGCCAGTTTTGACATTCTTCCTGTGATTTTGACCCAACTGCTTGGGAGCAACAAAGCATGTTTATTTTTTGTTTGGTGGGGTAAATGTGGTTTGAGTGATTGAACCCCGTAACTAATCAACGTGTTTTGTCCCAGTGTAAGGAAACTTTTATTCAGAATTTGACTTGTGAAATCCTTTTCCTCTTGTCTGCAGCTGGATGAGGAGGTGGCTGCTGCCCATCTTGACAAGCTCGGCGTCAAGCTGACCAAGCTTTCAGATAAGCAGGCCAAATACCTGGGACTGCCCCGCGAAGGACCCTTCAAGCCTGACCATTACCGCTATTGAGAAATGTCAGGAAGGTGGCCAAGCAGCGGCCCAGACTCATGGTGGGGGTCTGATGGTGGTATGGTGGCGCATGGACACGTGGGTTTGGGTAGGCCAAGATTCCCACAAGTCTTTGAGGTTAGGACATTTTGCTTCAACTACCCTTTAAACTGTCTTGCCCATTCTACATACCTTTTAGATTCCAACCAGAGCTCCTTCGCCTTTACAGCAACAAGTGCTAAGTGGCTTCTAAAGGCACTATTCTTGTTATATATTGCATTCCCTCTTTGATCATGGAAAAAACGTGATGCTTTTAGTTAAATCCCCATACTATTCAAGTTTACATATACACCATAGCTAATATGGCAATAAGTGCTGGTTTCATATCATTGTCTTACGGAGAAACTCTGACGTACCACCAAAGCCTGGCTTAAAGAACACACTCAGTTTCCCCATTTGCTTATTTTGTAAGTCTAGGATTCTGTCTGAAGGGACAGGAAACATCCAAGTGCTTTCCTGTTCTGTTTTCTTAGCTGAGCTGTGACGGAATGGGCTGTGGTCTGGTCGAACATATACTGCCATGTTTAACGGTTACATTGTTAATCCCAAGTGTTGCATTTCCTACAGTACTTGCACTGTTGTGAAATGTGATGCAATAAAGATACAATCTTACTGGGTTGTAAGTCTCTTATTTTCAAAAATAATGAACTTGTTCCATTGATGTATGGCAAACGCAAGAGTTAAAATAATGCTGCAATGCAGAGAACAAAGGAGGGCAACTCAACCTGTCGGACTCCTCAATTGGAAACAATTGCCAGCACACCATTGCCGCAGTTAATCTGCACGTTGCAAACTGGCGCCGTGCAAAGCTATGCATGTGAACGGTATCAATTAAGCTAAATTTGCTCGGCAATATCAACATTTTGACTTAACTTGACTAATTGAATACCAGTTTCTTTCAGTTATTCCCTGTCCCCACCAACACTCATTGAACAACTCTACAGTATATGTTTGAAACTGACCTGTTCTCAGTCAGGAAAAAGTGAATAAGTAAATGCCAATTTCAAGGCTTACACTACAATCTGCTTACGGTCTGGAATTCTTGAACTACATTGATCCAAGGTAAACACACTACCTTCAGAAAGTATTCAGTATTTTTTTTTTAACACTTGTTAGGTTATAGCTTTCATTGTTTTCTCCCCTCAATCTACACACAATGCCCCATAATGACAAAGCAAAAACAGGTTTTTAGACATTGTACATTTAATAAAAAAGGAATACTTATGTAAATGTGAGACTTTATTCAGTACATTGAAGAACCTTTGGCAGCAATTAACAGCCTCGTGTTAAATTTGGCACATCTTTAAATTGGGGGTTTCTCCCATTATTTTCTGCAGATCCTCAAGCTCTGTCAGGTTGGATGGGGAGCATTGCTGCACAGCTATTTTCAGGTCTCCAGAGATGCTCAAGGACATTCAGACTTGTCCCGAAGCCATTCCTGCGTTGTCTTGGCTGTGTGCTTTTGGTCGTTGTCTTGTTGGAAAGTGACCGTTCGCCCCAGTCTGAGGTCCTGAGTGCCCTGGAGCAGGTTTTCTTCAAGGTTCTCAACTTTTCTCTGTTTAATCTTTGACTCAATCCAGACTGGTCTCCCAGTCCCTGCTGCTGAAACAGGCCACCACCATGCTTCACCGTAGGGATGGTGCCAGGTTTCTTCCAGATGTGATGCTTGGCATTCAGGCAGAAGAGTTCAGTCTTGGTTTTATCAGACCAGAGAGTCTTTAGGTGCCTTTTGCAAACTCCAAGCAGGCTTTCAAATCAAATGTATTTATATAGCCCTTTGTACATCAGCTGATGTCTCAAAGTGCTGTACAGAAACCCAGCCTAAAACCCCAAAACAGCAAGCAATGCAGGTGTAGAAGCACAGTGGCTAGGAAAAACTCCCTAGAAAGGCCGAAACCTAGAGGAGGACCCAGGCTATGTGGGGTGACCAGTCCTCTTCTGGCTGTGCCGGGTGGAGATTATAACAGAACATGTTCAAATGTTCATAAATGACCAGCATGGTCCAATAATAAGGCAGAACAGTTGAAACTGGAGCAGCAGCACGGCCAGGTGGACTGGGGACAGCCAGGAGTCATGTCAGGTAGTCCTGAGGCATGGTCCTAGGGCTCAGGTCCTCCAAGAGAATTAGAGAGAGCACACTTACTCACACAGGACACCGAATAGGACAGGAGAAGTACTCCAGATATAACAAACTGACCCTAGCCCCCCGACACAAACAACTGCAGCATAAATACTGGAGGCTGAGACCGGAGGGGTCAGGAGACACTGTGGCCCCATCTGAGGACACCCCCGGACAGGGCCAAACAGGAAGAATATAACTCCACCCACTTTGCCAAAGCACAGCCCCCACACCACTAGAGGGATATCTTCAACCAACTTACAAGGCTGAGTATAGCCCACAAAGATCTCCGCCACGGCACAACCCAAGGGGGGCGACCCAAGGGGGGGCGCCAACCCAGACAGGAAGATCACATCAGTGACTCAACCCACTCAAGTGATGCACCCCTCCCAGGGACGGTATGAAAGAGCCCCAGTAAGCCAGTGACTCAGCCCCTGTAATAGGGTTAGAGGCAGAGAATCCCAGTGGAAAGAGGGGAACCGACCAGGCAGAGACAGCAAGGGCGGTTCGTTGCTTCAGAGCCTTTCCGTTCACCTTCCCACTCCTGGGCCAGACTACACTCAATCATATGACCCACTGACGAGATGTGTCTTCAGTAAAGACTTAAAGGTTGAGACCGAGTTTGTGTCTCTCACATGGGTAGGCAGACCATTCCATAAAAATGGAGCTCTATAGGAGAAAGCCCTGCCTCCAGCTGTTTGCTTAGAAATTCTAGGGACAATTAGGAGGCCTGCGTCTTGTGACCGTAGCGTACGTGTAGGTATGTACGGCAGGACCAAATCAGAGAGATAGGTAGGAGCAAGCCCATGTAATGCTTTGTAGGTTAGCAGTAAAACCTTGAAATCAGCCCTTGCTGACAGGAAGCCAGTGTAGGGAGGCTAGCACTGGAGTAATATGATCAAATTTTTTGGTTCTAGTCAGGATTCTAGCAGCCGTATTTAGCACTAACTGAAGTTTATTTAGTGCTTTATCCGGGTAGCCGGAAAGTAGAGCATTGCAGTAGTCTAACCTAGAAGTGACAAAAGCATGAATTCATTTTTCAGCATCATTTTTGGACAGAAAGTTTCTGATTTATGCAATGTTAAGTAGATGGGGAAAAAAATGCCTTTACTGAGGAGTGGCTTCGGTCTGGCCACTCTACCATGAAGGACAGATTGGTGGGAGTGCTGCAGAAATTGTCCTTCTGGAAGGTTCTCCCATCTCCACAAAGGAACTCTAGAGCTCTGTCTGAGTCCATCGGGTTCTTGGTCACCTCCCTGACCAAGGCCCTTCTCCCCCAATTGCTCAGTTTGGCTGGGTGGCCAGCTCTAGGAAGAGTCTTGGTGGTTCCAAACTTATTCCATTTAAGAATGATGGAGGCCACTGATCTTCAGTTCTGCAGAAATGTCTTTGTACCATTCCCCAGATCTGAGCCTCAACACAATCCTGTTTTGGGCTCTACAGACAATTCCTTTGATCTTTTGATTTTGTGGACCGAAGTCACTTGAAGTCTTCACATTTAATGTTGACCTAGCTTTCTCTTGCTGTGTTCAGTAGCACACATTAAGCGATCACCACAGCTCATGTTATAATCATTTGTCACTGCGTTTATTTAATATTGGTTCACTTTGCCAGGCACTGAACAGCTACAGAAAGTTTTCACCTCTTTTTCCACATTTTGTTACAGCCTGAATTTAAAATGAGTTAAATGGAGATTTTGTCATTGGCAGACACACAATGCCCCATAATGTCAGTTGTTTTTAAATTTAGATTTTTTTTAAACAAAATAATAAATGAAAAGCTGAAACAATTAATCAACCCCTCTTTGTTATGGCAATCCTGAAGTTCTGGAGTAAAAATGTTCTTACCTCACAAGTTGCATGGACTCACCGTGTGCAATAATGGTGTTTTAATATGACTTTGGAACACATTATCTGTAAGGTCCCTCAGTCGAGCAGTGGATTTCTAACATAGATTCAACCACAAAGACTAGGGAGGGTTTCCAATGCCTCGCAAAGAACGGCACATATTGGTAGATGGGAGGGGAGAAAAATGCACCTTTAACCAGGACAATAACTCTAACCACAAGGCCAAATAACACTTGAGTTGCTTACCAAGACGACATTGAATGTTCCTGAGTGGCCGAGTTAGTTTAGACTTAAATCGGCTTAAATCTGGCAAGACTTGAAAAAGTCTGTCTAGCAATGATCAACAACCAACTTGAAAGAGCTTGACGAATTTAAAAAAGAATGTGCAAATATTGTACTTTTTCGGTGTATAAAGCTCTTATAGACTTACCCAGAAAGACTCACAGCTGTAATCGCTGCCAAAGGTGATTCTAATATGTATTTACTCAGGGATGTGAGTACTTGCGTAAATTTATATTCATTTTCTAAAAATGTAAAAACATGTTTTCACTTTGTCCTTATGGAATATTGTGTGTAAAATGTATTAAATCAATTTTGTATTCAGGCTTTAACACAATGTGAATTAAGTCCAGGGGTATGCAAAATCTCAATGCACTGTATCGCACCAATGCTTTAACTTTTTATTAATAAATTCATTAACATTAATTACCTTATTATAAACCCTTTTATAAAGACTACTTTAAAGGGATAGTTCACAAATGACATGTTTCCACATGCTAACGTTTGAGCATTTGTGGCTCAAAACCCATTTAAGTCATGGGACTGATTTAACATTTTTGGGGCATTATGTTCAAAACATCTAAGTGACTTTGTTGAGCTTCACAAACAATTGTAGATGATTTGGACATGATGTGCAAACTTATAATATTGGTCCATATATATTCATGGATGCCAAGGTAAGCCAGGCTTCCCCAAAACACTACAGAGAAAAATAATTTAAATGCATGTAAAATGTATTTTGTCTCTCCGTTTCATAATTTTCCTACGATTTGTAAGTACTGAATGCATCTCACTGGAGAAAGTATCCGAACGAGTGAAACAGCGCCCCTCTGATGCTGTCTGGTCTAAACAAGTATGACATTGTTTCTGCCCGTAGCATTGAATGCAAAGGAAGCCAGTGATTATTTGGCCTCCCTTGATCAGTGTTGAGCTAAACTGAGTGAACTCAACTGAATGGTCCAAGCGCACCATAAAAAAGTGTCAATGGAAGCCAGCTTGGATTTGGCGTCACTTCAATCAAATCTTATTGAGAGCATACATCATTGACAGAAACAACTTGAATTGTTGCACCTCGTTGTGTTGTCCTCTGGTTGCAAGCTAGCTAAAAGTGTCCCTTTCCTAAATTAACCATGGATGGAGATAGAGGTTTGAAATTGTGGTTTTACTTAATTTTTTGTGCTGGCAAATGATTATAATGGCGACTGATCCAACCATTAATTCATCCATTGTTGTGCCCCTGGCCTGAGAGGATGGAAGTTCAATGTGTAGCTAGATGTAGAAGGCTAATTTATACTAGCTAATGTTGCACATGAATGGAAGTTAGTCTAGCAAGCAAGTGTTTTAGCCAGGTAGCCTAGGACAAAAAAAAAACAATAGCGTGTACTGTATAACAGAGTGATAGACCATTTTGTCAACAGAGTGTGGCATTGGCCTTTCTCTACAAGTAGGGTGAGTCAACATGTTTTTTCTACTTGCACGAACGCACACACACATCAGAACCATGGACAGCCACATTTCAGGGGTGTATTGATGGGAATGCATGGGGTAACTCGGCCGGCTACATGTATTTTAAAAATATTTTTGGGAAACTCAATTGAGGTGTCAACTTACTGTTTAAAAGTTAGAATAGTAAAATACACAAGGTGCAAGTTCTAAATTTAATTGTGCACCTGCATTTTTTCTATTGTTTTTGTCAGTCACTGGTAGTTAATCTAGCCAGTTATCATAACATGGCAAGTTATAGCAAAATGTGTAGAACTGCCAAAAACTTGCTTTAAAACTGCAATCTGCCCCATTGCAAAATGAGGATGGCCTTCTGTTTTATAAAATTGCAACAGTTTCTCTGTGCCCTATTGCAAAATTAGTAGAATTGCATTTAAGAATGTTTTCTTCTTCCTGTGAATGGGAAACAGCTGCTGCCTGTGGTACCCAAGTGTCACTACCTCCCATTGATGTGTTTTGGCTCCTCATTTTTATGACTTGTACTGTCTGGGTCTGGTCAATGTTTACAGCCCAGCTCATTACACTACTCTGAGCTGCTCAGTCCTCTATCATGAGGGCCACTGGCCTAACTTTGATCTTTGCAACCCAGTTTCCACATGGTTTTGTCGCTCGAAAGTGGCTTTCAGAGTCCAATGTGTCCACGTCCGCATAGCAGTGTTAGAATATTGAACTGTTGGCTTTTATACTTTATTGAATTGTGAGACTGGTGTAAGACATTAGGTCACACATATTCTCCAGTAGTAATTTTGCAGACGCTTCAGTATTGGTTCTAATACAGCGTATCAAAACAGTTACCAATTAAAAAGGTACAAATACCATAACTACTCTTCAGGGAAGTGGGTATCACTACCTTGGAAAATTGATAATATTGGCATATATTAAAACCTTGAGAGGAAATCTGAAGTCTGGACACCATTTGAGAGAGGTGCAGAAATAACCATCATAGAAGAGGTAAACTAGAGCAAAACCATAGAGGAACTAAAAGAAGCGCTTAGGGCAGTCTACCAATTCGGCTCGAATATAGGAAAAAATTGATAAAATAGGCTCTATGCATTATTCCGCCTCCAACATTCTTAATTTACTTCCGACCGGGTTGATGACTTCCGGAGCGAGTTCTGCTATTGTTTTTATCATTAGCTAACTAGCTATCGTCGATGCATTTCTGACTGAAATATTTCGCAATGACTACGTTTAAATTACAGCCCCGCGAAGGAGGTGCTAATGAACATTGTTCAGTGCCTCTGTTCAGTTTCTTCCAAATGTCATGGTATTGTGAGCTTCCATCGTTTCCCAGTCGACGTAGAGCTCATAAAAAGGTGGTTAGTGGCAGTACATCGTGACAACTTTACTGTCACCAAACACACAAATGTGTGTAGTACACATTTAGTCGAAAGTTACTTTGTTGAGGGAAAAATTGGGGGGGGGGGGGCGACAATAGCTAAAAAGAGATGTTGTTCCTACTGTATTCGTGTGGAATTGGCAAATTCAAAAGAGACCTGGTGTTCGGGAAAGAAGACTGAAACCTCCTGCTCCGACTGAGGGGGATGAAGAACAAGGTGCACTGCCTGTGGACTGTGTCCTCTCTGATCCGGTCCAGAGCATGGGCCAAGCCAGTGTAAATGTACATGTGTTTATTTGCTAGCAGCAAAATAATGTTTATCTACGACATGTATCAATCATTTGTGTTGTAGTGAATATCAGTTTGTGTGGAGCTTGTATTGGCTTTAATTAGGCAATGAGTGACCAGAATGCAAGATTGAATACAATGTTAGATGTGTAATTGATTAACTGAACTGTTGAACATTTGCTGAAATATATTTTTTTAAACAAATCTATTCTACTGTAGATTTCTTCACAAGAACATCAATACTTATTTTTCATAAAACCACTAAACTTGCCACCCATGCAGGGGATCCAGTCAGGTGCGAGAGACACTTCTGCAAGTACTGGTAAAAAATAAAAGTGGTCAACCTTCTCTCTTATAGTTTTTGAAACCTGTAGACTAGGATGTCCTCCTGTGCACAGCTGACAGTCACATCAGCTACAACCTGTGAGAAGGATTTCACCTTGCACCTGCCAGTAGTAAGCATGAGATCTCTTCAACTTCAGCTCTCCATTCTGTATCTTCAGGTAAGAGCAGTCAACATAACTTGGTACAATTGGGCACTTCACCTCTAAGAGCCTAAAGTGTGGTCTAACACTGGAATCAAATATGATGCCATCTGGAGAGGATCCTAACCACGGAGCATCTTGGTGCACTACGAAGCCACACGGAAAGAAGTTAACAATCTTCAGTGTGCAGTACAGCCACTGGCTCCATGGCTAGCCCCCTCTTCATCTCCATGGTCTGTATACCAGATCCCTTGAACATCTGCTCAGCTAGGTGGTCAGCTGAGGTCTCTCCCAGGACATGGCAAACCTTTCGGAAAAGAGAGGATGTTATTCTCATTTTCCTGAGCTGATGTTCAACCTCGACTTTGTGTGATATCTTGTAGGTTGTCTCTAATGCATTGAGGTGGAACTGCTCCTGATGGCTAAGGACGTAAGCACACTGGGAAGCCTGTGTAGCCATCTAATGGAAGTATTGGTGGAAAAGGGCAATCTTTACAATTTCACAGGTCTTTGGCTGTGGAAGCTGATAGGACAGAACACTGCCGCATTGCACTGGCCCAAAGGTGGACTCAACCAGGGGCACATCAGGTGACAATGGAAATGTCAGAAGAGGGACAGTAAAGTGAAGAAAAGTTGGCATACGTTTCTGAGATGCAGAGAAGGTCCATATCAGGCATGTATCCACTGGTGGTGCAACAGGAATGTTTAGTTGAGAGTAGTGTACTGTCTGGTAAAGAAGGGCCACCAGATGATTGCACAGAGCACTTCCTGCAACACAGGAGCAGTGGCTTTGGACCACTATCACTGGTACGGAGTGCTTTATTAACACCATCTGTGAAGATAAGTGGGGTGAAAGACTGAAGTGAGAAACAAGAATTTCCAAACTCTGCATCAACAGATCTTTACCAAATAACCTGTTAATTGGGCAATTCGAAATTGGGATTGGGACGCATCATTAATATCTATCACTGATAAGATTAAACGTTGATACTGTCTCCAACACACCATAATGACAGTGTCCCACAGGAGATGTTTAAACTTCTTATGGCTGAGGGGCAGTATTGAGTAGCTTGGATGAATAAATTGCCCAAAGTAAACTGCCTACTCCTCAGTCTCAGTTGCTAATATCTATATTATTATTATTAGTATTGGATAGAAAACTCTAAAGTTTCTAAAACTGTTTGAAGGATGTCTGTGAGTATAACAGAACTCATATGGCAAGCAAAGTCCTGAGGAGAAATCAAAACAGGAAGTGAGAAATCTGAGTTTTGAATGTATTCACCAGAGTCCAATGAAATCCCCTTGAGATATTAATGATGTTGCACTGCCTAGGGGTTCCACTAGATGTCAACCATCAATATAAATTATAATGAGACTTCTATGGTGTTGTGGGAGTGAATGATAGCAGAATCAGTCAGGTGTCTGGCAGTCAGCCATTTTCTGATCATGCTTATTCCTCATGGTCGTCACTTGCGTTCCATGGCTCATGAAGACAAGAAGGAATAGTCCGGTTGGAACTTTATTGAAGGTATATGTTAAAAACATCCTAATGATTGATTCTGTACATAGTTTGAAACGTTTCTTCGACCTGTAATATAACCTTTTAAAGTTTTTGTCCGATGTAACGCTGACCAGAATGAGCGTTTGGATATGTATACCAAACGCACTAACAAAATAAGGTATTTGGACATAAATAACGGACATTTTCGAACAAAACAAACATTTATTGTTGACCTGGGATTCCTGGAGTGCTTTCTGATGTAGATCAAAGGTAAGGGAATATTTATCATGTAATTTCTTGTTTATGTTGACGTCAACATGGCGGCTATTGTGACAAATGTTTCTGAGCGCCGTCTCAGATTATTGCATGGCTGGCTTATTCCGTAATTTTTTTTTTAAAATCAGACACAGCGGTTGCATTAAGGATAGGTATATCTATAATTTCATGTGTATAACTTGTATTATCATCTACATTTATGATGAGTATTTATGTTGAATGATGTAGCTATGCAAAATCACTGGATGTTTTTGGAACTAGTGAATGTAACGCGCCAATGTAAACCTTATCAAACAAAACATATTGTTTTGTATTGTGTAACATGAAGACCTATTAGTGTCATCTGATGATTAATTCTCTATTTCTGCTTTTTGAAACTCCTCTCTTTGGCTGGGAAAAAAAATTGGCTGTGTTTTTCTGTGTGGTGACCTAACATAGTTTGTGGTGCTTTTGCTGTAAAGCATATTTGAAATCGGACACTGTTGTGGGATTAACAACAAGAATAGCTTTAATGGTATGAGATTTGATGTTTTGAAAATGGCGCCCTACACTTTGACTGGCTGTTATCATATCGCTCCCGTTAACGGGATTGCAGCCATTAGATTATTATTATTTTTTTACACCCCTTTTTCCTCCCCAATTTCGTGGTATCCAATTGTTGTAGTGGCTACTATCTTGTCTCATCGCTACAACTCCCGTACGGGCTCGGGAGAGACTAAGTTTGAAAGTCATGCGTCCTCCGATACACAACCCAACCAAGCCACACTGCTTCTTAACACAGCGCGCATCCAACCCGGAAGCCAGCCGCACCAATGTGTCAGAGGAAACACCGTGCACCTGGCCACCTTGGTTAGCGCGCACTGCGCCCGGCCCGCCACAGGAGTCGCTGGTGCACGATGAGACAAGGACACCCCTACCGACCAAGCCCTCCCTAACCCTAAAGACGCTTTGCCAATTGTGCGTTGCCCCACGGACCTCCTGGTCGCGGCCGGTTACGACAGAGCCTGGGCGCGAACCCAGGGACTCTGATGACACAGCTGGCCTCATTAGAAGTTTTTAACAAGGTCCCTAGTAGCTATCTATAACCCTTCCCTACTCTCATGCTGTGCGGCTTTTCACTCTTCCTTGTGGACCTGTGACAGGCAGCCCTCACGGTGATCTCCCCTGTCAATGTGTCTTTGTGAGATACTGTGTAGAAGACATGAATAACAATTATTTTTTGCTAGCAAATATAGCTAGCAAGCATAACTTAACCAAGCTAATGAAAATACACACATTCTCAGGTAGATTCTGTCAACGTTACATACTTTTACAAAGTAACTAGCTAGCTATAGTTAATAGTTAAATCAGCTAGCTAATGATACATCATTAATATTAATTTGAGGCAAGTCCTGAAGACACCTAGTAAAAAAACTGAGACATAGTGGTAGTAACGTTATATCGTCTCGACTGACCGGAATTTGCCAGACCGATAGGAAGTGTGTTTAGAACATTCGATCATGGAATGTGCATAAGGGCTATTGGGTAGCCTTTCCCTGCTGATGGAAAATTCCAATCTAATAAAGAATTCAGAGATGCTGTTGAGTTGGCACAATGAAATTAAAGAAATCAAAAGCTCAATACACCAGCGTTTTGATGTTAGCGTTCTATCAACCAAAATAAAAATCGATAAAACCAAGATTAGTAGATGTACTCAGCACTAACCATAATATTTGTGAAGTAAATTGAGTATGTAGTATGCTTATTGGTCTTAAGATACAAATTCAATGATTTAATTAATTATGACAAATTAAAATAATGACTTTTCAAATAAGTTACGTAATACATTGTTGGCTGACAATTTGTTAGTTACGCTGTCCTTATGAACCGCATAGAATCTCATTACAGCAGTATGTACTGGTATGTTAGCTACTCTAATGTTAGTTGGCTACTAATACATCAAACTTGACACTATATGCTATCTAACTACTCAACGGTTATTGACTTGATTGTTCAGTCATTCTTATCTAAAGGGTATAGTCATTGTGCGTTCTCAATGGACATGGTTAACTCTGATTTCAGAGCACTTTCGACTGAGGGTACCAGAGCACAGAATAATTGTTGAATTTACGGAACGCTCAACACCCTGGTGTCAGTGAACGTTGGGGGGAAAAGAGCGTAATTAAATTGTTGCCAGCAACACAGTTAGTCACTAATGCTCTGGATAACATGAAAACTGCCTAACCAGCTCTGTTTGGGTGAGTAAAGTGGTCAGAGGGAGGTGTTCTCCTATTTGTGTCTGGAAGCAGCTAGCCAGTTAGCTTGGGTGCTTGACTACCTTTGGGACACACCCTGCTACTTGGACAGTGTGCGCAGTGTGCGCTCTGATTGGTCTGACTTTACCAACACAGCTGCAAAAACACCAGCTACGCGAGTACATTGATAGAATGTGGATGTCTGCTTTGATGGCAGGTTTGAAACTTGTTATACCGAAGCGTAGTGTGTGGGGGGGCATTTTTTATTGTAGGGGCGATAGAGCTTGAAATTGGCAAAATGTACGAAAGGAAAAGTGTTATATTTAGTGGGGACAGAATCAAATGCGATATGACTACTACCCATGTCTTTGAAAATGGGTCCAGTAACAATTCCCGGTTATTTTACATAGGGATTGGTGGGGAACTGATTTTGACGAGAGCATGAACAACGTTTACAAATAGTCCAACTTTGTATCATGCTTCGTTGAAACAATCGCTAAGGATGTAAATTTGAGGGTTCAGTGTTGGTACAGTATGTAGGAAATGTGTTATTTGCGTAAAAAGACAAACTCATATGCCAGACATCACCACATGAGTAAAGTATTTGGCAGAGCAGGGTCACAAAGCATCATATTGGAATGTACAATCAGCGAAGCAAGAGAACATATTTGGGGATTTCGATTTCGGAAGTCACGAAGCACATTACACATGATCGAGTAGGAACAATGCGTTCTTTGGCACGACCAAACACTCCTCGCAGACTCAGGAAAACCCTAGGGGGTTTAATCCCGTGAGACATTTTATTTTGGTTTATCCTGAATAGATGTATAGAATTGACGAAAGGGAGGAGGGGTCACAAGAAGACAAAAACGGTTCATTATTGAAGGGAGCACAGTGGCCTCCCTGTGAACAAAAGTTATTATGTTTGTTTTGACTGTAATTTAAAACTTTATTCACCTGGTGAAGTAAGTTAATAGGAAAGTAAGAATTTTGTATTTTAATTGTTTGGACTGATTAGCGAAGTGAAAACAAACTAAATGTTTATTTTCTCTCCCTTTCAAATGTTTCCCGAGGTTGTTGCCTGGGAGAGCAGTTAATGAAATTATGTTGTTTTATAAAGGTGTACTGACCTGGCCATATAGGGAGCTCCCAGATAAGTAAGTCCTGGCCATTCCTTTGTTTTTGCCCTACGTTTTACCACACACACCAGCACCATAACTCAAATGTTATCAATATGTGTTAAGTGGTGTTAATACTGTTTGATTTATTTAGTTGTAAACTGGGTACGCAGAATGATGGACATGTTTGAAATGGTTTCTGAGATACAGGGAAAGAAAGGGGGGGAAAAACACTTAATGCGGTTGAATGACCTTTGTTGTGACTTCCTGGTGAAGCCTGATCACCCTCACTAAAAAGACTGCAGACATCGGGTGAGATTTAAATGGGCTATGTAAACACTAATAATTATGAAGAAGCTTATAATTTAGCAATTGTCCTATGTGTGATTTGGAACATGAGAAGGAGAGAGAGAATGAGGTACACCTGTAGTCTTTTTTTTACCATTACCTTATGGGATACAATTATTTCCTTATGGACTATCAAGAGTTGTAATTCTAAATTAAATTGTTGTTCTAATTAGATTTTTTAATTTATTTAGCAGGCAGTGTTGTTTTTAATTACCGGGGCCCTTTGGTAAATATGCCAATTTGTTTCTTCACATGTCTGCCTATAAAAGGAAGAAAATATTTTCCCACCTAATTTATAGTGTATTGTTGTCTTGTTTGACAAATCTCACCAGATTGGATCTGCTGCACGGTCGGGATTTCTCCTTAAGGGGTAACTCTGCGAGGTTGCCAGTACGATGAGGGAGTATAAGCAGAATGGTTTCAACAAGTGTGTTGTTATGCTCTTTGACATTTGTCTTAGACATTTTGGTAGTAAACAATTGGGAATGTCATAATTTAAAGGAGTGAATAGCTGGTCTGGATTTCCAGAATCAGAAATGTCTTAAACTGTTGTTTTGGTCTGTCCTCTCTCAAGTTAGGCGATAGTGACTACAGATGGTATTTTGATGCATGGAAGGAATAAATCGACGAACACAGTGTGAACACCCCCCCCAACTGGCTGAAGAAATGGTGACACGTGTTCACTATGACCTTGTCCTGCACCACTTCTACCGTGAGACCTGAGTCCGAGCTAGCAACCTGTACACAGCATCCAGTCGAAGTTTTCAACTGCCTTCTTCTCTCATGCCATTTTCTCTCAGGAGTGCGACATGAGTCCACGTGGAGTGAGCTCCTGTCCAAACTCCTATCATGCCGCTGGTGTACTGGTAGACAAATGACAGCGGCACCACTGTAAATGACAGTGGCGGCTCAGGTGAGAGACATTATCAAGGGCCATCCACTTTGGGCATGTGCCATTGGAGGACAATCTGACGCTATCTGAAGAAGAACATGACGACACGCCAGAAGGATGAGTGCCCGTAATTAATTTAGGCTTATCCAAAATGGTTTATTTGGTATATCAGGTTGATTGTGGATGTCTGGACACTGCAAAATGTATAGTAATTTAGACTAAGAATGCATTGAGATACCAATCTGTCATTACCACAAGTGTTGAGAATAGTTAATGCTGGGAATATGAAAAGAATATACTGTTTGTTATCTGCTGACTGCCACATATTCAAAAAGGATGTACTTCTCTATAAAAGCTGAGACCCAACACTTTTCGTTGGGCCTTAACTGCGCAACTGTTGAAGTGAATAGTTAACTTCTCAATTTTTGCTAATCTTATAATAAAGAATACAGTCTCTCTCCTTTTGGTTAGAAATTACCACAATATCTCAAAGCTCAAGCCAACTAAAAGGTGGCATAATGTCAGGCGAATCCTCTTACTATAAACTTAGTCCCACCTACCTGAGGATCTTATTTTTTTGCCATCTATTTCCTGTGTTTTGAGGGGTGCAAAATCCACTTGTCCACTTCACTTTAATCTTGCTGAATTGATTGCTTTCATTTTACTCCTGCCACTCTTTCATACTCTTGCTTGTTGTAACGATCGTCTTCGGGAGAAAGAGAGGAGGACCAAAGCGCAGCGTGGTAAGTGTTCATGATGATTTTAATTAAAGAAAGCACTGAACACTGAATCAAAACAATAAACGATGACGTGAATTTACAAAGCCGAAACAGTACCGTGTGGCCCAAACACTCACACGGAAACAAATACCCACATACCAAAAGTGAAACCCAGGCTACCTAAGTATGATTCTCAATCAGGGACAACAATTGACAGCTGCCTCTGATTGAGAACCATACTAGGCCGAACTCAAAAAACAACATAGAAAAGCAAACAAAGACTGCCCACCCCAACTCACGCCCTGACCATACTAAAACAAATAATAAAATAACAGAACTATGGTCAGAACGTTACACTTGTGCCTGTCTTTTCCCCCCGTTATGTTATGACCCTGGTAATGGCTGAAATGGGTTCAATGGAATGCAATGTCTTTCCGTTGTATCTATAAGAACGCTAAAGATTCGTCAGGGATTTAACCTATCGTCTCGACTCTTACATCACAATAAAAATTAAGATGTATGTACATTTTTTGTGGAATTTTAAAAAGTAATAATTTAATACAGTCAAAAATGTTACAAATTAGATGTGCTGAAATGAAAACAACTTCCGAAAATGAACACTCAGATTATAGTGATATTATGTCTGATCACGCAAACAATGTAAAGTATGTGTAATGAAGAGCCAAGCGTGTTGATTTCTGTCCTAGGGTATCTTGTTACTGACACTTATTGAATAATGTAACAGAACCTGACAACAGTAATTAATGAGGCAGTCTAGACGGTGTAGTTGAGGGCAGGTAAGCCTACACAGCAAGTTTTTGTGGTTGCAGCCCTGTCCCATCCGGTTATGTTAATTTATGAATATATGCAAATATACCAATTGTATTTATGCAAATTAGGAATATATATTTTTATTTATTTAAACAAAATATATTTAAAAATAAATACCTGATACCATTACAAAGTTCTAAGAAAAGAAATGTGAAATTTGACAATTGGGTAACTTGACACCCAGCATCATAACACGTTATGACACGGTCATAACCATTTCATATGTCATAACAGCTGACATAACTTGTCATAACGTTTTATAATACGTTCATAACAGTGTCATGAAACATATATTTAGACCTGTTTTGACTTATATTGTGTTATTTTATGGCTGGTTATGACACCTACACAAGAGTGTCAAAACACACAACCTACCACAGTAGTTATTCATGGCTGGTTATGACACAAGTGTCAACCTACCACACAAGGCAAAACATTCCATTACACCATAGCCTACATGTCAACAGTATGTTTATGTGATATATTTTTTACATTTAATATATTAAATTAGCATTGTAATTGTGCACACATTGATGTCAGACATGCACCCACCTCAATGCTCTGTTGCTGATGATGGATGAATGCTGGAGCAGATATCAGGAGCAGGACAAGACACCCTCTTTCTGACTGATGACTGTGATGAATGCAAGAGCAGATTTCAGGAGCAGGACAAGACACCGTCTTTCTGACTGATGACTGTGATGAATGCAGGAGCAGATTTCAGGAGCAGGACAAGACACCCTCTTTCTGACTGATGACTGTGATGAATGCAGGAGCAGATATCAGGAGCAGGACAAGACACCCTCTTTTTGACTGATGACTGGGATGAATGCAGGAGCAGATTTCAGGAGCAGGACAAGACACCCTCTTTTGTGACTGTTGACTGATATAAGGGAATGCATGTGATAGGCCTGTCTGTCTTATGACGATATGATGGTCATAATGCTTCTTGACATTGTCATAAAGTGCATTTTCTCAGTCCAAGTAAAGTGGCACAGGAAGGCCATAATGCTTCATGGCACTGTTATTTAAAATATGATGAAAAAAACATGACTGTAAAGAATTCGTTACAACGACAACAAAGGATTTAAGAAACAAACTTTAAAATGAAAGGAAACTTCTTGGCAGGGAAAACAATTATTTGAATAAATGTGGGTTTTGACACACTTATTTAGGTGTCATAGCCAGCTGTAAAATAACACAATATACTGTATGTCACAACAGGGTAAATGTATTGGTCTATCAATAAATGGTTCTGACAAGTTTATGTAAGCTGTTATGACATATTATAAAATGGTTATGGCCGTGTTATAACGTGTTATGACACTGGGTGTCAAGTAATGTGTTACCGATAATTGAATTCCCACCAAAATCCCTGAAAAACATTTATTGAAAGATTCTTTCTCACCCATCTACACACAATACACCATGATGACAATGTAAAAACAGGTTTTTAGAAATGTTAGCGCATTTATTGAAAATTAAATGCATAAATATCTAATTTACATAAGTATTCATACCCATGTCAATACTTTGTAGAAGCATATTCTACAAAGTATTATTTTTAAAATTCTTCAAGTAAAATTGGTTGTGGATCAATGCTAGACAACCATTTTCAGGTCTTGCCATAGATTTTTCAAGTAGATTTAAGTAAAAACTGTACTGTAACCCGGCCACTCAGGAACATTCACAGTCTTCTTGGGAAGCAACCCCCAGTGTCGATTTGGCCTTGTGTTTTAGGTTGTTTTCCTATTGAAAGGTCTCCCAGTGTCTGGCGGGATAGCAGACTGAACCAGAATTTAATCTATGATTTTCCCTGTGCTGAGTTCCATTATTTATTTATTTGAATAAAAAAAATATATGTTTTACCCCCTTTTTCGTGGTATCCAATTGGTAGTAGTTACAGTCTCATCGCTGCAACTCCCGTATGGACTCGGGAGAGGCAAAGGTCGAGAGCCATGCATCCTCTGAAACACAACCCAACCAAGCCACACTGCTTCTTGACGCAATGCACATCCAACCCAGAAGCCAAATCAAATCAAAATCAAATTTTATTTGTCACATACACATGGTTAGCAGATGTTAATGCGAGTGTAGCGAAATGCTTGTGCTTCTAGTTCCGACAATGCAGTAATAACAAGTAATCTAACTAGCAATTCCAAAACTACTGTCTTGTACACAGTGTAAGGGGATAAAGAATATGTACATAAGGATATATGAATGAGTGATGGTACAGAGCAGCATAGGCAAGATACAGTAGATGGTATCGAGTACAGTATGTACAAATGAGATGAGTATGTAAACAAAGTGGCATAGTTTAAAGTGGCTAGTGATACATGTATTACATAAGGATACAGTCGATGATATAGAGTACAGTATATACGTATGCATATGAGATGAATAATGTAGGGTAAGTAACATTATATAAGGTAGCGTTGTTTAAAGTGGCTAGTGATATATTTACATCATTTCCCATCAATTCCCATTATTAAAGTGGCTGGAGTTGAGTCAATGTCAGTGTGTTGGCAGCAGCCACTCAGTGTTAGTGGTGGCTGTTTAACAGTCTGATGGCCTTGAGATAGAAGCTGTTTTTCAGTCTCTCTGTCCCAGCTTTGATGCACCTGTACTGACCTCGCCTTCTGGATGATAGCGGGGTGAACAGGCAGTGGCTCGGGTGGTTGATGTCCTTGATGATCTTTATGGCCTTCCTGTGACATCGGGTGGTGTAGGTGTCCTGGAGGGCAGGTAGTTTGCCCCCGGTGATGCGTTGTGCAGACCTCACTACCCTCTGGAGAGCCTTACGGTTGAGGGCGGTGCAGTTGCCATACCAGGCGGTGATACAGCCCGCCAGGATGCTCTCGATTGTGCATCTGTAGAAGTTTGTGAGTGCTTTTGGTGACAAGCCGAATTTCTTCAGCCTCCTGAGGTTGAAGAGGCGCTGCTGCGCCTTCTTCACGATGCTGTCTGTGTGAGTGGACCAATTCAGTTTGTCTGTGATGTGTATGCCGAGGAACTTAAAACTTGCTACCCTCTCCACTACTGTTCCATCGATGTGGATAGGGGGGTGTTCCCTCTGCTGTTTCCTGAAGTCCACAATCATCTCCTTAGTTTTGTTGACGTTGAGTGTGAGGTTATTTTCCTGACACCACACTCCGAGGGCCCTCACCTCCTCCCTGTAGGCCGTCTCGTCGTTGTTGGTAATCAAGCCTACCACTGTTGTGTCGTCCGCAAACTTGATGATTGAGTTGGAGGCGTGCGTGGCCACGCAGTCGTGGGTGAACAGGGAGTACAGGAGAGGGCTCAGAACGCACCCTTGTGGGGCCCCAGTGTTGAGGATCAGCGGGGAGGAGATGTTGTTGCCTACCCTCACCACCTGGGGGCGGCCCGTCAGGAAGTCCAGTACCCAGTTGCACAGGGCGGGGTCGAGACCCAGGGTCTCGAGCTTGATGACGAGCTTGGAGGGTACTATGGTGTTGAATGCCGAGCTGTAGTCGATGAACAGCATTCTCACATAGGTATTCCTCTTGTCCAGATGGGTTAGGGCAGTGTGCAGTGTGGTTGAGATTGCATCGTCTGTGGACCTATTTGGGCGGTAAGCAAATTGGAGTGGGTCTAGGGTGTCAGGTAGGGTGGAGGTGATATGGTCCTTGACTAGTCTCTCAAAGCACTTCATGATGACGGATGTGAGTGCTACGGGGCGGTAGTCGTTTAGCTCAGTTACCTTAGCTTTCTTGGGAACAGGAACAATGGTGGCCCTCTTGAAGCATGTGGGAACAGCAGACTGGTATAGGGATTGATTGAATATGTCCGTAAACACACCGGCCAGCTAGTCTGCGCATGCTCTGAGGGCGCGGCTGGGGATGCCGTCTGGGCCTGCAGCCTTGCGAGGGTTAACACGTTTAAATGTCTTACTCACCTCGGCTGCAGTGAAGGAGAGACCGCATGTTTTCGTTGCAGGCCGTGTCAGTGGCACTGTATTGTCCTCAAAGCGGGCAAAAAAGTTATTTAGTCTGCCTGGGAGCAAGACATCCTGGTCCGTGACTGGGCTGGATTTCTTCCTGTAGTTCGTGATTGACTGTAGACCCTGCCACATACCTCTTGTGTCTGAGCCGTTGAATTGAGATTCTACTTTGTCTCTGTACTGGCGCTTAGCTTGTTTGATAGCCTTGCGAAGGGAATAGCTGCACTGTTTGTATTCGGTCATGTTACCAGACACCTTGCCCTGATTAAAAGCAGTGGTTCGCGCTTTCAGTTTCACACGAATGCTGCCATCGATCCACGGTTTCTGGTTAGGGAATGTTTTAATCGTTGCTATGGGAACGACATCTTCAACGCACGTTCTAATGAACTCGCACACCGAATCAGCGTATTCGTCAATGTTGTTATCTGATGCAATACGAAACATCTCCCAGTCCACGTGATGGAAGCAGTCTTGGAGTGTGGAGTCAGCTTGGTCGGACCAGCGTTGGACAGACCTCAGCGTGGGAGCCTCTTGTTTTAGTTTCTGTCTGTAGGCAGGGATCAACAAAATGGAGTCGTGGTCAGCTTTTCCGAAAGGGGGGCGGGGCAGGGCCTTATATGCGTCGCGGAAGTTAGAGTAACAATGATCCAAGGTCTTTCCTCCCCTGGTTGCGCAATCGATATGCTGATAAAATTTGGGGAGTCTTGTTTTCAGATTAGCCTTGTTAAAATCCCCAGCTACAATGAATGCAGCCTCCGGATAAATCGTTTCCAGTTTGCAGAGAGTTAAATAAAGTTTGTTCAGAGCCATCGATGTGTCTGCTTGGGGGGGGATATATACGGCTGTGATTATAATCGAAGAGAATTCTCTTGGTAGATAATGCGGTCTACATTTGATTGTGAGGAATTCTAAATCAGGTGAACAGAAGGATTTGAGTTCCTGTATGTTTCTTTCATCACACCATGTCACGTTGGCCATGAGGCATACGCCCCCGCCCCTCTTCTTACCAGAAAGATGTTTGTTTCTGTCTGCGCGATGCGTGGAGAAACCCGTTGGCTGCACCGCCTCGGATAGCGTCTCTCCAGTGAGCCACGTTTCCGTGAAGCAAAGAACGTTACAGTCTCTGATGTCCCTCTGGAATGCTACCCTTGCTCGGATTTCATCAACCTTGTTGTCAAGAGACTGGACATTGGCAAGAAGTATGCTAGGGAGTGGTGCACGGTGTGCCCGTCTCCGGAGTCTGACCAGCCGCACCAATGTGTCAGAGGAAACACTGTACACCTGGCTACCGATGAGACAAGGATATCCCTGCCGGCCAAACCCTCCCTAACCCGGACGACGCTGGGACAATTGTGCGCCACCCCATGGGCCATTTCATTTTACAAAAATGTACAGAAATGTCTAAAAACATGTTTTCACTTTGTCCTTATGGGGTATTGTGTGTAGATGGGTGAGACAATTTTTAAAAATCCATTTTGAAATCCGGCTGTAACACAACATTTGGAATAAGTCAAGGGGTATGAATACTGGCACACCCTGATCTGTTTCACCAGTCTTTGTGCTTGTCTCCACCCACCTCCAGGTGTCGCCCATCTTCCCCATTATCCCCTTTGTATTTGGTCTGTGTTCTCAGTTTGCCTGTTGCCAGTTCGTCATGTTTTTCCAAGTCAACCAGCATGTTTTTCCCTAGCTCTGTTTTCCCGAGTCCTCCCAGTTCCTACCTTTTGCTTACCCTGACACTGAGCCCGCCTGCCTGACCATTCTGCCTGCCCTAAACTAGAGCCTGCCTAACGCCCTGTACCATTTGGATTATGACCTGGTTATGAACTTTTACCTGTCCTCGACCTGCATCTTGCCTGCCCCTTGTTTTATAACATATATCAGAGACTCAAACCATCTGCCTCTTATGTCTGCATCCGGGTCTCGCCTTGTGTCGTTATAGAATACTATATATTTAGACCTGTTGTGACATACAGTGGGGCAAAAAAGTATTTAGTCAACCACCAATTGTGCAAGTTCTCCCACTTAAAAAGATGAGAGAGGCCTGTAAAATGAGGCCTGTAAAATGAGAAAAATCCAGAAAATCACATCGTAGGATTTTTAATGAATTTATTTGCAAATTATGGTAGAAAATAAGTATTTGGTCAATAACGAAAGTTTATGTCAACACTTTGTTATATACCCTTTGTTGGCAATGACAGAGGTCAAATGTTTTATGTAAGTCTTCACAAGGTTTTCACACACTGTTGCTGGTATTTTGGCACATTCCTCCATGCAGATCTCCTCTAGAGCAGTGATGTTTTGGGGCTGTTGCTGGGCAACACGGACTTTCAACTCTCTCCAAAGATTTCCTATGGGGTTGAGATCTGGAGACTGGCTAGGGCACTCCAGGACCTTGAAATGCTTCTTACGAAGCCACTCCTTCGTTGCCCGGGCAGTGTGTTTGGGATCATTGTCATGCTGAAAGACACAGCCATGTTTCATCTTCAATGCCCTTGCTGATGGAAGGAGGTTTTCACTCAAAATCTCACGATACATGGCCCCATTCATTCTTTCCTTTGCACGGATCAGTCATCCTGGTCCCTTTGCAGAAAAACAGCCCCAAAGCATGATGTTTCCACCCCCATGCTTCACAGTAGGTATGGTGTTCTTTGGATGCAAATCAGCATTCTTTGTCCTCCAAACATGATGAGTTGAGTTTTTACCAAAAAGTTATATTTTGGTTTCATCTGACCATATGACATTCTCCCAACTCTTCTTCTGGATCATCCAAATTGCCTCTAGCAAACTTCAGACGGGCCTGGACATGTACTGGCTTAAGCAGTGCCACGTCTGGCACTGCAGGATTTGAGTCCCTGGTGGCGTAGTGTGTTACTGATGGTAGGCGTTGTTACTTTAGTCCCAGCTCTCTGCAGGTCATTCACTAGGTCCCCCCGTGTGGTTCTGGGATTTTTGCTCACAGTTCTTGTGATCATTTTGACCCCACGGGGTGAGGTCTTGCGTGGAGCCCCAGATCGAGGGAGATTACCAGTGGTCTTGTATGTCTTCCATTTCCTAATAATTGCCCCCACAGTTGATTTCTTCAAACCAAGCTGCTTACCTATTGCAGATTCAGTCTTCCCAGCCTGGTGCAGGTCTGCAATTTTGTTTCAGGTGTCCTTTGACAGCTCTTTGGTCTTGGCCATAGTGGAGTTTGGAGTGTGACTGTTTGAGGTTGTGGACAGGTGTATTTTATACTGATAACAAGTTCAAACGGGTGCCATTAATACAGGTAACAAGTGGAGGACAGAGGAGCCTCTTAAAGAAGAAGTTACAGGTCTGTGAGAGCCAGAGTTCTTGCTTGTTTGTAGGTGGCCAAATACTTATTTTCCACCATAATTTGCAAATAAATTCATTAAAAATCCTACAATGTGATTTTCTGGATTTTTTTCCTCATTTTGTCTGTCGTAGTTGAAGTGTACCTATGATGAAAATTACAGGCCTCATCTTTTTAAGTGGGAGAACTTGCACAATTGGTGGCTGACTAAATACTTTTTTGCCCCACTGTAAGGGTAATAATCTAAGCCAGATAGGCCTATCACGTACATGACCACATGTCAGTCATAAAAGAGGGTGTTTTGTCCTGCTCCTGCATTCATCACAGTGTTATATAACATACTATTTACAATTAGAATGGAATGATTTGCCTTGTGTGGTAGGAATTGTTGGCTTTGACAGTCTTATTTACGTAGGTGTCATAACCAGCCATAAAATATTGCAATATACTCTATGCCATAACACGTCTAAATACTGTATATGTGTTATGACAATGTTATGACAGGTTACATTGCCATATGTCAGTCATAAAGGAGGATATTTTGTCCTGCTCCTGCATTCAACCCAGTCATCAGCAACGGAGCATTGGGCTTGGCACGTTTGACATCAATGTGTGTTCAATTACAATTGTAATAAAATGGCCAATTTTAGGAAATGTTATATAACATACATACTTTGACAGTCTTATGTAGGTTTCATAACCAGCCATAAAATATTGCAATATATGTCACAACACGTCTAAATATATGTGTCATTACAGTGTTATGACAGGTTATGTCAGCTGTTATGACATATTATGAAATAATTATGACTATGTCAAAACGCGTCTTGGATGAGCCCCATTCTGTATGTGAGCTCAGCGTGGCTGCTTTGTAGTTACTATGTAGACAAGCTGTGTCTGTATGCGCCTATGTGCCAAATTAAAAAGCACAATATATTTATAAACACCTCTGCTTGGATTGGTAAGTAATATCTACAAAATAAACTATTTCTACCATCTTTCAAATATGTATGCTGCCCTACAAAGGCAAAACGCAGTACCTACACTTTTGGTCAACAATGATGTTCTGTTTCAGAGATAATGGCATGTGAAATTTGCAGTAACCACAAAATCCAAGTAAAAACCAAGGCAAACAGCAGTAAGTGAAGTTACTGCACTTTGGGTTGTTCCACCATTGTTTTGACTGCAGTTTCCCGCTCTGCCATACAAAGAGTAGTGAAACTGAAACTGAGTGAAACTGAGAAAAATGTGTTGTAGGTAGATAAATTATAATGCATTGATGTATTTCCTTACTATGAAGTTATTTTTTTGCATATAAACCATGACCACTGATTTGACCTATGACCCAAAAGAATAATAAATTATTATACAAGTTCAAGGAGAATAACAAGTTGGATTAACACAATCAGATTGTAAATACTGCAACAAAGTCAAATATTTTTTTGAAGCATAAACATTCTGTGTGATGAAATATTTCTTACCTTATGGTGAAAAATGCTTGAGGGTTATTAAAATACAACATTCCAAACATGAAAATATAACTACAGTGGGGAGAACAAGTATTTGATACACTGCTGATTTTGCAGGCTTCCCTACTTACAAAGCATGTAGAGGTCTGTAATTTTTATCATAGGTACACTTCAACTGTGAGAGACGGAATATAAAACAAAAATCCAGAAAATCACATTGTATAATTTTTAATTAATTAATTTGCATTTTATTGCAAGAAAGTTGGATTAACACATTTAGATTGTAAATACTGTACTTTGCCTTTGCATTACACATGTAATTGTTTAAGTTCATACAAAGGCACTGTGCAGTATTTGCATATAAGTGGTCAGAGGTCAAATCAGTGGTCATGGTTGATATGCATATAAATTACTTGATAATAAGCTGATTCATCAGTGCATTATCATTTATCTACCTACAACATATCTGGCTGGCTAGCAAAAATACTTTAAAGACACTTTTCTCAGTTTCACTGTCAGCGTAGTAACTGCGTTTGCCTGTGTAGGGCAGTATGCTGCTGATACAAATTCATTAAAAACTAAATGTATTGTGACAGCTCTTCAAACTACTGAGGCAAAAATAGAAAAAGCGGAACGGTCATTTAATGTGCATGCTGACACTTCACTTTTGTTATTCCTCATACTTTTCATGATTATTCTGTTCCTTCATGATTTGCTGTCAAATAGGTAGCCAACTCACTTTGGTTGTTGTTCAAAAGGCCACTAATAAACAGAGTTACTAACAAAAAATGATTGGAAAATAATTTATAGTAGCCTAGTTCAGCAGGCTACAGATTTGTTCAAATGTAAAACCTTTCTATTTTCTCTCATCTTAAAAAGACAAGATTCTCAAAGTGGCCTTCAGTAGAATAATTTTTGTTCAAAATGTGTGGTTTTAAGATCCAAAACTCAATTATGTATGCAGTGCTGTTCTTCGTTTCTAGTCATCAAATTATGCCTACAAAATAACAAAATATGCAGGCTGCGTACAAGTAGCTCGCAATTATTATTATTTTTTGTATGAAGGGGCCTTCATGAAAGAAAAGGTTGGAGACCGCTCCTCAAGCTCAAACTGTTCAAATATGACCCATATTATCGGAGCTACTTAAAAAATGTTCTATTGCAGATTCGGGCTGCATTTATGGATACAGTGCCTTTAGAAAGTATTCAGACCCCTTGACTTTTTCAAAAAAAAATTACGTTACAGCCTTATTCTAACATTGATTAAACTGTTTTTTCCCCCGCTAATATATCTACACACAAAACCCCATAATGACAAAGAAAAAACAGGTTCTCAGAAATGTTTGCTAATTTATAAAAAAAATTAAAAAAATGAAATATTACATTTACATAAGTATTCAGACCCTTTACTCAGTACTTTTTTGATGCACCTTTGGCAGCAATTTCAGCATTGAGTCTTCAAATCAAATCAAATCAAATTTATTTATATAGCCCTTCGTACATCAGCTGATATCTCAAAGTGCTGTACAGAAACCCAGCCTAAAACCCCAAACAGCAAGCAATGCAGGTGTAGAAGCACGGTGGCTAGGAAAAACTCCCTAGAAAGGCCAAAACCTAGGAAGAAACCTAGAGAGGAACCAGGCTATGTGGGGTGGCCAGTCCTCTTCTGGCTGTGCCGGGTGGAGATTATAACAAAACATGGTCAAGATGTTCAAATGTTCATAGATGACCAGCATGGTCGAATAATAATAAGGCAGAATAGTTGAAACTGGAGCAGCAGCACAGTCAGGTGGACTGGGGACAGCAAGGAGTCATCATGTCAGGTATTCCTGGGGCATGGTCCTAGGGCTCAGGTCCTCCGAGAGAGAGAAAGAAAGAGAGAATTAGAGAGAGCATATGTGGGATGGCCAGTCCTCTTCTGGCTGTGCCGGGTGGAGATTATAACAGAACATGGCCAAGATGCGCCAACCCAGACAGGATGACCACATCAGTGACTCAACCCACTCAGGTGACGCACCCCCTCCAGGGACGGCATGAGAGAGCCCCAGTAAAGCCAGTGACTCAGCCCCTGTAATAGGGTTAGAGGCAGAGAATCCCAGTGGAAAGAGGGGAACCGACCAGGCAGAGACAGCAAGGGCGGTTCGTTGCTCCAGAGCCTTTCCGTTCACCCTCCCACTCCTGGGCCAGACTACACTCAATCATATGACCCACTGAAGAGATGAGTCTTCAGTAGAGACTTAAAGGTTGAGACCGAGTTTGCGTCTCTGACATGGGTAGGCAGACCGTTCCATAAAAATGGAGCTCTATAGGAGAAAGCCCTGCCTCCAGCTGTTTGCTTAAAAATTCTAGGGACAATTAGGAGGCCTGCGTCTTGTGACCGTAGCGTACGTGTAGGTATGTACGGCAGGACCAAATCAGAGAGATAGGTAGGAGCAAGCCCATGTAATGCTTTGTAGGTTAGCAGTAAAACCTTGAAATCAGCCCTTGCTTTGACAGGAAGCCAGTGTAGAGAGGCTAGCACTGGAGTAATATGATCAAATTTTTTGGTTCTAGTCAGGATTCTAGCAGCCGTATTTAGCACTAACTGAAGTTTATTTAGTGCTTTATCCGGGTAGCCGGAAAGTAGAGCATTGCAGTAGTCTAACCTGGAAGTGACAAAAGCATGGATTCATTTTTCTGCATCATTTTTGGACAGAAAGTTTCTGATTTTTGCAATGTTACGTAGATGGAAAAAAGCTGTCCTTGAAATGGTCTTGATATGTTCTTCAAAAGAGAGATCAGGGTCCAGAGTAACGCCGAGGTCCTTCACAGTTTTATTTGAGACGACTGTACAACCATTAAGATTAATTGTCAGATTCAACAGAAGATCTCTTTGTTTCTTGGGACCTAGAACAAGCATCTCTGTTTTGTCCGAGTTTAAAAGTAAAAAGTTTGCAGCCATCCACTTCCTTATGTCTGAAACACATTCTTCTAACAAGGGCAATTTTGGGGCTTCACCATGTTTAATTGAAATGTACAGCTGTGTGTCATCCGCATAGCAGTGAAAGTTAACATTATGTTTTCGAATAACATCCCCAAGAGGTAAAATATATAGTGAAAACAATAGTGGTCCTAAAACGGAACCTTGAGGAACACCGAAATTTACAGTTGATTTGTCAGAGGACAAACCATTCACAGAGACAAACTGATATCTTTCTGACAGATAAGATCTAAACCAGGCCAGAACTTGTCCGTGTAGACCAATTTGGGTTTCCAATCTCTCCAAAAGAATGTGGTGATCGATGGTATCAAAAGCAGCACTAAGGTCTAGGAGCACGAGGACAGATGCAGAGCCTCGGTCCGATGCCATTAAAATGTCATTTACCACCTTCACAAGTGCCGTCTCAGTGCTATGATGGGGTCTAAAACCAGACTGAAGCATTTCGTATACATTGTTTGTCTTCAGGAAGGCAGTGAGTTGTTGCGCAACAGCCTTTTCTAAATTTTTTGAGAGGAATGTAAGATTCGATATAGGCCGATAGTTTTTTTATATTTTCTGGGTCAAGGTTTGGCTTTTTCAAGAGAGGCTTTATTACTGCCACTTTTAGTGAGTTTGGTACACATCCGGTGGATAGAGAGCCGTTTATTATGTTCAACATAGGAGGGCCAAGCACAGGAAGCAGCTCTTTCAGTAGTTTAGTTGGAATAGGTTCTAGTATGCAGCTTGAAGGTTTAGAGGCCATGATAATTTTCATCATTGTGTCAAGAGATATAGTACTAAAACACTTGAGCGTCTCTCTTGATCCTAGGTCCTGGCAGAGTTGTGCAGACTCAGGACAACTGAGCTTTGAAGGAATACGCAGATTTAAGGAGGAGTCCGTAATTTGCTTTCTAATAATCATAATCTTTTCCTCAAAGAAGTTCATGAATTTATCACTGCTAAAGTGAAAGTCATCCTCTCTTGGGGAATGCTGCTTTTTAGTTAGCTTTGCGACAGTATCAAAAAGGAATTTCGGATTGTTCTTATTTTCCTCAATTAAGTTAGAAAAATAGGATGATCGAGCAGCAGTAAGGGCTCTTCGGTACTGCACAGTACTGTCTTTCCAAGCTAGTCGGAAGACTTCCAGTTTGGTGTGGCGCCATTTCCGTTCCAATTTTCTGGAAGCTTGCTTCAGAGCTCGGGTATTTTCTGTGTACCAGGGAGCTAGTTTCTTATGAGAAATGTTTTTAGTTTTTAGGGGTGCAACTGCATCTAGGGTATTGCGCAAGGTTAAGTTGAGTTCCTCAGTTAGGTGGTTAACTGATTTTTGTCCTCTGGCGTCCTTGGGTAGACAGAGGGAATCTGGAAGGACATCAAGGAATCTTTGTGTTGTCTGTGAATTTATAGCACGACTTTTGATGATCCTTGGTTGGGGTCTGAGCAGATTATTTGTTGCAATTGCAAACGTAATAAAATGGTGGTCCGATAGTCCAGGATTATGAGGAAAAACATTAAGATCCACAACATTTATTCCATGGGACAAAACTAGGTCCAGCGTATGACTGTGACAGTGAGTGGGTCCAGAGACATGTTGGACAAAACCCACTGAGTCGATGATGGCTCCGAAAGCCTTTTGGAGTGGGTCTGTGGACTTTTCCATGTGAATATTAAAGTCACCAAAGATTAGAATATTATCCGCTATGACTACAAGGTCCGATAGGAATTCAGGGAACTCAGTGAGGAACGCTGTATATGGCCCAGGAGGCCTGTAAACAGTAGCTATAAAAAGTGATTGAGTAGGCTGCATAGATTTCATGACTAGAAGCTCAAAAGACGAAAACGTCATTTTTTTTTTGTAAATTGAAATTTGCTATCGTAAATGTTAGCAACACCTCCGCCTTTGCGGGATGCACGGGGGATATGGTCACTAGTGTAGCCAGGAGGTGAGGCCTCATTTAACACAGTAAATTCATCAGGCTTAAGCCATGTTTCAGTCAGGCCAATCACATCAAGATTATGATCAGTGATTAGTTCATTGACTATAATTGCCTTTGAAGTAAGGGATCTAACATTAAGTAGCCCTATTTTGAGATGTGAGGTATCATGATCTCTTTCAATAATGACAGGAATGGAAGTGGTCTTTATCCTAGTAAGATTGCTAAGGCGAACACCGCCATGTTTAGTTTTGCCCAACCCAGGTCGAGGCACAGACACGGTCTCAATGGTGATAGCTGAGCTGACTACACTGACTGTGCTAGTGGCAGACTCCACTATGCTGGCAGGCTGGCTAACAGCCTGCTGCCTGGCCTGCACCCTATTTCATTGTGGAGCTAGAGGAGTTAGAGCCCTGTCTATGTTGGTAGATAAAATGAGAGCACCCCTCCAGCTAGGATGGAGTCCGTCACTCCTCAGCAGGTCAGGCTTGGTCCTGTTTGTGGGTGAGTCCCAGAAAGAGGGCCAATTATCTACAAATTCTATCTTTTGGGAGGGGCAGAAAACAGTTTTCAACCAGCGATTGAGTTGTGAGACTCTGCTGTAGAGCTCATCACTCCCCCTAACTGGGAGGGGGCCAGAGACAATTACTCGATGCCGACACATCTTTCTAGCTGATTTACACACAGAAGCTATGTTGCGCTTGGTGATCTCTGACTGTTTCATCCTAACATCGTTGGTGCCGACGTGGATAACAATATCTCTATACTCTCTACACTCGCCAGTTTTAGCTTTAGCCAGCACCATCTTCAGATTAGCCTTAACGTCGGTAGCCCTGCCCCCCGGTAAACAGTGTATGATCGCTGGATGATTCGTTTTAAGTCTAATACTGCGGGTAATGGAGTCGCCAATGACTAGAGTTTTCAATTTGTCAGAGCTAATGGTGGGAAGCTTCGGCGTCTCAGACCCCGTAACGGGAGGAGTAGAGACCAGAGAAGACTCGGCCTCTGACTCCGACCCGCTGCTTAATGGGGAAAACCGGTTGAAAGTTTCTGTCGGCTGAATGAGCGACACCGGTTGAGCGTTCCTACAGCATTTCCTTCCAGAAACCGTGAGAAAGTTGTCCGGCTGCGGGGACTGTGCCAGGGGATTTATACTACTATCTGTACTTACTGGTGGCACAGACGCGGTTTCATCCTTTCCTACACTGAAATTACCCTTGCCTAGCGATTGCGTCTGAAGCTGGGCTTGTAGCACAGCTATCCTCGCCGTAAGGCGAGTACAGAGACTGCAATTAGAAGGCATCATGTTAATGTTACTACTTAGCTTCGGCTGTTGGAGGTCCTGACGAACCGTGTCCAGATAAAGCGTCCGGAGTGAAAAAGTTGAGTAGGAAAAAACTAAAATATAAACGGTAATTAAAAAGTAAAAACCGTAAATTTGTTAGGTAGCAAAACAGGTTGGCAACAAAACGCACAGCAACTCAAAAACAAGTCTGCAAGTCGTCTTGGGTATGACGCTACAAGCTTGGCACACCTGTATTTGGGGAGTTTCTCCCATTCTTCTCTGTAGATCCTCTCAAGCTCTGTCAGGTTGGATGGGGAGCGTCGCGGAACAGCTATTTTCAGGTCTCTCCAGAGATGTTAGATCGGGTTCTAGTCCGGGCTCTGGCTGGGCCACTCAAAGACATTCCGAGACTTGTCCCGAAGCCACTCCTGCATTGTTTTGGCTATGTGCCACTCCTGTGTACTTTGCTCCGTTCATCTTTCCCTCGATCCTGACTAGTCTCCCAGTCTCTGCCGATGAAAAACATCCCCACAGCATGATGCTGCCACCACAATGCTTCACTGTAGGGATGGTGCCAGGTTTCCTCCAGGAATTTCAACCTTGGTTTCATCAGACCATAGATTCTTGTTTCTTATGGTCTGAGGGTCTTTAGGTGCCTTTTGGCAAACTCCAAGTGGGCAGTCATGTGCCTTTTACTGAGTAGTAGCTTCTGTCTTGCCACTCTACCATAAAGGCCTGATTGGTGGAGCGCTATAGAGATGGTTGTTCTGGAAGGTTCTCCCATCTCCACAGAGGAACTGTAGAGCTCTGTCAAACTGACCATCAGGTTCTTGGTCACCTCCCTGACCAAGACCCTTCTCCCCCAATTGCTCAGTTTGGCCGGGTGGCCAGCTCTAGGAAGAGTCTTGGTGGTTCCAAACTTCTTCCATTTAAGAATGATGGAGGCCACTGTGTTCTTGAGGACCTTCAATGCTGCAGAAATGTTTTGGTACCCTTCCCCAGATTCGTGCCTCGACACAATCCAGTCTCATAGCAAAGGGTCTGAATACTTATGGAAGTAAGGTATTTCTGTTTTTTTTTTTTTAATACATTTGCAAACATTTCTAAAAACCTGTTTTAGATTAAGGCTGTAACGTAACAAAATGTGGAAAAAGTCAAGGGATCTGAATACATTCCGAAGGCACTGTATAGTTCCCCCAAAAATGTCATTTGATAATGATAATGATAAATTCATAATACGTTGGAAATATTTATTTTTATGTGAACATAATCAATGCCCAAACTTCAGTGCATAACTCCAGTTAGCATTTTCAAGTTGACACTTCTTGAGTTCAATTCCCCACCAGATAACACCACCATATTGAGAAAGTTAACCGTTCTTGTTCAATGCCCTAACATATTACACTGCCTCTGCTTTATTGAGAAAGATAAATCAAAGTTCACAATTGTAACACATTGTTGTGATCACTTTATTTGTGACAAAAAGACAATACAAATGTAATGCTTTTTCTTAATCTACCAAGTACAACATTCAAATCCTTATTGTGTAAAACCATATTATTCCTCTCATTTTTATGCGTTATCCTGCACACATTCCTAACAATTTGTCCTATCAATCTATAGCTGTGAGTGGAGGAGGAGCAAGCAATATATTTACGAGAGTCACAGAGTTGATAGGGTTTCAGACCTGTCAATAAATTATTTGGGGTTGTATTTTCAGGGAAGGAAGTAGATTAGTAATCTAGTCATTAAAACACTTTTCAATATCATTTGTTGTGGCAAAGCCCCCCCAAAATAGATATGGATTCCCCCTTGTTAAGAAACAATGTAGAATTGCATGAAAATTGTTAAAAATATCCAAAACATTTTCTGGGGGAGCTCACCCAGAACCCCCACACTCCCAAAGATTTTGCACCCCCCAAAGTCAAGGACCCATACCGATACCTTAAAGAGGCTATACATAAATGTGCCTTTGGTAACCAAGACTTTGCAGGGTCAAAGAAGCAAGCAAGTGTTCTGCAATTGTCCTTATACAATTAATCCGAGGTGACATCCAGAACAATATCAAACAAACATGATGAACTGATGAGAAGTGAAAAATTGTTGTAGCGTGTGGACTTAGTGGGCGCAACATAAGTGCAATAGAAACCAGGCGTCCAGCCAGTACTGCTGCAGGGTTACGATTCACAGCCATGATCTTAACAAGCTCAAGAGTTCAAATGTGTTTAAATGTGAAGATAACTACAATTAACATACATCAAGTTACCAAACATGCAGATAGAAATGTATTTAAAAATCTGTTTCAATTTTTCATTACAGCGTTAAAATAATAGTGTTAATACAAGCCATTTTGCCAGAGAAAACGAAATACTGTTGGCCAACAGAAAATACCTCGCTGTAAATATTGTACAGTTAAAATAAATAAAAAAAAACAGACATTTTGGCTCCTGGAGTGCCTTTGGCAGTTTGTATTTCTGTAAATCACATGCCATACTAATATAGAGCTATAAAACATTTGTATTTCTCCAGTGGTAGTTTAATTGTTTGTGCTATAGGTAAAACCATCAGATGCATGCAATACTAAACTGCTGATCATTCTGAGCTTGTGAACACTAGCAGCATCAATATATGAAAACCAGGCAGGGGAACACAATTTGTACCTCTTTTAAAGTGCTTGCCACATTTTATCAAAGAACCAGACCCCTGGACTTGAAAACTATTCAAGACTGTAAATCCTACACACTGCCACATGTATAGCACTGTCATGATGTGGTTCGTTGCACCAATTAGGTGCCTTTTGAGTAGTGTAACTTGGTGAAATAACATTTTATTTAACCTAATTTTAACATTCTTCCATAAAGAGGACATGAATTCCCATCTCAAGAGGTTAAATAAAAAAAAATGGCCATAGTAAGTGCCAAATAAAGTAACAGGGTTGACCATAACAGGGTTACCCCTACCAGGGTTGACAACTTAATCTTAAATCAAACATAAATCCTCTTGTGGCAGGATTGTGTGCTACGAGGGGCAATTGAATGCAAGCTTCACAAAATATTGAAATAGTTCAAACATTTCTAGCCTGTCTATTTTTACCCCTACCTACATGTATAAATTACCTCGACTAAGCTGTACCCCGGCACATTGACTCGGTACCGGTACCCCCTGCATATAGCCTCATTATTGTTATTTTATTGTGTTATTTTTTACTCTAGTTTATTTAGTAACTATTTTCTTAACACTATTTTCTTAACTGCATTGTTGGTTAAGGGGTTGTAAGTAAGCATTTCACGGTAAGGTCTACCTGTTGTATTCGGCGCAAAATCTGATTTGATCTATGGGTGACAGGGTTGACGTGTTATGCTCAACCTGCTCGGTTTTCCACCACAAAACACCAGATAATGGCCAAAAAGAGTCGAACCAGCTCCTTTGCCTTTACACTTTACACTTTGATTTGAATATTAGATGGTTAATGTCTCTTTAGATAAAAACATTTTTCAATAGGAATAGTTTCACCATATTAAAACAAGAGTTCAGTTCACCTAACTGGGTTGACCTTAAAATGAGGGACAGGTTTTTTTTTTCTCCTTAAAATTAATAATTAATAACATGAAATGAATAATAATCTTCAGAAATGACTTTGTAATTGTAAAGCCTTTGCTGCTTTGACAAAGGCTTTACCATGATGGTGAACACTTGGAGAAAATGGCGTTGAGTGGGTTAAAATCTTCCTAGAATTCACAGAGGATGCACAGAGGGACATATCAAAATGCTGAAGTTTGGCACTTTAGCAAGTCTTTATTTATATAAAAAAAGTTGATTCATTAAATGTTCCATGTTCTCTATGAAATGGCACATCATTTAATATAACAGGCTTTTAAAATGCAATATTTTTGCACAATTCCTACTTAAAATAGGCAAAAAGCACTCATTTCATGAAAAGACTTGCGTGCTGCTTCATGTACACACACTCCCTTATGTATTTATTTGGACAGTGAAGCGAAATCTTTTAACTTGGGTCTATACTCCAGCATTTTGGATTTGAGTTCAAATGTTTCATTTGAGGCGACAGTACACAATATTACCTTTTTTTATGGTTATTTTCATAGATATCTGTTTTACCATTTAGAAATGAAAGCACTTTATGCATCTAGTCCCCCCATTTGAAGGTGTCATTGTGTAAGTATTTGGACAAATTCACTTATAGTGTATTAAAGTAGTCAAAAGTTTAGTATTTAGTCCCAAATTCCAACACACAATGACTACATCATGCTTGTGACCCTAGAAACTAGTTTTGGATTATGTTGTGCCCAATAAAAATTAATGGTAAATAATGTAATGTGCCATTTTGGAGTCACTTTTATTGTAAATAAGAATATAATATTTTTCTCATTGCTTCAACATTATTGTGAATCCTACCATGATCACGGATAATCATGAATGAATCGTGATCAATGATGAGTGAGAAAGTAACAGAGGCAGAAAGATCATATCCCCAAAACATGCTAACCTCTCACTATTACCAATAACAGAGGTTAGCATTTTTTTGGCGTGTATGATACTTATGCCTCTGAAACTTTCACACACCCCATTATTCATGATTCATTCACGATTATCCATAATCATAATTATCCATAATCATGGTAGCATCCACATGAATATAGAAGTGTTCAGAAACATAAGTGTTCAGAAACATATTATATTCTTATTTATAACAAAAGTGACATTTACTCTCCTTGTGAATATGCCAATATCCTCTGTTATGTCTTCAACACTGCGGGTTACCCATTCGACAATAGCACACAGTCTTGAAGAGGCGGCAGTGGCAGAAAGCGCAGTGCTCACAACACACATTATCGGGTGTTTTGCAGCTTCCCCACAATGGCACGCAGTTGGGGGGAGGAGGTGGACGCTTGTTTTTGACGTTGAATTTGTTCTGCGGAAGAAGGTTGACGATTTAGCCTCGGCCTGCACACTATGGGTACACCAATTAACATTAATAAATGCTATAGTTAACTAATTATGAATGACATACAGCACTTTATAAAGCCTTACTAAGGGTACTCCTTAGCAAAGGGAGAAAAGTTGCCAACAAAACAAGCCACTTGAAGCCATTTTCACCTCTTTATATGTGTCATCATGTGTCATCATGTCTTTAGTAATAGTCTTGTCAATATAAGAATATAAATTGCTTTGTAAATGCATTAATTAATGATGTATGAATTCATGTTAACTCCTGCATTTACTCATGTTAATTAATGTACCCTAGTACCCACATGTTAATAAAAGTGTTACCACTTCACTCTCATACTTATCATCATGGTGCCTGCATATGCGCTGAAATGTTTTTTCATTCAATATGTCTCAATAAACCTTTTTACACTATTGGCTATGTGTATTTTAGACTTTAAATATGTCCACTAACTTAACAATATGATACAAACATGAATAATGTAGGCTAGACACTTATTTTCACAGCATAGTTTACCTTTCTTGGTTTCTTGTTTTTTTTCTTCTTTGCGGTTTTGGGTAACTCTGAAAAATAAATAGATTTGACATGTGTTTAAGGTATATAAATATGTCTATTACATATATTTTTATTTGGTATATAATGTAGCAGTTTATCAAGATTGGTGTTACAGTCATATTGTCGGTTTGGGTTTTGAAGTCAACCTTGGAATACTTAAATATACCTGAGCAAAATGTATCCTGTAATAACAACAACAAAATGACACAATATAGCAGCGCATATCAAGGAATGCAGTGATAGTTTTTCTAGAAAACATCTAGCAACCCTTTTTTTTATTCCAAATACTGATTATATGCCAAACCTAAGGATTAACTGACCTACAATGACGATGGGTGGTGCATCTGACAGGCTCCCATGCTGTAGAACCGAGGAAGAAGACTTATTGGTGTAGAGCTTTTCCTCCAGTATCATGTGTGAGTACACTATAAGAAACCAGGTGGAGCTTAGACAGCTCAGGAGAAACAGGGAATTCATCACAGTGCTTTTCTGTCAGCAAGGTGGGCCTGAGGACTGTAGTGAGGACAGTGTTAGAAGACTATAAGAGCCCATTGTGACTGTATTGTGGTTGCATACATAGTCATAACAGATATGGAATTTGAATGTCACATAATTTACACAGCAGTTCAAGATTGTTATTGTATAGAAACTGAACTATACTTGGCATAAAACTGACTACTCTAGCACATGCACAGCAAAACCATGCAATAAGATTCACATCTAATAATATCCAGTACAAACATTTATAAAAAATAATCAAATAATTTATAAGGATATTTGATTTGATTCATTTATTTTTATTTAACCTTTATTTAACTAGGCAAGTCAGTTAAGAACAAATTATTATTTACAATGACGGCCTACCAAACGGAAAAAGGCCTGCAGGGAAGGGGGCTGGGATTAAAAATAAAATATGAATATAGGACAAAAGACAAGAGAGGCAACACAACACTACATAAAGAGAGACCTAAGACAACAACATAGCAAGGCAGCAGCACATGACAACACAGCATGGTAGCAACACAACATAACAACATGGTAGCAACACAACATGGTAGCAGCACAAAACATGGTACAAACATTATTGGGCACAGACAACAGCACAAAGGGCAAGAAGGTAGAAACAACAATACATCACACAAAGCAGCCAAAAACGGTCAATAAGTGTGAATATAGCCTACAAACAAATGTCATGGTCAAACCAACTTAGTTTTCTTGCTATTATTCCACTCAGCACATATCCACTTCTTATATAAAGCTTTACATTGATGTTTAAAGATAGATATCTAGACCTACTCTGTAATTGTATCCAACATGCAGTTGCTAAAACAGTGCAACAACGGGAACATTTTGAAAACAATCTCAGGTCTTTGATTGTTTTGACTGTACAGCATGTCCTCAGCATAACTTCACTGTACGGTTTCTTTCAGCTTGGATGAAGCTTTCTGTGGGAGCCTCTGCCTAGTCAAGCAGAGCTGCTTCTTATTTATAAAATTAGATGAAAACTGTACGCATGGAAGTCGTCTCCATAATAGTCTTCAAATAGACATCTAGGGGCTGTTTCCTGGACACAGACTAAGCCTGGACTGTAAATCCAACTCAATGAAGAATCTGTCCGGGAAACCACCACTTAAAGTGTCTCTAAAAAGGTGTAGAGCTAGAATAAATTATTTAATGATTGAAAATCTGTATGAATCTGTATGAATGTCTCTAGTTTAGTTTATATATATATATATATATATATATATATATATATATATATATATATATATATATATATATATATATATATAAATATAAATATATATATATAAATATATATATATATATATATATATATATATATATATAAATATAAATATATATATATAAATATATATATATATATATATATATATATATATATATATATAAATATATATATATAAATATAAATATATATATATATAAATGTAAATGTGAAATCGTAATACCTAGTTATAATGAAATTTACAACAAGAATGTGAGGTTAACCATTACAGGAAATGTATGGAAATACATTTAATACTGGCAGCTTGTTTGCAAATACAATAACTATAACCACATTTTTGTTAGGATGACATGGTGGATTTTCACCCTGTGTGGGTAGGATTTTCAGTCTAATATTATGGAGGGAATATTCAAAGTATATTACAAAATGTAATACTTATACATAAATCAAAACAAAGCTGACTATCTAACATAAATTAATCTAGAAGGGAGGTACTTTTTAAATACCTTCTATGAATTGTATTGCCATTAACTTTAAGAAAATATAGCATGGACAAAATATGTTAACTTACTATATGTCCAAGTGTAAGTAATGTGCTCAATTTAAGATGTTTAAGATGTTTGTTGGTTGATATTATCTTTACTCCACAAATAATTTTAATTGTTTGCCCAATTTTTTTTCTTTATTTAATTCTTAATTGAACCTTTATTTAACTAGGCATATGCTGGGTTACTGAGACAGATCTTTAAAAATATGCTAAACAAAACTATGTTAATCAGGATTTAATTGAATGTAATGTTATTGCTACTGTTATAATGCATGCATTGATTTGGGTAACTTTTAAAAGAAAGTAACACATGCAAAGCCTTTTGCTTTGTATAAGCGTAATAATCCAATGCGTAGATGGCTTCCACCCTACAATAAAAAAACGTTTAATCCATTCATAATGTGTTGAAAACTTTTGAAGAGATGTCTTTATTTCAGAGATATATTAGCATTATTTATGGAGCAGTATTAACTTGACAAAAGTGCTGAATTGGTTCGGTGTCACATGTCAATGCAACATCTACTCATTTCGCAGTCAGTATCCACTCTAGTTTTATTCGTCCCATTAAATATGAACGTTTTTGCTTTTGTATGTCCACCTAAATAAAGTCAATTCTCTTTCAGAGACTGATCTTCAGCCTCTAAAAAAAGTAGAGACACTGTGCAGTTTCAGTTTTCACCAAAATGTTTTGCTGGTTGATTTGTCTTCCACAGCCTTCAAAGATGGAAAAGCTATTAAAGCTTCCAGACTTACTTACCCTCTGTAGTTTCTGATTGTCAGGATCAACGTTTATCTCCCCCTTTTTCCTGCAAGCTTCAAAGCTGCTCCTCACTTGTTGCCTGCTAATCGACAGAGAAATATCAACCAGATCATGTGGTCGGGCAATGTTTAAGATATGGAATCAGGCAGGGGCGGATCCACATCTTTAGAAAAAAGTCTAAAAGAAGTCCACCAAGCAGGCCAGCCCTTTTGGGACGATGCATGGCTACGCGCTGAAGAGCAGTGAAAATCCATTGTCCTCATTCGAAGAAACCTTTGGGAATACTGGGCCAAGCCATGCATGATTTTACATATGTGCCGGAGGAGTTGCAGGATCTGACGTTTACAACTGCAGGTTATGACCTTATGGGGACGCCTGGGCTTCATTATGTAAAACCTTGTGAGGAGTCACATAATGAACATAATGAGTGGTCACACAAAGCTAATCCTATGTTTTCCTGTGAAATAATAATATGATCAAACTGTATTTACCCACTAAACGTACCCCCAGAGGTACAAATGGTAAAGTTGTATTTACCCACCAAATGTACCCCCAGAGGTACAAATTGTAAAGTTACTGATAGGCCTCAAAATCATGCTATTTCCATTGAACATGCATCATATTCTGCATCCTATTCTACAGTACATGGAAAAAACCTTGCATTTGGTTTTCATTTACAGACATTTGAATTGTTTTATGTTGCTTGTACCCTGCAGATGATGCAAAAAAGGTGGTGCCAAGAGCCTTTGCTAAAGAAAGACATTTGCTATACTGTACCTAAAATAATCAACATTGGCAAAAAGCACCATAGAAAACTGTTAAATGAGTTCTGGACATCCTCACAATGCTAAGCCAAGTAAAGTGTGCAACAGAGTATCACACAATCCAGTCAATTATTTGTACCAGCCTATTTAATAGGCTCTAAATCCTGGTTGAAAGAGTTACAGAGGGTATTTTGGCATCAGGAAGTCTTTAACCCAAGGGTGTCAAACATACGGCCCACAAAATCCAGCCCACGTGTGGTTTGAGTAAACCTCAATTTATTTTAAAATGACTAAAACCAAATCGAAACTGTGTAGAAATTATAATGGATCTAGTACATTTATACAGTTTAATGACTGTGTCCAACTTGCTAATGATCACCGAAATTTAAGCTAGACAGTCAGAGACAAGGCCTGCTTACCACAGGTACGGGTACGCAGGGCACAAGCCCCGAGGTCCCCGACCTCCATGAGGCCACCAAACCCCCAAAATATTATATGATAGCAATATCTGTAGAATCACAGGAAATTATACTGAACAACAATATAAACGCTACATGCAAGAATTTCAATGATTTTACTGAGTTACAGTTTATATATGGAAATCAGTCAATTTAAATAAATGAATTAGGCCCTAATCTATAGATTTCACATGACCTGGCAGTATCGCAGCATAGGCACACCCACTTGGGAGCCAGGTCCAGCCAATCAGAATGAGTTTTTCCCCACAACAGGGCTTAATTACAGAGAAATACTCCTCAGTTTCATCAGCTGTCTCGGTGGCTGGTCTCAGACGATCCTACAGGTAAAGAAGCCGAATGTAGAAGTTCTGGGCTGGTGTCGTTACACATGGTCTGAGGTTGTGAGGCGGTTGGACGTACTGCCAAATTCTCTACATTTTGGAGGCGGCTTATGGTAGAGAAATTAACATTCAAATGATCTGCACACTCCCTCAAAACCTGAGACATATGTGGCGTTGTGTTGTGTGACAAAACTGCAAATTTTAGAGTGGCTTTTTATTGTCCCCAGGACAAGGTGCAACAGTGTAATGATCATGCTGTTTAATCAGCTTTTTGATATGCCATGCCTGTAAGGTGGATGGATGATCTTGATTTAGGATAAATATTCACAACAGGGATGTAAACAAATTTGTGCAATAAAGTTGAGAGAAATATGCTTTTTGTGCGTATGGAACCTTTCTGGGATATTTTATTTCAACTCATGAAACATGGGACTAACACTTTACATGTTATTTTATATTTTTGTTCAGTACAGCTTTAAAACAGCAACATTTCCCCTCAGTCTCATGGCAAAATGTGAACAAAATCTTGAGATTAGCAAAAAAACAGCAAAGCCTCATGGCAAAAAGTGTACACTTGCAGGACATTAGCTTCAAAATTACGACATTTTATCTAAGCCTTATGACAAAGTGTAAATAGAAATATAAAACTTACTGGGCCCCAGTGGTAGTCCGGCCCCGGTCAGGGAGTAACGATGGATAGAGAAGTACTGTACATTCTGCAAATTTTGACTGCGAGGAAATATCAGTGCAGCCCTCCGGACCTCGTTGAATACCAAATGCGGCCCCCAAATACTCAATGAGGGGCAAAATGAGTTTCACCCCTGCTTTAACCTCAGAGAAACCTAATAACTTTACGGATCCAAGAACACAACTAAGCTAAGTTAGCTATAGCTTTACACAATGACAATTGAATGGCCATCCAGTGTCCTAACTAACACAGCTGAGTGGTACAGGTAAATCAATGGAGACCCCCTGCCTCTTCTCTCCACTGATGGAAAAAGGAGAGTTTCATGCTCAAACAACTGGCGTAGAGGTATCATGTTAAGTAATTGAATGATGCATCAGAAGTAGAGGTGTGACACTCTCCATTATATAAAAATATGTCAATATATAAAATAAAAAAAGCCATATAGTGATAAATGATCATGTATTGAACATTTTCCGAGAGACGATTGTAAGTAAAAATCCAATACTCTGTAAACATGCTCACTGAGGTGTAAACAACAGGATATCACTTTGAGGTTGGACCCCACACACTCCAAGGGCAGCAAGCCATGATAAATTGTTTTATGCTGATATAAAGTCATGAGCGAAAATGCCAATGAGGCATTGATTGACTCTGGTTTTCCCATCTCTTTTCCACCGGTTTAGCCTCCTCGTCAATAACAACTTATGTGAAAGTATTGAATTTAACCAAGGAAATAAGCAACACTTTTCTGTTGCAGCTGTGTCAAGGCTTGCCATGGTCGAACATGACTGACTTGAGCTGTCTCGAGCAATCAAGGAGACCCACGTGCTCTGCATCGGCATCATAGTGGACAAGAATGAATAGCAGAGTTGCCAGCAGTAGGACAATGTACAATGGCACCAAGGCTTGTTATGTAAACATACAAGTGTTCTTAAGTTTCTTTTGCACAGATGCCAAATGCTGTTCTTCACAGACCATCACAAACTCTGCTCTGAGCATCATGGCCAGCAGCTGCAATTTGGTTAATGTGAAATTGACCTAAATCCATTCCAGAACCGGCAGTAAATTTAAAAGCCCAATTAAGTTGCCTTTGAGTTTTTTTCCGAGGCTTTCAAAATCAAAATAAATCTGTGAGTGTAATCTGTGCATGCCTTTGTCCTGGCGAATGTGCGCCTGTTTCTGTGTGCTCTCGTGTGTATGTGTGTGTGTGTGTGTGTGTGTGTTTCAGGGAAATAATATATGCAGTAGTTAAAAGAAAAGACCATTTGAACATTAATAAAGACCTTACTAATAGGCTTACTCCAGGGGCATATTTTCTTAGCTCTCAAAAGTCACCCTGCACTGCCTTTTCTATTAATCTGCAATATGTAACTTTTTGTGCAACCTGACCAAATTCACAAAGAAGTGTGACTTATCAATCTTTCATTCTCATTGAACGCTATTCAAGGAGGCATTAGATATGTTCTATGTGCTTCCTGTTCTAAATTTTTTTTTGTTGCATTTTTTACTTTCAGTTTTGTACACCACCTTCAAACAGCTGAAAATACAATTTGTTTGGTTATGGAAAATATATCTCACAGAGGTTTCGATGGTACAATGATTCTCTACACTATACTTCCATTTTTTGTCACATCATCTGAATTTACGAACTATTCGAATTTTAGCAATCTGGAGCATTTTCTGCATAGAGATTTCTGCATAGTGCATCTTTAAGGATAGTTTATATGCAATTGTTTGAGCTCGAAGACCATTGCTCTCTGGGCTGGATTATTTTCTTCCACAAAAAATGTGCTTCTTGGAAAGCTAATGATCCATTTAGAAGAATGACAATTGACTCTACTATAGCCTGGAAATATAGACAATAGCAAAACATAATTCTTGATAATTGTCAGATTAATTGAGGGGCTCAAATTAAGAAATTGTTTTGAAATATTTCCATCAATTCCCTGCTGGTTTCTCTGTTTTTGAACAATCAATGTAGGATGGAGTGTTGATTTCATGTTGTTTGTTTCTTGCCGTGTTTATGTAGGCCTTGTAGGCCAAACGAACTACAAAAATCTCTGAAACTGGAAACACTTATATCCCTTACTAGCTTTAAGCACCAGCTGTCAGAGCAGTTTACAGATTACTGCACCTGTAGATAGCCAATCAATAATTTAGCCCAAACAACTACCTCTTTCCCTACTTTATTTATTTATTTTGCTCCTTTGCACCCCATTATTTATGTCTCTACTTTACACATTCTTCCACTGCAAATCTACCATTCCAGTGTTTTACTTGCTATATTGTATTTACTTCGCCACCATGGCCTTTTTTTTGCCTTTACCTCCCTTATCTCACCTCATTTGCTCACATTGTCTATAGTCTTATTTCTCTACTCTATTATTGACTGTATGTTTGTTTTACTCCATGTGTAACTCTGTGTTGTTGTATGTGTCAAACTGCTTTGCTTTATCTTGGCCAGGTCGCAATTGTAAATGAGAACTTGTTCTCAACTTGCCTACCTGGTTAAATAAATGTGAAATAAATCAAATAAAAAATAAATAACTTGTGAGCTATGGAAATAATTTACTCTTGAAGGACCAATCAACATAATCAATCAATCCCCAGGTTGTTGCTGTAAATGAGAATGTGTTCTCAGTCAACTTACCTGGTAAAATAAAGGTTAAAAGTAACAACAACAACAAACAATCAACAAATCAGTTAATAAAAACATATAATGAAAGTTAGAGCTGCATAGAACTGTCTTTATCTACCGTTAACCCAACTATTGCCCAACTCTTGCAGTATAAATTCCATAATTTATAACTTAAATATGAGATGGTTCCTTACTCTGAATGTAGTCTATTCACCAGGAGAAACTGTAAACCATGGTTTAGATTTCTTTAAACAAATACTACAAACTTCACCTAACTTTAGCTACCGTGAGCTAAAAAGCAATGGGAGTAACTGTGCAGATTTGAACATGTCACATCAACTGAAATCAACTCAACAACTGGCTTTGACATTACCTATAGGAACGTGATTTGGTCAAACAGTTTGAACATGTCAAATCAACTGAAATCAACTCAACAACTGGCTTTGACATTACCTATAGGAACGTGATTTGGTCAAACAGTTTGAACATGTCAAATCAACTGAAATCAACTCAACAACTGGCTTTGACATTACCTATAGGAACGTGATTTGGTCAAACAGTTTGAACATGTCAAGTCAACTGAAATCAACTCAACAACTGGCTTTGACATTACCTATAGGAACGTGATTTGGTCAAACAGTTTGAAAATTGCACAGTTGCACCATCAGTCCCATTGATTTGTAGTTAACATTGGCTAAAACTGAATTTTGTATCTTAGTGGCCATTTAACAAACCATGGTTTAAAGTTTATCTTGGCTCATAGATTACTTTCAGGGTAAGAAACCATCTATCTGCAAAATACCAAACTTACCCTTTAAGTCTTGCACTTACAGAATTGCATTGAAACGGAGACACATATTGCATAAAGTGTGTATTATTTCAGTGAGCCTTTTCTTAATTGATCAAATATAAGCTCCATATTTTATTCAGTTGTCTAATGGTACTGCTAACATCTTAACATTGTTGGTGTCATTAATGACATGGTGGTGTTGACACACTATAATTCACTATATGGCAGTCCGCAGTGACAATCAGTCGTCTAGCAAACTAAAGGTCGTCTCACAGTCAAATTATTTCCTCATGACACTTCCACCTCTGTTCTTTGATGATGATCCTCAGATAAGATAGAAATATTGCCCTGTGACAGCAAAGCTGGTTCCAGTTTTCTTTATAATGATCCACAGCTTAAAGAAATTCTATAAAGCACATGGAACTTTATATATGTGTTTTTGAAAGACACCACCACATTTTGCCAGATAGTTTACTTGTCCGAACGCATACTAGCAGTTGAGGTTGAAATATACATGTGTTCTCTCAAGGGATTGCAAATATCTGCTGCCTTAAATTAACTGACAAAAAACTTTCATACATGTTGCATATGTTTCCATTTTAAGGTAATAGGTGATGGCCATTATGTAGTTTTGTAGATAAAGGGAGGAAAAATGTAGTCCAAAGTTTTGGAAATATTGATTTCAAACCTACTTTAGAGATACTGTAAGCAAGAAAGATTATATTCATCGCAATGGATCGTTCCTTTCAATGTTACGCCTATGTGCTTCTATTACTTATTTGTTGCTTTTGCGTATTTGTCCTTGACAAATAGAACACAGTACACAAAATAATAAAGCTTGTTTTCTGGTTTGCATGCATCAATCATTGGAGCAAATCAGAGTTGGTTATCTTGGTTCAAGGACATTCCCACAGACATCCATGTCCTACTTTGAGACAAGGCACAAACAATTCAAAGTCTGTATGCCGATGCATGTTTGTGTACCGTAAGTAGAAACAGATGAGCAGCTTGACAGCTCACTGTGGTCTACAGATAAATTGACGGAAGTATTGTCACTTGAAGCACCACATAGTAGGAACGGTAGATATGGCTACATTTGGCTGTGTCTACACAGGCAGCCCAATTGTGATCTGTTTTTATGATAGAGCGCTTTTATGGATGCATCTAGATGAAGGTCAATGTAGCAGAATCCCGAGTGGCACAGCAGTCTAAGACACTACATCTCAGTGCTAGAGGCGTCACTACAGACACCCTGGTTTGAATCCAGGCTGAATCACAACTGGCCGTGATTGTGCGCCGCCCTATGGGACTCCCAATCGGCCCAGCGTCGTCAGGGTTTGGCTGGTGTAGGCCTTCGTTGTAAATAAGAATTTGTTTTTAACTGACTTGCCTAGTTAAATAAAGGTTAAATAAATAAGAAAAATATCAAACTATGTTTCTACGATGTGCAAGCCAATTTTATAGCATAGAGAACATGTCTGATACTGTCATGTTCTGACCTTAGTTCCTTTATTATGTCTTTGTGTTAGTTTGGTCAGGGCGTGAGTTGGGGTGGGTAGTCTATGTTCTTTTTTCTATGTTGTGTTTATGTGTTTGGCCTGGTATGGTTCTCAATCAGAGGCAGGTGTCGTTCGTTGTCTCTGATTGAGAACCATACTAAGGCAGCCTGTTTTTCCCACTTGAGTTGTGGGTGATTGTTTTCTGTTTTCTGTGTCTTCACCATACAGAACTGTTTCGTTTTCGTTTCGTTATTTCACATTGTTATTTTCGTGTTCTTTTCATAAAAAATGACGGACACTTACCACGCTGCACATTGGTCTGATCTGTCATACTCCTCGTCAGAGCAAGACAAATTTCGTTACAGAATCACCCACCACCAAAGGACCAAGCAGCGTGGTGAGGAGCAGCAGAGCTATCTGGAGAAATGGACATGGGAGGAGATACTGGAAGGCAAGGGACCCTGGGCACAGGCTGGAGAGTATCTCAGTCCACAGGAGGAACTGGAGGCAGCTAAGGCTGAGCGGAAACACTACGAGGAGTTGGCACGGCTGGCAAGGAAGCCCGAGAGGCAGCCCCCAAAATTTCTTGGGGGGAGGCACACCCCCGTCTTATCTCCTGGCAGAGTCAGGAGTCAGACCTGAGCCAACTCCCCGTGCTTATCGTAAGGAGCCAAGGATGGAACCAGAGCCGGTCAGGGCGAAATTGGAGGTGAGCGACGGAAGCAGAGACAGTGAAGGAGTTAATGGGGAGATTGGAGGAGAGAGTAATGAGGGAGTTTCTGTGTTGGTGCATGAGGCACGCTCCGTCGGGCGGATGTCATGTCTGGGATTTGATGTCACCTGAGTCAGCTCTCCATACTCGTCCTGAGGTTCGTGCTAACCGTCTGCCAGCCCCATTCACCAGGCCTCCTGTGCGCCTCCCTAGCCCTGCACGTCCTGTGCCAGCTCGACGCTACAGTTCTCCAAGACGTGCTTACCATGGCGGGAATCGTACTGGTCAGGCACCGTGTTATGCGGTGGAGCGCACGGTGTCTCCAGTACGTGTTCTTAGCCCGGTGCCCTACATCCCAGCAACTGCCGGGCTAGGGTGAGGATCCAGCCAGGAAGGATGGTGCCAGCCCTGCTCTCCAGACCTCCAGTGCGTCTCCTCGGGCCAGGATATCCTGCGTCAGCGCTGCACACTGTGTCTCCCATGTGTCTGCACAGCCCAGTGCGTCCTGTACCTGCGCCCCGCACGTGCCGGGTGAAAATCGCCATCCAGCCAGGACGGGTTGTGCAGGCCCTTAGTTCGAGACCTCCAGTGCACCTCCACGGCCCGGTCTATCCTGTGCCTCCTCCAAGGACCAGGCTGTCTCTCCGTCTCCTTCCTCCAGACTCTCCATCCAGCCCGGAGCTGCCAGAGTCTCCCTCCAGCCCGGAGCTGCCAGAGTCTCCCTCCAGCCCGGAGCTGCCAGAGTTCTATGTACTTTTTCTATGTTTTTGTATTTCTTTGTTTTTGGCCGGGTATGGTTCTCAATCAGGGACAGCTAGCTGTCTGTCGTTGTCTCTGATTGAGAACCATACTTAGGTAGCTCTTGCCCACATGGGTTTTGTTGGTAGTAATTTTCTGTTTAGTGTGTTTTGCACCTGACGGAGCTGTTTCGGTTGTTTCTTTTGTTCCTTGTTGTATTTAGTGTTCAGTTTATTAAAATAATGATGAGCACTTACCACGCTGCATCTTGGTTCTCACCTTTTTCCACCAACGGTCGTTACAGATACCATGGAAGTTATTACATTTCCTTTTAGTACTTATTCACTATATACTAATAGTATCTCTGGGAAGCTTTAACTTTTTACTGCAGTGGGCTAAATCACGGTCAGTGATTCTTGGTAGTCTTAAACAAATCTACTTTGAAACAAAAGGATACATCTCACACATGTGGTTATGGGCTTTTAAAAAAGAAGACAACTGTACCATATCAGATATAGAGTTGAAATGTATTCAATTTTGAGTTTGCATCCCAATATCGCACTTTATATACAGTACCAGTCAAAAGTTGACATACCTACTCATTTAAGGTTTTTCTTTATTTTTACTATTTTCTACATTGTATAATAGCGACGACATCAAAACTTTGATATAACACATATGGAGTCATGTCGTAACCAGAAAAAGTCTAATCAAAATGTATTTTAGATGTTCGATTCTTCAAAGTAGCCGCCCTTTGCCTTGAAGACAGTTTTGCACAAATCTTGGCATTATCTCAACAAGTTTCATGAGGAATGCTTTTCCAACAGTCTTGAAGGAGTTCCCATATATGCTGAGCAGTTGTTGGCTGCTTTTCCTACACTCTGCGGTCCAACTCATCCCAATTGGGTTGAGGACGGGTGATTGTGCCCAGGTTATCTGAAGCAGCACGCCATCTCTCTCCTTATCACTCAAGATATGACCAAGATGCAGACACAGGAGGTGGATAGTAAGCAGAATATTCATTATACAAGAGGGGCAAGCAAAGGTTTGTAATCCTAGGCAGGGTCAAACATGGGCAGAACGGCAGGCAGGCTCAGGGTCAGGACAGGCAGAATGGTCAAATCCGGGAGAGTAGAAAAACAAACTCGAGAGCAGGAGAAACACGCTGGTAAAACAAGACGAACTGGCAAAAAACAAACAAAACGCAGGTATAAATATACAATGGATAATGGGGTAAAATAGGAGACACCTGGTGGGGGGGGGGGGGGGTGGAGACAAGCACAAGACAGGTGAAACAGATCAGGGTGTGACAGTACCCCCCCCCCTCTAGGAGCGCCGCCTGGTGTCCTACCCAGGCACATACCTGGTTGACTGGGGTGTCTGCGCCGGAACTCAGCGATGAGGGCTGGGTCCAGGATGTTCCTAGCGGGGACTCAGCACCTCTCCTCCGGGCCATAACCCTCCCAGTCAACCAGGTACTGGAATCCCCAAACACTCAGGAGGCGCTTCACCGTGTACCCCGGATGGCTGTCGATAAGACGGGGGAGAGGTGTGGGCCTGGAAACAGGAAACAAAGGGCTGTGAGACAGAGGTTTAATCCTAGACACATGGAAAGTGGGATGTATACAGAGGGTGTGGGGCAACAGAAGACGAACAGCAGTGGGGCTAAGGACTTTAGCGATAGGGAAAGGGCTGATAAAGTGGGGGGAAACTTTATGGAACTCCACCCGGAGGGGCAGATCCCGAGTGGAGAGCAAGACCCTCTGCCCAAATGATAGCGGGGAGTCAGGTTCGGTGGCAGTCCGCTTGTCGACGATACCTGGAGGTGGTCTTAAGAAGAGCGGACTGGGCTCTCTTCCAGATACACGGATTATCATCTGGGCCGAGGGTAGGTTGGCCACTTCCTCTTGCTCAGGGAAGAGCGGGGGATGATAAACCACAGAGCACTCGAAGGGCGAGAGACCAGTGGCCGAGCAGGGGAGGGTGTTCTGGGCAAATACACCTACAAGAGTTGCTGGCTCCCGATGGGGGGTTGGCTGAGACGAGGCAATGAAGAGTCGTCTCCAGGTCCTGATTGGAATGCTCCGACTGGCCATTAGATTGTGGATGAAACCCGAAGGACAGGCTGGCCGACGACCCAATGACGGTGCAGAACACCTTCCAGAATCGAGATGAGAACTGAGGACCACGATCAAAGACCGTGGCGACCGGAAGTCCATGCATTCAGAAGATGTTCTGTACCATGAGTTGGGCTGTATCCTTGGCTTAGGATAACGTGGGAAGGCGGGTAAAATGGGTGGCTTTGGAAAACAGATCCACCACCGTAAGGATGGTGGTGTTGCCATCAGACGGAGGGAGACCAGTGACAAAGTCCAGGGATATATGGGACCAGGGGTGATGAGGAACAGGGAGTGGTTGTAAGAGGCCGGCCGGAGCTTGCATCGGAGTCTTTTTCTGAGCACACTGCGTGCATGCGGCTGCGAATGTGGAGACATCAGAAACCATAGTGGACTACCAAAACATTGTCGGAGGAAGGCCTGGCCTTTGTCGGGAGGGCAGGTTAGATTAGAGGAATGAGCTCATTCCAGGACCGTGGACCATGGACAAACAACCCCCCCTGCGCCTTGTGGACCAGGCTCTCGATACCCCACATGAGTGTCTCTGCAAGACAGGAGTTAGGGAAGCAACAGAGCTAGGCAAGCGAGAGAGGGCGTCAGGCGTCACATTCTAAGACCCAGAGCGGTAGGAGATGGTGAAATTGAAACGAGTGAACAACAGAGCCCAACGAGCTTGCCTTGAGTTGAGGCGCTTGGCGATGCAGAGATATTCCAGAATGTTATGGTTGGTCCACTCTAGGAATGGATGTTCTGCCCCTTATAGCCAGTGTCTCCATTCCTCCAGCTCCATCTTGACCGCAAGACGTTCCCGGTTACCAACGCAATAGTTCTTCTCCATGGGACTAAGATGATGGGATAGGAAAGTGCAGGGATGAAGCTTTTGGTCCTGGGCAGAACGCTGGGACAGGACGGCCCCCACTCCAATGTCCGAGGCATCGACCTCCACCACGAACTGACGGGACGGGTCCGGATGGATTAAGATGGGCGCTGTAGTGAACCGATGCTTGAGATCCGAAAACGCCTGGTCAGTAGCTGGGACCACATGAACGAAGGGGAGTGCAGAGAGGGGGGAAGCCAGCGTGCTGTAGCCACGAATTAAGTGGCGGTAGAAATGAGCAAATCCCAGGAAACGTTGCAGCTGCAGTCTGGTTGTGGGTTGGGGCCACTCAACCTTCGCTCTTTCCTTCTCCGGATCCATCTGAATGTTCCTGGCAGTGATGATATATCCCAGAAAAGACATAGTGGAGCGATGCAATTCACACTTCTCCGCCTTGACAAACAGCCACCTGATGCAATGCGCGTGACAGAATGGGCTCTAACCCAGGATGGAACTCGCAGTCCAGTCGATCAGGGGGTTGTGCCTCCGGAGCCATGAAAATCCCAAAATCACAGGTGCATAAGGAGATTCAATGAGCAGGTTAAGGTTAATATGAAGGTTAATATGAAGCATGGTTAATATGAAGCATACTATGAGTGACCCTACAAAGAGAGTGTCCATCCAATGCTCTGGCGTCCATGGGAGAGGAGTTGTGTGGAGATACCCAGCTCCGACACTAGGGTAGTGTCCATAAAGCTGTTGTCAGTCCCAGAGTCCACAAGCACCTAGAGAGATTTAGACCGGTCACCCCACAACAGGATAGCATGGAGAGAAGCACGAGTAATGGGAACTGGGAGACTCCCTGTATGACCCACCAGCGTACTCATACCTACTGATGAGCCTGGGCTTTTTATTGGGCAGGGGATATTAATAAGTAATGTCCTGAAGTTCCACAATACAGACAGCTTTTAGAGCTCAGTCTGCGTAAACAGTCCTCAGGGGATAATCTAGCCCTGCCCAGATGCATGAGTGCCGGAGGAGGCGAGTTGACAGTCCTCTATGATTTCTGAGAGAACTTGGGTGACATTGGATTCTCTCGGGAATGCAGGCGTCGCAGATTTCTGGGGTTCTTCGGAGGCAAGAGGAAAACCGTGGATGGGCGTGTGTGCCCGGGATCAGACTTCCTCTCCCTACTGCGTTCCCGTAGTCGCCCATCAATCCTTATGGTCAAGGCTACGAGAGAGTCGAGGTCCAAGGGAAACACCCGTCTCAATGTCAACAGTAGAGAGTTGACTCAAGGATGCTGGCCTTCGAGGCAGAGTTTCTCTGTCCAGTGTCTGTGTTCTTTTGACCATCTTAATCTTTTCTTTTTATTGGCCAGTCTGAGATGTATTTTTCTTTGTAACTCTGCCTAGAAGGCCAGTATCCCGGAGTCGCCTCTTCGCTGTTGATGTTGAGACTAGTGTTTTGCGGGTGCTATTTAATGAAGCTGCCAATTGAGGACTTGTGAGGTGTCTGTTTCTCAAACTACACTCTGATGTACTTGTCCTCCTGCTCAGTTGTGCACCGGCACCCCACTCCACTTCTATTCTGGTTAAAGCCAGTTTGCGCTCTTCTGTGAAGGGAGTAGTACACAGCATTATACGAGATCTTCAGTTTCTTGGCAATTTCTCGCATGCAATAGCCTTATTTTTTTAGAACAAGAATAGACCGACGAGTTTCAGAAGAAAGTGCTTTGTTTGTGGCCATTTTGAGCCTGTAATCAAACCCACAAATGCTGATCCTCCAGATACTCAACTAGTCTAAAGAAGGCCAGTTTTATTGCTTCTTTAATCAGGACAACAGTTTTCATCTGTGCTAACATAATTGAAAATGGTTTTCTAATGATCAATTAGCCTTTTAAAATTATAAACTTGGATTAGCTAACACAACCTGCCATTGGAACACGGAGTAATGGTTGCTGATAATGGGCCTCTGTACGCCTATGTAGATATTCCATAAAAAAGCTGCAGTTTCCAGCTACAATAGTCATTTATAACATGAACAATGTCGTCACTGTATTTCTGATCAATTTTACGTTATTTTAATGGACAAAAAAATGTGCTTTTCTTTCAAAAACAAGGACATTTCTAAGTGACCTAACTTTTGAACGGTAGTGTATATACACAAACAAATCTCAAAATCTCACTCAGTTTTGTTTTGAATACATTCATATTCACATGTATTCATATACATACAGTATATATACACTATGCAGATTGTTATCTGAAACATTTTGACAATGACTTCATACATGTTCTGTAAGAATGTTGAAAGATTCATCAAACATTTTTAACTCAATTCAATAAAGATAGTGGCTTACCAAAAAGAGGCTTACCAAATGAAATGGAGATACGTAAGAATTGCGACACTGCTTTTGTGAAAGATGTTGAGGAAACTGCAATGACTACTGCAAAGTCTATAAACAACTGAGGACGGGTGGAAAATGAAGTTTCACAGACTTACTTTAGAACTACAGTATGTGTCTGAGAATGTGTAGTCCCCCAGCTATTTTGAGTAGATTAATGACTGAACAGGGCCCTTGAGCAGCGCAATGATAAACACAGACATCTTCTTGATGAGCATGCATATATTACATATATTACAACTGTTTTCTTTTAGATTCAGCCTTACACTTGATAATTTGACAAAAGGATTATAGATATTCTATAACGACTTCATTTGATGTTAAAAATGGGCATGAAAGACAATATGTGCCATTCCTACAGGAATGTAATTTTTTAAAATTATAATCCCCTTAGTCTCGGATTTGCACATTTTGTTTCCAGATATAATTATTGCTTTCAGACTCCTGATGCCCAAAATCAAGCAAGTGCACAAAGTCCCATGATGATATGCTTTGATGCTCGGTCAGACTATTAAGTGAACACAGGTCCAAAATAGGGACAACAATGAGCAAAATATTGTTATTTTAAGATCTTGTATAGTCATTGTGTGGAGGTTTCAAATGAAATGTATTTGTTTTCATGGTTGACAACAGAATAAAATGGCTTTATATCATAATGGCAGATCGCTTCCAGTCTCCTGATGGCCAAAATCAAGCAAGATGATGATGTGCTTTGATCCTATGTGAGACTTTAATACATGTCCAAAATAAGGACACCAATGTTCCACCTTCCCAGATGTTGTTGACCTGAGGGTTGTGTACACTGAACTGTAGTAGGGTGCCGGAGCACAAAAAACTACATATCCCACTAGGCCTTTCCCCTACACCTGGGCATGAAATAAAAACCTTTGCGCATGCGCAAACACTACTGCTCGGTAGCTGATGCAAGAAACCCGAAACTGACCAGTGGTTTGGGTGATTAAAACATATACTGCAACGGATTTTCATCGTTATCTGACACAACATAGTCTGGAAACATGTCGGGAGACGACGAGGTAACTAATCCAATTTTACCATTGTAATTCGTGTTTATGAGAAACATAATTATGGCCTACACACGTGTGACAATGAGGCAGCTAGCTAAGGTCTAACGTTAGCCACCCCATGTTATTGCTGGTTAGATAGCTGCTTCATCTCCTTAACATTGTCATTAAAACCCTAGACATGTACTGTAGCTAACTATTTGTCATTGTGCGACCGTGTCCGATTGAATGTAGATATTTTGCTGACTGTTGGTGGATGTCAATTCAGTACCTATCTAACGGTAGTTTTTGATTGTGTGTTGTGTTAGGTTAGTGCTTCGTCCCTGCTAGCTACGTTACCCAGCTAGTTTGCTTCTTCCCGCAACGAGCCATTTTACAGATGTTTATGCGGAAGCTTCGCAGCCTGGCGTCCTTCATCGACCAAACCTAAACTAACGTTATTCGGGTTCGTCAAAATAACGTTTCCCGTCAACAGAGCCAGAGGCATACCCATTATCTCTAGGAACAATAGTTACGATTCGTTGGGTTGAATGAATGTGTCCTTTGATATCAGATAAGCGTTTGAAACACGTTTTTATCCAGGGTCTCCCATTTTTTTCCGCCTGTGGGCTGCCATTGTAGTCCATTCTAGACCACACGGTCCAAGAGAGTAAACTACCATGTAAACTCCAACTTCTACAAGCGGAAAATGGGAGACCCTGGATAAATGTTTTAAACGCTTATTTGATAGCGAAGGCCAAATTAGAGCCCTACCCATGCCCCCGACGCTAAGGCCCTATATCAGGCCCGATTTGCTTCTGCCAAATGTAAGGTCCGGGCCTACTCGAAATCAGAAATAACTTCCTGCGTTAGTAAATCCATTAGCTGTTCTTTTCTTTCAGTCATTGCTCCCTACACACAGCCCACCCCTCTCGTGGTAGCTATGAGTGTCTTAAAAAACGGCTTAGCTTTGTTTGCTCTGCGCAGTGAGTAGACATGAGAGAGCTGTTAGCTACTTTTCATCACTCTAAACTAAAGGAACATTATTTTATATGTAAAAAAAATCCTCCTGTCTTATATTTGGGCTCCCGAGTGGTGGCGCAGCGGTCTATGGCACTGCATCTCAGTGCAAGAAGTGTCACTACAGTCCCTGGTTCGAATCCAGGCTGTATCACATCCGGCCATGATTGGGAGTCCCATAGGGCGGCGCACAATTTGCCTAGTGTCATTGTGTTGCCATAACTGTAAATAAGAATGTATTCTTCATCGACTTGCCTAAGTAAAATATATATATACATATATATATTTTTTTTTAAAGGCTGAAGCATTTCTGACACCATGTTATGATCTTAGTCAGTTATGAGCAAATGGCAAATGGCTCAGCTTCAAAATGTTAGTGAAGCCCAGCCCGTATCCTAGTTAGTGATGTGAAAAAAACAGGCCCTCCCCTAACCCGTAGATTTTGTCGGGTTCCGTCAGGCAGCAGAGCTCTAGGGCACGTTCAACTAGAGATCGGACGATTTCAAGTTTTCATAACAATCTGTAATCAGCCTTTTTGGACACCAATTACATTGCAATCCACGGGGAGACTGCGTGGCAGGCTGATCACCTGTTACGCGAGTGCAGCATCAAAAGGACCTTGTGGCTGCAAGGAGCCAAGGTAAGTTGCTAGCTAGCATTAAACTTATCTTATAAAAAACAATCAATCTTCAATCACTAGTTAACTACACATAGTTTATGATATTACTAGGTTAACTGGCGTTTCCTGCGTTGCATATAATCAATGCGGTGCCCGTTAATTTATCATCGAATCACAGCCTATTTCAACTTCGCCAAACGGGTGATGATTTAACAAAAACGCAATGGCGAAAAAGCACAATCGTGGCACAAGTGTACCTAACCATAAACACCAATGCCTTTCTTAAAATCAACACACAAGTATTTTTTTTAACCCTGCATATTTAGTTAAAAAATTCATGTTATAGCAGGCAATATTAACAAGGGAAGTTGTCACTTGTCTTGCGTTCAGTGCAAGCAGAGTCAGGGTATATGCAACAGTGTGGGCCGCCTGGCTTGTTGCGAACTGTGTTGAGACCATTTCTTCCTAACAAAAAACGTAATTAATTTGCCAGATTTTTACATAATTATGAAGTAACATTGAAGGTTGTGCAATGTAACAGCAATATCTAGACTTAAAGTTGACGCCCGTTCAATAAAATACGGAACGGTTCTGTAATTTCACTGAAAGAATAAACGTTTTGTTTTCAAAATGATAGTTTCCGGATTTTACCATATTAATGACCAAAGGCTTGTATTTCTGTGTGTTTATTATAATTTGATAGAGCAGTCTGACTGAGCGATGGTAGGCAGCAGCAGGCTCGCGAGCATTAATTCAAACAGCACTTTACTGTGTTTGCCAGCAAGCTCTTAGCAATGCTTGAAGCACAGCGCTGTTTATGATTTCAAGCCTATCAACTCCCGAGATTAGGCTGGCAATACTAGTGCCTATAAGAACATCCAATGGTCAAAAGTATATGAAATATAAATGGTCTAGAGATTGGCGACGCATCAATTATTATAACTACAACCTAAAACTTATCTGGGAATATTGAGAAGTTAAAAGGAACCACCAGCTTTCACATGTTCTGAGCAAGGAACTTAAACGTTAGCTTTTTTACATGGCACATATTGCACTTTTACTTCTCCAACACTGTTTTTGCATTATTTAAACCAAATTGAACATGTTTCATGGAGACTTAATAGATTTTATGTATTATATTAAGTTCAAATAAGTGTTCATTGTTCATTCAGTATTGTTCTAATTGTCATTATTACAAATATATAAACAATATTGGCCGATTTTAATCGGTATCGGCTTTTTTTGGTCCTCCAATAATCACTATCGCAGTTGAAAAATTCCAGTCTGTCGACCTCTACATTCAACCCAACGAATCATACGTGTTGTTCCTAGAGATATTGGGGTATGCCTCTGTTGACTGGAAAAATTATTTTGGTGTAACCAAATAGATTAGGTTAGTAAACAATCACTCGTTGCGGGACGAAGCAAGTTAGCTATATTTGCAAGATTAATGCTGACACCGTCATAGGGGTCAGCCGTTCATAACACGTTCCGTTTGTGCTTTGCAGATGATATTTGATCCCAACATGTCCAAGAAGAAGAAAAAGAAGAAGAAGCCTTTCATGCTAGACGAAGAAGGAGGGGACGGTGCCAGTGAGGATGCTCCACAGCCAGAAGCAAAGGAGGTGGAGGTGGATGGAGGAGAGGACAGAGAGGTGGACTTTGACGAGGATGACGGAAGGAGGAAAGGTGAGGAAGTAGCAGGGCCCTCAGGTGCCTTAACATAATATAAACTAAAAAGGTGGCTTTGAATGTGTCTGACTTATAGGATCTTTTGTAAGTAAGACTTTTTGATCTTGGTATGTTTGCCAGAAATCTCTGATGACCTGGATGACTTAAACTTCTTCAACCAGAAGAAGAAGAAAAAGAAAAAGCCAAAGACATTTGACAATGATGTAGAGGAGGGAATAAAGGTACGTTTTGGGTTAAGTGCCCAGATAGCTGGCCAGTGGGCCTTACTTAGCGTGTAGAATGTTGACTTTCTTTTAACATGTTTTCATAAGTGTCTATTAAATTATGGAAATGTTTGACTTATCTACAAAATGGATTCCTGTCAACCTTGTAGGCGGTGGATATGTCTCATAGATCGGGATAAGATGGATTTTTGTAGCTTTAATTATACACTGGGTGTACAAAACCATTAGGATATAGACTGACATGGTAAATCCAGGTAAAAGCTATGATCCTTTATTGATGTCACTTTTTATTAAATCCATCCACTTCAATCAGTGTTGATGAAGGGGGCGAGACAGGTAATAGAAGGGGAAGACAGGTTAAGAAATATTTTAAGCCTTGAGACAATTGAGGCATGGAATGTATGTGTGTGCCATTGGGGGTGAATGGGCAGACAAAATATAAGGAGAACCGGTTTGTGTCAAGAACTGAAACGCTGATGGGGTTTTCATGCTCAGTTTCCCATGTGTATCAAGAATGGTCCACCACTAGGCTTGGGCGTAAATAGCCACGGGGTGGTTTTTCAATGCCGTTTAAACTTTCAAGTTTTTCAATACATATTAATATTTGCAGATGTTTAACTAAATACCTGCATTCAACTTGTGTAATGCATTAGGGGATGAAGCACATTGCGTTCTTATTTCACCTGTCACCTTATTTTGCATTTTGAAGCTTACTTAGTTCTCCAGAACAGTTGAGCCAGTCACATGTTTGTAAATAAGACAAGGAGACAAAGCGGGAGCAGGTGAGTCCAGCTGCGTATTGACACGGGTGACGTTTTATATTGAAAGTGACTTTTTGCTTCAATAGAGTGATCAGGGAGGTGCAACTATACTTTTCCTTCACAGAACGTACATCACTGCAACACATTCAGCTGAAAATGGTTCATTTTCATCAGATGACAACAGAAGTGCAACGCTATTTGACTATCTATGTTTACAAAACGCAGCAAGATTTTTGACTTTTTCCCTGTGTGAAAAACATAGAATTACGCGTTAACACAACCCCTAGTTTAACTTGCTATCTAAGTGGCTGAATTAATAAGGTTACGGGGTATCATATTGTGTTAGCACTCTACTCTATTTGAGAAGTCAAAGACCTTTGGATTAATTATCTGTACAGCTGCCGCTGCTATCTTGAGGCGGCAGGTCGACTAGTGGTTAGAGCGTTGGGCCAGTTAGCGAAAGGCTGCTAGATCGAGTCCCGGAGCTGACAAGGTAAAAATCTGCCGTTCTGCCCCTGAACAAGGCAGTTAACCCATTGTTCCAAGGCATTTGTTCAATTTGTTCTTAACTATCTCGCCTAGTTAAATAAAATCTAAATTTCCTTGCGTCGCCCCCCCCCCCCCCCTTTTCGTTCTGGCCCATCTGCTCCTCTTCTCCGAGCAGAGCAGGCAGGCCTGTTGCTCTAGCGACTCCAGACTCCACACAGACACAGCTCATAGACACAGATGGGGTTAGTTCTAAAAAATATTTGGTTAAGGTATATATGTTGTTGGAGAGCCCGTACCGCATGCGTCAATTTTAATACCATGTATTCCGTGGTGAGAGGACAGTATGACGATATGAAAATCTGGATACCGCCGAACCCTATCTATTACCCAACGGACATCCATCCAACTTGACACAACTGTGGAAAGCATTGGTGTCAACATGGGCCAACATCCCTGTTCAACACTTCTGACACCTTGTAGAGTCCAATTGAGGCTGTTCTGAGGACAAAAAGGGGGTGTACCTCAATATGAGGAAGGTGTTCCTAAAGTTCTTGTACACTCAGTGTACGGTGTATGACTTTCTGTGTTGTGGCTTGACCTGTTAAATTTCTCCTGTGATGGATTTTAGTCATAGGGTTTCTGGAGAGGTCGTTTTTGAGATCAGTGTAGATCCGTACTAAAATATATCTGGGGGTTTGGACATGACAGCCTAATACAGACAGAATCGGTTCTACAAAATATATTCTCAAATGTTATTTTCTCTTGTTACGCTGTGTGCACTGAACAGACATGCTTGATTTTTGATCAAACACCAGTGTTCAGATGAAGGGAATAAAACATTTTTTATAATGCGCACCTCAGCAGCGCTCAACTCACAGCGGTGTGTAGCCTACTGTAGCTGCTGGCAAAGTCATTCAAAGCCAGTTCTTCTATCACTCAGGATGCATCTTTCCAGTGCTATTATTTTTGCCATGTAATGTTATTAACCTCTCTAGGGTACGTGGGACGCTAGCGTCCCATCTGGCCAACATCCAGTGAGGTTGCAGAGCGCCAAATTCAATTACAGAAATGCTCATTATAAAAATTCAGAAATCAAAACATATTTTACATAGGTTTAAAGATTAACTTCTTGTTAAACCAACCAGTGTCATATTGATAAAATGCTTTTCGGAGAAAGCATACCTAGCCCAGAACACAGCCCCGTTGACAAATTATTACAAACAGTAACCAGCCAAGCAGAAGTGTTACAAAACTCAGAAAGAGAGAAAACTAATCCCTTACCTTTGATGATCTTCATATGGTGGCAATCAGAAGACATTCATTTACTCAATAAATGTTCCTTTTGTTCGATGAAGTCTCTTTATATCCAAAAACCTGTTTTGTTAGCGCGTCTTCAGTAATCCACGGGCTCAAAATCAGTCAAAACAATCAGACAAATCCAAATGGTATCCGTAAAGGTCATAGAAACATGTCAAACAATGTTTATATTCAACCCTCAGGTTGTTTTTTTAGCCTAAATTATCTATAATATTTCAACCGGACAATAACTTCGTCAATATAAAAGGTAAACAAGAAATGCACATGCGCCTAAAAAAGCTCTGCGACACGTTAGTGTTAGGGTCCACTCGTTCAGACTGGTCTTGCTCCCTCATTTATAAGAACACAAGCCTGAAACGATTTCTAAAGACTGTTGAGATCTAGTGGAAGGCATAGGAACTGCAAATGGAGCCCTAAGTCAATGGATACTGTAATGGCTTTGAAAAGAAAACTACAAAACCCCCCCAAAAAACTACTTCCTGAATGGATTTCTCAGGTTTTCGCCTGCTAAATCAGTTCTGTTATACTCACACACTATTTTAACAGTTATATGCATATCATATCTTCTGGGCTCGAGTAGCAGGCCATTGAATTTGGGCATGCTTTTCATCCAAAATTCTGAATGCTGCCCCCTACCCTCGAGAGGTTAAAACAAAATCAGACAACCCCATGGTAGAATAGTTGACCTATTTACATAGTTGGCTTGTGTTCTATGCCAGATAATATTCCTCTCAATGCACATTGAAGAGCCGAGAGCAATAGGAGGGAAACGTGCATTGACTGCTTGTCAGAATACATAACAATTCTAATTCAATCGTGGGAAAAAAACGTTTGAAAGACGTTTTGGCCTTTGCAACAAAAAAAGGGCGATCCCTGTTTTACATTGCTATCACATTCATTTCTGTACTCATTCAATTGTGCGTGGAATCTTTTTTCAAATGCAGTTTTAGAACCAGAGTTTCAAGCATGGTTTAGGCACAGCTGAGCAACAGAGCTCTTAAGGTGCAATGACATTTTTGTAATAGAGACATAAATTATTCAACCAAATTATATAATTTTTTATTAGACAATAATGATAATTCATAATAACAATCAGGATGTTGTCCAAAGGGGCAAGCCACTATGCTTCATCAGTTGGGCTACAGGTGATAATGCTTATTGCTAATAGCACATCTGATAATATGCACCATGCATAGGCTATGCAGTGCATTCCACATTTTGCTACGTTACAGCCGTATTCTATTTATTTATTTATTTTATCCCCTCAACACACAATACCCCATAATGACATAGCAAAAGCATGTTTTTTTGCGAATGTATTCAAAATAAACATGTACGTACAGTGGCAAAAGTATGTGAACCCTTTAGAAATACTTGAATTTCTGCATAAATTGGTCATGAAATTTGATCTGATCTTCATCTTGGTCACAAGACAAACGGTCTGCTTAAACTAATAACACAAACAATTATATGTTTTCATGTCTTTATTGAACACACTGTGTAAACATTCACAGTGCAGGGTGGGAAAAGTATGTGAACCCTTTGATTTAATAACTGGTTGACCCTCCTTTGGCAGCAATAACCTCAACCAAATGTTTTCTGTAGGATCAGATCAGTCATGCCACAGCATCTCAATCAGGTTGAGGTCAGGACACTGACTGGGCCACTCCAGAAGGAATATGTTCTTCTGTTGATGATTTTCTAATGTGTTTTGGGTCGTTGTCCTTTTGTATCACCCAACTTCTGTTGAGCTTCAATTGGCAGACAGCCTAACATTCTCCTGCAAAATGTCTTGTTAACTTGGGAATTCATTTTGTGCTGTTTTTTTTTCACAGTGTTGTGTGTGTTCCTTCCAAACAACTCAACTGTAGTTTCATCTGTCCACAGAATATTTTGCCAGTAGCGCTTGGGAACATCCAGTTGCACTTTTGCTAACTTCAGACGTGCAGCAATGTTTTTTTGGACAGAATTGGCTTCTTCCGTGGTGTACTCCCATGAACACCATTCTTGTTTAGTGTGTTACATATCGTAGACTCGTCAGAGATGTTAGCATATTCCAGAGATTTCTGTAAGTCTTTATCTGACACTCTAGGATTCTTAACCTTATTGAGCATTCTGTGCTGTGCTCTTGCAGTCATCTTTGCAGGACGGCCACTTTCTAGGGAGAGTAGCAACAGTGCTGACATCAAGGTCTTATGTCTTCTGAGATCTCTTTTGTTTGAGGCATGGTTCACATCAGGCAATGCTTCTTGTGAATAGCAAACTCAAATTTTGTGATTGTTTCTTGTTGGTTAGAGCTGCATTGCCGAATATCTCTAATCTCATTGATTGGACTCCAGGTTAGCTGACTCCAATTAGCTTTTGGAGAAGTCATTAGCCTAGGAGTTCACTTACTTTTTCCAACCTACACTGAATGTTTAAATTATGTATTCAATATAGGCAAGAAATACAATGATTTGTGTTATTAGTTTAAGCACAGTCTTGTTATGACTTAGATGAAGATCATATCAAATTTGATGACCAATTTATCCAGAAATCCAGGTAATTCCAAAGGGTTCACATAATTTCTTTCCAGTAAGTATTCAGACCTTTTACTCAGTACTTTGTTGAAGCACTTTTGGCAGTGATTACAGCCTTGATTCTTGGGTATGCCGCTACAAGCTTGCCTCACCTGTATTTGGGGAGTTTATCCCATTCTTCTCTGTAGATCCTCTCAAGCTCTGTCAGGTTGGACGGGGAGTGTCGCTGCACAGTTATTTTCAGGTCTGTCCAGAGATGTCTGAGGCTTTAGGTGCCTTTTGGATAACTCCAAGCGGGATGTCATGTGCCTTTTACTGAGGAGTGGCTTCTGTCTGGCCATCTACCATGAATGCCATATTGGTGGGAGTGCTGCAGAGATGGTTGTCCTTCTGGAAGGTTCTCCCATCTCCACAGAGGAACTTTAGATCTGTCAGTAACCATTGGGTTCTTGATCACCTTCCTGGACATGGCCCTTCTCCCCCAATTGCTCAGTTTGGCCGGGCGGCCAGCTCAAGGAAGAGTCCAAACTTCTTCCATTTAAGAATGATGGAGGCCACTGTGTTCTTGGGGACTTTCAATGCTCCAAACTTTGTTTTTAGTACCCTTCCCCAGATCTGTGCCTCAACACAATCCTGTCTCGGAGGTCTATGGACAATTTATTCGACCTCATGGCTTGGTGTTTTTCTCTGACATGCACTGTCAACTGTGGGACCTTTTTATAGACAGGTGTGTGCCTTTCCAAATCATGCCCAATCATTTGAATTTACCACAAGTGGACTCTAATAAAGTTGTAGAAACATCTCAAGAATGATCAATGAAAACAGGATGCACCTGAGCTCAATTTAGAGTCTCATAGCAAAGGGTCTGAATGTAATTTAAGATATAATTTGTCAACATTTCTAAAAACCTGCTTTTGCTTTGTCATTATGGGGCGTTCTTTGTAGATTGAGGAAATGGTTGTATTTTATCCATTTTAGAATAAGGCTGTAAAGTAACAATGTGGACGAAGTCAAGGGGTTTGACATTTTTAAAAGTATGTTATTGGGCCCATTTCTGGAGGTGGAAATTATATTTTAGTGTGTGTCAGCATAATTTTGTCATTCATTTTAGAGTAAATGTCCTTTTAAAAAGTCACCGGAACTGAGCTCAGTGCTATATAAAAATGTTCCTGGAAGGACCCCCTAAGCAAGGAGATTGGAGTTTGTCAAACTCTGTTTAATACATGTACAAAATGATCCTCTGTCCCTGAAAGTATGATGCGCATGACTTTCTTTACATGAATGTGGGGGTTAACGTGGCCCCTTACAATCGATCTGAGATGGACTTGAGTTTCGGTCATGGGATTATTTAAAAAAAAAAATTATTAGCCCCTGCATTTAGTATGTATTCAGTTGACTTTATTCTATAACTGTCCATACACAGGAGCTGAAAATTGAGACCGAGCCCTCTGAAACCAACGGAGAGGGCGACTTGATGTTAGAACTAGGAAAAAAGAAAAGGAAGTCCAAGGCTGTGAATTTCGACATGGATGACGACATGGAAATCAAAGATGACGGTGAGTGTACTGAATTCACAGGCTGGATAAATGTTGTAAGCCATAAAATGTTAAATTAATGCAACCAGCATGCAAACTGACTTTTGGCCTTTCTCATGCCTTGTGGTTTAAAGCCCAGGAAGACGACGATGGAAAGAACATTGACGACATCACGTTCAGCAGCACACAGTTGGGCCCTGCGTGGGCGGGCTCAGAGAGAGACTACACATATGACGAGGTACAATCTGAGTCAGTAGGTCAAGATACTTCCCTTAAAGCTGCAATATGTAACTTTTTGGGCGACCTGACCAAACTAACATAGAAATGCGAGTTATAGATCTGTCACTAATTGAAAGCAAGTCTAAGAAGCCGTAGATCTGGTCTGTGTGTGCTAATTCTATGCTTACCGTTCTTAAGTGTAGTTTCAGGTCTATCTTTCGGTTTTGTACACCAGCTTCAAACAGTTAAATACAATATTTTGGGTTATTGAAAATCTATTTCACAGCGGTTTAGATGGTACAATTATTCTCTACACTGCTACATTGCTTGTTTTGTGACATAAATTGAAATTTGGCAAATTATTAGAATTTTAGCAACCAGGAAATGGCAGCGTGATTTCTGCATATTGTACATTTAATTTTATTTTAATTTTTTTTAAACGATTTTAGAGGAATATTACACGAGTATATTACACTAGGCATTTTCATCACAAGAGACCTAAGCTGTACGACAAGATGTCAGGTCATCATGACCTTAAATAAAGGAATGTTTAGTTACATCTTCATTAGAAAATTATTGGTCAAATCCTATTGAAGCCAATGTCTTTCAGTGGTGTTTCCCAAGTATTTCATTCTACAATCCAGGCTGATTCATCTCCCTCTCTTGTAGCTGCTGAACCGTGTCTTTCAAATCATGCGGGAGAAGAATCCTGACATGGTGGCTGGGGAGAAGCGAAAGTTTGTCATGAAGCCTCCCCAGGTGGTCCGAGTAGGCACCAAGAAGTCATCCTTTGTCAACTTCACCGACATCTGCAAACTGTGAGAATACCATGAGATGCGCTGTTGAAGTTTTTAGAGATGTTGAGGTTTAATGACTTAGTCTCCCTTGTTGAATCACATTATTTTGCGTCATTAGTGCCCTTACTGTAATTTTTCTTGACAGGTTGCATCGGCAGCCAAAACATCTCCTGGCCTTCTTGTTGGCTGAGCTTGGAACAAGGTAAGGTTTTTGTCAGCAAGTGAAGGAAAGCATTTATCTGCTACGTTAAACATATATATATATATATATATGTTTAACGTAGCAGATAAATGCTTTCTTTCACTTGCTGACCAAAATATATTAGAAAATGAATGTGTATGGAGGATATGAATTTATGACTGAAACTATTTTTATTGCAACAGTGGCTCTATAGACGGAACTAATCAGCTCATCATCAAAGGAAGATTCCAGCAGAAACAAATAGAGAATGTCTTACGAAGATATATTAGTAAGTGCTCGTGTTGACAATTGTCCTACCTTTGTATGCATCTCTGAACTCGTGATTTAATTCTGATTTCAGTTAATCACTGCAAATGAGAGGATGACGACAATCTAATGTACTTAACATTTTTTTGTTTAATTAAAATGATAGGGGTTCGACTTTGAAATTTGCTAGCCATGTTCATAACAAGACTTGCTTGGTTGTGAGCTGTTCCTCTAGGATTTAGCGAGGGTGATATGTAATTTTTGCAAAATATACAATTCCGTACATACTGTTCGAGGGTTTGCAAATTTGACCAGTTACGGCGCTATTTCCACAACAGTTAAATCAGTGCAATATTATCGCATAAAACTGATTTATCACCGCAGTACAAAAAGCCAGTTAGCAATTTCAACCAATCACCTGACGTTCACAGCATAATATGGTTAAATCAAACCAGATGCCAACAATTTCCAATCTCATCCAAGTTTTTCTATCCCCTTTTTAGAGGAGTATGTGACGTGCCATACATGTCGCTCCCCCGACACTATCCTCCAGAAGGACACACGACTCTACTTCCTACAGTGCGAGACCTGCCACTCCCGCTGTTCCGTCGCCAGCATCAAGGCAGGTTTCCAGGCAGTCACAGGCAAGAGGGCTCAGCTCCGCGCCAAAGCCAATTAAAACCACCACCGCTGCCCCCTCTCCCCCATCTGTGCTCTGTTTCTCTCTCAGAAGCGGAGTGGACAGGATGGGGCAGGCTGGACGCTTTTATGGACTGTCTGTGGATTTGTTACCTATTGTAAAGAAATGAATAAATCGTATACCATCTGGGTGATCAGACGCAGTCTATATTTCCTAATTCTACTATCCATCACTATGGTGGACCAGGGTAATTTAATTGAATATAATGTCATTTAATATATAAGCATTGTTTATTCGATACTACTAGATAAATCCATTATTTTGTTCAGACCATCCCTCTTGTGCATCAGGTTCTTAGCTTCCAAAAGTATGAATTCAGAGTCCATATTAGGGTATGTTCAAACAGACAAACTTATGTGGGATAATTTGCTTTTGGGGGGGGGGGCTACAGTTGTGTTGCACTGTCAGAAAAGTTGCTAATACAGTTGAAGTGGGAAGTTTACATACACCTTAGCCAAATACATTTAAACTCAGTTTTTCACATCTCCTGACATTTAATCCTAGTGAAAATTCCCTGTCTTAGGTGAGCTAGGATCAACTTTATTTTAAGAATGTGAAATGTCAGAATAGTAGAGATTTTCTTTCAGCTTTTATTTCTTTCTATTTCACATTCCCAATGGGTCAGAAGTTTACATACACTCAATTAGTATTTGGTAGCATTGCCTTGGGTCACACGTTTCGGGTAGCCTTCCACAAGCTTCCCACAATAAGTTGGGTGAATTTTGGCCCATTCCTCTTGACAGAGCTGGTGTAACTGAGTCAGGTTTGTGGGCCTCCTTGCTCACACACGCTTTTTCAGTTCTGCCCGCAAATTTTCTATAGGATTGAGGTCAAGGCTTTGTGATGGCCACTCCAATACCATGACTTTGTTGTCCTTAAGCCATTTTGCCACAACTTTGGAAGTATGCTTGGGGTCATTGTCCATTTGGAAGACCCATTTGCGACCAAGCATGTCTTGATGTTGCTTCAATATATCCACATAATTTTCCTTCCTCACAATGCCATTATTTTGTGATATGCACCAGTCCCTCCTGCGCAGAGCACCCCCACAACATGATGCTCCCACCCCCCCGTGCTTCACGGTTGGGATGGTGTTCTTCGGCATGCAAGCCTCCCCCTTTTCCTCCAAACATAACAATGGTCATTATGGCCAAACAGCTCTATTTTTGTTTCATCAGACCAGAGGACATTTCTCCAAAAAGTACGATCTTTGTCCGCATGTGCAGTTGCAAACCGTAGTCTAGCTTTTTTATGGCGATTTTGGAGCAGTGGCTTCTTCCTTGCTGAGCGGACTTTTTACTGTGGATATAGATACTTTTGTACCTGTTTCCTCCAGCATCTTCACAAGGCCCTCTGCTGCTGTTCTGGGATTGATTTGCACTTTCCTCACCAAAGTATGTTCCATCTCTAGGAGACAGAATGTGTCTCCTTCCTGAGCGTTATGACAGCTGCGTGGTCCCATGGTGTTTATACTTGCATACTATTGTTTGTACAGATAAACGTGGTACCTTCAGGCGTTTGGAAATTGCTCCCAAGGATGAACCAGACTTGTGGAGCTCTACAATTGTTTTCCTGAGGTCTTGGCTGAATTCTTTTGATTTTCCCATGATGTCAAGGAGAGACATTGAGTTTGAAGTCAATTAGCCTATCAGAAGCTTCTAAAGCCATGACATAATTTTCTGGACTTTTCCAAGCTGTTTAAAGGCACAGTCAACTTAGTTTATGTAAACTTCTGACCCACTGGAATTTTGATACAGTGAAATAAACTTTCTGTAAACAATTGTTGGAAAAAATACTTGTCATTCACAAAGTCGATACTCTAACTGACTATAGTTTGAAAAAAAAGAGTTTTAAGGACTCCAACCTAAGTGTAGTTAAACTTCCAACTTCAACTGTATGTATCTATCAAACAATTGGGGATTTAAAAAAAAAATCTCACCACCACACAGCTGCGTAGGACATATGTTTATGGTTTAAATGCACCATTAAACGTTGTGCAGCAAACCTTTTTTAGGGCTCCTTTTCAGAGGTATCCATATCCTGGGCAGGCCTTGAAGTCGGAGAGGAAAAAAATACGTATTTTTGCTGAAGATGATAAGATGAGATTTCTGGCCCCAGCATGGTTTTCTCAGCGGGATGCATTTGTTATAAATATGACAACACTAAATATTTTTCTCATGTTGACTTTAGATAAGTTGGAAAAGCGTGGATGAGAGACGGTGTATGTTGTACAACATACATAATTCCCGCAGTCTGACGTATTTTTGTGAAGTCAGGTGGCAGTCGGATTTCAGTTAAATATTAAAAGTCTGAAAAAACCTTCCATATGTCATTCTAAAGATGTCTCTATTACGTTTTCAGTACTGCCATTTTCAACCAAAAGGCCATATTAGCATGAGCAGTGCCATTGAGGGTTTCCACCTTTTTTAATGTTGTCAACTGGGTGGGAATTCCAACTTCATTGGCTGATCCCTCTTGGAGACCCTGTTGGAGTCATGTCCAAACGGATCACCAGGAGGGATCATAGAGGCTATATTGTCACAGAAACAAAGATGAGTCCTCTTTTATGGTTTAAAAAACCCATTAAATTTCAAAAATAAATGTAAAAACTAGTAGCATCCTCTTTAATAATTGAGTAAATATGCAGGCAAGGAACGCTAACAAGGTGTGCTATTTATTGTCTTAAGGTCCCTCTAATCGACTCCATCTCACACTAAAAGGGGGTGTGTTCACTGGCAGCTGTTGTGACAGGATTCATGAATAGCTTTGTTTTTCTCATTAAAATGGTTTCATGCACACTAAGGATGTGCTTAATCCAATGATTAAAGGCCCTGTGCTGCTCTCACACAGTCTCCGCAGCAGCATGTGCTCCAATGTGGCCGCTCCTAGTATTATGAAACCAAGACCAATGATATAAAGAATGATGGTAAAAAAAACTTTGCAGTACATTAAATTATGGGTAGAAAGACTAAATCAGATGGCTTATTCATCACGAAACCATTTGATGCTATCAATTATTTTAATGATTATTTCATTGGCAAACTTAAGCAGGAAATGCCACCAACAAAACGGTGAGCAATTGTTAATGTATAAAAAAAACTAATAATGAAAGAAAAGCATTGCAAATTTGAATGTTGTAAAGTTAGTGGGAGAGGTGGAAAAATGATTGTTATCGATCAATAATGACAAGCCAATGAAATAATCATTAAAATAAGTCATTGACAACTTAGATGGAAAGCTACTGAGGATGGTAGCTGACACTCTAGCCACTCCTATCTGTCATTTTTAATCTGAGCCTAGAGGAAAGCCTTTGTCCTCAGGCCTGGAGGGAAGCCAAAGTCATTCCGCTACCCAAGAGTGGTAAAGCGGCCTTTACTGGTTCTAACAGACCTATAAGCTTGCTGACAGCTCTTAGCGAACTATTGGAACAAATTGTTTTTGACCAAATACAATGCTATTTCTCTGTGAACAAATGAACAGATGCTTATAGAGAAGGGCCCTCAACATGTACTTCACTGACACAAATGACTGATTGGTTGAAAAAAAAGCTCAGAAAATTGTGGGAGCTGTACTGTTAGTCTTCAGTGCAGCCTTTTATATTATTGATCATAACTTGTTGAAAAGACTTGTTATGGCTTTTCAACCTCTGCCATATTGTGGATTCAGAGCTATCTATCTAATAGAACTCAAAGGGTTTACTTTAATGGAAGCTTGTCTAATGTCACATGTAAAGTGTGGTGTACCGCAGGGCAGCTCTCTAGGCCCTCTACTCTTTTCTATTTTTACCAATAACCTGCCACTGGTAGTAAACAAAGCATGCATGTCCATGTATTCTGGTGATTCAATCATATACGCATAAGCAACCACAGCTAATGAAGTCACTGAAACCCTTAACAAAGAGTTGCAGTCTGTTTTAGAATGGGTGACCAGTAATAAACTGGTCCTGAACATCAATAAAACTACGAGCATTGTATGTGGTACAAATCATTCCTTAAGTTCTATACCTCAGCTGAATCTGGTAATGAATGGTGTGGCACAAATTGAGGAGACTAAATTACTTGCCGTTACTTTAGATTGTAAACTGTCATGGTCAAAATATAGATTCAATGGTTGTAAAGATGGGGAGAGGTCTGGCTGTATTAAAGATATGCTCTGCTTTTTTGACACCACACTCCAAAAAGCAAGTTCTGCAGGTTCTAGTTTTGCCTAGTCTTGATTATTGTCCAGTCGTGTGGTCCAGTGCTGCAAGGAAAGACCTAGTTAAGCTGCAGCTGGCCCAGAACAGAGCGGCAAGTTTTCTCTTAATTGTAATCGGACGGCTGATATAAGTACTATGCATGCCAGTCTCTCTTGGCTAAGAGTTGAGGAGAGACTGACTGCATCATTGCATTTTATAAGAAACATTTAGTTGAAAATCCCTAATTGTTTGCATAGTTAACTTACACACAGCTTTGACACACTTATCCCACCAGACATGCCACCAGGGGTCTTTTCACCATCCCCAAATACAGAACAAATTCAAGAAAGCGTACAGTATTATATTGAGCCCTAATTGCTTGGAATTTCCATCTCATATTGCTCAAATAAACAGCGAACCTGGTTTCAAAAAACAGAAAGCAACACCTCGCGGCACAATGCCTCTCCCTTATTTTACATAGTTTGTGTATACATTGATATGCAGGCTACGTTTGCCTTTTAATTATATATATTTGAATTTCTGTCTGAGCTGTTCTTGTCTATTGATGTTCTGTATTGTCATTCTGTATTGTTTTGTGTGAACCCCAGGAAGAGTAGCTGCTGCTTTTGCAACAGCCAATGGGGATCCTAATAAAATACCAAATACCTGGTTAACATCACCGCACACTCTGAAACGAGGTGAGACATTCATGAATAATGAGTGTTGTTTTCTGACCCTGCCAAGGCAGAACAGGACGCTCTTTAAAACTTCCACATATTTCCACATAGTCAAGGGACGGAAATTCTTGGAAGGTGAGGTCCAAAGACTTAAATGTTGGAGAGTTGAAGGTTCACTCATCCAAGTCATCTGTAGCTTGAAAGAACATTTAAAGTATTATTACAAGTCAATAATGATAAAATGATATAGCTAGTTGCACAAGACATACTCCCTTTAGTTTGTCTCCGCCAAACATTTAGGCAACCGTTACCTCTGATGTATGCCCAATTAAAATATGTCTTGGCCGAGAAGTAACAGAGCTAAAAGTAGTTAGCGATAGCCCCAGAGCACTGCAGTGCGCCGTGTTCATGATGTGATGGATTACTCTGAACAAGAGTTCATTCCTGGGGGCCTTTCCACATGCATTCCTAGATGTGTTTAACTAGAGAGAGTGAAATAGTCAGGCATGATCGTGTAGCCAGCATGAACTTGCATAAATGTCCCAGGCTGGTCCTGTGATGGCATCATACCGTAAGCCTATGGGTAATTGGGCTCCTTAAATGAAAAATGAATGTTTTAATGCATAATGTCAGAGAAATTGCGCTGCTATTAACCAAGTATAAAGTATGCCATTACTCAATAGGGCTATTCTTCTGACTACATTTGGAAGAAGAGACTTCTTTGCCCAGGAGAGTTGGTAGGAGGGAATTGGTTAAGCTGTATGGTGCATATGTACAGTTCACGTGTTGATATTTTTTCATAAGTAGTACATACATAATTAAGATAGTGGTTGTGTAGGAAGTCACACTATGCTTTCCTTAAAGTGTACAGTATGCTAATTGCCTGGGATTGATAAATTACAGGGTAGAATGGTAACACAATGCTTACCAATTAATTGTTATTTTCTTCAACATTCACTAAAATAACCATTATGTGGCAACCGGAACCAGGAAGTTAGTCACCTGGGAAATACCCAACAAATATCAATGGAAACAGAACTAAAATAAAACATTACTTATTGAACATGCCTAAATAGAGCTTTAGAAATAAACTAGCAGCCCTGACTAGTGTTTACTTACTAACTTGCTGTCAAACTGGCATTCCATCTGTTCTTTATGTGGGCCAGCCTGTTCCCCATCTTCCCAAATACTTTTTGTTCTGCCAATCCTGTTCAGGCGAGGTGAGGTGAGGTTGAACATGGTCAGGTGAAAAAGCTAGAACTTCCACGTTGATATTAAACAGATCCAGGACACCTGGATATTTCTCAAAGCATAATTATTAATGACTTGAGTAAACATTTTGAATCAATCCCATATTCTCCAATAGTTAAAGCAAGTTCATCTTGAAACTGGGTCAATCCCAGCAGGCAAAACTGGTAGCAACCAGAAAAGTATTTTTTTAGTTGCAATCTGGTTATATGTCCAAAATGTATTCTTGCCATGAAAAATATTTACCTGATTGTAACAGAGACCAGTTGTTTGTAATCTGGTTATATTACGGGCTCTATAAAATATGTATCACTGAAGCTTTACATTTAATAGACATTTCTGATTGAGCTGACATTTGCCGTGTTTACTGTGAAAGGAGTCTCCGCTAACGTGGGAACATTGCCTTTAAATGTCAATCACGCTGTAACGCTGAACTTCCATGATAAGAATAAGGCATTTTGTCTTCTTAACCAGAAAAAGACAAGATGCGTTCCACATTTTGCCTGCTGGGAAATATTACTGACCTGTTAACTCTAACCCAGTGGTAAACAGACCAGGAACATTGTTAATAATTCTCTTTAATGTAAGTTAGCTTGCTCCTTCACCCTGCTTCATGAAAACCCTGCCAGGTTCTGCAGAGAGATTTGAAAGGATATGTGCAGTGAAAGCACAAGGCCAAGTCAACAGCTTATTTACATGTGTAAAGATCTCTTTCAGAGGAATAGGCAGTCATTAAAAATAACATAGTATATAAATAAAAACAAGATTGAAGAGGAGGTAATGGGAAGGATGGACAAGAAGTGATGGTCAATTGGAGGGATCTGTAGCATACAGTAGAACAATGTCAGTCCTTTCGCTAGTAGCATTCCTCAGTTTGAAATGTTCTGCTTGTTTTGGACGAGTGGGAACCCCATGGTTCTAGACATTTTTTAGATCTTTTAATTCCTGTATTAATTGTCTGGTGGTGTCAGCCAGAGGTGTAGTGGTTTTTTGAGATCTCAGTTTGAAGGGAGCGTCTCCCTCTCTGCTTGACAGTGCTGTCAGTCATCTGTGGCCGGTGTTGTGGGTTTTGACGGCACCCTATGGTTTGAGTGTCTTCCTGTGGAGTCTGTGGTACTAACACAGTTTCCAGTCAACAGTCTTTTCCTGCTCCCCGCTGACTGAACAAGAAAAGGAAGAGCAGTATTAAGATGTGTCTGAACATGGAGAGCACCAGAGCATACTGACCCAAAAAAGAAAAGAAAAACCTCTTGGCTGGATTACTGTCAATCCTCACATGTGTTTTTATTTTTCCTCAGTTGCTTTTTAAAGCCGAATAGCTAACATAAAATATTTTTCCCTTGACTTCAGAGACAAACAAAAGGAGGGAAAATTCCAGGCCACAGCCTAGCAAGAAAAAGAGAGAGAACCTGGCTCTGGTACCAAAAACAGTGTTACAAATTAATAGATTTTTACGGGTGAAAATACATTTAGAGTGCATCTTCATACTAAGACACAGCACCTGCTTATAGAGCTGAATGGAGGGACAGACTGCTGTAATCGTTAAGGTATGATCTTGGAATTTATGGCTCTTTGGGGGCATACCCATTACAGGCCAGTCACTGCTGAGTCTGGGGCCTCTAGGGTTAATTGGTAACATAAAGTAATACTTTATGTGTCTAATACTCAAAACTGAGGCAAAAGGAAAATGGCTGCTCCTGCAGAACGCACATGAAAAGACAAGTTGTTCAACACAGTATGAACATTATACTTTCGTTAATGCCGTCAATGCAGTTGGACATTTTCAGATAGGCTCCATTCATACATTAGTTTTAGTTTTGAATAAAAAGTAATTGATTGAATTTATATAACTCTTTCCGAGGTGCCTACAGTGCTTTACATTGCATGGGGGGAACTCACTTCACCCACCGCCATAGTGTACTGTAGCATTCACCCGTGCAACAAACACACAGGACTATTACATAAGGCAATAATATACACAGGTTTAAAACAAGATTATTAGCCTTTCCTGTAGGGGTATAAACAGAAATTTGGGAAATACTACCAACGGGGCCCTCCAGGGGTACTGGTCCGCAGTATCAGTATTTCCCCTACCATTATGTAGATATAGTGGCCAGCCCTGCTCGGTTGCCCCCCCGCCTCAAAGAGTTTGGTTTCTACACTGGACAAAAAATATAAACATAACAATTTCAAAGATTTTACAGAGTTACAGTTCATATAAGGAAAATCAGTCAATTTAAATAAATAAATGAGGCCCCAATCTATGGATTTCACATGACTGGGAATACAGATATGCATCTGTTGGTCACAGATACCTTTAAAAAAAAGTAGGGGTGTGGATCAGAAAACCAGTCAGTATCTAGTGTGACCACCATTTGCCTCATACAGTGCGACACCTCATTTGCATAGAGTTGAAGTTGCTGGATATTGGTGGGAACTGGAATCCGCTGTCGTGAACGTCGATCGAGAGCATCCCAAACAGGCTCAATGGGTGACATGTCTGGTGAGTATGCAGGCCATTGAAGAACTGGGACATTTTCAATTCCAGGAATTGTTAACAGATCCTTGCGACAGTGGGCCTTGCATTATCATGACGAAACCTGAGGTGATGGCGGAGGATGAATGGCACGACAATGGGCCTCAGGATCGTCAAGGTATCTCTGTGTATTAGCAAACCACTCACCCACAACGCCATACACGTTGTCTGCCATCCAGCGTGCCAGTGGTCAAGACGATGAGCTTCCCTGAGACTGTTTCTGACATCAGTTTAATCAGCGTATGGATTATCTTGGCAAATTAGAAATGCACACTAACAGGGATGTAAAGAAATTTGTGCTCACACATGTTGCGTTCATATTTTTGTTCAGTATATTTGTTTCAGGTCATTCACGCAGTCCCTGATTAAAGGGGAAGGATGAAAACCAGCAGTGCTGTGGCTCACATCGCGATGTACAGGTAACTGCCAAAATAATGGAAATTCAAACGTAAAGTGGCATTGGGACACCACGAGCCGCCAGAACAGCTTCAATGCAGCTTGGCATAGATTCTGTGTTCTAAGTGTCTGGGAACTATTGGAAGGATCCCTAACCAGAAACCATGATTGATGGCAGCATTCGTGTGAAACTGAAAGCGCGAACCACTGCTTTTAATCAGGGCAAGGTGTCTGGTAACATGACCGAATACAAACAGTGCAGCTATTCCCTCCGCAAGGCTATCAAACAAGCTAAGCGTCAGTACAGAGACAAAGTAGAATCTCAATTCAACGGCTCAGACACAAGAGGCATGTGGCAGGGTCTACAGTCAATCACGGACTACAGGAAGAAATCCAGCCCAGTCACGGACCAGGATGTCCTGCTCCCAGGCAGACTAAATAACTTTTTTGCCCGCTTTGAGGACAATACAGTGCCACTGACACGGCCTGCAACGAAAACTTGCGGTCTCTCCTTCACTGCAGCCGAGGTGAGTAAGACATTTAAACGTGTTAACCCTCGCAAGGCTGCAGGCCCAGACGGCATCCCCAGCCGCGCCCTCAGAGCATGCGCAGACCAGCTGGCCGGTGTGTTTACGGACATATTCAATCAATCCCTATACCAGTCTGCTGTTCCCACATGCTTCAAGAGGGCCACCATTGTTCCTGTTCCCAAGAAAGCTAAGGTAACTGAGCTAAACGACTACCGCCCCGTAGCACTCACTTCCGTCATCATGAAGTGCTTTGAGAGACTAGTCAAGGACCATATCACCTCCACCCTACCTGACACCCTAGACCCACTCCAATTTGCTTACCGCCCAAATAGGTCCACAGACGATGCAATCTCAACCACACTGCACACTGCCCTAACCCATCTGGACAAGAGGAATACCTATGTGAGAATGCTGCTCATTGACTACAGCTCGGCATTCAACACCATAGTACCCTCCAAGCTCGTCATCAAGCTCGAGACCCTGGGTCTCGACCCCGCCCTGTGCAACTGGGTACTGGACTTCCTGACGGGCCGCCCCCAGGTGGTGAGGGTAGGCAACAACATCTCCTCCCCGCTGATCCTCAACACTGGGGCCCCACAAGGGTGCGTTCTGAGCCCTCTCCTGTACTCCCTGTTCACCCACGACTGCGTGGCCACGCACGCCTCCAACTCAATCATCAAGTTTGCGGACGACACAACAGTGGTAGGCTTGATTACCAACAACGACGAGACGGCCTACAGGGAGGAGGTGAGGGCCCTCGGAGTGTGGTGTCAGGAAAATAACCTCACACTCAACGTCAACAAAACTAAGGAGATGATTGTGGACTTCAGGAAACAGCAGAGGGAACACCCCCCTATCCACATTGATGGAACAGTAGTGGAGAGGGTAGCAAGTTTTAAGTTCCTCGGCATACACATCACAGACAAACTGAATTGGTCCACTCACACAGACAGCATTGTGAAGAAGGCGCAGCAGCGCCTCTTCAACCTCAGGAGGCTGAAGAAATTCGGCTTGTCACCAAAAGCACTCACAAACTTCTACAGATGCACAATCGAGAGCATCCTGGCGGGCTGTATCACCGCCTGGTACGGCAACTGCTCCGCCCTCAACCGTAAGGCTCTCCAGAGGGTAGTGAGGTCTGCACAACGCATCACCGGGGGCAAACTACCTGCCCTCCAGGACACCTACACCACCCGATGTCACAGGAAGGCCATAAAGATCATCAAGGACATCAACCACCCGAGCCACTGCCTGTTCACCCCGCTATCATCCAGAAGGCGAGGTCAGTACAGGTGCATCAAAGCTGGGACCGAGAGACTGAAAAACAGCTTCTATCTCAAGGCTATCAGACTGTTAAACAGCCACCTCTAACATTGAGTGGCTGCTGCCAACACACTGACACTGACTCAACTCCAGCCACTTTAATAATGGGATTGATGGGAAATGATGTAAATATATCACTAGCCACTTTAAACAATGCTACCTTATATAATGTTACTTACCCTACATTATTCATCTCATAGGCATACGTATATACTGTACTCTATATCATCGACTGTATCCTTATGTAATACATGTATCACTAGCCACTTTAACTATGCCACTTTGTTTACATACTCATCTCATATGTATATACTGTACTCGATACAATCTACTGTATCTGCCTATGCTGCTCTGTACCATCACTCATTCATATATCCTTATGTACATATTCTTTATCCCCTCACACTGTGTACAAGACAGTAGTTTTGGAATTGTTAGTTAGATTACTTGTTGGTTATTACTGCATTGTCGGAACTAGAAGCACAAGCATTTCGCTACACTCGCATTAACATCTGCTAACCATGTGTATGTGACAAATAAAATTTGATTTGATTTGATTTGATTTGACAGTCTTCTACAAGAAATTCCAGAATTTGGTGTTTTGTTGGTGTTGGAAAACACTGACAGGCGCAGCTACAGAACCAATTGGGTCGAGATCTGGCGACAGACACACCCATCCCATTTAAATCCCCTATGCTCCTTGTCACTGAGATATCTTCTTCTAGCCTTGGTAGCCAAACTAATGGGCAACTGGGCATTTTTATACATGACCCTAAGCATGATGGGATGTTAACTGCTTAATGAATTCAGGAATCGCAACTGTGGAAGCACATGCATTCAATATACTTTGTATCCCTCATTTACTCAAGTGTTTCCTTTATTTTAGTTACCTGTATGTTCAAATTTTATTTTTATAAAGGCTCAGATGTGAATTTCCCATTTTACTGTATGAAAACAACCCCTCCTCAAGGGTCTGATTCAGTGTGGGAGCCGTATGGTCCAATACAAACACTCTCTGTGAGCGTCAACGTGTAGATAAATAAACGCAAGTCTCCGTCGGGGAGGCAGCCTGACGAACTGGGGAAATTGGTGTCCTGCTCTGTGTTCATTTGGCTTGGGTCTCCTGGGCCACACTGGGTGTTTGCTCAGAGGAGAAATGGGGAAATGTGATTGGCTGGGGATCGCTGCCACACCAAGGAGCCACACAAACACTGCAGAGCTCCATAAACAGCATACAGTGAAATCAAAAACTGATTACTGACGCTGTGGCGTGTTTGTCTTCTGAAAGCCTTGCAATATTGCAGTGGCTGATGTGGTTGAAACGCAATAAAAATTTAGCCTTTTCACCTTGAATACCAGATTAGAGAAAACAATCAGTATAATTTCCCTGATTTTGTTAACTTTTCCCACCTGGGTCAAGATTAATGTGGACAATTTCCCACTAAATATCTGTAACTGACACTGTGGCTTAGAGCCAAGTAAGACAGAAGTTGTTTTTAACTTTACTATAGTAAATGGGGGATTTGATACATTTTATCTTGAATCTTTGCTGGTACTGATAGATAGCAGGTTTTCCAGTAAGTATTATTGAGTCTGGTGGATTTCTAGGTATGTATTCATACATTATCTACAGAACTCTCAGACAAAGAAAATGGATTAATCTTCAATTCAAATTAAATCTGCAAGCATAGTATATTTCATTGAATATTGTGCTGATCTTCAATTCAAAATTAGGCCTGCAAGCATAGTATATTTTATTCAATAGGTACAATAGTACTATTCCAAGAATAGTCCCTGTATCTACTTGATATATTCTTGTGTTGATAAATAAGTGGCTGGTTCTCCATGTTTTTTCAAGTATTATTGCTCATCCACCTAATTAAAAAATACCTACATTGCAAGCTACCCAGACGTTATCCATGTGAGTGCTATAGCATTTATCCATGTTTCCAAACAAGTGAATAAAGCACTTTACCAGCTATACTCTTTTTTTGCTGGGATTTATATAATGATTGACTAGCTAACGCCATGATGTTTGGATCAGGCTGTCTAAGTAGTACACTGTGAATGTGCATCAGAGTAGTTCTGTTCTGACATATTTACCAATGCCCGGTGGCCATGCACATTTCCTGACAATCCAAACGGACACAGGTTTCTTTACTTCACTTGAGTATTTCGACATTCAGAACAACTTGCCTTTTATTGCAGGATGGAGTCCATTTCTGAAAGGTGCCTGTTTTCCTGGGAAAAGACGTGAGGAGAAATGTAAGTGCCTACTGAGAGAATTTTATGAAATATCATGCGATATAACATATGGTTGGAGCAAACATTCATTCAGACAAGTAGTGGCGTTAGTACAATACTGTGCTGCAGCCAAAACACACGTCATCTGTGACCTCAAACACCCAAACACACTTCAACACCTCCGTCCACGTCCATACTCCCTTCAGGATAATGCAGAGTTGCTGACTTGTAATTCCGAGTTGGATGACCATTCAAAACTATTTTTCCCCCGAGTTCCAGGTTGTCTTGATCGTCTGTAACCCTACCCAGTGAACTTTCGCTACAGCGGAGTGTTGTTTTAGGTTAACATTAGCCTAGTAGCTAGCATTTGGAACAACGTATTTGGAGTAAACTTGAGTTGACCGTAAGCATGTATCAATTGAAGAGTCACCTGAGAGGAATGAACGGGAGATAGCTAGGCTACTCATGATGATGTGTTGCTTGTTTTTGCTTTTGATGTGCTTTGAGAATGTTATGAAAAGCACTATAGAAATGAAATGTAATAGTATTATTATTATTATTATACCAAAGATGGTTTATTTAGTTTAGTAGAGCAAAAAGCTCAGAAGAAGGCTAAGAGGCAAACACCTAAGCTTCAATAAAAAAGTGATAATAGTGAGCAGTGTGCAAGTTTCTTTTTTCTTTCAACTGTTACCATGCACCTGCAACAAGATAGGTCAGATGTGCAAGTGCATTTTTTTATGTTGAAATGGGGAAAGTAAAACACACCAACAGTAGATTTACCAATATCAAAATCTATTTTACATACAAAAAACACTTTTCAATGAGAACAGCATTCCACTTTGGGTTTAAACAAAAGACTTCACCAAAAACAGTACAAAATACATACCTAATAGCTATAAATAAAATACATACAAAATGCATAAAACTACTTAATCATGGCCTCTAAAATGGCCATAAGGCATGCCTCCCTTGCATTCACCTTCTCCAACTTCCACATCTGGACCCTTCTGGAAGGGAGAGCAGCCCACAGCTGCACCTAGGGAGGATGAGGAGATGATAACCGGTGTGTTGATGGAGTGGCAGCCCCCCAGCACCTCATCAATCACTGCATACCACTCCCAGGATGTGGCTGTGGCCTCCCTTTCCTTTGGTGCTGACTCCGGTGGAGGGAGCTTTTAACTCCTAAAAAATATGGAAAAGGATAGCTTTCAGCATCAAACATACTACATGCAAATACCTGTAAAAGGTAGTATGCCAATTGCAGTAAATTTTGTCTGGAACACGTGCACCTTTCTAACATGTATATCTTCACACTTACATGAATGTGCCGGTGAAGCATAGGAAATAGATGGGAAAGTGTTGTTGCTCTCAAAGAAAAGGGGAAATTTATTAGCCAAGTACAGCACAGCAATAAATGTCAAGATAACATACAGTAGCATACAGTGTATCTTTGGTTCTCCCACTTCTGATTCATCCATGCAGGTCACCAGGGAGATCATTCAAGATTGACGTCGAAATTGTCCCAAAGACATCAGGAAATGCCTTCAAAACCAGCCACTAGGGGCAACCAAGAGCACTTTTATCATCAAGTAGGCTTGGGTTCTGGCCTCCCGGGTGGCGCAGTGGTTAAGGGCGCTGTACTACAGCGCCAGCTGTGCCATCAGAGACTCTGGGTTCGCGCCCAGGCTCTGTCGTAACCGGCCGCGACCGGGAGGTCCGTGGGGCGATGCACTACTTGTCCGGGTTAGGGAGGGATTAGTCGATAGGGATGTCCTTGTCTCATCGCGCACCAGCGACTCCTGCATGGTGTTTCCTCCGACACATTGGTGCGGCTGGCTTCCGGGTTGGATGCGCGCTGTGTTAAGAAGCAGTGCGGCTTGGTTGGTTGTGTATCGGAGGACGCATGACTTTCAACCTTCTCTCCCGATCTCTCCCGAGCCCGTACGGGAGTTGTAGCGATGAGACAAGATAGTAGCTACTACAACAATTGGATACCACGAAAAAGGGGTAAAAAAAATAAAATAATAATATATAAAAAAGTAGGCTTGGGTTTTGTTAGAGTGTTGTGGTGGATGTTTTAACCCTATTGCAAACCTGACTGGCGGCTCTGGCAGATCCTGGCTGACTGGCGGCTCTGGCTGCTCCATGCTGACTGGCGGCTCTGGCTGCTCCATGCTGACTGGCGGCTCTGGCTGCTCCATGCTGACTGGCGGCTCTGGCTGCTCCATGCTGACTGGCGACTCTGGCTGCTCCATGCTGACTGGCGACTCTGGCTGCTCCATGCTGACTGGCGACTCTGGCTGCTCCATGCTGACTGGCGACTCTGGCTGCTCCATGCTGACTGGCGACTCTGGCTGCTCCATGCTGACTGGCGACTCTGGCTGCTCCATGCTGACTGGCGACTCTGGCTGCTCCATGCTGACTGGCGACTCTGGCGGCTCATGACAGACGGGAGACTCTGGCGGCTCATGACAGATGGGAGACTCTGGCGGCTCATGACAGACGGGAGACTCTGGCGGCTCATGACAGACGGGAGACTCTGGCGGCTCATGACAGACGGAAGACTCTGGCGGCTCATGACAGACGGGAGACTCTGGCGGCTCATGACAGACGGGAGAATCTGGCGGCTCATGACAGATGGGAGACTCTGGCGGCTCATGACAGACGGGAGGCTCAGGCGGCGCTGGGCAGATGAGCAGCTCAGGCGACGCTGGAGAATAGAAAGGCTCTGGCAGCGCTGGACAGGTGAAGCGCACTGTAGGCCTGGTGCATGGTGCTGGCACTGGTGGTACTGGGCCGAGGACACGCACAGGAAGCCTGGTGCGGGGAGCTGCCACCGGAGGGCTGGTGTGGAGGTGGCACTGGATGGACCGGACTGTGAAAGCGTACTGGAGATCTTGAGAGCAGGGCTAGCACCAACCGCCCTTGCTGGATCTTCACCCTAGCCCGGCAGATGTGGGGAGCTGAGATGTAGCGTACCGGGCTAAGCACGCGTACTTGGGACACAGTGCGTTCCACCGCATAACACGGTGCCTGACCAGTACCACGCCCGCCACGGTTAGCACTGCTAGGAGCACTGTAGCGCTGAGCTGGCACAGGACGTGCAAGGCTAGGGAGGTGCACAGGAGGCCTGGTGCGGTGCGTGAGGCTGGCACAATCTTCACCAGACGACTAGCACGCACCTCAGGACGAGTATGGAGAGCTGACCCAGGTGCCATCAAATCCCCGACACGCTCCGTCGGGCGAATGCCGTGCCTCATGCACCAACACAGCAACTCCCTCATAACTCTCTCCTCCAATTTCCCCATTAACTCCTTCACGGTCTCTGCTTCGCTCACCTCCAACACCGGCTCTGGTTCTGGTTTCCTCCTCTACCATACCTCCCCTCAACAAGAAAACAAATGTAGCTGTAGTCACCGGTATCTTTCCTAACTGTTATACTTTTTTATAAAACCTAGGCTGAAAAAAAAAAAATCTACATTATAGACACTAAATCTGTAGCAATGAAGCTCAGCTAAAGAAACGTAGGGTTACATGCATAAATCCGGTTCTATGAGAATATGATTGAGATGTCTCACTACGGGATTCGTTTAGCAGATCACTGACAGCTCGAAGAACCAATCACACAACGTCTGTTGTTGACAGACCGGTTGAGGAGCGAATGAGTTGAGCCCTTCTCCTCCTTATAAGGCGTCACTCAAGCGTGCCTCTTCCTTGCTCTTGCGAGCAGGGAATTGCGGTGAGACATCTCACTCATATTCTGATAAAACCAGGGTTAAGCAAGTAACCCTACATTTTATTTCAAATACTTGTTTCAATGTCTAACTAGGGTATATGGCCATTACCTAGGAGAATCCCAGGGCAAACTGTACTTACGAATGACAGGGCGTGCAGTCCACTTACTCTCTTTGCAGGCATAAGGGCAGACAGTACAGCATTGTGTTGTGTTTGAGACAAAGTCAAGACCGAGACCAGAAGAATGCAAGTCCAATTCAAGAACATGAGTGTAATTTGGTCAAATCACCACCATAATAAAGTTCAAAATGTCCAGTATTTCTGTGTTCATATTTCAGAACAGATAGATTCTTCAGACACTCGAATAGTGAAAAAATGCATGCTAAGGGAACATAGAGGCACTCAACAAATTATTACTAACCCAAAACACAACGCCTTCAAAGAAGGGCTAAGTAGTTATAAAATTATGATTGTAATAATGCTAATTATATTATTATTTTCAATGATCTGATTTAATCTCTTCAGTTTTTGTTGGAAAGAAAAGGGTTAACACTGAAGAGAAAAAAGAACCAATCAGGATTTGGCTAGGAGATAAATCTAGCTAGCCACTGGCTAGGCCATCAGAAGCTAGATAAAGGCATCTGCCATTCAACTGTATTAGGGCAAAATGTTGGAGTGACAGTTGAATCAACCAATTACATTGACTTATTGAGTGGGAACGTTTTTACAAAAATGTATGGAAACGTCTGCCTTCCTGAAGAAAAACAGGTCAATGCGCAATAGCGAGCAGTAGTTTTCCCACTGTCCAGCTAGCATGCTTTTGTTGTCGGGTAGTTTGCAGTGGCTGCAGCAGGTTTTGTCAAAGATGATGTTGTTGCTAATTTGCTAAATTCTCCCTTTTCAAGAATAACTTTCAACAGGAATTTACGTTTCAAATTTTCATCATCATCTGGTGAGTGGAACTGTGTTTTTTTTACAGTACTGCGCTTGCTGTTTTTAGCCATCTCTTTTAAAATAACTTGTGTGTGAAACATTGCTGTGAGTTTCACTTGAAATGCAACATGACATCTTATTACAATCTGTTCATAAACAGTGCATTCGGAAAGTATTCAGACCACTTCCCTTTTTCCACAATTTGTTTCGTTACAGCCTTATTCTAAATGGATTAAATGAAATGTTTTCCTCGCCAAATCGACAATTTGCCACAATGACAAAGCAAAAATGTTTAAAAAATTATTCTGACAAGCGACCACTTAGATATGGTCATTTTCACATTTTCATAAATTCTTAGAATGTTTGGTAATTACGTAGGTATTTGCATTTGGACAATTAATAGACACTGCAGTAAATAAAACTGAATAAAAACATCTGTTTTGTCCAGGACAGACTGGTGCACTATAGTGAATCAGAGCTAAAGTACACCTTTATACAAATAAGCCATTTGCCACACGGACCTGCCATCATTCACTATGAACTGGACTGTGTGTTTACAGGCAGTTGCAACATCACAACTTCAGATCATTGGAATGCAAAAGCCATGTAAAACACCACAGCAGTCCTCTTACATTTGGGAACTTTACAATCCTATTGATCAAACAACCATGAAAAAGGTAGGCTCTCTCTCCCTCAGTTATGCACATCAACAACAACAAGATCAACAACTAATGCTAGCCAGAGCAAGATGAGCTAAAATCGAATGAAGGAACATTAGATAAATCCTGTCAAACTTTTTCAGCTAGTAGGCCGTCAAAATTGCACTGATAAACGATGGGGAATTGTAATCTCCTCTTCCTTCTGCAGCTCGCCTGCCAATGCATGCTTGTCTCAACCAAGCACTCCAGCTAACTAGCTAAAATTGGCTAGCTTGATAGCTAGCTACTTCCAGACACAAATGACAGAACACCTCACTCTGACCATTTTACTCACCGTAAGTTGCAGAGCTGGTTAGGCTGTTTACAGTACATGTTATGTAGGGCGTTCTTGACTAACTATCACTTTAACATTTACTGACACCAGTCATATTCAGCAGGTGTTGCACGTTCATTAATTCATCAGTTCTGCACTCTGGCACTCTCAGACGAGAGTGCTCTGATATCGGAGTAGATAGGCAGAGTGAATTTGCAAACACAAGAGATTTGCTAACTGTATAACAGTCGTTGAAGTTATTACCTGCTAACCAAATGACACCTGCACCGCTAGCTGTGTATAACCCCTGAAAAACAATGAGGGAAAAAGTCAGTCACTCACCCACTCTAATGGCATGACATCCTCCTAGCAGCTACCTATTTTGCTAACTTTAGGCTCTGTGTTTTTAGCTTGCTACATAAATAGATATGCTAGCCTATTAGCCATGCTATGACTGACTTGTGATCATTGCCCTTGCTAGTTTGATTGTATTGACATTCCCAGCCTTAGTTGTATTCATCAATTTTTATCCAGAATATTGAGTCTGTCACGCCCTGACCTTTGAGTTCCTTATTATTTTCTATGTTTGGTTAGGTCAGGGTGTGACTCGGGTGGGAAAGTCTATGTTTTCTATTTCTTTGTTGTCCAGACCTCCAGACTTCCAGTACGCCTCCATGTCCCAGTATATCCTGCACCGAGTCTACACACTATGCCTCCAGGCCTTCTTAGCCCAGTGCGTCCTGTGCCAGCTCTCCACACTCACCGAGCTAAAGTGGGTATCCAGCCAGGACGCGTTGTGTCATCTCCACGTACCAGGCTTCCAGTACGTCTCCTCAGTCCGTTGAGACCTGTTCCGGCTCCACGTACGAAGCCTCCAGTGATAATCCATGGCATGAAGCCTCCAGTGATGATCCATGGCCCGGAGCCTCCAGTTATGATCCATGGCACGAAGCCTCCAGTGATGATCCATGGCCCGGAGCCTGTAGTGATGATCCATGGCACGAAGCCTCCAGTAACGATCCATGGCCTGGAGACTGTAGTGACGATCCATGGCACGGAGCCTGCAGTAACGGTCCCTGGCACGGAGCCTCCAGCGACGATCTACGTTCCGGAGGCCCTGGCAACAATCCCTGCACCAGAGGCGCCACCGAAGTGGGAGGAGCCTAACGCGGAGTAGGGCCTGCGTCCCGCACTGGAGCCTTCACCGAGAGTAGATGCCCACCCGGACCCTCCCCTATAGGTTCAGGTTTGAGGCTTCAGGTCTGCACCTTTGGGGGGGACCTTAGAGTTCCTTATTATTTTCTATGTGTGGTTAGGTCAGGGTGTGACTCGGGTGGGAAATCTATGTTTTCTATTTCTTTGTTTTTGGCTGTGTGTTGTTTCCCAATCAGAGGCAGCTGTCTATCGTTGTTTCTGATTGGGGATCACATATAAGTTGTAATTTTCCTTTTGGGTTTTGTGTGAACTTGTTTTCTGTTTAGTGTCTCTGCCTGACAGAACTGTGAGTTTTTACGTTTGTTATTTTGTTTGAGTGTTTTTTTAAATAAAATAATCATGAACACTTTCCACGCTGCACTCTTCCTGCCACCAACGAGAGCCGTAACAGAGTCATTGAAACGAAAACAGTGCATCCCGAATGTTGGCAGCAAGCAATGTACCTGGCTAGCTGTGATTTAGAACCTCATAGGAATATTTTTTGGACTACCAAGAAATGTATTGGTGAATTATATTAATCATGCATTGAACTGCATCCATCTATTCTGCCAACAATGCCTTAGCACAACTCATGGAACATTGAGTCAAATATATATTATTTTTAATACCTTTTACAGACAATCACGGATTACAAAAAGAAAACCGTCCCCGTCGCGGACATCGACATCTTGATTCCAGAGAAATTAAACAACTTATTTTCGCGCTTTGTGGACTCTCCTTCTCCGTGGCCGTGGTGAGTAAAACATTTAAAAGTGTTAACCCTCGCAGGGGTGCCGGCCCAGACGGCCTCCCTAGCCGCGTCCTTAGAGCATGCCCAGCTGGCTGGTGTGTTTACATATTCAATCAATCCCTATCCCAGTCTGCTGTCCCCACATGCTTCAAGATGGCCACCATTGTTCCTGTTCCCAAGAAAGGTAAGGTAACTGAACTAAATGACTATCGCCCCGTAGCACTCACTTCTGTCATCATGAAGTGCTTTGAGAGACTAGTCAAGGATCATATCACCTGCATTCACCTGTCACCCTAGACCCACTTCAATTTGCTTACAGTCCCAATAGGTCCACAGGTGATTTAAATTGTTAATTTTTGTATTTATTTTTTTACCTTTATTTAACTAGGCAAGTCAGTTAACTTCTTGACGCTACCCATCGCTGTGGCGGGATCATTTTCGTCAGCAACCGCTGAATAGCATAGCGCAACGGTCAAATAATATTACAAAAAAATATACATATTCATGAAATCACAAGTGCAATATTGCAAAACACAGCTTAGCCTTTTGTTAATCCACCTGTCGTCTCAGATTTTGAAATGATGCTTTACAGCGAAAGCAATCCAAGCATTTGTGTAAGTTTATCGATAGCCTAGCATAGCATTATGTACACTTAGCATCAGGAAGCTTGGTCACGAAAATCAGAAAAGCAATCAAATGAACCGTTTACCTTTGATGATCTTCGGATGTTTTCACTCACAAGACTACCAGTTACACAACAAATGTTCCTTTTGTTCCATAAAGATGATATTTATACCCAAAATACCTCCATTTGTTTGTCTCGTTATGTTCAGAAATCCACAGGAAAGAGCGGTCACGACAACGCAGACGGAAATTCCAAATAGTCTTCATAATGTCCATAGAAACATGTCAAACGTTTTTTTTATAATCATTCCTCAGGTAGTTTTTAAAATATATATTCGATAAAATATCAACCGAGTGTGTAGGTTTTTCAATAACAGCGGGAGGAACAATGGCGACTTTACTCTGTAGCGCAAAAACTCACTCTGAGAGCCCTCACCTATCCACTTACGGAATGTGATCTTTCACGCTAATTTTTCAAAATAAAAGCCTGAAACTATGTCTAAAGACGGTTGACACCTTAGGGAAGCCAGAGAAAAAGGAATCTGGTTGATATCCCTTTAAATGGAGGATAGGCATGCATAGGAACAGAAGGGTTTCAAAATAAGAGGCACTTCCTGATTGGATTTTCCTCAGGGTTTCGCCTGCAATATCAGTTCTGTTGTACTCACAGACAATATGTTGACAGTTTTGGAAACTTTAGAGTGTTTTCTATCCTAATCTGTCAATTATATGCATATTCTAGCGAGGAATACCAATGTAAGAATGCTGTTCATTTGCTACTGCTCAGCATTCAACACCATAGTACCCTCCAAACTCACCATTTAAAATATATATATTTCACCTTTATTTAATCAGGTAAGCTAGTTGAGAACAAGTTCTCGTTTACAACTGCGACCTGGCCAAGATAAAGCAAAGCAGTGCGACACAAACAACAACACAGAGTTACACATGGAATAAGCAAGCGTACAGTCAATAACACAACAGAAAAAAAGAAAGAGAGCAGAAAAGTAAATAAAAACAATATGGGGATGAGGTAGGTAGATTGGGTGGGCTATTTACAGATGGGCTATGTACAGCTGCATCGATCGGTTAGCTGCTCAGATAGCTGATGTTTAAAGTTAATGAGGGCAATATAAGTCTCATAATTAAGCTTGAGACTTTGAGTTTCAACCCCACCCTCTGCATCTGGGTCCTGGACTTCCTGATGAGCCGTCCCCAGGTGGTGAAGGTAGGAAACACCATCTCCACTCTGCAGATCTTCAACACTGGGGCCCCACAAGGGTGCATTCTCAGCCCCCTCCTGTACTCCTTGTTCACCCATGACTGCGTGTCCATGCACGTCTGCACCTCAATGATCAAGCTTTCAGACGACAATAGTGGTAGGCTTGATTACCAACAACGACGGGCTCTCGGAGTCTGGTGTCAGGAAAATAACCTCTCACTCAATGTCAGCAAAACAAAAGAGATGATCATGGACTTCAGGAAACAGCAGAGGGAGCACCCCCCATCCACATCGACTGGACAGCAGTGGAGTAGGTGGAAAGTTTTAAGTTCCTCGGTGTACATTTCACTGACAAACTGAAATGGTCCACGCACACAGACAGTGTAGTGAAGAAGGCGCAACAGCGCTGAAGAAATTGGGAGGCTGAAGAAATTGGGCTTGTCACCAAAAAACCCTCACTAACTTTTACAGGTGCACAATTGAGAGCATCCTGTTGGGCTGTATCACTGCCTGGTACAGAAACTGCACCGCTCACAGCCGTAGGACTCTAAATCGTGGTGCAACGCATCACCGGGGGCAAACTACCTGCCCCCCAGGACACCTACAACACCTGATGTCACAGGAAGGCAAAAAATATAATCAAGGACAATAACCACCCGAGCCACTGCCTGTTCACCCTGCTTCCATCCAGAAGGCGAGGTCAGTACAGGTGCATCAAAGCTGGGACAGAGAGATTGAAACAGCTTCTATCTTAAGGCTATCCAATTGTTAAAACTTCTTATGGATTGGTGTCCCGTCTATGGGACAGTTGTTGCTCAAAATGCATAATGTGACTACAACGTCGTTTTAAACATACATATACATATATATATATATATATATATATATATATATATATATATATATATATATATATACAGTGCCTTGCGAAAGTATTCGGCCCCCTTGAACTTTGCGACCTTTTGCCACATTTCAGGCTTCAAACATAAAGACATAAAACTGTATTTTTTTGTGAAGAATCAACAAGTGGGACACAATCATGAAGTGGAACGACATTTATTGGATATTTCAAACTTTTTTAACAACTCAAAACTGAAAAATTGGGCGTGCAAAATTATTCAGCCCCCTTAAGTTAATACTTTGTAGCGCCACCTTTTGCTGCGATTACAGCTGTAAGTCGCTTGGGGTATGTCTCTATCAGTTTTGCACATCGAGAGACTGAAATTTTTTCCCATTCCTCCTTGCAAAACAGCTCGAGCTCAGTGAGGTTGGATGGAGAGCATTTGTGAACAGCAGTTTTCAGTTCTTTCCACAGATTCTCGATTGGATTCAGGTCTGGACTTTGAATTGGCCATTCTAACACCTGGATTGGTTTATTTTTGAACCATTCCATTGTAGATTTTGCTTTATGTTTTGGATCATTGTCTTGTTGGAAGACAAATCTCCGTCCCAGTCTCAGGTCTTTTGCAGACTCCATCAGGTTTTCTTCCAGAATGGTCCTGTATTTGGCTCCATCCATCTTCCCATCAATTTTAACCATCTTCCCTGTCCCTGCTGAAGAAAAGCAGGCCCAAAGCATGATGCTGCCACCACCATGTTTGACAGTGGGGATGGTGTGTTCAAGGTGATGAGCTGTGTTGCTTTTACGCCAAACATAACGTCTTGCATTGTTGCCAAAAAGTTCAATTTTGGTTTCATCTGACCAGAGCACCTTCTTCCACATGTTTGGTGTGTCTCCCAGGTGGCTTGTGGCAAACTTTAAACAACACTTTTTATGGATATCTTTAAGAAATGGCTTTCTTCTTGCCACTCTTCCATAAAGGCCAGATTTGTGCAATATACGACTGATTGTTGTCCTATGGACAGAGTCTCCCACCTCAGCTGTAGATCTCTGCAGTTCATCCAGAGTGATCATGGGCCTCTTGGCTGCATCTCTGATCAGTCTTCTCCTTGTATGAGCTGAAAGTTTAGAGGGACGGCCAGGTCTTGGTAGATTTGCAGTGGTCTGATACTCCTTCCATTTCAATATTATTGCTTGCACAGTGCTCCTTGGGATGTTTAAAGCTTGGGAAATCTTTTTGTTTCCAAATCCGGCTTTAAACTTCTTCACAACAGTATCTCGGACCTGCCTGGTGTGTTCCTTGTTCTTCATGATGCTCTCTGCGCTTTTGACGGACCTCTGAGACTATCACAGTGCAGGTGCATTTATACGGAGACTTGATTACACACAGGTGGATTGTATTTATCATCATTAGTCATTTAGGTCAACATTGGATCATTCAGAGATCCTCACTGAACTTCTGGAGAGAGTTTGCTGCACTGAAAGTAAAGGGGCTGAATAATTTTGCACGCCCAATTTTTCAGTTTTTGATTTGTTAAAAAAGTTTGAAATATCCAATAAATGTTGTTCCACTTCATGATTGTGTCCCACTTGTTGTTGATTCTTCACAAAAAAATACAGTTTTATATCTTTATGTTTGAAGCCTGAAATGTGGCAAAATGTCGCAAAGTTCAAGGGGGCCGAATACTTTCGCAAGGCACTGTATATATATAAATATATATGGGCAGAAAGCTTAAATTCTTGTTAATCTAACTGCATTGTCCAATTTACAGTAGCTATTACAGTGAAAAAATACCAAGGTATTGTTTGAGGAGGGTGCACAATAACAAAACACATCACAGCGACAGGTTTGATACATTCACATCTGAAGGTAAATAATTTACTTACATTCTGAAATCTTGCTCTGATTTGTCATCCTAAGTGTCCCAGAGATAAAATTTAGTTGTTTTTCATATTCTAAAAAGGTCCATATAGTATGCACTATCGATTTTGTATTTCCACTCGTTAAACTTGGAAAGAAATACATCTGTGAAAATCGAATGCTAAACATTTTATCAGCCAGCCAAATTATGTTCATATTAATTCCTGACACTCTAAAAAGTAACCAGCCTTTGCTATATCATTCTGCATTCAGTATATCCACTGGTAAGTGGACATCATTGCGTACCGATGACACGGTCGGTGTTCACTTGATTGACTGTATCTTTGTCCAATCGTTTTGAAACCTAGCTAGCTAGATAGCCAATGAGCTGTGCTTTACGTGAGTAAGTGGAAAACCTTTGTGTGAAGAAAAATCTCTCAGCTAACCTCTCGCAAATGTGTGGTCTTTGGCCATTTTTGCAAGAGCATGTCGAGGCGCGTTATGCATATGTGTGAGATATGGATATTAATACTGGAAAAGCTAAATCAAAGTCCAGGTATACAGATTTTGGATGATAGTGGTTAGAGTGTTGGACTAGTAACTGGAAGGTTGCAAGTTCAACCCCCCGAGCTGACAAGGTACAAATCTGTCGTTCTGCCCCTGAACAGGCAGTTAACCCACTGTTCCTAGGCCGTCATTGAAAATAAGAATTTGTTCTTAACTGACTTAAATAAAGGTAAAAATAAAAGTCAACATACAATACACATTGGGCTCCCGACTGGCGCAATGGTCTAACACACTGCAGTGTGTATCACATCTGGCTGTGATTGGGAGTCCCATACAGTTGGTCCAGCGTTGTCCGGGTTTGGCCGGGGTAGGCGTCATTGTAAATAAGAATTTGTACTGACTTACCTAGTTAAATAAAGGTTAATTAAAAAACTAAATTAGTACACACTTCACCACGGTGTTCATCCTACTCTATATAATATGTTGATAGATGTGTTGTTTATTTGATGTTTTGCTAAAATAAAAAGTTCAATATAATAAGTAATAAACTTGAGTTCTTACAGACAGTTTTTCTTTTATCTTCAATAGTGGTAGACTGACTTCAAAGAGACCACATTCAAGTCCTCCATCCCCCCACTTAGTCTGACTGCTGCTCTCTCTGGCTCCACAACAAACCCCTGCCCGGCCATCTAGAGGTGTGAATACCCAGCCAGCCAACAAGTAGGACGGTAAGTGCTTTACAGCAGAAAGAGACTTGGGACGAGCAGCACAATCTTGTGTAGAGGGTTTTCTAAATACTGTAATTGTGAAGTGTGTGTACATTTTTCTTTTTTTACTTTGTGTGTGGTTTGTGGTGTGTTCACTTATGGCAGCATTGGCTGCTAACATGGTCCTTATCTTAAATATTTCACTTCTGTCTTTGGAGACATTGGATCAGCATTCCTGTCACGTCTCCTGTTAATACATTTTATGTAGGGAAGCTAATGATCCATCATGTATGACATTCCTGGGAGTGTGTAAACTTGTATTTTTTTATTAGCATAGCATTTTTGTATGTTTTCTATAGTTATGTTCTTGAAAATGTATACAGTTACCAGTTCGGCCTCTTGGGTACATTTGGGAAAGTCGTGAGGGACACCTGGGTGACTTCATACTAAATGTCATGTAGCTTGCTCATTCTTGAAGTTATCAGTCTGAAACTTTGCACATACACTGTTGCCCTATTGTGGACACCATCGAAATTACATCCAGCTTCCTAGCTGAATGTGTCTTTTCTTTTTCATGTCAAAGATGATGCAACAAAAATAGAAAACTTGTAAACAGCCTATTTCTCAGGCCCAGAAGCTAGAATATGCATATAATTGGCAGATTTGGATAGAAAACACTATAAAGTTTCCAAAACTGTCACAATATTGTCTGTGAGTATAACATAACTGATATGGAAGGCAAAAACCAGAGGAAAATCCATCCAGGAAGTACTGTTTTTCTGAAACTACTCTTTTCCACTGCAAGCCTATCCTCCATTTTAAAGGGATATCAACCAGATTACTTTCCCTGTGGCTTCCACAAGGTGTGAACAGTCCTTAGACATAGTTTCAGGCTTTTATTCTGAAAAATGAGCGAGAATGATCATATCGAGTCAGTGGATAGCCAGATGTCCTCAGATTTGTGCATGCGCGCGCACTGGGAGCGAGACCTTTTCTTTCTCTCTTCTATTGAAAAGGCTACCGTCCGGATGAAATATTATCAATTATTTATTGTAAAAACAACCTGAGGATTGATTTAAAAAAAAACGTTTGACGTGTTTTTATGAACTTTACGGATACTATTTGGAATTTTTGTCTGCCTGTCATCACCGCACGAGCCTGTGGATTACTGAACAAAACGTGCCAACCAAATGGAGGTTTTTGGATATAAAGAGAATCTTTATCGAACAAAACAAACAAATTTATTGTGTAACTGGAAGTCTCGTGAGTGCAAACATACGAAGATCATGAAAGGTAAGTGATTAATTTTATTGCTTTTCTGACTTTCGTGACCAATCTACTTTGCTGCTAGCTGTTTGTAATGTTTTGTCTACTGAGAGCTGTCCTTACACAATCACATTGTTTGCTTTCACCGTAAAGCCTTTTTGAAATCTGACACGCCGGCTGGATTAACAACAAATTAAGCTGTGTTTTGGTGTATTGTACTTGTGATTTCATGAAAATTAAATCATTTTTAGTAATTTAATTGGAATTTGGCGCTCTTCAATTCATTGGATGTAGACTAAAATGATCCCGCTAAAGGGATCTGAGCGGCAAGAGGTTATTAAGAACAAATTCTTATTTTCAACGACCGCCTAGGAACAGTTGGTTAACTGCCTTGTTCAGGGGCAGAACGACAGATTTTTACCTTGTCAGTTCGGGATTTTGATCTTGCAACTTTTTGGTTACTAGTCCAACGCTCTAACCACTAGGCTACCTGCCGCCCCTCTAACCACTATGCTACCTATATTTTACCAGATCTATGTTATGTTCTCCTACATTCAATTTGTGTTTCCGTTCAAATTATATCAATAATATGCATATCCTTGCTTCAGGTCCTGAGCTACAGGCAGTTAGATTTGGGTATGTCATTTTAGGGCCTGTTCCTTAAGAGATTTTTAAATAGCCACCACTAGCACAAAGAGGTGGCTGCCTACCTACAGACTTGATATCATTTGTCACTTTAATAAATGGAACACTAGTCACTTTAATAATGCCACTTTAATAATGTTTACACATCTCGCATTACTCATCTCACATGTATATAACGTATCCTTTACTATCTATTCTTTACCCTCTATTGCATCTTAGCCGCTCTGTCACGGCTCATCCATATATTTTATACTTTTTTATTCCTTTCCCATTCCTTTACTAGATTGTGTGTGTTAGGTTTTGTTGTGGAATTGTTAGATATTAGGTTTTGTTGTGGAATTGTTACCTGTTAGATACTGCTGCACTGTCGGATCTAGAAGCATAAGCATTTCACGACACTCACAATAACATCTGCTAACCATGTGTATGTGACCAATAACATTTGATTTGAAGTTGGTTTTGTAGCATAAACTGATATGAGTCTGTTTGTTTGATATCTGAAAAGTAGTTAAAATGCTGTCAGTTCCACTTTAAACTTTAGGTCACCGGTTACTTTGTGTGCTAAACGTGAAATGTTTTTGCAATGGGAAGTATAGTTGAACATTGATTGGGAAATGCTTAGTTGTTATGTTTTTGTATTCCTATGATTGGGACCTATTGGCTTATTATGTTCAAGTTTATGGACTACTTGTCCTTTAACATCATGCTGTATGGGACTGCTATCTTTCCATCGGTTCTATGCAGTGATGTCTAGAGAAGTGGGTATACTGTAATTTTGCCCAAAAAGTTCCCAAACGGTGTGTTGCAGCCGGCTGCGACCGGGTTACCCGAGGCGGTGCACAATTGGACCAGCGTCGTCCAGGTTAGGGGAGGGTTTAGCCGGGATGTCCTTGTCCCAATCGCTCTCTAGCGACTCCTGTGGCGGGCCAGGCGCATGCACGCTGACTTCGGTGGCCAGTTGTACAGTGTTTCCTCAGACACATTGGTGTGGCTGGCTTCCGGGTTAAGCGAGCAGTGTGTCAATAAGCAGTGCGGCTTGGCAGGGTCTTTTTTCGGAGGACACATGGCTCTCGACCTTCGCCTCTCTCGAGTCAGTGCGGGAGCTGCTGTGATAGGACAAGACTAACTACCAAATGGACATCACGAAAAAGGGTTAAAAAGTAAAATATATCAAAATAAGTTCCCAAATGGCCCGTGCAGTGAAGGAAAGGCACTCTATGTGAAAAATCATTTTTCAAAACCTGGTTTGCATACCCATTGTTGCCTTAGTTAGCATTTACTGGTAGATATCATCAATGCATAAAAATCTCAGATACAGACCATTTAAGGAAGGATCTGTGTAGTTCACACCACTTCTCAAAAACGCACCACTTGTTTCCATAAAGTGAGCATGTAAAGGGGTCCATGTCAATGATCTTGAGTGTCAGGTCTGTCACATTCCTTCTCTCACAGGCCATGCCCAGATGGCCATGGCTACTGGGCGAGGGTGGCAAATCACCAGGTACACTTGTGTTAGAAGATCCCTGCGTAACGGTAGCTACCAGGAACTGGTAGTAAAGCAGGGGAGTGATCTCTGCCAACCAGCCTCCCTGGTCAGACAGGGGCTCGAAGATGAGAGATAAGCTTGTTAGTTGCTAGGCATACGGGGAAAAAAAACATAGGCCATCACCGTTGACAGGGAGTACCCGCGGCGCAGGGGTGCAGAGCGTGTCTCCTAGTTAATTGGGATACCTCGTAATGTGTCCGAGAAATATGAGCATAGTGTTTTTCTTGCAAAACATGCTTGATCCTCTTGGACCAAGCATGTCACCAAGCAGGGCTTTGCGGAGAGAGCAGCTGACGGAACCTGTTCGCTTGCGTTGCAAGACAGTTGGAGGCAAAATGCCCCAAGGCATAGGAAGAGGGCCATGAAGGATGGCAAACTTGTCATCCTGCTCCTCATGTCAGAAGAGACTAGAGGGAGAGCGGACATGCTGACTTTTGTGTGTTTTTTGTGCAGACGTGCCTCCGCAAGGCGGAGAAGAATGGCTCACCTTAAACCAGAGAGAGCATGTTGGGCAAGGAAACCGTAGGCTTTGCACCCTATCCTCCTCTACCGCTTAAGTCAAGGCTGTAGGTTGGCTGAGCCTTCTACCCCAAGAGGGGTCGGGAGGGCAGAACATTGCTGCGGCTGCAGAAAAATCTGTTTTTCCTCCAGGTCTGCCCTGGTTCAGGGCCCTAACCTGGGTATCGGCAGTTTGCTGCGTTGTCTGGGGTTTAGGTCCCCTAAAGCCAGAATGTTGGCCCCTCCCCACTGTGAAGCTGGAATGATTAGCTGCAGAAACCAACGGGCTACCCTTTACAGGGCCCGGGTCTGTGGGGCAGACAGACGTTTAAGGCTTACGCTGTGTGCACACAGCTTGCGTCAACATATTCAATACAACTTCTGATGTATACCATGAACAGAATTCCACAAATGCAGCATGGTAATTTGCTGCAGCACACGTTAAGATGCCAAATTGGTTAATAGGTTAATAATTGGTTAAGAATTAAGATAGGCCACATTTCTAGCTAGCTAACGTTAGCTTGCCATGATGCCAAGTCTAGCTAGCCACAAGTTATGGTGTGTGTGTGTGTGTGTGTGTGTGAAAAATGGAGAGAGAAGTGCTTAAGGTAATTTCTCTTCAAGAAAGAGGACTGGGGCTGCAGCTAGCAACCACTGTTCTTGCCGTTTCTTCCCAATCATATCATTCATTCATTGACCCATTTGTAAAATCACATCCCACAAGTGGGAATATGATAGCCAGGTGCAGGGACAAGACAGGACAGGAAGAGGGAGAGGAAGATGTTGGTATATGTTGTATGATGTATATGTTGTTTAATTGTTAGATATTACTTGTTAGATATTACTGCACTGGCGGAGCTAGAAACAAGCATTTTGCGACAACCGCAATAACATCTGCTAAACACTTGTATGTGACCAATACAGTTTGATTTGATGAGAACAACCAGCTAGAAGAGGACAGGGGAACGCTTGAGGTTGCTATCTGGGAAGAGCCTAAATCCACAGGAGGACATCCTGAGCACCACTCAAGCTACCAGACATCTGAAGCAAAGCACCTTTCAAGTCACCCACCACCCTAGACCCCATACCCGGAAACACCTTTCAGACACCTCTGACGTCACTCCTTTCCAGCATCGCATCCTGACTGAATCGAAGCAGATAACTTGTTCGTTCAACCACCAGCTCCACTTACTGCACTGTCACTCAAAAAAAATAAACATTGTCCAACTCACCAGCTGCTCTATGATGCAGCATTTAATTGTACATTTTATACATTGACACACACGAATATCATTATTATTCTCAAATGTAAAGTGGTGTTGTGTATGTACAGTGGGGAGAACAAGTATTTGATACACTGCCGATTTTGCAGGTTTTCCTACTTACAAAGCATGTAGAGGTCTGTCATTTTTTATCATAGGTACACTTCAACTGCAAATGAATTACTTAAAAATCATACAAGGTGATTTTCTGGATTTTTGTTTTAGATTCCGTCTCTCGCAGTTGAAGTGTACCTATGATAAAAATGACATACCTCTACATGCTTTGTACGTAGGAAAACCTGCAAAATCGGCAGTGTATCAAATACTTGTTCTCCCCACTCTATATATATTTTACACTACCTTTCAAAAGTTTTGAAAGAAAATCTATTGTTTTGTCCATTACCATAACATCAATTTGATCAGAAATACGGTGCAGACATTGTTAATGTTGTAAATGACTATTGTAGCTGGAAATGGCAGGTTTTTTATTGGTGCAGCGTATATCCCGCTAGCTGAATATCTATGTCATCATTCAGCCACGATTCCGTGAAACATAGGATATTACAGTTTTCGATGTCCCGTTGGTAGGATGTTCGTGATCGTATCTCGTCTAATTTATTGTCCAATGATTGCACGTTGGTGAGTAGTATTGACGGTAACGGCAGCTTTCCCAGTCGCCTTCTCCGGGTCCTGACCACGCATCCGGCTCTTTGTCCTCTGTACATGCGCAGCCTCCTCTTGCAAATAATGGGGATGTCGGTCCTGTGGGGTGTTTGGAGAATGTCTTGTGCGTCGTCTTTGTTGTAGAAAAAATATTTGTCTAATCCGAGGTGAGCGATCGCTGTCCTGATATCCAGAAGCTCTTTTTTTGCCATAAGATACAGTTGCAGAAACATTATGAACAAAATAAGTTACAAATAACGCAAACCCCCCCCCCCCCCCCCCCCCCCCCACATAATAGCGAAATTGGTTGGGCGCCTGTAAAACTGCTGCCATTTCTTCCAACGCCATTTTACCTACCAATCCCTCCTGTCTCCCTGTAGCGCTGTCTTAGGCATCTCACAGTACGGATATTGCAATTTATTGCCTTGGCTACATCTGCAGTTCTCATGCCTACTTGCAGCATGTCTAAGGCACGCTCATGCAGAAGAGCAGGGACCCTGCTCATCTTTCTTTTGGTGTTTTCAGTAGAAAGGCCTTTTTTGTGTCCTACGTTTTCATAACTGTGACCTTAATTGCCTACCGTCTGTAAGCTGTTAGTGTCTTAACGATTGTTCCACAGGTGCATGTTCATTAATTGTTTATGGTTCATTGAACAAGCATGGGGAAACAGTGTTTAAACCCTTTACAATGAAGATCTGTGAAGTTATTTAGATTTAAAAAAATGATCTCTTAAAGACAGGGTCCTGAAAAAGGGCTGTTTCTATTTTTGCTGAGATATATACACACATTTTCCTTGCGTGCATGCGCCCGACCCACCACAAGTAGTCGCTAGAGCACAATGGGACAAGGATATCCAGGCGGGCCAAACCCTCACGTAACCCGGACGACGCTGTGCCAATTATGCTCCGCCCTCATGGTTCTCCCAGTTGGCTGCGACACAGCCTGGGGTCGAACCCAGATCTGTAGTGACGCCTCTAGCGCTGCAATGCAGTGCCTTAGACCACTGCACCAATCGGGAGTCCATACTTATTGACTCAAGACATTTCAATTTTCATTTGTTAAATTAATTTCTAAAACATAATTCCACTGACATTTGGTATTGTGTGTAGGCCAATGACCCATAATCTCAATTTAATAAATGTTTAATTCCAGTTGTAACAACAAAATGTGGAAAAAGTAAAGGCGTGTGAATACGTGTGTGAAGGAATTGTGTATTTACACATTAGGAACACCTGCTCTTTCCATGACATAGACTGACCAGGTGAATCCAGGTTAAAGCTATAATCCCTTATTGATGTAACTTGTTCAATCCATTTTAAATCAGTGTAGATGAAGGGGAGGATACAGGTTACATAAGGATGTTTTTTTGCCTTGAGCCAAATCGGAATTTGTGCCATTCAGAGGATGAATGGGCAAGACAAAATATTTATGTGCCTTTGAATGGGATATGGTAGTATTTTATTTAACTAAGTAGTAGGTGCAAGGAGCACTGTTTTTTGTCAAGAACTTCAATGCTGCTGGGTTTCTGTGTGTATAAAGAATGGTTCACCACCCAAAGGACATCAAACCAATTTGACACAACTGCGGGAAGCATTGGAGTCAACATGGGCCAGCATCTCTGTAGAACACTCAAAACCTTGTAGTCCATGCCCGACAAAATTGAGGCTGTACTGAGGGCAAAAAGGTTTTTCAAAACATTAAGAATCCTGCCCTACACACTATACACGGGTGGAGATCTGATATGATATAATTGGTATAAGGAATATGGTGGAACTTCCATCTAGGGGGACAAGGTGAACCTATTATCATATTGCTTACACCTGTCAAATCGTCCACAAGTTCATAGGGTATATAGACATGCAATCTTCATAGACAAACATTGGCAGTACTGGCCTTACTGAAGAGCTCAGTGACATTCAACGTGGCACCGTCATTGGGCGCCACCTTTCCAACAAGTCAGTTTGACAAATTTCTGCCCTGCTGGAGCTGCCCCGGTCAACTGTAACTGCTGTTATTGTGAAGTGGAAAGGTCTAGGAGCAACAATGGCTCAGTCGTGAAGTGGTAGGATACACAAGCTCACAGAACGGGACCGCCGATTGCTGAAGCACGTAAGCGTGTACAGATCGTCTGTCCTTGGTTGCAACACTCACTACAGAGTTCCAAACTGCCTCTGGAAGCAACGTCAGCACAATAACTGTTCGTTGGGAGCTTAATGAAATGGGTTTCCATGGTTGAGCAGCCGCACACAAGCTTAAGATCACCATGCGCAATGTGTCGGCTGGAGTGGCGACAGTTTGGGGAAGGCCCTTTCCTGTTTCAGCATGACAATGCCCCTGTGCACCAAGGGGGGTCCTTACAGAAATGGTTTGTCAAGATCGGTGTGGAAGAACTTGACTGCAGTGCATTGATTTCAACCCAATCGAAAACCTTTGGAATGAATTGGAATGCCGACAGCGAACCAGGCCTAATCGGCCAAAATCAGTGCCCGACCTCACTAATTATTTTGTGGCTGAATGGAAGCAAGTCCCCACAGCAATGTTCCAACATCTAGTGGAAAGCCTTCCCAGAAGAGTGGAGACTGTTATAGCAGCAAAGGGGGACCAACTCCATATTAATGCCCATTATTTTGGAATGAGTTGTTTGATGAGCAGCTGTCCACATACTTTTGGTCATTTGGGGTAGTTAGCTGCCACGTCATGTTCTTGTCAAACTGTCAACAGAGTAGCTAGCAAGCAACAACACATGCCAAATAAAAGTATAAAAAAACACTTGAGTGCATATAAATCAGATTTGACCGTTCAGAGACAAGTCGCATTCCCAGGAATCAGGTTTGTAACTTATTTAAAACCACCTACAAAGGTGGTAATATCCGATTCCATGTACTTTTTGGCTGTTCTGACTGCAGGAAAAGAACAGATTCCAATCGGATATGCAATATTTTTTTTTTCAGTCACTTTAAACTGCCAAGTCACTATTTCAGGGCCAGGGTGTTCTCTGCCTCCCTCTGTGTTTCTCTTTTTGTCTGTCCTAGTTAACAGGTTGTTAGACTTGGCCTTAGCTGGTGAAACCTGGAAGGAAACACACACACTTACTTTTTCTCTGAGAATCTTTGTTTACAGGATCTTTGTTTACCTGGCTCTACATCTCTGAAACAACACACTCCCAATGCTATTGTGTATTTTTATGCATTTAGATTCTCTACTCTATTAAACTTTTAAATGGATGATTTTGTCTGATTTAATTTCCATGATCTAGATCCATCAAACTCATTTCTGGACCTTGAAGCCAGTTCCACTGCATTTTTTCATTGTTTCCTACTAACCAGGGACGTACAAAAACTGGAAAATATACTAGTGAAACTGTCACTCTGTTTATTCTCAAATTAAAACACTGTATACATGGGGCTACAACATAATTAGGATGCAGCCATAACAGGTGATGAATAAATTGTGTGTGATTTTTTGGAAATGGTGTAGGAATTCATACCCAGTCTCTCTTATACATATTTGTCTTTCACCTGAGTCGTGAAGTGTAATAACACTTCAATGACAGGTAATATAGCCTACAGCAGTGCTTCCAAACCCTCTCAGGGACCACCAGGAATGTCACATTTTTTGCATCCGTAAACTGGCACACCTGATTCAATTAGTCAACTATCACCAAGCCCTTCCTTGACTAATTGTCAGTTCAGTGCTTCAACAAATATGTTAAATGTCTGGTGGTACCCAAGGAGAGGGTTGGAAAGCAATGCCCTACAGTGTAATCTATATGTCCTTTCATAGTAGTGTTATTGTAAGTCTTTAAAATCAGTTGTGGTAATTTTTTTGATGTCTTATTTTTTCACCCGAGTAGGTTTCTTTTTTTTATGCAACTCCCCCCCCCCCAACAAAACTGAAATATCACACCTACATAAGTATTCATACCCTTTACTCAGTACTTTGTTGAAGCACCCTTGCCAGCAATTACTGCCTTGAATCGTCTTCGATATGACACAAGCTTGGCACACGTGTTGTTGGGGAGTTTCTCCCATTCTTCTCTACAGATCCTCTCAAGCTCTGTCAGGTTGGATGGGGAGCGTTGCTGCACAGCTATTTTCAGGTCTCTCCAGAGATGTTAGATCGGGATCAAGTCCGGACTCTGGCTGGGCCACACCCAAAGCCACTCCTGTGTTGTCTTGGCTGTGTGCTTAGGGTCGTTGTCCTGTTGGAAGGTGAACCGTTGCCCCAGTTGGAGGTCCTGAGTGCTCTGGAGCAGGTTTTCATCAAGGATCTCTCTGTACTTTGCTCCGTTCATCTTTCCCTCAAACCTAACTAGTCTTCCAGTCCCTGCCGCTGAAAAACATCCCCACAGCAATATACTGCCACCACAATACTTCATCGTAGGGATGCTGCCAGGTTTCCTCCAGACGTGATGCTTGGCATTCAGGCCAAAGAGTTTTATCTTGGTTTCATCAGACCAGAGAATCTTGTTTCTCATGGTCTGAGAGTCTTTAGGTGCCTTTTGGTAAACTCCTGGCTGTCATGTGCCTTTTTACTGAGGAGTGGCTTTCGTCTGGCCACTCTATCATAAAGGCCTGATTGGTTGAGAGCTGCAGAGATGGTTGTTCTGGAAGGTTCTCCCATCTCCACAGAGGAACTCTGGAGCTCTGTCAGAGTGACCATCGGGTTCTTGGTCACCTCCCTGACCAAGACCCTTCTCCCCCGAGTGACTCAGTTTGACTGGGTGGCCAGCTCTAGGAAGAGTCTTGGCGGTTCCACACTACTTCCATTTAAGAATGATGGAGGCCACTGTGTTCTTGGGGAACTTGAATGGGGTCCAGAGTGGCGCAGCAGTCTAAGGCACTGCATCTCAGTGCAAGAGGCGTCACTACAGTCCCTGGTTCAGATCCAGGCTGTATCACATCCGGTCTTGATTGGGAGTCCCATAGGGCGGCACTCAATTGGCCCAGCGTTGTCCAGGTTTGGCCAGGGTAGGCCGTCATCGTAAATAATATTTTTTTTCTTAACTGACTTGCCTTGTTAAATAAAGGTTAAAAAAAAATATAATATATCATAATAATAATATAAAAAATGGAGCAGACATTTTTTGGTACCCTTCCCCCCTCGACACAATCCTGTCTCGGACAATTCCTTCAACCTCATGGCTTGGTTTTTGCTCTGACATGCACTGTCAACTGTGGGACCTTATATACAGGTGTGTTCCTTTCCAAATCATGTCCAATCAATTGAATTTACCACAAGTGGACTCATCCAGTTGTCGAAACGTCAGGGACGATCAATGGAAACAGGATGCACCTTAGCTCAATTTCGAGTCTCATAGCAAAGGATCTGAATGTACTTATGTAAATATGGTATGTTTATTTTTTGAATACATTTACAAAAATGTAAATGTAACGTAGCAAAATGTGGAAAAAGTCAAGGGGTCTGAATAATAGTACAGCAGATGAGTCGCAGATTGAATTCCATTGAAATGAATGGACTTCCACCAGAACACATAAAGTTTAATAAAAGCTGTGTGCATGCTGTGTTAGCCTTCTGTTTTACGCATGTTACACTTCTGCCGCACGGCGGCGACTTTTGGCGAGTGGTCGTTGGCTATTGATAATACAACCCAGTAGAAAATGGGGGATTTCATAGCAAACTGAAGTTTGTATCCCCTTGTAATAGTAGACAGCACTTAGGCAGTAACTGTGAAAGCGTGTTAATTCTCTGCTATGAGAAAGAACTGGTGATTTGCGCTCACCTGAGGTAGTGTGGTGGCACCCTCTGGTGGCGTCAGAGAGCCATTTTTATCGAATTAACATGGCCCTGTGCCCCTAGTTTCAAGGGGACAAAGAGTGATATATACTGAACAGAAATATAAATGTAACATGTAAAGTTTTGGTTTCATGAGCTGAAATAAAAGATGCCAGAATTCTATACGCACAAAAAGCTTCGCAAATCTTGTGCACAAATTTGTTTACATCCCTGTTAGTGAGCATTTCTCCTTTGCCGAGATAATCCATAATCCAGGTGTGGCATATCAAGAAGCTGATTAAACAGCACGATCATTACACAGGGGCACCTTGTGCTAGGGACAATAAAAGGCCACTAAAATGTGCAGTTGTCGCACAATACAATGCCACAGATGTCTCAAGTTTCGAGGGAGCATGCAATTGGCATGCTGACTGCAGGAATATCCTTTAGAGCTGTTGCCAGAGAATTTAATGTTATTTTCTCTACCATAGCAGCACGTCCAACCAGCCTCAACCGCGAGCGGTTTGGATAGCTGAAGTGAGCACAGTGTATGAATGCTATAGCTGTGAGGCTAGTGTAGGCATTAGCTAGTTAGCAAGCACCTCGTTAGGCTAGGGTAAGTTTTAGCTAGCACAGTGCTAGGCGAAGGGTGCGTTGTTCGACTTCGGTTTAAAGTCTCCCACGACCGTAATGCCGTGAGGCTAAACTGGTCAGTCAAATCAAACGCATGAACGTAGGTTGAACTAAACGAGAGAATGGAACTTGCCATACTACTGTCTGGGCAGGTAGGCAACTCGTTTCTTAGTTATCTAGCCTTTCTTATGCAACTGTATGTGCAGGTAGGAATGCTCGTGTGATTAGCAACACTCTCGACAGGAGCAGAGGTCCTACATTTGGCAATGTTAACCTCACAGGTCCCCTGAGAACAGTTCAGTAGGAAGACAGCCATTTAGTTTTGTTGAGGAGACCTTCAGGAGAGTAGTGATCTCTTCCACAAGGAAGAGGTGAGAATGACCAGAGGAGGGGGTAGTGGTGCCTTATAAGGAGGCGAGGGGCTCACCTCATTCGCTCACTCAACTGGTCTGCCTCCAACAGATGATGTGCGATTGATTCTTCGAGCCGTCAGTGATATGCTGAGCAAATCCCGTAGTGAGACAATGATATGTGTATTTGAATTAGTACCCTGAGAAAGTAAAGCCATTCTAGAAAACCCAGAACCTTCTCACTTCCCACATGCGCCTTAACCTCTGGGGCTACTTTGTAGGTTGTACATTAAACATTTCATGTGCTAAAGTCATGAAACCAGTGAGTCAAGTGAACAAAAATCTGTTTCTGGTATATTTTCTCCACTGTTTCGCAATGTGATTTTTATTTTTATTTTTATTTTACCTTTATTTAACCAGGCAAGTCAGTTAAGAACAAATTCTTATTTTCAATGACGGCCTGGGAACAGTGGGTTAACTGCCTGTTCAGGGGCAGAACGACAGATTTGTACCTTGTCAGCTCGGGGGTTTGAACTCGCAACCTTCCGGTTACTAGTCCAACGCTCTAATGGGTCCCAAAAAAGCTTGAGGTATTGCATCTGCTCTCAATGGAACACTTTAACTAGGTACTATTTGTCCAGACATCATTGACAAGTCTACTTGAAAACCAAAAGTGTGGTACACACAGCAGATTAATAATTGACAAACATACATATGATTAGTTAGGACTTAGAGCTGCTCTGAAGTAAACCCCGAAACAACTGATCCAAGGTTAGTTGTGTTTCACATCGATACGGTTTGGCTTAAAAATTTAGGAAGGGAATACTGATCCTAAATCTCTGGTTAGAGGCCACGCCTGGTCAGAGACAGAGGAGCACTGAATTTATGACCTGTGTGTGTGTGTGTGTGTTTGAGAGAGAAAGAGAGGAGTACAGCTGGCCCAGCCTACAGGGCCATAAACCCAGTGCGAATGACAGTTCATATAACAGATCTTTGTCCCAAATGGCACCCTATTTCCAATGGGCTCTGGTCAAAGGTAGTGCCTTATATGGTGCCATTTGGGATGCAGACCAGGACCTCGCTGACTCGCACCTTTACAGTGTTTGACCCTCACTGTTAACAGAATATGATCTGTGGAGGGTCAATTTATTTAGAAAAAGGGCTTATAAAGGTGTCTCACATATGAAAAATAATGCAGGGGCTGTTGATGCAATAAAGTAGTCTGTGACAGGAGAGAGAAAATAGATGTTCTTCTTTGGTCACACCAAGGAGATAATCAATGGCTGATTGTGTCATTCTGCCACCTACTGGACAGTGGCCATTAAGGGAGAGTGGGAAACTATACAGTCTGCATACCAGAGGCAGCCTTGTAATAATAACTCAACTGAATTAATATTACACTAATTAAGGTTATTGACTCAGTCTGATTTTCTTGGCTGCTTCTGTAAGAGTTTATATTGGGCCTATCTTGGCCCTTTTTGTTTTTGGGGGTTGATTAAGCTGTATTAAACTGTACTCAACTCACACTTCAAGTTCTATTTGGCTGCAAGGACCTGCCATTTTTCACAGTGTTGGGGGTTCAATTGAGTTCTCTACCCTACTTTCTCTATCCTCCTGTAAAGGTGTTTTCACATAATTGTTTTACCTTTTGTTGACTCCACCCTGATAAAGAGTGCTCTCTGTAAAGTTGTAGTCTGTAGAGTTGTATTTTTCTTGTGGCCTGATGGAGATGGAACTCACCCGCGGCAAAGTGTTTGTCTTCTGTGATCTGTTCCACTCGGCCGAGCAGCGCATCAATGTTGAACTTGATCTGAGTCAGCTCTGATTGGATTGCCTGTAGCTCGTTGGATTTTTCCGCTGAGCTCACCGTAACAGACAACACCAGAACAGAGATATAAAGAGAGAGAAGGGGGTCAGCAAAGAAGAGTCATTTAAGTTTGAGATCCACCCAGACATTTATTGCAGCATGGAACCGAATCAAGAGAAGACTGCTGTATATGGTAACAACACTGCAAAGCGCGATTGCTCGAAACAATAACATGTACTCGTCCCAACAAATGATATCCATTCATCTTAGAATTTACTGTTTAAAAGCAAAAATACAATTTTAGATGAAAAGAGATTGCTATGGATTCGTTCAAGTTCAACCGAGCCATTTTAGTTCAGAGCTTTGCTTAAAGACATCTTATTGGGTAAATTGTTGATATAAAGCGCCTGCAGGAACTTACACTTCTGCTTGATGCTGCTAGGGAGGAGTGATGTGCGTTCCAACAGCTTGGCGGGCAAATAGTTGACCTGACGCACCAGGGGCATGGCCATGTGAGGCCACTGAACTGGCACTATGCGAGGCACTGGCGACACTCTGCCCCTGTACTCAAACAGCCTATAGAGGGAAAGAGAGAGGGTACACAGCCTTTGGTGGATGGATATTGATAATGTACATTTCTGTATTGAGTTATGACAGTACAGAGGTAATAGTCCGTTTTTGGGGGTTCTAAATTGACATTGAATTGTTTTTAGATGGTTATACTATAGATTTAGAATTCCTTTTAGGTATCCAAAAAATATTTGATAAAATATTGAATTTGGCCTTTACTACAGACCAGAGAAACACATTGAATAACACATTCATAAATGGCAAAAAAGACAGTCAAGAAATGAAAAACAAGGTTTTGAAGTGTTTGTCCTATATCTACGAGATATAAGAAAGCTCGGGAAATATAAATCTAGATTTTTTTGCATGTATTTAATCCCTTGCATGTATTTAATCCCTAGGCACAAAACTACCTTCATACTTCCATTCATTTTTTAAACCGGTGCCGGTTACCTTCAGATGGGCTCCTTGACACTTGTGATGGTCATAAAGCCAAACAGAGAACACCTTTGTGTTTTGAGAAACTTCCCTTTCCACATTGGGATCACATTAGTTTAGCTCAAATGGTTTGGATGCTACAAACAGAAGTTGGCACATTGACGGTACCGACTTCAGACAAGTCCCCTGACACTTGTGAAGTTCGTAATGCAAAACGGAGACCACCATGGTGTTCGTGAGAGTCTCCCCTTTCCATAATAGTTTTTTAGGTCAAACTGTTCGGACGCTACAGGCGTTTTCACGAGAAAGACTGATTTTCGGGATGTCACATGGTATGACAAACACCGCTATAGCTCTGCCATCTTTCACCATAGATGCGTAAGTGCAACATTGGCGGATAAGGTGGATTGAGACGCATTCAATGCAAAAAAATATCTCTAGCTTGAACTGACAGATTTGGATGGGGATTTTTTATTATGTTACCTAGATTGATGCACCAGTGCCCAAATCGACTCGAGGGTGTTAAAAAGGTATTGACATGCCTGAAACATTGAAAGGGCCAACTGAGGTAAAGCACTGCCTTCTTACACACAGAAGTTGTACACCATCTACAGTACACCATATTGTATCTACAGTATCATGGACTGTGGGTGTTGAATACATCTTATGGAGTTTGAGATAATTATATTGCCTTTAAGGGGTATGTGTGTCCATTGTTCAGTAGAAAAATAAACCTACCTCTGAAAAGGATTTAGAGGAAACTATTCTGCTTTCTCTGGTGTGTTGTGAATGAAATAAAGTAAGAGGCTGAGGCTATTGCCTCGGCTTCAAAGCGATATCTGCCGTCCAGACAGAGAGCAAGTTCGTTGGTTGCGTCAGCGGCTCCATGAAGACTAGGGGTTTTGAAGATCACTTGAAAGCAGAAGGGCGATTAAATTATTGGGTGTATCTCTCTGTAATATATTGATCCCAGTCAAAGGCAGCCTCTGACAGCCGTAACTCAGATTTGGACATCACAGAGAGGGTATAAATAAACTCCTCTGGATGGCTGAAATGTGTTCCTCATCTGGATATTATGTTCAGACATCTGCAAACACAGGCATCCAGCGGAGAGCACCAGCGGGGCTTCTATAGCCACTGAAATGGGAACGGCCAAGAGAGGAGGCGGACACTGCCAAAGTTTGCTCGGCACAGGCCATGTTGTGAAACAAAAGCTTGACTTAACAGCTGGGTGAGCGTTACTTATGGGAACAAGTTTTGACATCTTTCAGTAATGATGAGTTGAGAATAAAAGGCAACAACATCTTCCACTGCTCAGAAAAAAAGTCCCATGAAAGTAAATATATAGTTTATAGTCTTTGATCAATGACATTAATGGTTCGCACCCTCACAAAATACATTAATTGTGTCTGTATGACTGCATTATAATGCCATCACTGACTGATTTGTTTGGAGATTGCAAAACGATTAATGTCACTGATGAAAGAATATGATCTCTTTATTTACTTTACTGTGAATGTTTGCCATTGCAAAATCATTCTCTCTTTCTCATTGCTGGATGATGTGCAATGTAGAGTTACACCGAAAGTGTATTTACAGGCGTAATCCACTCACCTTTCATAGAATTCATCACTGTAGTAGTCATTATCAAAGTCATAGCCACTGAAAGAAACCAAAAAATATCTAGACAACATTATAATGTTCTGGAATGACATTGAGCATCAATAGTCTCCTCAGTTCCCAAATTCCTCTCCCTCATGTGCACTGACCTCAGAAAAAAAGACAGGTCAAAGCAGTACAGCAAAAATCCCACTATCAAGTTCTATCTGATCGGTGTAGAAGAAGGATAGGAAATGAGTAAAGGAATTACCAGCAACTATTGAGACTTGAGATTGACCACTTATTCCTGCCCCCTCCGTTCCATAAAGCCTTAATAGTTCAAATGTGTATTCATACGTACAGCAGTGTTCTAGAATATTGAACCGTTGGCTTTCATACTTTTCAAATTCTCAGCGCAGCTCAAGCAATTTCTTCAACTGTCAACACATTCAAATGAATAGAGCTGCATTGGTTGGGAATTGTGGGGAGGTATACAGAGCCACATAGCTATGTCACAACAGAATGCCGGACTATTGCGGCTCTGAGTCTGTGCACATGATTTACGCTTTACACCTTATAGAGTACACTCAGAAAAAAAGGTGCAATCTAGAACCCAAAAGGGTTCTTCAACTGTCCAAATTTGAGATCCCTTTGAAGAACACTTGTTGGTTCCGTTTTGGGTTTGTGTAGAACACTTTCTACAGAGGGTTCTACATGGAACCCAAAATAGTTCTACATGGAACCAAAAAGGGTTTTTACCTGAAACCAAAAAGGGTTCTCCTATGTACCTGTAGAGACCAGCGGCAGACCTCTTCCGTCCTCTGGGTCTGTTGGGCTTGGGCTCCCCCGCCATGTTGATGTCTGAGGTAGAACAAAGAATGTTACAGAGAAATTGAGAGAAATTGACTAAAAAGGGGAAAGTGTCACAAGTTTCATCTATATCAACCTTGCCCTCTGGGTCTGTTGGGCTTGGGCTCCCCCGCCATGTTGATGTCTGAGGAGGAGTGGAGAAAGGGGGTGTTACAGAGAAATAGAGAGAGATGCTTTTTTTTAAATCAATCTCTCAATAATCTAACGCCTACTTCACTTAAAATATACAGTGCATTTGGAAAGTATTCAGACCTCTTGAATTTTGTGACGTTACAACCTTATTCTAAAACGTTATTAAATACCACATCATGACAAAGCAGAAACAGGTTAACTAATTTTAGCACATTTATAAAAAAGACTGAAATATTACAATTACGTAAATATTCAGACAGGGCAAGGAAACCCATATTTAGAAACCTTAGCCTTACCTTTTAGTTAGTAAATATGGGTTTCCTTACACTGTAAGCAGTCTATGGACAACATAAGACAAAGCAGTGGTTTTGTTTACCTGGACACGATCTCCAAATGCTTATTTTTTAGCATTTGTGGAACAAATCCAATACAAGCCCTGATATTAGCTTTTGGAGACAGTTGTCAGATAAACAAACTCAAAGCATTGATTGCTGTCATACCTTGTCCATAGACTGCTTACAGAAACCAATATGTCATTTTGTAATTTGGGTGAACTTTAATATTACATCAAACATAGACAATATGAGAAGGATATGAGGTTTCTGTTACAGGTGTTACTGCTGCAGTATTATGTCTGACATTCGGGGGTCAGGTAAAGGTGAATCAACATAAAGGGCCCAATGGAAACACACCACATAACAAGAATATCTGGACCACACCCTTTGATCGCTGCATTGAACCTAGCCATAACACAAAAGGGAGCCCATGGGGGACGGGAGGCTGATTCTAGATCTGTCCAGTACCAAGCCACAACAGGGCAAAATGAAAGCCTGACAACAACCCTAATGTTTGTGCAGACCTACCATCTCCACCAGAGGGAGGTGTGAAACCATGATACGCCTCTCTCTGCCCCTCTGCCTTCTGAAAGTATTCTCTTTTTCCACATTTTGTCATGTTACAGCCTGAATTTAAAATACGTTACATTTAGATGTGTCACTGGCTCACACATAATACCCCATAATGTCAAAGTGGAATTATGTTTGTAGACATATGTAGAAACATTTTTACAAATTCATTAAAAATGAAAAGCTGAAATGTCTTTAAGTGAAAAAGTATTCAACCCCTTTGTTATGGCAAGCCTAAATAAGTTCAGGAGTAAACATATGCTTAACAAGCCACATGAGTTGCATGGACTCTGTGTGCAATAGTGTTTTAACGTGATTTTTTAATGACTACCTCACCTCTGTTCCCAACATATACAATTATCTGTCAGTCAAGCAATGAAGTTCACACACAGATTCAACCACAAGGGAGGTTTTCCAATGCTTCACAAAGGGCACCTACTGGTAGATGGGTAAAAATTAACTATCCCTTTGAGCACAGTGAAGTTATTAATTACACTTTGGATGGTGTATCCGTACCCCCAGTCACTTCAAATATAGTGTGTTCGGAAAGTATTCAGACCTCTTGAATTTTGTGACGTTACAGCCTTATTCTAAAAAGGGATTAAATACCCCATCATGACAAAGCAAAAACAGGTTAAGAAATATTAGCACATTTATAAAAAGACTGAAATATTACATTTACATAAATATTCAGACTCTTTACTCAGTACTTTGAAGAAGCACTTTGGCAGCGATTACAGCCTCGAGTCTTCTTTGATATGACGCTACAAGCTTGGCACACCTGTATTTGGGGAATTTCTCCCATTATCCTCTGCAGATCCTCTCAAGCTCTATAAGGTTGTGTAACCGATGTGAAATTGCTAGCTAGTTAGCGGGGTGCGCGCTAATAGTGTTTCAATCGGTGACGTCACTCGCTCTGAGACCTTGAAGTAGTTGTTCCTTTGTGGAGCGATGGCTAATGATGCTTCGTGGGAGGTAGTTGTTGATGTATGCAGAGGGTCCCTGGTTTGAGCCCAGGTTGTGGCGAGGAGAAGGACGGAAGCTACACTGTTACAGTTGGATGGGGAGCGTTGCTGCACAGCCATTTTTAGGTCTCTGCAGAGATGTTGGATCGGGTTCTAGTCTGGGTTCTGGCTGGGCCACTCAAGGACATTCAGAGACCTGTCCCGAAGCCGCTCCTGCTTTGTCTAGACTGTGTGCTTAGGGTCGTTGTCCTGTCGGAAGGTGAACCTTTATCACAATCTGAGGTCCAGAGCGCTCTGGAACAGGTTTTCATCAAGGATCTCTGTGTACTTCGCTCCGTTCATCTTTTCCTCAATCCTGATTAGTCTCCCAGTCCCTGCTGCTGAAAAACATCCCCAGAGTATGATGCTGCCACCACCATGTTTCACCGTTGGGATGCTGCCAGGTTTCCTCAAGACATGTCGCTTGGCATTCAGGCCAAAGAGTTCAATCTTGGTTTCATCAGACCAGAAAATCTTGATTCACATGGTCTGAGAGTCTTTAGGTCACTTTTGGCAAACTCCAAGCAGGTTGTCTTATGTCTTTTACTGAGGAGCGGCTTTTGTCTGGCCACTCCACCATAAAGGCCTGATTGGTGGAGTGCTGCAGAGATAGTTGTCCTTCTGGAAGGTTCTCCCATCTCTACAGAGGAACAGTGGAGCTCTGTCAGAGTGACCGTCGGGTTCTTGGTCACCCTAACCAAGGCCCTTCTCCCCTGATTGCTCAGTTTGGCCGACCGGTCAGCTCTAGGAAGAGTCTTGGTGGTTCCAACCGTCTTCCATTTAAGAATGATGGAGGCCACTGTGTTCTTGGGGACCTTCAATCCTGCAGAAATGTTTTGGTGCCCTTCCCCAGATCTGTTTTGGTGCCCTTTCCCACATTTCCTTCAACCTCATTGCTTGGTTTTTGCTCTGACATGTGCTGTCAACTGTGGGACCTTATATAGAGAGATGTGCCTTTCCAAATCATGTCCAATCAATTTAATTTATAACAGGTGGACTCCAATCAACTTGTAGAAACATCTCAAGGATGATCAATGGAAACAGGATGCACCTGAGCTCAATTTTGAGTCTCATAGCAAAGGATCTGAATACTTATGTAAATAAGGTATCTGTTTTTATATATAAATACATTTGCAAACATTTCTAAAAACCTGTTTTTGCAGTATTGGGTATTGTGTGTAGATTGATGAGGAAAAAATATAATTGAATCAATTTTAGAATAAGGCTGTAACATAACAAAATGTGGAAAAAGTCAAGGGGTCTGAATACTTTCCAAATGCACTGTACAAGCATCTCTCCTAACTCAGTTGCCGGAGAGGAAGGAAACTGCTCAGGGATTTCACCATGAGACCAATGGTGACTTTAAAACAGTTTAATGGGATGGATCAACAACATTGTAGTACTCACAATACTAACCAAATGACAGTGAAAAAAGGAAGCCTGTAGAGAATCAAAATAGAAAAAAAAATATATCCTGTTTGCAATAAGACACTAAAGTAAAACTGCCAAAAAGGTTGCAAAGAATGTAACTTTACGTCCTGAATACAAAGTGTTATGTTCGGGGCAACGCCAACACATCACCTAGTACCACTCTTCCTATTTCAAATCCAACACATCACCTACTGTAGTACCACTGTTCATATTTTGAAGCATGTTTGTGGCTGCATCATGTTATGGATATGCTTGTCATCGGCAAGGACTACAGAGGTTATTTGGATTTAAAAAAATGGAATAGAGCTAAACACAGGCAAAATACTAGGGGAAAACCTGGTTCAGTCTGCTTTCCACCACTGGGAGACAAATTCAGCAGGACAATAACCTAAAACACAAAGCCAAAAATACACTGGAGTTGCTTACCAAGATGACATTTGAATTAAAATGGTCTTAAACATCTATGGCAAGATTTGGCTATCTAGCAATGATCAACAACCAACTTGACAGAGCTTGAATAATATTTTTCATAATAATGTGTAAACAATGTTCAATCCCGGTATGCAAAGCTCTTAGAGAGACTTACCCAGAAAGACTCACAGCTGTAATCGTTGTTTAAAGGTCATTAACATGTATACATATGTTAATACTTATTCATGTAAATGAGCCATTTCTGAATTTCATTTTCAATAAATGTGCAATTTTTTTTTAAAAATGTGTTCACTTTGTCATTTTGGGGTATTGTGTGTAGATCATGCGTGAGAAACAAAATATACTTAATACATTTTAAATTCAGGCTGTAACAACAAAATGTGGAATAAGTCAGGGATATGAATACCTTCTGAAGGCATTGTAGCTAATGCTAGCATCAGTGCTCTAAGTCTTAGCTGTCACTGGAGCCTATGGACACTGTCACCTCCAGTTTGAGCACCAGGCCTCCTGTTTGTGTTCTCTGGGCACACCCACTGTGGGGGCTTAGGGCTGAGGCAGTGAGGAGTACGCTAGGGCATCGCTCCACACTGAAAGCCTATTAACTTGACGTGAAAGAGCTGTGTGTATTTTTTCCCCCTGTTTAAATAAAGGTGTGTGTGTTTATGTGTGAGCATGTGTAGGTGTGTGCCTACTCATAAACGGCACGTCAGTAAGTGTATATGTTTTACATTTTCAGTCATTTAGCAGATGCTTTTATCCAGAGCAACTTGTGTGTGCATACATTTCTCTCAGTGGTCCCTCATGGGAATTGAACCCACAACCCTGGCATTGCAAACACCATGCTCTCCTAACTGAGCCACACAGGACCCCTGAAGATTTCTAAACTGCGTTTTAAAACTTTTAAAATTAATTAAGTAATATAATCTCTATTATTCTCTGTAAAATGTTCAACGTTGATTGTATGAATCTGAAGCTTGTTTATTGAATTACGTTGTTAGATGTTAAAATGATCACACTGTGGCGAAATCTGCACGGAGCCTTCACCGTGCACTGCCACTTTAAGAGCGCATGAGCAGTAAGGAAGGAGGAAATAAAGAGAGCTCGTTCAGCTCTTTGGGGAGGGGCTCTTTGGTGGCGCGACAGTTTGATTGTGTGTGCTGTGCTGCAGAAGTTTTGTTTGTTTTCAGCGTGTGTAGTTTATAGAGTGTTTAACTCAATCATCGGTGTAATCGCTCTAGGTCGTGGTTGTTTTCGTTTGGGACCGCGCCCGTTATGGATCGCATGGATTAGTAGCAACATTTTTGCGAAGCTTTAACATACAAACCAACAAACCATCGGACAGTCAGACAGTACACCTGCACGCCTGAAGACCACAGCTAAGATCTCTCTTGTTCTCTTTCTTTTTTTCTCTTCCCTCTATCGTTCCAGTGCTTTACCCTGCAACAGACTCTCTATTTTTCCAATGCACTTCCCATTGAAGTTCATTAGAGCTGGACTATTATTGCCCTGCCAGAAGTATTTGGACATTTTAGTTAAAGGGAGGTTGCTTGCAAGTTGTGTATTGTTATGTGAACTGTATTGAGGTGTACTAATGACATGTGGCCGAGAAGACTGTGGACATTTTTAAGGCCTTTGTTGTGTTGATGAACACCCCCCACATTCATACCCTCTGCACTCATCCACTAGAAAATAATACAGATTATTGCAAATCCTATGTTGATGACTGGGTTCGTTCTTGTATGAAGTTGCTGTTGAATTGCTCTGCCATTATTAGTATTAGTATTATTGTATGAGGTATTCTTGTTTGGGTTACCCCTGTGCTGTGATGTGGGTTTTATATGGTGTGTATTCTTTTTTTCTCTCCACTGGCTATCTGGGAAACCAGCTACCCTCTAGGCAGTCTCTTCTGCTGATGTGTGTGGGTCTGGTAGTGGTACTCTCTCTATTCTACTCTTTTCCTTTCGGCATGGTTAATACCTGCCTGTGAGTGATCAGCCAATGATCAGTCATTGTCTTCTTCAAAATTGGGTTGCCTATGGTTTGTAAACCAAATACTAAGGTAATATCCAGGTGCCAAGACCAATATTTATACAAGGACATTGGCCCCAAGATCCCGACCCAGTGAGATGAGACCATAGAGATGGATAGAGGACTCAACCTCTTTGTAACCCATTTTAGCCTGGACATTGCCAATGAAGGCTTCCACCATTCTAAAGTAGTCAGCTGGGTCAAGATTCCTATGGGTTGGGAGTAATCAGCCAATGATCAGAGCATTGTCTTCAAATTGGATGCTACGGTTTGTAAATTACTAAAACACCCCCCATCTAGTGGCCACAATAAATTAATGACAAGAATTGGTTCATGACTCCAGTACTGCAGGTGGAATTAAATCACCAAAATAAGATGTATGCATTAATCAAACACAACAAAATAAGAAAACTGACCACGGAGAGCGCCGTTGAGGCAGACGCCATAATGATGATCTCTCTAACTCTGTGGTTGAGACCATGACAAGTTAAAGACTGAAATTGTGGTCTTGAGTGGTCTCAAGACTAAGACCACTTGATCAAGAGGCCATGGGCCGTTTCTTCAATTGTATAAAACTCAAGTAGAGTAAACTTGAGCACAGTACAGTAAAAGTACATTACAGTATAGCACATTATAGATCTCTATGTAGTGGACAAATGGATGTAAATGTTTGGAATCTTGGAGGGTTGGAGCCCCCCTGCTGGCTATGCATCTCAATACTACACTTTTTCCTGAAGTGTGCACTTGTCTACTACCCACATGGTGCTCCTTTGTAGCTCAGTTGGTAAAGCTTGCAACTTTAAAATGTCGCTGCCTGTCCTGTAACAGACGCCATGATAGCCAGAAACAAAGATGAGACCTCATATATATTCGTGTCAATTGTTTTGGTTGTGATCGTTTCTGTTTGGACTTTAAAGAATCCCCAGAACTAACATATGGCTGGCTCTTTTTCATTTGGCCAGATGTACACCCCAGCAAAACATATTTTAGTCCCAAAAGCGTACTTTACATATTAGGAGTTTCGTAGTGACACTTCTTAAAAATACATGAAGATTTACCAACTTTCTACACACCATGCTGCAATGCTGGAGAGGGGTGCAATCCATCACCTGGTGATATTTGTAGGGGTGTGTCTTAAGGCACATTCATTCTACAGTCTATTGTTTGTAATAATTTTTTTTCTCACCCTTTTACATGATATTACAATCTTGTCTCATCAGTGCAACTCCCCAATGGGCTCGGGAGAAGTGAAGGTGAAGTCATGTGCCCTCTGAAACATGACCCGCCAAATCACGCTTCTTAACACCTGCTCGCTTATCCCGGAGCCAGCCGGTCAAATGTGTCAGAGGAAACACCATTTAACTGACGACCGAAGTCAGCCTGCAGGCACCCGGCCTGCCACAAGGAGTCGCTAGAGCACGATGAGCCAAGTAAAAACCCCCAAACTCTCCCCTTGCGCGACGCCCTATGGGACTCCCGGTTGGCTGTGATTACCTGTCCTGGCCAGGATCGAACCCTAGTCTATAGTGATGCTGACTTAGACCGCTGCGCCACTCGGAAGGCCCATTCTACAGTCGTTTAGTGTGTGTTTCCGTGATGTACATCAAAAGATGGTACAGCATTCTTTTGAGTACGATGTTTGAAAATAAACAACTACTAATTAGATTAGTATATTTCGATGTAATAATATAAAAAGATTTTCTCTTGAAATAATATTGGTAAAAAATACAAAAATCATGAATTACTTTATTTTCAAACAAAGTTTAGGAGTCAGGGTTTAGGACAGCCACCTCAACAGAAATAGGTGTATAAACAATGACTGTGTACTATATTAATTTAACAATATGTTTGTTATTGCCTTGGATTGAATTAGAACATATCATTATGTAAATAAATGTCCTATGTTTGGAGTGTGTTTTGAGAGTGGGACTGCAATTTGCACACTTCTGTAGAATCACCCATATAGGAAAATGCTTTTAGGGCTCTAGTTCCCTGACACTGACAGAGTCCAGTTGGGGCTCTGTGTAATGGGGGATGAAGCTGTACCAGACGACCAGTGTTGAATGATGCTCAGTGCAGTGCGGCCAGCGTTGTTATGAATACGAGTTGGAAGGAGGTTAATATCTGAGTTTCATTGAGATTAATGCTTTGATAACAAGCACCACTCTTCAAAGGGCTGATAAGGACTACAGAGAGTGCTGTAAGAGTGGTTCAGATACACACTGCTCATACCAAAAGCCCAACAGGTCTCTCTGCTCTCTCCCAGAGGCACACAGTGGTGGAAAAGTACCCAATTTTCATACTTGAGTAAAAGTAAAAGATACCTTAATAGAAAATTACTCAATTAAAAGTGAAAGTCACCCAGTAAAATACTACTTCAGTAAAAGTCTAAAAGTATTTGGTTTTAAATATACTTAAGTATCAAACGTAAATGTAATTTCTAAAATATACTTAAGTATCAAAAGTAAAAGTGTAAATCATTTAAAATTCCTAATATAAAGCAAACCAAATGGTATTATTTAAAAAAAAAAGGATGGCCTGGGGCATTGTCCAACATTCAGAAATCATTAAAAACAAAGCATGTGTTTAGGGAGTTCACCAGATCAGATGCAGTAGGTGTGACCAGGGGCCTGTTGCACAAAACTAGGATAAGGGATTAAGCCAGGATATCTTGGTGATCCTGGCTCAATTGATCCGTAATCCGGTTGCACTAAAGATGGATAGGGGGCAGGAGGATATGTTATGGTATAAATTACCATGGAGATTTATTCTGTGGAGCTAGCCTGCTCCAGACCAGGCTAAATTCCAGGATCTATTTAATCTCATCCCTAATGTCAGTCAGCAGTCACCACAAATGGAAACCAATAGTTATTTCACTGCTCACTATACATTGTTATCACATATAACTAGACCCACTGTTATTTAAACGTTTGTGATCATTCATTTCAATGATTTTGGATAAAAAATGATTTTTAGATGATGTTGCTATCATTAGATAATTTACAGTTTCCCATAGACTATAAGGCTATATATAAAATGCTAGAATATTAGGGCCACAGAGGGGAAAAAAACACAAGTCATAATATTGTAACCAGTTGTTTTAAAGGAGGACAGTTGTTAAAATGACAGATGTGGGGCATTTCGTGAAATTGTACTTCAGTATGGTTTCATAAACAAAGACATGCTGATGTGCCAGAATATTAAGTATCACATTGTCATAAGTATCAAAACTGTAAAAACAATATGTAGCTTTTCTGCAGAAAGAACCAGCCTCATAAATTTATGACTTTATCCTTTTTCTTCAGTGTGGCCCTAGTACTCTGTCATATAAACAAATACACATTCCATATGAATATAAAAACACAATGTGTAACATTATGTTCCTTTATTGAATAAGGACAAAACAAAGCAGGTAAACCATCAGCTCCTTTCAAAACTGAAGTCACAGTGACTCTACAAGATGGAAAGCACAGAATCTAAGCATATTATACAAAATTATACATATACAGACCTTTGAATGTGTATAACACACCCTGCATGTCTGCACACTAAAATAAATGCAGGACAAATCCATACACATCAACTGAACAGACAAATGAATGGATGCAGTAGCCTCCCTGCAGCCTTGTATTACACACAGTATACCGCACAAACATCATAAGAGGCCAAATTCGTCAAAAAACGAACCCAAAAAAACCCAAATTCCTCTGCCACCGCAGGACATATTTAACCAAAATTGAAAGCACACATACTAACTAAAATAATTCAACACATATTGGTCCCTCAGCAGCCGACCACTGTCGTCATCAGGGAAGATTGCCGGATTGTCCCAGTCCATGGCTGGTGGCACTCTGGGGGCCCTCTCCTTCCTCAGGCAGGCCACATTGTGAAGGACAGCACAAGCCACAGTAATATCACATGCCCTAACAGGGCTGACCCTTAATTTGTGAAGGCAGTGAAAGCGTGCCTTCAGGAGGCCAAAGGTCATTTCAACTCTGGCCCTGGTCCTGGCATGGGCATGGTTGTAGGCCTGCTGTGCTTCCTGGGGGTCTGTGAAAGGTGTCAGGAGAAAAGGCTGGCAGCCATACCCCCTGTCTCCCAGCAACACACCAGAGAATTCACCTGTCAACACAAAATCTCATCATTACTACCTCATAAACACAGTGATATTCTTGACACAGCCATGATGGTTATAAATAGGGGTTGTGTGGCTTACCTTGTGATAGGCACTGATAGATTTCAGAGGCCCGAAAGATTCTGGAGTCATGGACTGAGCCAGGCCATTTTGCCACAACATTGCTGATCACACAGTCAGCATTGCAGACCATCTGAAATCATAAGATGAGGAATATTACACCAATCAATGCACATCACTGGCAATGCAGAGTGTTCGTCAATGGACAATATCAAAAAGTTATGTTCACCTGAACATTAATGCTGTGAAAGGATTTCCTATTCACAAAATCGGCCTCATGGGCACCTGAGGGGGCTTTTATCCTTATGTGTGTGCAGTCCACTGCACCAATGACATTGGGGAAACCTGTCACACAAAGTAATGAGTATCCTACTATGTGTTAACAGTTGTCCTGTAATTTGTAGATCCTCTTACCTGCAATCCTATAGAACTCCTCTTTGATGTCACAGAGTCTTCTGTGGCCAGGGAAGGAGATGAAGACATCTGCTAATGCTTTGATAGCCAGACACACACTCCTTATTGTGCGGCAAATTGTGGCCTTGTTCAGCTGTTCTGCATCCCCCACTGAGTACAGGAAGGCTCCACTAGCAAAAAAGCGCAAGGCCACACAAACCATTTGCTCCACACTCAGTGCATGGCTCCGTGCAGTGCGGTGCTTAATCCTGGGACCCAGTAGTCTGCATAGATACCTGATGCCATCTGCAGAAAACCTGTATCTTTCATATAGATGGTCATCAGGGAAGGCCAGTGGGTCCAACCGGTCCCTGAAGACCCTTTCTCACCTGAAGGCTCTCCTCAGCACAAGTGCTTCTTCATCCACCACATCTCGCACGAATGGGCATGCCATTGTCAGAGCAGAAAGGAACACACAATTTTGGGCCTTCATATAGGCTAGTGGCCACACCTGGTGCTGGGGGGGGTGGGCAAAAGAGGGCGATGCCTTATAACGATGACTTGGTTGTACTGATTGCTGGGAAAATAAAAAAAACCTTAGAAAGATGCCACCGTCCTGTGTGCTCACAATAAGAGCTCATATGTCATGGCTCACTTGACTTTACGAGAATATACCTAATTTTTATTTTGAGCTGTGTCATCTTCTTGGAGCTGGGGGAGGAAAGAAAAATAATGATTAATACATTTGTGTTACAGTTAGCATACAGTGTACATTGAAGGCATATCTCACCTCCCTCTCAAGTTTTTTTATTTCAAGGTCCAGTTTCCTAATTGTCCTCTTTTTTATTTCGAACTCCAGTGCAAGATTTTCCATCTTTTTCTTCTTGTACTGAATGTCTATGTCTGCCAGTTCTATTTGGCACCGGAGGTGGTTGCCATACAACTTTCTGATAGCTTGTGAGCTCTGTGAACACAATACAATTAGCGCAGCTGGAATTTGGCAGGATGTGGTGTCCTTTTATTAATACGCACTATGTTGCCAGGCTGGTTTTCCCACTGTATAGCATCTGGGTCCTGTAAAAGAAATTAGATTTTTTGATTTTGATGAGGACTCCTCACCATTGTAGAGTAAATAGTACTTTCACAGTCTTAACATGATACCTCATGCCTTCTGGAATCCAGAGAGATGGTCTCCTCCTCATCATCGTCTCCATCATGTGCTGTTGCTGCTGCACTGGGGCCTTCACCCTATCACATTTAATCGGATTCATATTGAAGCTAGTAGACAAGACATGCCAGGCCTACAGTATGCCTTTGATGGAGTACTCACTGGATCAGCATCGTCTGGTGCTTGTGCTGGTGGCTCTAACAGGAACACAGTGCTGCCAGACACTGCAAGGCAATAGGTAAACCAAAGTCAGACAGTCCAAATTGATTCAATATGAATGTGGTTGTATCCCATGTAGAGATGGAAGGACATACCTTGAATGAAGCGGGTGGCATCTTGGGAGGAACCTATGCTCGTCTCTTTCCCCCCAGGGATCCCCTCTAAGACGGGCCTGCCTTTATTTAGCTCCAAGGCCATGTCCTCTGCTGGGGTAAGGTCAGCCTTTGGTGACCCACCACCCGTGCCTTGTCTGTGGGTATTCTTTTTCACTGCTAAAACAGTACAGACAATGTGTGAGCAGGCACCTTCTGGGTACAATATATGCTTGTGCTTTGTTAAATATTAGTCAGGGACCATACCATTCTGCAGAATGTTCTTGTATTTGATTTTGACCTGCTGCCATGTCCGTTTTGGCCCGTTCATGTTTAATCTACACACACACACACACACACACACACACACACACTTAATGGAGTCACACTGCAAAAAATTACTTGGTATTTTTGTCTTGTTTTCAGTAAAAATATCAAAAATTTTATCATAGCTTTATACAGTGTGATGGAGTTACTTTACACAATTTCACTCATATCTGCAGTGCATTTCAATAAAAAAAATTAACCGTTTCATAATTACAGTACAACTGCATTTTTGGAGATGTGAATTAAATATTTGAATTGTAATTGTGATGTTTCAGCGGAGCGGTGAGTGTGTAATTGTGCACTACTTACGCATTCAGGCGGTCTGCAATACTTTGCCACGCTTTTTCTCTTTGCTTTATCACTGTGGCGGTGTTGCCTTTCTTCTTAATTATATCTTTTACCTCCTCGTATGCCTCCATGAGGATTTGTGCTTCCGACGGGGAAAAGTACGCGGCTCTAGTTGCCATGGTAAATCAGTTAATCTGTGATCTGTGGCGGGGTCTATTTGAGTGAGCCGTGAGCGCGCACCTATCCAGGATTGGTTTCACCTGGCTTAATGAATCCGTGTCTGCTCATCCTGGCTTGGTCTTTGTGCAACCAATTAAGCCTGGACGCACATGTTTTGGCTTCATTGAGCTCAGCTGAGTCATTTATCCCGGATGTCTTAATTCTACTTTTGTGCAACAGGCCCCAGGAATGTTCTCTTGATAAGCGTGTGAATTAGATAATTTCCCTTGTCCTGTCAAAATGTAATGAGTACTTTTGTGTGTAATGGAAAATGTATGGAGTAAAAAGTCTTCTTTTTTTTTTAGGAATGTAGTGAAGTAAACGTTTTCAAAAATATAAATAGTAAAGTACAGATACCCCCCAAAAAACAACTTAAGTAGTACTTTAAATTATTTTTATACCACTGGAGGCACATTATGCAAGACCAAAATAAAACAGGGCCAACCCGTTTAGTCATGGCTGCTGCATTCTACATGGGGTACATACTGTATCATAAGGTCAAGAGTGGTTACTTGATTGATCTCTGCATGTGTGGTTCCCACCGTGAAGCATGGAGGAGGTGGTGTGATGGTGCTTTGCAGGTGACACTGTCGGCTCACTTAACCAGCATGGCTACCACAGCATTCTGCAGCGATACGCCATCCCATCTGGTTTGCGCTTAGTGGGACTATCATTTGTTTTTCAATAGGACAATGACCCAAAACACACCTCCATGCTGTGTAAGGGCTATTTGACCAAGGAGAGTGATTAAGTGCTGCAACAGATGACCTGCCTTCCACAATCACCCGACCCCAACTCAATTGAGATGGTTTGGGATGTGTGGGAACTCCTTCAAGACTGTTGGAAAAGCATTCCTCATGAAGCTGGTTGAGAGAATACCAAGAGTGTGCAAAGCTGTCAAAGGCAGTGGATACTTTGAATATGTGTTTGACAAATCTAAATATTTTGGTTACATGATTCCATGTGTTATTTCATAGTTTTGATGTCTTCACTATTATTCTACAAAAAAATAAAGGAAAACCCTTGAATGATTAGGTGTGTCCAAACTTTTGACTGGTACTGTATGTCAAAAGCTGAGTTCCACGGCATTTGTTGTGTATGTTAGATGGTGCCAATCTTTCCCATTCATGTGCAATTAAGACCTGCAGATTTCTAAATAACAGATGCCGTGAAATATGTTCTAATCGACTTCAGATCCCTTTTAAGGTCTGAAAACTTCTGACGAACTTTGATTTTAGGGTCAACTATTTTATTAATTATCCCTCGACAGTGTCTGTTGACATATGCTGATCTGTTATTATCATGACATTATCATCATCATTACACTGAAATGTAATGGTAACACTTGCTACAGCTGAAACAAAAACATGGCCCTAGTATTCACTATTGAGATGAACGACAGAAGAACCCAAATAGGACTCACCCAGAGTCTGTCCCGCCATCACTCGTCCATTCTCCCCTATAACAGACCCACGGGCATGCCTCTCGCTGGCATACTGGACAAAGGCGTAGCCCTTGTGCACAGAGCAGCCCAGCACACGGCCATATTTCAAGAAAATACTCTCCACATCCGACTTCTTCACCACGGCTGTGTTGAGGTTACCGATGAACACGCGTGAGTTGATGGACTTGGGGTCATTCTTGTTGGTGTCATTGCTGGTGTGAACCTTCAGAGACATCTTGGTTATGAACCTCAAAATATAACCTCAAAATATCTGCGAGGAGGGGGGAAAAGCATGATAAACATACATTTTGTAAGTTCCTTTTCTTGGGATGATTACCCACTAGGCACACCATGCAATTTCAACGTGGACAATTGGGTAATATTTGGGTGAGCAGTTGATCAATGAGATTACAACCTACAGATAACTGCCAAAATAAAGGAAACACTTTATTAAATGTAAATGAGGGCTACAAAGTATATTGAAAACAGGTGAGATTACAGGTGTGATTCCTTAGTTAATTAAACAATTAACATCCCATCATGCTTAGGGTCATGTAGAAAAATGCCCAGCTGCCTATTACTTTGGCTCCCATGGCTATTCCATAATTTGGGAAGAGATACCAGTTACTTTGAAAGAGGGGTCTCAAAGGACCGTTTTACGGTCTCCTAACCAATTGTGCTATTATGTGTTTTTTTCGCGATATTTGTAAATTATTTTGTACATAATGTTTCTGCAACCGTATCTTACGGCAGAAAAGAGCTTCTAGATATCAGGACAGTGATCACTCACCTCGGATATTTTCAACAACAAAAACAACAACAGCAGCAAGCAGGACTCACACGATACTCTCCAAACACCACACAGGGCAGACATCCTAATTATTCGCAAAAGGAAGTGACACAGAGGAAGAAGAGCCGGATGCCTCGTCCGGACCTGCAGAAGGCAACAATATTACTCGCCAACGTGCAGTCATTGGACAATTAACTACACAAGGTACATTCACGAATATCCTACCAGCGGGACATAAAAAACTGTAATATCCTATGTTTCACGGAATCGTGCCTGAATGACGACATGGATATTCAGCTAGCGGGATACACGCTGCACCGGCAGGATAGAACAGCACACTCCAGTAAGACCAGGGTGGGCGGTCTGTGCATATTTGTAAACAACAGCTGGTGCACGAAATCTAAGGAAGTCTCTAGATTTTGCTCGCCTGAAGTAGAGTATATTATGATAAATTGCAGGCCACACTACTTGCCTAGAGAGTTCTCAGCTATACTTTCCGTGGCTGTTTACTTACAACCACAGACAGATGCTGGCACTAAGACCGCACTCAGCCAGCTGTATAAATCCAGTTGCTCCTATCTGAGACGCAGATGTCTCAACTAGGCACCTGGAAATGCAAATGCGCTACGCTAAATGCTAAATGTACTCGTTAAAACTCAAACGTTCATTAAAACACACATACAGGGTATTGAATTAAAGCTACACTCGTTGTGAATCTAGCCAACAAGTCAGATTTTTAAAATGCTTTTCGGCGAAAGCATGAGAAGCTATTATCTGATAGCATGCAACACCCCAAAATGCCTGAAGGCGACGTAAACAAAAGAATTAGCGTAGCCGGCGCTACACAAATAGCAGAAATAAAATATAAAACATTCATTACCTTTGACAAGCTTCTTTCTTGGCACTCCTATATGCCCCATAAACATCACTATTGGGTCTTTTTTTCGATTAAATCGGTCCATATATACCCAAAATAGCCATCTATGAAAACTGTGTAATTCAGAAAAAAACATTGTTTCAAAACGCTGCGTCATTTTTTTTAATTAAAAAAGTCGACGATAAACTTTCACAAAACACTTCAAAATACTTTTGTAATCCAACTTTAGGTATTAGTAAACGTTTATAATCTATCAAAATGATCACGGGGCGATGTGTATTCAATAGCTCCACGTCTTGAAATCATGGTCGGAAATCTCTCCTCCAAAACATCCTGTCGGAGACCGGAAGAAATGGAATCCCTTTCCTTTGTTTTACCAAGAAATAACTCTCAAAATGACGACAATGGCGACATCGTGTGGAAGCTGTAGGAATTGCATCCTTGGTCCTATTTAATTTGGTGTCCTTTAAACAATACATGCAAGTGGCGCATGAATATTATTTTCAGCTTTCAGTGACCAGTTTTTCTTGCGCTTTTCGATGAAACACACGCTCTGTTATAGTCACAGCCGTGATTTAACCAGTTTTAGAAACTTCAGAGTGTTTTCTATCCACACATACTAATCATATGCATATACTATATTCCTGGCATGAGTAGCAGGACGCTGAAATGTTGCGCGATTTTTAACAGAATGTTCGAAAAAGGAGGGGGTAGACTGAAGAGGTTATAAGGAAATAAGCAAGCAGGAAACCACTCACCCAGAGATGGCGCTCCTAGTGGCTGGAGACTTTAATGCAGGGAAACTTAAAACAGTTCTACCAAATCTCTATCAACATGTTAAATGTGCAACCAGAGGGAATTTATTTTCTAGATCACCTGTTCTCCACACACAGAAATGCATACAGAGCTCTCCCTCGCCCTCCATTTGGAAAATCCGACCACAACTCTATCCTCCTGATTCCTGCTTACAAGCAAAAATTAAAGCAGGAAGCACCAGTGACTCGATCTATAAAAAAATGGTCAGATGAAGCAGATGCTAAACTACAGGACTGTTTTGCTATCACAGACTGGAATATGTTACGGGAATTCTTCCGATGACATTGAGGAATACACCACATCAGTCACTGGCTTTATCAATAAGTGCATCGAGGACGTCGTCCCCACAGTGACTGTACATACCCCAACCAGAAGTCATGGATTACAGGCAACATTCGCACTGAGCTAAAGGGTAGAGCTGCCGCTTTCAAGGTGCGGGACTCTAACCCGGAAGCTTACAAGAAATCCCGCTATGCCCTGCGACGAACTATCAAACAGGCAAAGCGTCAATACAGGGTTTAGATTGAATCATACTACACCGGCTCCGACGCTCGTCGGATGTGGCAGGGCTTGCATACTATTACAGACTACAAAGGGAAGCACAGCTGCGAGCTGCCCAGTGACACGAGCCTACCAGGCGAACTAAATCACTTCTATGCTCGCTTCGAGGCAAGCAACAGTGAGGCATGCATGAGAGCATCAGCTGTTCAGGACGACTGTGTGATCACGCTCTCCGTAGCCAACGTGAGTAAGACCTTTAAACAGGTCAACATTGACAAGGCTGCGGGGCCAGATGGATTACCAGAGCATGTGCTCTGGGCATGTGCTGCCAACTGGCAGGTGTTTTCACTGACATTTTCAACATGTCCCTGATTGAGTCTGTAATACCAACATGCTTCAAGCAGACCACTGTGCCCAAGAAAACAAAGGCAACCTGCCTAAATGACTACAGACCCGTGGCACTCACGTCCGTAGCCATGAAATGCTTTGAAAGGCTATGTAATGGCTCTCATCAACACCATTATCCCAGAAACCCTAGACCCACTCCAATTTGCATGCCGCCCAAACAGATCCACAGATGATACAATCTTTATTGCACTCCACACTGCCCTTTCCCACCTGGACAAAAGGACACCTATGTGAGAATGCTATTCTTTGACTACAGCTCAGCGTTCAAAACCATAGTACCCTCAAAGCTCATCACTAAGCTAAGGACCCTGGGACTAAACACCTCCCTCTGCAACTGGATCCTGGACTTCCAGACGGGCCGCCCCCAGATGGTGAGGGTAGGTAGCAACACATCTGCCACGCTGATCTTTAACGCTGGAGCTCCACAGGGGTGCGTGCTCAGTCCCCCCCTGTACTCCCTGTTCACCCAAGACTGCATGGCCAGGCACGAGTCCAACACCATCATTAAGTTTGCAGACGACACAACAGTGGTAGGCCTGATCACCGACAACGACGAGACAGCCTATAGTGAGAAGGTCAGAGACCTGTCCGGGTGGTGCCAGAATAACAACCTATTCCTTAATGTAACCAAGACTAAGGAGATTATTGTGGACTACAGGAAAAGGAGAACCGAGCACGCCCCCATTCTCATCGACGGGGCTGTAGTGGAGCAAGTTGAGAGCTTCAAGTTCCTTGTTGTCCACATCACCAACAAACTAGAATGGTCCAAACACGCCAAGACAGTTGTGAAGACACGAAAAAGCCTATTCCCCCTCAAGAAACTAAAACGATTTTTCATGGGTCCTCATCCTCAAAAGGTTCTACTGTTGCAACATCGAGAGCATCCTGACTGGTTGCATCACTGCCTGGTACGGCAATTGCTCGGCCTCCGACCGCAAGGCACTACAGAGGGTAGTGCGTATGGCCCAGTACATCACTGGGGCTAAGCTGCCTACCAACCAGGACCTCTACACCAGGCGGTGTCAGAGGAAGGCCCTTAAAATTGTCAAAGACCTCAGCCACCCCAGTCATAGACTGTTCTCTCTACTACCGCATGGCAAGCGGTACCGGAGTGCCAAGTCTAGGACAAAAAGGCTTCTCAACAGTTTTTATCCCCAAGCCATAAGACTCCTGAACAGGTAATCAAATGGCTACCCGGACTATTTGCATTGTGTGTACCTCAATCAGCCTGATTAACTGGTGCCTGTATGTAGCCTCTCTACTGTTATAGCCTCGCTACGGTATATAGCCTCACTCCTGTTATTTTTCACTGTCTTTTTACTGTTGTTTATATTACGTTACTTACCTATTGTTCACCTAATACCTTTTTTGCACTGTTGGTTAGAGCCTGTAAGTAAGCATTTCACTGTAAGGTCTACACCTGTTGTATTCGGCGCACATGACAAATAAACTTTGATTTGATTTAAATGAGAGAGGATATTCCCAAATTTGTTATGTTTCATTTTATCATTCATCAGGAAGCACTTGTGGCTAAACTCAAAGATTGTGTCTTGCAAAATGTGATGCAGCAAGTCGTGCACGTGGTGAAAATTATTATTGCGAGGGCACTGAATCACCGGCAATTCAGTAAGTTGCTGGAGGATACCAGACAGAATACAGCGACTTCATATTTCACAATGAGGTGAGATGGAAGTCTCATGGCAGAGTTTTGGAAAGAGCCAGAGCTGAATGATCCACAGTGGATATTAAAGCTGGCTTTTTAACTGACATCACCTGCCACCTGAACACGGTGAATCTTCAGCTCCAAGGGAAAGCTAAAACTCCCAGAAAAATGCTGCATGTGGTCACAGCATTTCCAAGTAAAATCACCACACTGTTCATACCTGACAGACAGTTTGTTTATTTCCCAAAACTCAGAGCAGTCACCACATCCAACCCAGACATACTGCAACATTTTTAGCTATGATGCATTTGTGTGTGTGTGTTGGAAGAGTTGAAGTTGGAGTTTGAGTCAAGATTCAAGGATATCATGGAGTACAAGGAGGTTTTCAACTTCAATGAGAACACCTTTCATGTGCCAGTGTTATCTCTGACCCCAGTCATTACAGCCCTCTGTCCTGACCGTGCTGGAATAGAGAGTGAGATAGTGTAGCTGCAGGCAAATGACACACAGCAAGGTGAACTAAGATGAGGTGTTACCCACTTCTGGAGCCTTGTGTCAGACACAGAGTATCCACTTCTGAAGCAGTGTGTGCAAAAGGTGACATTTTTTGTCAGCACTTATTCATGTGAAGCAACATTTTCAACAATGAACATTGTGAAACAAAAACAGAGAAACAGACTGACCAATGCACACCTGGATTGCCTCACAATGATAGCAACAACAGACTATACATTTTGAATTAATTCAGTCAAGGAGCAGAAGAGAAATTTTTGCTCATCCAACCACTGAGGTAACCCTTTCCATGGGTCTTATACATGTGATGTAGCCTATTTGATGTGTATATGTATATATGTGTGATGTGTTGTACATCGAATCAAACGCATGTGCTCTATTGCTCTGAATTGGCTCTCAATTGATAATTGATCATATTGGAAGAAAAATAACCACAAATTAAAGATCTGTGCGATCCTCTAAATGATTGTCTCAACCCAAAGTGGCCCTCAACCCACTCTAGAGAGTAACACTGCTAATAATTCTACACTGCTAATAATTCTAGAATACTGCTGTAAATTACTGAACATTTTCAAGATAAAGGTAATTTTCTCACACATTTCAAACAGACATAGCTCAAAAACAAAGAACTAATGACAATTACAAGTTAGTAACCCTTAGTTTTAAAGAGCACAACCTCTTCTTTAATATGACAAGACATCCATGTCAATAGGAATAACACTCATTTTGAATTCCATTGTGTAAAGGCACTCAATATCAAAAAATTACTCACTCTAAATGTACCAAGTATAATATACAGTGGGGCAAAAAAGTATTTTAGTCAGCCACCAATTGTGCAAGTTCTCCCACTTAAAAAGATGAGAGGCCTGTAATTTTCATCATAGGTACACTTGAACTATGACAGACAGAATGAGAAAAAAAATTCCAGAAAATCACATTGTAGGATTTTCAATTAATTTATTTGCAAATTATGGTGGAAAAACAGTCGTGACCAAAAGGTTTGAGAATGCCACAAATATTAATTTTCACAAGTTTGTTGCTTCAGTTTCTTTAGATATTTTTGTCAGATGTTACTATGGAATACTGAAGTATATATAATAACAAACAATTAATAAGTGTCAAAGGCTTTTATTGACAATTGCATGAAGTTGACGCAAAGAGTCCATATTTGCAGTGTTGACCCTTCTTTTTCAAGACCTCTGCAATCCAGCCTGGCATGCTGTCAATTAACTTCTGGGCCACATCCTGACTGATGGCAGCCCATTCTTGCATCATCAATGCTTGGAGTTTATCAGAGTTTTTGTTTGTCCACCCGCCTCTTGAGGATTGACCACAAGTTCTCAATGGGATTAAGGTCCGGGGAGTTTCCTGGCCATGGACCCAAAATATTGATGTTTTGTTCCCCGAGCCACTTAGTTATCACTTTTGCCTTATAGCAAGGTGCTCCATCATGCTGGAAAAGGCATTGTTTGTCACCAAACTGTTCCTGGATGGTTGGGAGAAGTTTCTCTCGGAGGATGTGTTGGTACCATTCTTTAGTTATGGCTGTGTTCTTAGGCAAAATTGTGAGTGAGCCCACTCCCTTGGCTGAGAAGCAACCCCACACATGAATGATTTCAGGATGCTTTACTGTTGGCACGACACAGGACTTATGATAGCGCTCACCTTGACTTCTCCGGACAAGCTTTTTTCCGGATGCCCCAAACAATCGGAAAGGGGATTCATCAGAGAAAATTACTTTACCCCAGTCCTCAGCAGTCCAATCCCTGTACCTTTTGCAGAATATCAGTCTGTCCCTGATGTTTTTCCTGGAGAGAAGTGGCTTCTTTGCTGCCCTTCTCGACACCAGGCCATCCTCCAAAAGTCTTTGCCTCACTGTGCATGCAGATGCACTCACACCTGCCTGCAGCCATTCCTAAGCAAGCTCTGTACTGTTGGTGCCCTGATCCCACAGCTGAATCAAATTTAGAAGACAGTCCTGGCGCTTGCTGGACTTTCTTGGGCGCCCTGAAGCCTTCTTCACAACAATTGAACCGCTCTCCTTGAAGTTCTTGATGATCCGATAAATGGTTGATTTAGGTGCAATCTTACTGGCAGCAATATCCTTGCCTGTGAAGCCCTTTTTGTACAAAGCAATGATGACGGCATGTGATTCCTTTTAGGTAACCATGATTGACAGAGGAAGAACAATGATTCCAAGCACCTTTTGAAGCTTCCAGTCTGTTATTCAAACTCAATCAGCATGACAGAGTGATCTCCAGCCTTGTCCTCGTCAACACTCACACCTGTGTTAAAGAGAATCACTGACATGATGTCAGCTGGTCCTTTTGTGACAGGGCTGAAATGCAGTGGAAATGTTTTTGGGGGGATTCAGTTAATTTGCATGGCAAAGAGGGACTTTGCAATTAATTGCAATTCATCTGATCACTCTTCATAACATTCTGGAGTATATGCAAATTGCCATCATCCAAACTGAGGCAGCAGACTTTGTGGAAATTAGTATTTGTGTCATTCTCACAACTTTTGGCCACGACTGTACTATGATCCCAGAAATTTTTCATACGCACAAAATGCTTATTCCTCTCAAATTTGGTGCACACATTTGTTTACATCTCTGTTTGTGAGAAGTTATCCTGACAGGTGTGACATATCAAAAAGCAAGATCATTACACAGTAGCACCTTGTGCTGAGGACAATAAAAGGCCAATAAAATGTGCAGTTTTGCCACTGTAACGTATACGCTGGGAGTCGGAAAGCAAGTGCAGGCGGTGAAATTAATAATAAACGGAACATAGAACAATACAAAAAACTCAAGTAGCATATAGACATGAAACACATAGTCAATACTGCCTGGGGAATGGAACTAAGGAGGTGACATACAGTGGGGCAAAAAAGTATTTAGTCAGACATCAATTGTGCAAGTTCTCCCACTTAAAAAGATGAGAGAGGCCTGTAATTTTCATCATAGGTACACTTCAACTATGACAGACAAAATGAGAAGAAAAAAAATCCAGAAAATCACATTGTAGGATTTTTTATGAATTTATTTGCAAATTCGACTGTCTTGGTGTGTTTGGACCATGATAGTTCCCGCCCCACTACAGCCCCGTTGATGTTATTGAGGCTTGTTCGGCCCACCTTTTCCTGTAGTCCATGATCAGCTCATTTGTCTTGCTCACATTGAGGGAGAGGTTGGGAGAGGGAGAGGTTGTTGTTCTGGCACCACACTGCCAGGTCTCTGATCTCCTCCCTATTGGCTGTCTCATTGTTGTCGGTAATCAGGCCTACCACTGTTGTGTTGTCAGCAAACTTAATGATGGTGTTGGAGTTGTGTTTGTCCATGCAGTTGTGGGTGAAGAAGGAGTACAGTAGGGGACTAAGCATGCACCACTGAGGGCCGCAGTGTTGAGGATCAGTGTGGCAGATGTGTTGTTGCCTACCCTTACCACCTGGGGGGCGGCCCGTCAGGAAGTCCAGGACCAAGTTGCAGAGCGAGGTATTTGGTCCCAGGGTCCTTAGCTTAGTGATAAGCTTTGTGGGCACTATGGTGTTGAACGCTGAGCTGTAATTAATGAACAGCATTCTCACATAGGTGTTCCTTTTGTCCAGGTGGGAAAGGGCAGTGTGGAGTGCGATTGAAATTGTGTCATCTGTGGATCTGTTGGGGCGGTATGCGAATTGGAGCGGGTCTAGGGTATCCGGGATGATGCTGTTGATGTGAGCCATGACCAGCCTTTCAAAGCATTTCATGGCCAGCATCCCAGAGTCGCCTCTTCACTGTTGACTTCTAGACTGGTGTTTTGAGGGTACTATTTAATGAAGCTGTCAGTTGAGGACTTGTGAGGCTTCTGTTTCTCAAAGTAGACACTCTTATGTACTTTCTAAGTGACCCCAAACTTTTGAATGGCAGTGTATATTATTTGAAGCCTATTTGTCAATAATGTGATAGCTGCATTTGATTCAGCTGCCCTGCATGCTGGGTAGGTGGAGCATTCCCATCAGGAACCATTAAATGTTTCTGAAGATACAAACTCTGCCTACCCAGCATCCCAAGACAGCTAAATCAGGTGCACCTGTAGGCATACTGCTGGCCAATCAGATAGTTAGCTTCCATGAGCCCACAGCAAAGTTGATACTGACTGTAAAGCAGGCTAATGTAAGATTTTAAAAACATGCCTAGAGAAAGATTGTAAAAGAATACAGCAAAGGGGAGCTGTGAGTTTTTTTTACAATGCTTTTTTTATTCACTGCTTTTAGAAATCATGAAACACTCATCTCCTCTTCGATTTGCACTCTCCCTCCCTCCGCTGAGACTGAACATCATTCCAGTGAAATAAAAAAAAAAAAGTAGTTATATACATTTATGATCCAATGTGCCTCACAAGTAATGGGCTACAGCAACTGACCTATTACATCAATGATGTTGCTCTTGCTGCTGGTGATTCTCTGATCCACCTCTACGCAGACGACACCATTCTGTATACTTCTGGCCCCTCCTTGGACACTGTGTTAACTAACCTCCAGACAAGCTTCAATGCCATACATCTCTCCTTCCGTGGCCTCCAACTGCTCTTAAACGCAAGTAAAACTAAATGCATGCTTTTCAATCAATCGCTGCCCGCACCTGCACGCCCGTCCAGCATCACTAATCTGGACGACTCTGACTTAGAATACGTGGACAACTACAAATACCTGGGTGTCTGGTTAGACTGGAAACTCTCCTTCCAGACTCACATTAAGCATCTCCAATCCAAAATTAAATCTAGAATCGGCTTCCTATATCGCAACAAAGCATCCTTCACTCATGCTGCCAAACATACCCTCGTAAAACTGACCATCCTACCGATCCTCGACTTCGGTGATGTCATCTATAAAATAGCCTCCGACACTCTACTCAACAAACTGGATGCAGTCTATCACAGTGCCATCCGTTTTGTCACCAAAGCCCCATACACTACCCCATATACTACCCACCACTGCGACCTGTACGCTCTCGTTGGTTGGCCCTCGCTTCATACTCGTCGCCAAACCCACTGGCTACAGGTTATCTACAAGTCTCTGCTAGGTAAAGCCCCGCCATATCTCAGCTTACTGGTCACCATAGCAGCATCCACTTGTAGCACGCGCTCCAGCAGGTATATATTTTACTGGTCTCCCCCAAAGCCAAGCCCCCAGCTTTCCTTCCAGTTCTCTGCTGCCCATGACTGGAACAAATTGCAAAAACTCTCTGAAGCTGGAGACTCACATCTCCCTCACTAGCTTTAAGCACCAGCTGTCAGAGCAGTTTACAGAGCACTGCACCTGTACTTAGCCTATCTGTAAACAGCTCATCTATCTACCTACCTCATCCCCATACTGGTATTTATTTATTTTGCTCCTTTGCACCCCAGTATCTCTACTTGCACATTCATCTTCTTTATATTGGCCAGGTCGCAGTTGCAAATGAGAACTTGTTCTCAACTAGCCTACCTGGTTAAATAAAGGTGACATTTTTATTTTATTTTTTACCAGTGTTATCATATAGCCTAGCTTGAGACTCGAGTTTTGAAATATAAGGGACTCTGTTATTTATAGTAACATGGGCACAATCTGCCATTTTGTTATTATGCAAATGCATGAAATAATATTTATTTCCAGTCAATACAAATAGCCTATCATTTTTAGGAAGTTAATTTCATTGGAAATATAACTTTGCCCTGTGCTTCTCCACCCATTCACTACAGTTAGGCCCTATAAGGCTATTGATCATTGATATCACACAATACATTGTTGTCACACTTGATCTCACACTTGTTCTCCCACACCCAGCAGAGAATTGCACAATTTTGACTCGGAAAGTGATATTGTCAAAGAAAAGTTTGGCGACCATATGGCTGTGGGTTACACTAGTCCATTTTGCAGACAAGATTTGCTTAGAATTCCGTGGCATTTAAAAAATAATGTTTTTATAGTATGAAGAATACAATTGAACAAAGCTGAATAAAATAGAAAGGATATTTTCTATAAACCAGGTATTCCCAAACTGGGGTACGTGCAATGCCGTTGGGGTACGCCCCAAAAAATTCATAAATGTAATCAGTCCATTTATATTTTCCAACGGGGGTATACATTTGGGTAAATTTTCTCGCCTGGGTAGCCTCGTTTCACTGCCAAAAATAAACCATTTAGTGTTCAGTGAAATAACAACACAATGTCAAATACAAGTAGCCTAGTCAAATAATGAACATCCAATCACATAAACCGTTACTCTCTCACCGGAATTCCACTTACTGTCCGTATGTAGCCAAACGTAGCTGCTGCTCATTCCGTTTGCTCGAAAATCAATAAATGGTTAAAAAAAAGTAAGGCCCGCATCCATAAAGACACATACCAGCTCTACTGGTACTACTGCTACTACCAGCAGTACTACACCTGCACCTGTCGACGACACAAGTTGTTCTGCTTCCACGAGCACATCCAATGCTAGCATCAGTAATTCTACATTTGTTATTAGCCCAGCTAGCATGGACACTGACCGTCGTGAATCTGATGCAGCCGAAGAGCTACTGCCCCCTTACCCGGGAAAGCACCGAACAGACAGGGACGTTGGACCATTGAAGAGGCGCAAATATGATGAGAACATTGATTTTGGGTTCACTTATATTGGGAGTAGTGCCTTTCCTCAGCCACAGTGTGTTATATTTGCAAAAGTACTATCTCACAACACGATGAAACCTTAACTCTTGCGCAAACATTTAGAAACAAAACATGCCAATTTGAAAAATAAGCCACGAGTTTGAGTGAAGATTAAGACGACTTTCGAGTAATTAGACATGTATAAAAGCAACAGATACCATTAATAAGAAGGGGCTAGAAGAGTCTTATATGGGGAGCTACCGAGAGGCTAGGACAGGCAAGCCCCATACTATTGTGGAGGACTTAATTTTTCCTGCTGCCACGGATATGGCTGAGACAATGCTCGGGGAAAAGGCCCAAAAAACTATACATATCAAACACTGTTTCACGGCGCATCAGCGACATGGCAGGAGATGTTTTGAAACAATTACCACTTTGCATACAAGCCAGTGAATTCTATGCGTTACAGCTGGAGTCAACAGACTTGGCGGTGTCACGACTTCCTTTGAAGTCGGTCCCTCTCCTTGTTCGGGCGGCGTTCTTCACCGGCCTTCTAGCCATCACCGATCCACCTTCTAGCCATCACCGATCCACATTTTCTATTGGTTTTGTCTTGTCTTTCCTCACACCTGGTTTCAATTCCATCAATTACATGTTGTGTATTTAACCCTCTGTTTCCCCCATGTCCTTGTCCGGAATTGTTTCTTGTAGTGCCTATGTACGTTATGCTGATGGATACCGGGTTTTGTTTGATCCATTTATTTATTGTTCTGTTTATGGTGGTTTTTATGTTTATTAATTAAACTACACCGTTGTAAATCAGTTTTCGCTCTCCTGCGCCTGACTTCTCTGCCGCCAGTACGCACCCCGTTACAGGCGGGCCTGGCACAGCTCCTGGTACATGTCCATTACGTTTTTGGGGGGTAAATTAAGGAAGACATCCTCTTTTGCAAACCACTGGAAACCAGGACAACAGGAGAGGATATTTTTAAAGTGCTGGACAGCTTTGTGACATCAAATGGACTTTGGTGGTCAAGATGTGTTGGTATCTCGACTGATGGCAAAAAAGCCCTGACAGGGAGACATAGTGGAGTGATAATGCGAGTGCAAGCAGTTGCTCCTTACGCCACTTGGGTACACTGCAGCATCCACCGAGAGGCACTTGCTGCTAAAGGAATGCCTGACCGCTTGAAAGACGTTTTGGACACTGCAGTTAAAATGGTTAACATACCTTAAGGGAACATTTTGACATTCACCATTTTGACAGTCGCCAGAAAGTCCACATTGCAAATGTACGGTCCCTTACTAGACGTCCGACACATTTTTTAAATTTGCGGATGGCGGCGGGCCGTGCAGCAGGGCCGGATCTTCCAGGAAGTCATCAAACGAAGTCTCTCGGACATTCGGTTTCCGTTTTATAAAAGGTGTAATTTTTCCGCTGTCCCGGTAAATGCCACGAGGGCGGGTGGAATCATATTGCAAATGTACAAAACATCACCAATCACGACGTGGCCTTATCTCCTAAACGGAAAAGGCTTTGAAGACGAAACTTGGTGAGCATAGGTTTGGCATAATGGGCAGTTGGCCCCGAACAAGATGGCGTCTAGGCCTCAACGGTTTTTGAGTTATGGCCATTTTTCTGGGATTAAAGGTCAAAAATGAAAATAGAGCAATAATTTTTCCACTTCATATCAAAGTAAATGAACCTACGGTGTCAATAAAAAAAGAACCAGCCATTTATCTATTGTAATTTAAGATAAATCGTACAATGTTTTTTATTTTATTTTTTAAGTTACAGATCCAGTTGCAGCATGTTCAGACAAATCTTTTTGAATTGTGTTTCCGAGCTATGCGACATTTGTGATTTCCTATGATTTTCTGAAATAACACACACTCATTCAACCCTCTGTAAATAAGTTAGTTCTTAACATAAAGACTTAAATCTCAATATTCTATAAGTGCCTACCCAAAGGAGGATATGTGTTCACTTTCAGCTTCCTGTGAAAACCGGAAAACTGAAAACCATTATGGTGTCATAATGGCTGTTTCGAAGGGTTAAAAAGGTCAGATCTTTTCAAAACGTAATGTGTGATTAAGCAACCCCCATGAACTGTAAATCAGTCATGACTCCCATACAATTTCAAAGAAAAACTAAATCACACACACACACAACTTGGAAGGAGGGACACATTGGGGTGCGTAGAGACAGACAGTGCCTGCAATAGTTACCTTTGTTCGAGCTAAAAAAGAACCGTCATACCTAGAGTTCTGAAACTTTAGAAACCTGTTCCAGACCTGAGGTCGATAGTGCGTGGTGAGTTACGTGGCTCTAGAAGGTTCTCGGACTGAGAAACAGCCTCTCATTTTTGCATCACGAAAATGCCAACGTTTAGAAATGTCCCCGAGTCGCAAGACTAGGTGCATTGCGACCACCTCCACCAATATAGATGGAACCCAACGTTTCTGCCCAATAGCTCATTCAAGGATCCCGTAGCAAGGCATGGAAAAAAGTGGATTTTCTGCACCAATTAGGGTCTTGCTCAGGCATTGAATGACCTATCGAAACTTGGGATTCAGGGTCGGCTCACATAGGCCTACACATAGGCCTACACATAATGTCAGAACTGGACCCGCAGCTAGAACTTAACTACGTGTTTTACGTTTTTATTATGGTTTGAACAGAAGGTGTTGGGAATTTTGGGCCAGCTCTGAAGTATGTGATAGTTGGCTTCTAAACGAGTTGGACAAAGTGGGTTTGGTGTCAGTTTGTATCAGTTTGGTGTCAGAATGATATCTAATTGACTGATGTTCTACTTTTGTTTCATCAGACCAGAGGACATTTCTCCAGAAAGTACGACCTTTGTCCCTATGTGCAGTTGCAAACCGTGGTCTGTTTTTTTTTATGGCGGTTTTGGAGCAGTGGCATCTTCCTTGCTGAGCGGCCTTTCAGGTTATGTTGATATAGGACTTGTTTTACTGTGGTTAAAGATACTTTTGTACCTGTTTCCTCCAGCATCTTCAGAAGGTCCTTTGCTGTTGATCTGGGATAATTTGCACTTTTTGCACCAAAGTACGTTCATCTCTAGTAGACAGAACGCGTCTCCTGCCTGAGCGGTATGACGGCTGCGTGGTCCCATGGTGTTTATACTTGAGTACTATTGTTTGTACAGATGAACGTGGTACCTTCAGGCGTTTCTTTCTTTTGTTTTTCCCATGATGTCAAGCAATGAGGCACAGATTTTGAAGGTTGGTCTTGAAATACATCCACAGGTACACCTCCAATTGACTCAAATGATGTCAATTAGCCTATCAGAAGCTTCTAAAGCCATGTCATCATTTTCTGGAATTTTCCAAGTTGTTTAAAGGCACAGTCTATTTAGTGTATGTAAACTTCTGACACACTGGAATTGAGATACAGGGAAATAATCTGTTAACTTCTTAAGGTATAGGGGGCAGCATTTTCACTTTTTGATGAATAGCGTGCCCAATTTCAACTTCCTGCTACTCATGCCAGGGATATAAGATATGCATATTATTAGTGGATTTGAATAGAAAACACTGAAGTTTCTAAAACTGTTTGAATCATGTCTGTGAGTATAACAGAATTTATGTAGCAGGCAAAACCCAGAGGACAAACTGTTCAGATTATTTTATTTTTTTTGGTCTCTGTCTGTTCACTGAGTTCTCATTGGCATTTTTCAGTTCCTACCGCTTCCACTGGATGTCACCAGTCTTTGGAATTTGGTTGAGGTTATGCATTTGTGCAATGAAGAAGTAGGCCATCTAGGTAACACTGTTGAGAGGTGCGCAAGACGTGAAAAGTAGCATTGGTTTGTTGTTTTCCTGTATTGAACACAGATAGACAATTTGATCTATTATTAACGTTTAAAAATACCTAAAGTTGTATTACAAAAGTAGTTTAAAATAGAGAGAACATTTCAACCCTGCAGGCACGACACAAAATGCAGAAATGAAAATAAATCATGCTTTACCTTTGACAAGCTTCTTCTGTTGGCACTCCAATATGTCCCATAAACATCACAAATTGTCCTTTTGTTCGATTCATTCCGTCCATATACAGTGGGGAGAACAAGTATTTGATACACTGCCGATTTTGCAGGTTTTCCTACTTACAAAGAATGTAGAGGTCTGTCATTTTTATCATAGGTACACTTCAACTGTGAGAGAAGGAATCTAAAACAAAAATCCAGAAAATCACATTGTATGACTTTTAAGTAATTAATTAGCATTTTATTGCATGTTAGTTTTTCTTTAAGAAGCCCTCCTGTTCTCCACTCATTACCTGTATTAACTGCACCTGTTTGAACTCGTTACCTGTATAAAAGACACCTGTCCACACACTCAATCAAACAGACTCCAACCTCTCCACAATGGCCAAGACCAGTGAGCTGTGTAAGGACATCAGGGATAAAAGTGTAGACCTGCACAAGGCTGAGATGGGCTACAGGACAATAGGCAAGCAGCTTGGTGAGAAGGCAACAACTGTTGGCGCAATTATTAGAAAATGGAAGAAGTTCAAGATGACGGTCAATCACCCTCGGTCTGGGGCTCCATGCAAGTTCTCACCTCGTGGGGCATCAATGATCATGAGGAAGGTGAGGGTTCAGCCAAGAACTACACGACAGGATCTGGTCAATGACCTGAAGAGAGCTGGGACCACAGTCTCAAAGAAAACCATTAGTAACACACTACGCCGTGATGGATTAAAATCCTGCAGGGCATGCAAGGTCCCCCTGCTCAAGCCAGCGCATGTCCAGGACCGTCTGAAGTTTGCCAATAACCATCTGGATGATCCAGAGGAGTAATGGGAGAAGGTCATGTGGTCTGATGAGACAAAAATAGAGCTTTTTGGTCTAAACTCCACTCGCCGTGTTTGGAGGAAGAAGAAGGATGAGTACCACCCCAAGAACACCATCCCAACAGTAAAGCATGGAGGTGGAAACATCATTCTTTGGGGATGCTTTTCTGAAAAGGGGACAGGACGACTGCACCGTATTGAGGGGAGGATGGATGAGGCCATGTATCGCAAGCGAATTTTTTGGCCAACAACCTCCTTCCGCCAGTAAGAGCATTGAAGATGGGTCGTGGCTGGGTCGTCCAGCCTGACAACGACCCAAAACCCACAGCCAGGGCAACTACGTAGTGGCTCCGTAAGAAGCATCTCAAGGTCCTGGAGTAGCCTAGCCAGTCTCCAGACCTGAACCCAATAGAAAATCTTTGAAGGGAGCTGAAAGTCTGTATTGCCCAGCGACAGCCCCGAAACCTGAAGGATCTGGAGAATGTCTGTATGTAGGAGTGGGCCAAAATCCCTGCTGCAGTGTGTGCAAATCTGGTCAGGAACTACAGGAAACATATGATCTCTGTAATTGCAAACAAAGGTTTCTGTACCAAATATTAAGTTCTGCTTTTCTGATGCATCAAATACTTATGTCATGCAATAAAATGCAAATTAATGACTTAATCATACAATGTGATTTTCTGGATTTTTGTTTTAGATTCCATCTCTCACTGTTGAAGTGTACCTATGATAAAAAAAAATGACAGACCTCTACATGCTTTGTAAGTAGGAAAATCTGCAAAATCAGCAGTGTATCAAATACTTGTTCTCCCCACTGTATATACAAAATGTCCATTTATTTGGTGCGTTTGATCCAGAAAAAAACGGTTCCAACTTGCGCAACGTAACGACAAAATATCTCAAAAGTTACCTGTAAACTTTGCCAAAACATTTTAAACTACTTTTGTAATACAACTTTAGGTATTTTCTAAAGTAAATAATCGATAAAATTGAAGACGGGATGATCTGTGTTCACTACAGGAAAACAACAAACTCAAGCATGCTTTCTGGTCTTGCGCCAGAAACAGTACACATGGCCGTACTTCTTCATTACACAAAGGAATAACCTCAACCAATTTCCAAAGACTGGTGACAGCCAGTGGAAGCGGTAGGAACTGCAAGCAAGTCCCTTAGAAATCTGGAATCCCAATGAAAACTCATTGAAAAGAGGGTGACCTCAAAAACAACAAAAAATCTGAATGGTTTTTCCTCTGGGTTTCGCCTGCTACATAAGTTATGTTATACTCACAGACATGATTCAAACAGTTTTTAGAAACTTCAGAGTGTTTACTATCCAAATCTACTAATAATATGCATATCATATGAGTAGCAGGTAGTTGAATTTGGGCATGCTTTTCATCCAAAATTACAAATGCTGCCCCCTATCCTAGAGAAGTTTTAACAAGACATTTGTGGAGTGGTTGAAAAACAAGTTTGACTCCAACCTAAGTGTATGTAAACTGACTTCAACTGTATGTAAATCAGGTATTTCTGTTTTTTTATACATTTGCAAACATTTCTAAAAACCTGTTTTCACTTTGTCATTATGGGTTATTGTGTGCATATTGATGAGGAAAATGTTGTATTTGATCAATTTTAGAATAAGGCTATAATATAACAAAATGTGGAAAAAGTGAAGGGGTCTGACTATTTTACGAAGGCACTGTACTGTATATGGAGACTGATTAGTGCAAAAAATAAGGGGTTCAATACATAAAAATAATATAATAACAATGTTTCCTGATCTTATATCTCTCAGATAGAGGACAGACACTTCAGAACAAACTTTCTTTTGATTGTTTGGGGGACTATCTGTTGTTCCATGTAGTTGTAACGGTCATCGTTGCATGAAGAAGGTGTGGACCAAAGCGCAGCGTGGTACATGTCCATGATTTTTATTTGACTGAACACAAACACAAAACAAAAACGTGAATAAATTAAACAGTCCTGTAAGGTGCAGAAAACACTAAACAGAAAATAACTACCCACAAAACACAGGTGGGAAAAGGCTACCTAAGTATGGTTCTCAGAGACAACGATAGACAGCTGCCTCTGATTGAGAACCACACCCGGCCAAACACACAGAAATAGAAAACATAGAATGCCCACCCCAACTCACGCCCTGACCAAACCAAAATACAGACATAAAAAGGATCTCTAAGGTCAGGGCGTGACCTTCGGCCGCAAAACCTATAGGTTTGTGTTTTGGTGTTCAGTCAAATAAAAATCAAGTCTCTGGGTGGGCATCTATCCGTGGTGGCGGCTCTGGTGCGGGACGTGGACCCCGCTCCACCTTAGGCTTGGCCCACTTAGGTGGCGCCTCTGGGGCGGGGACCCTCGTCGCGTGCCCCGGACAGGAGGGCGACTCTGGCAGCTCCGGACAGGGCGCAGGTGACTCTGGCAGCTCCGGCCAGGGCGCAGGTGACTCTGGCAGCTCCGGACAGGGCGCAGGCGACTCTGGCAGCTCTGGACAGGGCGCAGGTGACTTTGGCAGCTCCGGACAGGGCGCAGGCGACTCTGGCAGCTCCGGACAGGGCGCAGGCGACTCTGGCAGCTCCGGACAGGGCGCAGGCGACTCTGGCAGCTCCGGACAGGGCGCAGGCGACTCTGGCAGCTCCGGACAGGGCGCAGGCGACTCTGGCAGCTCCGGACAGGGCGCAGGCGACTCTGGCAGCTCCGGACAGGGCGCAGGCGACTCTGGAAGCTCCGGACAGGGCGCAGGCGACTCTGGAAGCTCCGGACAGGGCGCAGGCACAGGACTCACCAGGCTGGGGAGACACAAAAGAGACCTGGCTCTGGGAGCAGGCACAGGACTCACCAGGCTGTGGAGACCTACTGGAGGCCTGGTCCATGGAGGAGGCACAGGATAGGCCGGGCTGTGGGGGAGCACTGGAGATATGGTGCGTAGCCTTAGCACCACTCTTCCAGGCTGAATGCCGACTCTAGCCCGGCACGTGCGGGGAGCTGCAACAGGCCGCACTGGGTCCTCCTGGCGAACTGGGGAAACCGTGCCTAGAGCCGGCGCAGGACTCACCGGGCTGTGGAGACGCACTGGAGGTCAGGAGCGCCAAGCTGGCACAAGACATGCAGGGCTGGGGACGCGCACAGGAGGCCTGGTGCGTGGGGCTGGCACAGTCTTCACCAGACGGCTAGCACGCACCTCAGAACGAGTATGGAGAGCTGACTCAGGTGACATCAAATCGAGGACATGCTCCGTCGGGCGGATGTCGTGCCTCATGCACCAACACAGCAACTCTCGCATTACTCTCTCCTCCAATCTCCCCATCAACTCCTTCACTGTCTCTCCTTCGCTCACCTCCAATTTCACCCCGACTGGCTCTGGTTCCATTCTCGGCTCCTTACGGTAAGCACGGGGAGTTGGCTCAGGTCTTAATCCTGACTCTGCCACACTCCCGTGTGCTCCTCCCAAAATTATTTGGGGGCTGCCTCTCGTGTCTGCTTCGTTGCCGTGACTCCTGGTAGCGAAGTTGTTCCTCCCTCGCTACTTCAGCCTGTTTCCATGGCAGGGTCTTGTCCCCTGTCATCACCTTCTCCCATGTCCACAATGTCCTCCATTCTCTCTTCTCCAGGGCCCAGGATCCCTGCTCCTCCTGGCCACGCTGCTTGGTCCTTTGGTGTTGGGTAGTTCTGTAATGGCTGTTTGAAGAAGGTGTGGACCAAAGTGCAGCGTGGTACGTGTCCATGATTTTTATTTGACTGAACACTAAAACACAAAACAACAACATGAATAAACGAAATCGAAACAGTCCTGTAAGGTGCAGAAAACACTAAACAGAAAATAACTACCCACAAAACACAGTTGGGAAAAAGCTACCTAAGTATGGTTCTCAATCAGAGACAACAATAGACAGTGGTCTGTTCTGACCTCGAGCCTGCCTATCACCAGGTACTCTTTGGACTGACCTGGTTTAAGAACTCTCGCCTGTCCCTTCCTGCCTTTTGGTGCAATAAATATCGGAACTCAACCATCTGCCCCCTGTGTCTGCAGTTGGGTCTCGCCTTGTGCCCTTATATAATAAGTATTCAACCCCTTTGTTATGGCAAGCCTAAATAAGTTCAGGGATAACACATTTGCTTAACTAATCATTCCGTTTTCAATAATAGTGGTTTACATGAATTTTGAATAACTACCCCATCTCTGTATCCCACAGTCAAACGGTGAATTTCAACCACAGATTCAACCACAAAGCTCAGAGAAGTATTTCAATTCCTCGCAAAGAAGGCCACCGATTGATAGATGTGTAAAAATAAAAAAAGGAGACGCTGAATATCCCTTTGAGCATGGTGAAGTTATTAATTAGGCTTTGGATGGTGTATCAATACACCCAGACATTACAAAGATAAAGGTGTCCTTGTAACTCAGTTGCTGGAGAGGAAAGAAACTGTTCAGGGATTTCACCAACTCTGCAAACAGTTGCAGAGTTTAATGGTTGTGAAATTAGAAAACTGAGGATGAATCAACAACATTGTAGTTACACCACAATACTAACCTAAATGACTGAAAGAGAGTGACCCGGCTCTGCGTATTTGACTGGTTTGTGACTCACTGACACCGCCCCCGGTTAGAGGGCAATAAAGCAGCCCAAGAGTTAACACACAGGAACTTGAGTCACACACAGGAGAAGATTAACCTGGGGATGTAGATGGGTATGGTTCTGGCAAATTAGAGGAACAGGGAGATAATGAATATACACATAGAATGCAATGAATAGAGAAGATGAATGTATGAATATCAAAAGGACTACAACGGTGAATTAAAATGGAACAGAACTACAATAGCACAATAGGTAAGGATTGGATCTAATAACCAGGTAATACATAATAGTACAATAACAACAGCAGAGTTAATGTAAACATCTTATCTAATACCATACAATGAGGCTATACAAATGGGAAACATAAATAGCAAATATTACACATAGAAATGGCACTAAAGGTAATAATAGGCAATACAAATAATAACTTCAGCATATAACATTGTAATAGCTATGTAGTGATATAAAAAGCCAAGCTAAACAACAATTTACTCCATGTTCACACATCCCATGCATATATGTCCACCCACACTCACAGACTGGTACGGGCAATATTTACTCCCTTGGAGAGTGTGGGTCAGGCTGGCCAGCCAATCAGGGTCTGGAGAAACTGCATGGCTAGATCATGCATAGGGGTGAAACACACGGCTACTGTCCGATTTGGTGAAAGTCATGAGCTGGAGAGGATATTGATCTCTCACCTGAGGGGGAGAAAGGGTGAGAATCAGACATTGCGGCTCCAGACAGACATAAACAACAACACACACAATGGAAATTTGTCCCGCAGGACCCTCGGCAGGGGGATTCTGTAACAATAATAGAATGAAAAGATGCATCCTGTTTGCAACAATGCACTTAGGTAATGTGGCAAAGAAAGGAACTTTTATCCTGAATGCAAAGCGTTATGTTTGGGGAAAATCTAACACAACACCACTCTTCATATTTTCAAGCATGGTGGTGGTTACATTATGCAATGGGTATGCTTGTTATCGCCAAGGACTAGGGAGTATTTTATGATACAAATAAATGGAATACAGCACTGACAAAATCCTAGAGGAAAACCTAGTTCAGTCTGCTTTCCAACAGACACTTGGAGACTAATTCACCTTTCAGCAAGACAATAACCTAAAACACAAAGCCAAATCCACAGTGGAGTTGCTTACCAAGATGACATTGAATTTTCCTGAGTGGCCTATAAAATCTATGGCAAGACTTGAAAATGCCTCTTAAAAACAATGATCAACTTGACAGAGCTTGAAGAATTTTTATAAGAATAATAGGCAAATATTGCACGATCCAGTTGTGCAAATCCCAAAAAACTCTCAGCTATAATCACCACCAAAGGTGCTTATTAAGTATTGACTCAGGGGTATGAATACTTATGTAAGGGAATACCCCCCTGAAATGGACAAAAATGAATGGGAAGTCATTGGCACTGGACAAACCATATACACTGTGTCCAATACCACTCAATTCGGCGTTGTTTCGTGTAAAGTTGATTGCAAATGCCATATGGCAAATGCAAGTTGTAACACTTTAAAAATCTAACAGGTGGCGAGTGCGTTCCACCTTGGTTTTTCATGTTGGAAATGCAACACAAGTCAACATCCAAAAGCAAAATTTTGAAAAAGTGAATTTTTTTCAAAAACTTATCACCCCCCAAAAAAGTGCTTTCTGGACCGTTTTTCGAAATTCTTTCGTTTTTTTTTTTGTCAATTACACATGTGTAAGAACTATATGAATATACTTTTGTCCAATTTTATTATCATATTTGTTTAAAAAAAATGTTTTACTTGCGCATAAGGAATATGTTTTGTCCATTTGCAATATGATTTCATAGGAAGTCAAAAGTCAAAAGTCAAAAATAGCAACATTTTATAAAAAACTTCACACACCCTTAAAGTGCTTTCTGGACCGTTTTTCGAAATTCTTTCGATTTTTGTGTCAATTACACATGTGTAAGAACTGTATCAACATACTTTAGTCATATTTTATTATCATAATTTTTTTTTTACTTGTGCATAAGGCATCATTTGTTTGCTCTAGAGCTCAATCTCTCTCTAAATGCCATGTGTGTAGATCTCTGTGTTTCACTCTCTCTTTGTGTCTTAGACCTCTCTTTTGTTTGAGCACCTCCATAGCACTTTGTCATCCCCTGTGAGTATTGTTTTGGTTATGGTGTTTGTTTGTTGCTGTTGGGAAAAGGGGGAAACCAAGACAAGTCGCCCATGGGCATACACTACCCGTAGGTAGACTCTGTTAAATACACTAGTTAGAACTGGGCGGACCACCCACTGTATTTTTGGTTAGTTAGTTAGCTGTTGTTGAAATAGGCTAGTCTAGCTTAGGGGTGTTTTTGCATACTTATTGTTTCTTTCCTTGGGTCCAGCTCAGCCCCTTTTCCTGCTCCCCCCATTACCGTGTGTTTTACAATAAACCCTGAGTTTCATTGTATTATTTCAGTTGTCGTGGTTATTTCGTTCACACTTTTACTTTGTCACAATTATAATTTGCATGAGTTATGTTACGCGTCTCATTACCATCCCCCCTAGACTGTCGGGCCAAAAGGGATTCATAACAGTTATTATCATAATTATTTATTTTTTTACTTGTGCATAAGGCATATGATTTGTCCATTTGCAATATGATTTCATAGGAAGTCAAAAGTCACTTTTTTGGGGGCCAAATGCCATAAGAAATTTGACATGCTCAAAAATCCTGCAGAAATGCAAAATTGACTGGCCTGATGAACTCGGGATGGCCGGGCAGTGATAGTTGTTCCTTTCCTTCACTCGTTGTGTTGATTTCATCATGTCCATTTGGTGATGTTTTTTTCACTATAGAATCATATTGCAAATGCACGTGCATTGCAATATGGTTCAATGGGCATTTACCATCACAAATTTGTCATGCTATAAAAGTCCTGCAGGAATGTGAAATTGACTGGCCCGATGAACTCGGGATTCGGTTCAAACCATAAAAAAAACAGTAAAACAAGTAGTTAAGTTCTAGCTGCGGGTCCATTTCTGATGTCATGTGTAGGCCTAGCTGCGGCGACCCTGAATCCAGGGTCGATAGGTCATTTGGTGTCCGAGCTAGACCCGAGCTAGACCCTAATTGGTGCTGAAAATCCACTTTTTTCCATGACTTGCGACGGGGTCCTTGAATGAGCTATCGGACAGGAACGTTGGGGTCCGTCTATATGGGCCGAGACGGTCGCAATGCACCTAGTCTTGCGACTCTGGGACATTTCTAAATGTCGTCATTTTCGTGATGCAAAAATGAATTGAAGTCATTGTAAATGTACATGGCTGTTTCTCAGTCCGAGAACCTTCTAGAGCCACCTAACTCACCACGCACTATCGACTCGAGGTCTAAAACAGGTTTCTAAAGTTTCGGAACTCTAGGTGTGACGGTTCTTTAAAAGTTCCAACAAGGTTAACAAATGCAGGCAGTGTATGTCTCTTCGCACCCCAATGGGTCCCTCCTTCCAAGCTCTGTGTGTGTGTGTGTGTGTGTGTGTGTGATTTAGTTTTCCTTTGAAATGTTATGGGAAAAATGACATTTACAGTTCATGGGGTTGCCTAATCACATATATGAAGTTTTGGACAGATCTGACTTTTTTAACCCTTCGAAACAGCCCCTGAGACACCAATTATGCCACTTCCGGTTGGCACAGGAAGCTATAAGTCAACACACATCCTCAATGGGGTATGCTTTTACAGAATCCTGAGTCTTTACCATAAAAACTGACTGATTTACACAGGGTTGAATGCACTATGTCTATCAAACTGCAGGCAGGGTATGGATATACACTTTTAGGGTGATTTTAACCACTTCCGGTTGGTCCAGGAAGCTTAGAATTAACACAGGTAGACCTCATAGTGGCCTGATGGACTGTTACCGAAGACAGGTTCGTACGGCATTCATAACCCATATAGGCTTCAGGTTGAATTTAGGGGTGCAGGCAATGTATTCCTATGGAGAGAGAAGTCAATGCAAACAGTTTGATGTAAACACCTTCTTTTAACTGTTAAGGGTTAATTCCACACGGTCAAGGTTAGGCTTGCACGGATCGGGAGTACCTTAGGAACGTACCTGAGGTCGAATTATGCTTCTCACCCTAACGGTTCTCTCACTGTCACCCAAAAGCAAATGACGTTGTGGGGCAGGCTTCATTTTGGGCCTACTATTCTAATGGTCGCTGCGCTTAGACCGAGCAAGCTACGGTCAAGCGGGATATCTCGTTGAACTCGGCACGGCCTAGGGATTATGGTAATGCCATTGCTTGCTCTCTGTGTCTTTAAAATCACCCTAAAAGTGTTTTGAAACACAACCTGTCATTATGAAAATCACTGTATTCAAACCTGTGTAGATCAGTTAATTCTTAACTTAAAGACTTAAAACTCAGGATTCTGTAAGTGGCTATCTCAATCAAGACGTGTTTACTTATAGCTTCCTGTGCCAACCGGAAGTGCCTTTAATTGGGTCACAGTGTCTGTTTCGAAGGGTTAAAAAAGTCACATCTCTCCAAAACTTCATATGTGTGACTAGGTAACCCTCATGAACTGTAAATCAGTCATTTCTCCCAACAGATGTCAAAGAAAAGCTCCCTCACACACACACAGCAAGGATGGAGTGACAAAGTGCGGTGCTTAAACATATTGCAAATGTACAAAAGTCAACTAGCAAGTCAGTGTCCATCAGTCAAGTAGATGTCATTCTGACACCAAACTGATACCAATTGACACCAAACCCACTTTTTCCAACTCATTTAGAAGCCAACTATCACATATGTCAGAGCAGGCCCATAATTCACAGCGCCTTCAGTTTAAAACATAATAAAAACGTAAAACACATAGTTACGTTCTAGCTGCGGGTCCAGTTCGGACATTATGTGTAGGCCTATGTGAGGCTACCCCGAATCCCGAGTTTCGGCTCGATAGGTCCTTCGGTGCCCGAGCAAAACCCTAATTGGTGCTGAAAATCCACTTTTTTTCCATGCCTTGCTACGGGGTCCTTGAATGAGCTATCGGACATAAACATTGGGGTCTGTCTCTATGGGCCGAGCCGGTTTCAATGCACCTAGTCTTGTGTCTCTGAGACTTTTCTAAATGTCGACATTTTCGTAATGGTCAAAATGAATTTAAGTCATTGCAAATGTACGAGGCTGTTTCTCGGTCCGAGAACCTTCTAGAGCCACGTAACTCACCACGCACTATCGACCGGAGGTCTAGAACAGGTTTCTAAAGTTTCAGAACTCTAGGTCTGACGGTTCTTTTTTAGCTCGAACAAAGCTAACTATTGCAGCCACTGTCTATCTCTCCGCACCCCAATGCGTCCCTCCTTCCAATTTGTGTGTTAGTGTGATTTAGTTTTCCTTTTAAATTTTATGGGACAAACGACTGATTTACAGTTCATGGGGGTTGCCTAATCACACATATGAAGTTTTGGACAGATCTGACTTTTTTAACCCTTCGAAACAGCCCCTGAGACACCAATTATGCCACTTCCGGTTGGCACAGGAAGCTATAAGTCAACACATATCCTCATTGGGGTATTATTTTACAGAATCCTGAGTTTTAAGTCTTTACGTTAAGAACTGACTGATTTACACAGGGTTGAATGCACTATTTCTATCAAACTGCAGGCAGGGTATGGATATACACTTTTAGGGTGATTTTAACCACTTCCGGTTGGTCCAGGAAGCTTAGAATCAACACAGGTAGACCTCATAGTGGCCTGATGGACTGTTACCGAAGACAGGTTCATACGGCATTCATAACCCATATAGGCTTCAGGTTGAATTTAGGGGTGCAGGCAATGTATTCCTATGGGGAGAGAAGTAAATGCAAACTGTTTGATGTAAACACCTTCTTTTAACTGTTAAGGGTTAATGCCACACGGTCAAGGTTAGGCTTGCACGGATCGGAAGGACCTTAGGAACGTACCTGAGGTCGAATTGTGCTTCTCACCCTAACGGTTCCCTCACTGTCACCCAAAAGCAAATGACTTTGGGGGCAGGCTTCATTTTGGGCCTACTTTTTTAATGGTCGCTGCGCTTAGACCGAGCAAGCTACGGTCAAGCGGGATATCTCGTTGAACTCGGCACGGCCTAGGGATTATGGTAATGCCATTGCCTGCTCTCTGTGTCTTTAAGCACCGCACTTTGTCACTCTATCTTGCTGTGTGTGTGTGTGAGAGCTTTTCTTTGACATCTGTTGGGAGAAATGACTGACTTACAGTTCATGGGGGTTGCCTAATCACACATATGAAGTTTTGAAAAGATCTGACCTTTTAACCCTTGGAAACAGCCACTATGACACCATTTAAGGCACTTCCGGTTGGCACAGGAAGCTATAAATAAACTCATATCCTGATTGGGGTATGCCTTTACAGAATGAGTTATAAGTCTTTACGTTAAGAACTGAGTTATTTACGGAGGGTTTAGTGACTGTGTGTTATTTCAGAAAATCATAGAAAATCACAGAAATCTCGCAGAGCTCCGCAGCACACTTTAAAAAGATTCGTATGAACACCCTGCAACTGGATCTGTAACTGTTTAAAAAAAAACACCTCTCTTTGAACATCACCAATTTGTCATTGTACGATTTCTCTTAAATGACAATAGATGAATGTCTGGTTCTTTTTTTATTGACACCGGAGGCTCCTTGACTTTGACGTGAAGTGGAACAATTATTTCTCTATTTTCATTTTGGACCTTTAATCCCAGAGACATGGCCATAACTCAAAAACCATTGAGGCCTAGACGCCATCTTGTTTGAGGCCAACTGCCCATTATGCCAAACCTACGCTCACCAAGTTTCGGCTTCGAAATATTTTCAGTTTTGGAGATAAGGCCACGTCGTGATTCGTGATGTTTTGTACAATTGCAATATGATTGCTTATGCCCTCTTGTGGGATTTTCCGGGACAGCGGAAAAATGACCAAAATTTGATTATTTTATAAAACGGAAACCGAATGTCCGAGAAAGTTAATTTGATGACTTCCCGGTAGGTCCGGCCCTGCCGCTCGGCCCGACGCCGACCGCGAATTTTACAAACATTTTCGGACGTCTAGTAAGGGACCGTACATTTGCAATATAGACTTTCTCACTAACCATACAGCACATGTCAAAATGTTCCCTTAAGGTATGTAAATTAGATATTTCTGTAAATCATTTTCAATAAATTTGTGTAAATCATTGTCATTAACATGTTTTTACTTTGTCATTATAGAGTATTGTGTGTAGATGGGTGAGAAAACAAATATATTTAATCCATTTTGAATTCAGGCTGTAGCACAACAAAATGTGGAATAAGTCTAGGGGTATGAATACTTTCCAAAGGCACACACACACAGTACAAAGAATTTTCTTTGTGACCGGGATTGCACAATAAAGTCAGGGACTTATTTCCATTGTGGTCCCTATTTTTTTTTAAATATATTACAGAGACAGATTAAAATTATCTCAACCTCCAGATGAGTATGGGGGTGAACAATGATGTGGCTGCTGGTGAACAATGATGTGCAGGCATAATCAAAGTGACACTGGACTACCGTTCGTGTCTTTAGGGTGTCTAATGCTAGGTTTCCATCCAATTGGTGACAGATATTCATGTGAATATTCAAAAATCTGCATAAAAATAATAGCTGCATTATCCAATCAGAGTTGTGTTTCCATCAAATTGACTTGCTGTGGATTATGTGCGTAAATACTACATAATGCAGGTAAAAATTACTTTTGCGATTAAATTCCCATGTACCGAAAAAAAAAAAAAAAAAAGTTAAATGGGTTTTCAACTCTAGGCCTATTGATGGTTTTGTAACAAATGTGTAGAAGGTATAGTACACTCTAGCCAACAGCTCGCAGATGCAGTGCCGGTATTTGACGACAACAAAATTTGATTATATGGACAAAAGTGCAAGATTATTTTTATTTATGAAAAGCAGCATCAAGCTTTTCACTGCACTTTCATCACCAAGCGAAGTTCATCAACATTTATTTCATCTGTAGCCTAATAAGCTGCATGCTTTTTTATCCAACATTTGCTAAAAAACAGAGGTTGGATGGAAACTTGGTTAATGTCAAGCCATTGAGGATGCTGCATTTATATTTTGGGAAAACATGGGCATACCTACAGCAGACTTTTGAATTAGCCTAATCAAATTAAAAGATGCTGACTGGTTGAGTACATTTCAAAAGTGAAATGATAAATATTTAGGCTATATTGAAGCTTTAGGTTCTAGGTGCCGCTCAGATTGGAGAAGAAGCAGTGAGCAAGGTAAGCTGTCCTGAATAACTGGGCCTGTATCGTGATCGTCGTAAGAAGCAGACCAAAATGCAGAGTGGTATGTGTTCATGATGATATTTTAATTAAAGAAAGCACACTGAATACAAAACAATAAACAAAAAAACAACAGTGAAGCTATAAGAACTGTGCTGACAAGCAACTAACAAAGACAATCACCCACAACCCACAATGACAAAACAGGCTACCTAAATATGGTTCCCAATCAGAGACAACGACTAACACCTACCTCTGATTGAGAACCATATCAGTCCAAACACAGAAACAGACAAACTAGACATCCAACATAGAATGCCCACTCAGATCACACCCTGACCATACAAAACATATAAACATACAAAGCAAACTATGGTCAGGGCCCCCCCCCCCCCCCCCCCCCCGCAAAACCTGAACCTGTAGGGGAGGGTCTGGGTTGGCATCTGTCCGCGGTGGCGGCTCTGGCGCTGGACGTGGACCCCACTCCACCATAGTCTTAGTCCGCTTCTGTGGCCTCCTAGAAACGCCGACCCTCGCCACCGACCTTGGACTGGCAACCCTACTAAAGGGCCCCACGGGACTGAGGGGTAGCTCGGGACTGAAGGGTAGCTCAGGGCTGGCTGGCGGCTCTGGTGGCTCCTGGTAGACTGGCGGCTCAGGACAGACTGGCGGCTCTGGCGGCTCAGGACAGACTGGCGGCTCAGGACAGACTGGCGGCTCTGGCGGCTCAGGACAGACTGGCGGCTCAGGACAGACTGGCGGCTCTGGCGGCTCAGGACAGACTGGCGGCTCAGGACAGACTGGCGGCTCTGGCAGCTCAGGACAGACTGGCGGCTCAGGTCAGACTGGCGGCTCTGGCGTCTCAGGACAGACGGGAGACTCTGGCGGCGCTGGACAGACGGGAGACTCTGGCGGCGCTGGACAGACGGGAGACTCTGGCGGCGCTGGACAGACGGGAGACTCTGGCGGCGCTGGACAGACGGGAACAACTGTAGGCAGAAGACAGAGATACAGCCTGGTACGGGGGGCTGCCACCGGAGGGCTGGTGCGTGGAGGTGGCACTGGATAGACCGGACCGTGCAGGCACACTGGAGCTCTTGAGCACCGAGCCTGCCCAACCTTACCTGGTTGCATGCTCCCGGTAGCCAGGCCAATGCGGCGAGGTGGAATAGCCCGCACTGGGCTGTGCTGGCGAACCGGGGACACCATGCGTAAGGCTGGTGCCATGTACGCCGGCCCAAGGAGACGCACTGGAGACCAGATGCATAGAGCCGGCTTCATGGCACCTGGCTCGATGCCCACTCTAGCCCGGCCGATACGAGGAGCTCGAATGTACCGCACCGGGCTGTGCACCCGCACTGGGGACACTGTGAGCTCCACAGCATAACACGGTGCCTGCCCGGTCCCTCTCGCTCTCCGGTAAGCACGGGGAGTTGGCGCAGGTCTCCTACCTGGCTTCGCCACACTCCCCGTGTGCCCCCTCAAATAATTTTTGGGGGCTGACTCTCAGGCTTCCAACCGCGCCGCCGTGCTGCCTCCTCATACCAGCGTCTCTCTGCCTTTGCTGCCTCCAACTCTGCTTTGGGGCGGCGATATTCCCTTGGCTGTGCCCAGGGTCCTTTTCCGTCCAACTCGTCCTCCCGTGTCCATGAGTCTTGTGATGCTGGCCGCTGCTGCTGCTGCCCGTTACCACGCCGCTTGGTCCGGTTGCGGTGGGTGATTCTGTCACGATCGCCGTAAGAAGTGGACCAAAATGCAGCGTGGTATGTGTTCATGATGATATTGTAATTAAAGAAAGCACTGAACACTGAATACAAAACAAGAAACAAAAAAACAACCGTGAAGCTATAAGAACTGTGCTGACACAAGCAACTTCCATAGACAATCACCCACAACCCACAATGACAAAACAGGCTACCTAAACATGGTTCCCAATCAGAGACAACGACTAACACCTGCCTCTGATTGAGAACCATATCAGGCCAAACACAGAAACAGACAAACTAGACATCCAACATAGAATGCTCACTCAGATCACACCCTGACCAAACAAAACATATAAACATACAAAGCAAACTATGGTCAGGGCGTGACAGCCTGCCATGAGCATATGTGACCACATTATTATAGGACGACTTGGGAGAGAGATGATCTGCAACAGACAGGGTATCTCAGTATCAGAAGTAAAAATGCAGTGAGACTGGCCTGGTACTGTGCCTTTCTAGACCTTTAAAACTGTCGAGAGTAGACCCACAACTGATCTAAATAGAATGAAACATTCAAAATCACAGGGCTTTTGTGCCGTTATTCAAATTACATTTTCACTACAGCTTAGAGTAGAATTTTGTACTCACTTGAAAACAATGATGCAGTTATTCATTGCATTGTGGTGTTGTAGGATAGTCTAGGAAGGATCATTGTATTTACCTCAAAACCAGATCAATAGGGGAGCGTTTTGAGCCACGCCTTCACATATCTTTCATGTGCAATGATGCACCTGGCTTCTCCGCTGCCTATCTGCTATTCCTATTTGTTCTTGTGGATTCATATTGAAAATTGATGCAGCTTTGAATAGTTGTATGTGTAGTACGATTGCTAGTTAACCTATTGCTGGACAAACGATCCACCTACCACTATTGTCACTATGGATGATGGATAGAGGGCAGGATAGACAGACTGGAAGACTATATTTACCTTTCATATAGTAAAAGTTAGCGTACAGAAAAGGTAAATACCAAAACACCTTGATATAGGGGAGGCTTATGCAAGCAGATGAGGGAATTTGGCTAAGATGGAAGAAATTATATAGTAAACCCTGTAAAAGAGCTAATATAAACAGCGGAAAAAGTGAGTGAATTTGGCTATTTCTGCCACACCCGCTGCTGACAGGTGTATAAAATCGAGCACACAACCATGCAATCTCCATTGACAAACATTGTCAGTAGAATGGCCTTACTGAAGAGCACAGTGACTTTCAACTTGCACCGTCATAGGATGCCAGCTTTCCAACAAGTCAGTTCATCAAATTTCTGCCCCGCTAGAGATGCCCTGGTCAACTGTAAGTGCTGATATTGTGAAGTGGAAAGTCTAGGAGCAACAATGGCTCAGCCACGAAGTGGTAAGCCACACAAGCTCACAGAACTGGACTGCCAAGTGCTGAAGCCCGTAAGGAGTAATAATCGTCTGTCCTCAGTTGCAACACTCACTACCGAGTTCCAAACTGTCTCTGGAAGCAACGTCAGCACAATAATTGTTTGTCGGGAGCTTCATGAAATGGGTTTCCATGGGAAACTGCATCCCCTTTTCCCCCCAGTACCACAAAGTCTTTGAAACCGAATGCAACAACTTATGTCAACTATTTTGGTTTGGTCAGGGTGTGATTTGGGTGGGCGTTCTATGTTTTGGCCGGGTATGGTTATCAAGCAGGGACAGCTGTCTATCATTGTCTCTGATTGGGAATCATGCTTAGGCAGCCTTCTTTCCCTGTTGTATTTGTGGGTAGTTGACTTTGTTAGAGGCATTATAGCCTATGTTAAGCTTCACGGTCGTTTTGTATTGTTTATTGTTTTGTTGGCGACATTTACCTAAATAAACAGAAATGTACGCTCACCACGCCGCACTTTGGTCTACTTCTTACAACGCCCGTGACAGATGATGCTCTGATCCTGATACAGCGGTGGCACCACAGGTCCCAGAGTGGTGGGGCAAGTTGTTTTCCCTGGGGACCGGAGCTTTTCCTAATCTGGTCAGCTAACCAGGTATAAATCAGGAACCTACAGGCTCTGATGGTGATTAATTATTTGTTTTAAAAAGCTATTTATATGGGTAATTGACCAGACTTACATTTTAGTCATTTGGGGTTAAGTGCCTTGCTCAAGGGCACACTGACAGATTGTTCTCCTAGTTGGCTCTGGGATTCAAACCATTGACCTTTCGGTTACTGGTCCAACACTCTCAAACACTAGGCTACCTGCCACCTAGGTATACAGATATTTTCTAAACTGGTCACATAGTTTTAACTTCTTATGGCTGCAGGGGCAGTATTGAGTAGCTTGGATGAAAGGTGCCCAGAGTAAACGGCCTGCTCCGCAGTCCCAGTTCCTAATATATGCATATTAGTATTGGATAGAAAACACTCTGAAGTTTCTAAAACTGTTTGAACTCATATGGCAGGCAAAAACCTGAGAAGAAATCTAAACAGGAAGTGGGAAATCTGAGGTTGGTCGATTTTCAACCCAGCCCCTATTGAATACACAGTGGGGTATTGGTTATGTTGCACTTCCTAAGGCTTCCACTAGATGTCAACCATCTTTAGAAAATTGTTTGAGGATTCTGCTGTGAAGTGGGAGCTCATAAGGGCTGTTTGAGCCAGGTTTCTGGCAGATTGCCACAGGCTCTGAGGTGGGGTCACGAGAGAGTTAGCTCTCGTTCCATTGCTTTTCTACAGACATAGGAATTCTCCGGTTGAAACATTATTGACATTTTAAGTTAAAAACATCCTAAAGATGTTCCATACATTCCATACATCGTTTGACATGTTTCTACGGACAGTAACGGAAATGTTTGACATTTCGTCTGCAACTAGGGAACGCCCCTCATGACTTTGGATTTGTTTACCAAACGTGCTAACAAAAGTAGCTCTTTGGACATAAATCTGACACAGTGGCCGGATTAACAAGAAGTTAAGCTTTATTTTGATGTATTACACTTGTGATTTTATGAAAGTTAAATAGTTATAATACTGTAGTTTGAATTTCGCAATTTCACCGGATGCTTCCGTCCCACCTGCCCATAAGAGGTTAACCCTGGCCAGAGGGCAAGAAGGGACAGTACGCATATGTAAAGGTTTTCCTCCTCTTCCTCTGAAGAGGAGAGGTGAGAAGGATTGGAGGACCAATATGCGGCATTGTAAGTGTCCATGGTACTTTTAATAAGAAATACTCAACATGAACACAACTGAATACAAAAACAATAAAGGTGGAACGAACGAAAACCAAAACAGTACCGTGTGGTGAAAAACACAGACAACACGGACTTTCAACTCCCTCAAATATTTTCTATGGGGTTTAGATCTGGAGACTGGCTAGGCCACTCCAGGACCTTGAAATGCTTCTTACGAAGCCACTCCTTCGTTGCCTGGGCGGTGTGTTTGGGATCATTGTCATGCTGAAACACCCAGCCACGTTTCATCTTCAATGCCCTTGCTGATGGTAGGCTTTGTTACTTTGGTCCCAGCTCTCTGCAGGTCATTCAGTAGGTCCCGCCGTGTGGTTCTGGGATTTTTGCTCACCGTTCTTGTGGTCATTTTGACCCCACGGGGTGAGATCTTGCGTGGAGCCCCAGATCGAGGGAGATTATCAGTGGTCTTGTATGTCTTCCATTTCCTAATAATTGCCCCCACAGTTGATTTCTTCAAACCAAGCTGCTTACCTATTGCAGATTCAGTCTTCCCAGCCTGGTGCAGGTCTACAATTTTGTTTCTGGTGTCCTTTGACAGCTCTTTGGTCTTGGCCATAGTGGAGTTTGGAGTGTGACTGTTTGAGGTTGTGGACAGGTGTCTTTTATACTGATAACAAGTTCAAACAGGTGCCATTAATACAGGTAACGAGTGGAGGACAGAGGAGCCTCTTAAAGAAGAAGTTACAGGTCTGTGAGAGCCAGAAATCTTGCTTGATTGTAGATTACCAAATACTTATTTTCCACCATAATTTGCAAATAAATTCATAAAAAATCCTACAATGTGATTTTCTGGATTTTTTTTCCTCATTTTGTCTGTCATAGTTGAAGTGGACCTATGATGAAAAGTACAGGCCTCTCTCATCTTTTTAAGTCGGAGAACTTGCACAATTGGTTGCTGACCAAATACTTTTTTGCCCCACTGTATGTGCTGAGGGTTATCTGTGCTTGTGCAGTTTTGCACAACACCTGCATAGGGGTTGGGGACCTTGAGAAACCAGACCCAGAGATAAAAATAAACATTGGGGATGCTGGACCAGCACCAAGGCAGGGCCCAAATGAAGCAAGCTGGACTGCCCAAAGCAACAACTTGGTAGCATGTATTTCAACACCTGTCCAAGTTCCTCAATTTCTGGCAGACCAGAACTACAATCAAGCTGTCTAAATCACCCCCTTGGCCTCATTACCTTTGAGATGTTATTTCTAGATGAAGTTTGCATTTAAAGTAGTGGTGTCCAGTCTTATCCGCAAAGGGCCAGTATGGGTTCATGCTTTAGTTCCAACCAGTCGAGCTGTGACTTACTGGTTGAAATAAAGGCATGGACCCACACTGGCCCATTGCTGATGATACTGGACACCATTGCTTCAATGTTCTTATTACTCGTTTCATGTTTTTGTCCATAATGTGTTGACTAAGGTTAGGGATGGGGTTTGGTCGCCAGGGGTCATCTATCAACATGTCTTGTTATTCTTTAACCTGTTTTCATCGAGTGGTGTCCAGTCTTATCCACAAAAGGTCAGTGTGGGTCCAAGCTTTCATTCCAACCAGTCCGTTACAGGCCTGATTCACCTGGTCAAAGTCTCCGGTCAAGACTAAGTTGTTGAATCAGAGATGCGACTTACTAGTTTGAATGAAGGCTTGTACCAATACCGTCCCTTTTCGGGGCAAACTACAAACCGCTGCTGTTAAGGTAATTGTTTGCATAAGTTATTTATAAGTTAAGTTATTAAGTTTTTTTTTTTGTCAAGCTGTAGTTTTCGCATTACCATGGGGCCTCATTCTGAAAGGTCTAAAATGAATGGACTCTAAAACAAGTTTATAACACTTCTGTTTTTATCAATGTTTTTATTAATTGGTCCTAGGTCCAAAAGGCTTCTTAACAGCTTCTACCCCCAAGCCATAAGACTCCTGAACAGCTAATCAAATGGCTACCCAGACTATTTGAGGGTAACCCCCCCCCCCCCCTCCCTCCCCTCCCTTACACTGCTGCTACTCTGTTTATTATCTATGCATAGTCACTTTAACTCTACCTACATGTACAGATTACCTCAATTAACTCGACTAACCGGCACCCCCACACATTGACTCTGTACCGGTACCCCCTGTATATAGCCTGCAAATGTTATTTTATTGCTGCTGTTTAATTATTTGTTACATATAATATAAATTTCTATTAATCTATTTTTTACTTAACACCTATTTTTCTTAACTGCATTGTTGGTTATGGGCTTGTAAATAAGCATTTCACTGTTGTATTCGGAGGATGTGACAAATAACATTGATTTTAATTGTATAAAAAAACAAATATTTTGTTAAAACATTTCATATGTGTACAGTCAAGTGTGTGTGCTTGCAGGACTGTCAACAGAAAATAATGAACAGAACAGCTGTCACGTGTGCGCCCTCTCCGGCCTCTAGGTCACCAGGCTGCTCGTTATGGCACACACCTGTCACCATCATTGCGCGTTTTCAGACTCACCTGGACTTTCACCTGACGTCGAAAGTTTACATACTCCTTAGCCAAATACATTTAAACTCAATTTTTCACAATTCCTGACATTTAATCCTAGTGAAAAGTCCCTGTCTTAGGTCAGTTAGGATCACCACTTCATTTTAAGAATGTGAAATGTCAGAATAATAGCAGAGTGATTTATTTTAGCTTTTATTTCTTTCATCACATTCCCAGTGGGTCAGAAGTTTACATACACTCAATTAGTATTTGGCATTGTCTTTAAATTGTTTAACTTGGGTCAAACCTTTTGGGTAGCCTTCCACAAGCTTCCCACAATAAGTTTGGTGAATTTTGGCCCATTCCTCCTGACAGAGCTGGTGTAACTGAGTCAGGTTTGTAGGCCTTCCTCAGACAAGCTTTTTCAGTTCTGCCCAAACATGTTATGTAGGATTGAGGTCAGGGCTTTGTGATGGCCACTCCAATACCTTGACTTTGTTGTCCTTAAGCCATTTTGCCACAACTTTGGAAGTATGCTTGGGGTCATTGTCCATGTGGAAGACCCATTTGTGACCAAGCTTTAACCTCCTGACTGATGTCTTGATGTTGCTTCAATATATCCACATAATTTTCTTCCCCCATGATGCCATCTATTTTTGTGAAGTGCACCAGTCCCTCCTGCAGCAAAGCACCCCCACAACATGATGCTGCCACCCCCGTGCTTCACGGTTGGGATGGTGTTCTTCGGCTTGCAAGCGTCCCCCTTTTTCCTCCAAACATAACGATGATCCCGGATGAGCCCCCATTATGTTATGCACGCCTCTATGAAGAGGGAACGCAACACCCGGCTACAACTCAACTCTCCGGGAAGTGAAAGAGGTGTGGACTGTAGGTGCGAGTAAGGATGACAAAAGGCAGAGAATTTACAGTTTACTAGGAATTTATTCCTTCACACGGTAATATGGGGAAAAGGGGCTGGACGGAACCAAAGCAAAGAAAGTAAATATTAAAGCCCCTTCTATCTAACCTGCCTACCCACTACTTACCTAATTTAGCACCACCTGGTGCCCTTACCAAAATACAGGGTTGGTCCGCCCAGGTCTTACCTAGTGTGCCTAGACAGTGAATATACTACGGTGTGCCTAAGCACACCCTAGGGCGCCTTCCCCTTCCTCCCTGGGACAAATGAAACAGGATAACAAACTATTTCAATAAAACAGCGCGTCCTATTGACACATACCAGACATAACCAATCAGCTCCCTCAGCAACAACTAACATAGTATATACCAAAACCATAGTACCCTGCAATCTCATCATTAAGCTCGAGACCCTGGGTCTCGACCCCGCCCTATGCAACTGGGTCCTGGACTTCCTGACAGGCCGCCCCCAGGTGGTGAGGGTAGGTAGCAAATTCTCCACTCCGCTGATCCTCAACACTCGGGCCCCACAAGGGTGTGTTCTCAGCCCTCTCCTGTACTCCCTGTTCACCAATAACTGCGTGGTCTTGCACGGGAGTACAAGAGAGGGCTGAGAACGCACCTTTGTGGGGCCCCAGTGTTGAGGATTAGCGGGGTGGAGATGTTGTTTCCTACCCTCACCACCTGGGGGCGGCCCGTCAGGAAGTCCATGACCCAGTTGCACAGGGCGGGGTCGAGACCCAGGGTCTCAAGCTTAATGATGAGTTTGGAGGGTACTATGGTGTTAAATGCTGAGCTGTAGTCGAAGAGCATTCTCACATAGGCAGATGGGCCTCTGTACGCCTGACTCAACTCCAGCCACTTTAATAATGGGAATTGATGGGAATTGATGTAGAATATATCACTAGCCACTTTAAACAATGCTACTTAATATAATGTTTACATACCCTACATTATTCATCTCGTATATATTGTACTCTATATCATCTACTGCATCTTTATGTAATACATGTATCACTAGCCACTTTAACTATGCCACTTTGTTTACATACCCTACATTACTCATCTCATATGTATATACTGTACTCGATACCATCTACTGCATCTTGCCTATCCCGCTCTGTACCATTACTCATTCATATATCTTTATGTACATATTCTTTATCCCTTTACACTTGTGTGTATAAGGTAGTAGTTTTGGAATTGTTAGTTAGATTACTCGTTGGTTATTACTGCATTGTCGGAACTAGAAGCACAAGCTTTTCGCTACACTCGCATTAACATCTGCTAACCATGTGTATGTGACAAATAAATTTGATTTGATTTGGTTAGGGCCAGTTTGCTCTGTTCTGTGAAGGGAGTAGTACACAGCGTTGCAGGAGATCTTCAGTTTCTTGGCAATCTCTCATGGATAGCCTTAATTTCTTAGAACAAGAATGGACTGATGAGTTTCTGTCCATTTTGAGCCTGTCATCGAACCCACAAATGCTGATGGGCCTCTGTACGCCTATATAGATATTCCATAAAAAAATCAGCCATTTACAACATTAACAATGTCTACACTGTATTTCTGATCAATTTGATGTTATTTTAATGGACAAAAAAAAATTGCTCTTCTTTAAAAAACAAGAACATTTCTAAGTGACCCCAAACTTTTGAATGGTAGTGTACATCCCACTTTTCATCTGCCTAGAATCAAACCGATGTCTCACAGACCTTTGTCTCCTGTTTCCCTTCCCCGTCTCATCGACAGCCAACCTGCGTACATGGTGAGGCGTCCCCTTAAGGCTCGACCTTGGGGCAGGGGATTCCAGTACCTGGTTGACTGGGAGGGTTATGGCCAGGAGGAGAGGTGCTGGGTCCCCCGCTAGGGACATCCTGGACCCAGGCCTGATTGCTGATTTCCAACGCCGGCACCCCGGTCAACCAGGTATGCACCCAGGTAGGACGCCTGGTGGCGCCCCTAGAGGAGGAGGGGGGGGTACTGTCACGCCTGTCTTTGTGCTTGTCTCTACCCCCCCCCAGGTGTCACCCATCTTCCCCATTATCCCCTGTGTATTTATACCTGTTTGTGTCACATGCCAGTATGTTTTGTTCATCAAGCCTACCAGCGTTTTTCCTCTTGCTCCTGTCTGTTTCTATTTTTCCTGGTTTTGACCGTTCTGCCTGCCCTGTCTCTGAGACTGCCTGTCCGTTCTGTACCTTTTGGACTCTGATCTAGATTTACTGACCTCTGCTTGCCCTTGACCTGTCATTTGCCTGCCCTCTGTTTTAGTAATACACATGTGTTACTTCGACACTGTCTGCATCTGGGTCTTCCCTACAACGTGATGGGAATCAATACTAATTCAAATCAAATCAAATGTTATTGGTCACATGGTTAGCAAATGTTAATGCGAGTGTTGCGAAATGCTGGTGCGTCTAGATCCGATGCAGTAATATATCTAACAAGTTATCTAACAAATTCACAACAACTACCTTATACACACAAATGTAAAGGTATGAATATGAATATGTACATATAAATATATGGATGAGCGAAGGCCGTGCGGCGTTGGCAAGATGCAGTAGAAGGTATAGAATAGAATACAGTATATACATATTATTAAAGTGATGTTATTTAAAGTGACTTGTGATACTTTTATTAAGTCCATTTATTAAAGTGGCAAGAGATTTTGAGTCTGTATTTTGGCAGAAGCCTGTCAATGTTAGTGATGGCTGTTTAACAGTCTGAGGGCCTTGAGATAGAAGCTGTTTTTCAGTCTCTCTGTCCCAGCTTTGATGCACCTGTACTGACCTCGCCTTCTGGATGATAGCGGGGTGAACAGGCAGTGGCTCAGGTGGTTGTTGTCCTTGATGATCTTTATGGCCTTCCTGTGACATCGGGTGGTGTAGGTGTCCTGGAGGGCAGGTAGTTTGCCCCCGGTGATGCGTTGTGCAGACCTCACTACCCTCTGGAGAGCCTTACAGTTGTGGGTGGAGCAGTTGCCATACCAGGCGGTGATACAGCCCGACAGGATGCTCTCGATTGTGCATCTGTAGAAGTTTGTGAGTGCTTTTGGTGACAAGCCAAATTTCTTCAGCCTCCTGAGGTTGAAGAGCGCTGCTGCGCCTTCTTCACGATGCTGTCTGTGTGGGTGGACCAATTCAGTTTGTCTGTGATGTGTACGCCGAGGAACTTAGCAGTATTATGGCTTGAGGATAGAAGCTGTTCAGGAGCCGGTTTGTGTCAGACTTGTAGCTCCGGTACAGCTTGCTGTGCGGAAGCAGAGAGAACAGTCTATGGCTTGGGTGGCTGTAGTCTTTAACAATTTTCCAGGTATACCTTTCACACCGCCTAATATAGAGGTCCTGGATGGCAGGTAGCTTGGACCCAGTGATGTACTGGGCTGTCCGTACAGCCCTCTGTAGCACCATGCGATCGAGGGCTATGAAGTTGCCATACTAAGCAGTGATGCAGCCAGTCAAGATGCTCTTTAATGGTGCAGCTGTAGAACTTTTTGAGGATTTGTGGTCCCATGCCAAATTTGTTCAACCTCCCGAGAAGGAAGAGGTGCTGTCACACCTTCTTTATGAATGTTTATTTGTGTGTGGACCATTTTAAGTTCTTAGTGATTTGGACACTGAGGAACTTGAAGCTCTCGACACGCTCCAATGCAGCCCCATCGATGTGGATGCCTACCCTCACCACCTGGGGTACGACCGTCTGGAAGTACAGGATCCAGTTGCAGTCCCAGGGTCCCAAGCTCTCTACTCTCGGGCAAGGCCCAGGCGTGGGCAACGGCAGTGTGGGAACAGCAGCCACCATCCTGCATCTCCATATTAGGCTACACTGCCGAGCTGCGGCGAGTCTTCAACCACCCAGTCGGTGGACGAAAAGTGGCAATCCGACTGTTCAACCTCCACCAAGGGGACAGACAAGTGGCTGACTTCGCCATTGAGTTCTGCACCCTCGCTGCCGAGAGTGGGTGGAATACTGAGGCACTGGTCACCGGTTTCCACCAGGGTCTGACTAACTCCATCAAGGATGAACTGTCTGCTCGGGAACTGGGAGAGGACCTTGAGTCTCTGATAACGCTGGCCATCAGGCTTGACAACAGCATCCGAGAACGTGTAAGACGGCACCTTTTTGACACCACCCCCGTATCCCGGTTTCCGGACGGCCCTAAGCCCCACGAGCCCAGCATTGAGGTGCCCAGGCAGCTGGGATGCACATGTCTCAGCCTTCAGGAACGTGATAGGTGCATGTGTGACGGCTGCTGCCTCTACTGCGGTGGTCTCGGAAATGTTGGGTCTCGCCACAACAAGGGGAGACTTTGACGAGCTGTGCAGTTACACCCCAGCTGCCCGGTCACCATCTGACACTACCCACAACCCTCCATTGGGACAGCCGTCAGCACCACTATCAAGCCTTCGTGGACTCCGGGGCCGATGGACGCCCCATCACGCTCTCCCTCCCGAGTACTTCAACCTCCGGGAGGCCTTCAGTAAGAGGCAATCTGCCACCCTCCCTCCTCCTCGTGGGCTCCCGAGTGGTGCAGCGGTCTAAGGCACTGCATCTCAGTGCTAGAGGTGTCACTACAGACACCCTGGTTCGAATCCAGACTGAATCGTAACTGGCCGTGATTGGAGTCCCATAGGGCGGTGCACAATTGGCCCAGTGTCGTCCAGGTTTGGCCGCTGTAGGCCGTCATTGTAAATAAGAATTTGTTCTGAACTGACTTGCCCAGTTAAAGGTTAAATCTAAAAATAATCGTCCATACGACTCCCCGGGGCCATCTGTACTCCCTCTGCAGTCATGGACAATTACATTCGGGAGTTGCTGTGGGCAGGTTTTATTAGCTCCTCTATATCCACAGCCGGTGCAGGCTTCTTCTTTGCGGGAAAGAAGGATGGAGGTCTGCTTCCCTGCATCGACTACAGAGAGCTGAACAGGATTATGATTAAGAATCGCTACCCCCTACCCCCTGATGTAGGCTTTGTTACTTTGGTCCCAGCTCTCTGCAGGTCATTCACTAGGTCCCCCCATGTGGTTCTGGGATTTTTGCTCGCCGTTCTTGTGATCATTTTGACCCCCGTGACCCCACGGGGTGAGATCTTGCGTGGATCTTGCGTGGAGCCCCCGATCGAGGGAGATTATCAGTGGTCTTGTATGTCTTCCATTTCCTAATAATTGCCCCCACAGTTGATTTCTTCAAACCAAGCTGCTTACCTATTGCAGATTCAGTCTTCCCAGCCTGGTGCAGGTCTACAATGTTGTTTCTGGTGTCCTTTGACAGCTCTTTGGTCTTGGCCATAGTGGAGTTTGAAGTGTGACTGAGTTTGTGGACAGGTGTCTTTTATACTGATAACAAGTTCAAACAGATGCCATTAATACAGGTAACAAGTGGAGGACAGAGGAGCCTCTTAAAGAATAAGTTACAGGTCTGTGAGAGCCAGAAATCTTGCTTGTTTGTAGGTGACCAAATACTTATTTTCCACCATAATTTGCAAATAAATTCATTAAAAATCCTACAATGTGATTTTCTGGATTTCTTTTCTCATTTTGTCTGTCATAGTTGAAGTGTACCTATGATGAAAATTACAGGCCTCTCTCATCTTTTTAAGTGGGAGAACTTGCACAATTGGTGGCTGACTAAATACTTTTTTTCCCCACTGTATGTACCACATTTCTATCTGCAGCATTCTGAAACTCATTGAATAGGCCTACATCCTTAGAAAACCTCAGGAATGCAAAAAGAGCAGGGTGACATTTTTATTCATCAGAATATGAACATTAGAATTCCATATGAATGAGCATTGATTTTCATTACACCCCTCCTTCATATAGTACAGGTAGTGACAATGTGCAACTTTTAATGCATAGTCATACACATGTTATCAATGAATATTACATAGTAGACATTTTTTTTAAGTGGGAACAAGTAGCAAAACATTGACCTGTGAATACATAACCAGAGGAACATGTAATATTCAGTAATAGGCCTGAAATGTAAGGTGGCATACAAGACCAATGTACCACCAACGTTAAATACAGTCAAAAAAAATTGCAATATTATTTTTGTATTAATCAATTTGTATAGCAATCACATTTTAACACTTGCCAATGATAATTCCTCCTTTTCGAGTTCAGCCTCGTCACAACAATACTCTGGGGTAAGCCTGCCATCTACAGGCAAAACAGGTTGATGTCATTGTGTCCTCTTTCAGGTGTAATGGCAAACCTTTCAACAACTGCATCCAAAGAAGCAAGGAATGATGCATTTCATTGTTTTGCTTACTTTGTGCATTATAATTAATGAACGTGCTTTTCTCCACGAGGAGGGGATACTTTATAATGTTGTTGGGTCTGTAACCATGTTTGCCAGTGACAGCCTCTTTGCCAGTGACAGAAAGTTCAGTAATAGACCCATGGAATTCCAGTTGATATTGTGAGGGTTCTTTTTCTGTCTTTCTCTCTCTGTGTGTGTGTGTGGTGACTTAAATGAAAGGTTCACCCATTTTTTTATGTAATATTGTTTTTTTGCATCTCTGAGTTATGTTCTATCGATTCCATGGGTCATTTAATGTGTATCTGATCCAGCCGGTATGGTGTAGCACTGTGATAAAGTCACTCACCACACTGGAAGTTAATAGGCATACAACTTTTAGATTGTGAATAAGTATATCATAGATGCCAGATTTCAATACTGACCGATGTCTTCTCTCGAATGAGCCATTGGTCATATTTTTTTGCAATATTCCTAACTTGTCTGCCTCTTTAGTCCAGTGTGCATTTCATGGTGCCGTTGCCTAGTTAATTTTAAAAAAACTAAAAGATATAGAAAGGAGATAGGAATCCAATCAAATAAGGGACATATAACACCTCACTCAGCAGACTGTTGACCAGTCATGCTGCGTCACGCGGTTGCTAATTGTTTAAAACATGTTTTTTAACGAGGTCTCATTTGGCATAGTATCTAAAATACATTCCTGAGAGGATTCCCTCCTCTCTGTCTGCACTCAAGTGTCTGGCCTCCCTTCCAGGGGCACTCAGCCGTTTCCTCATGTTCCTCAGCCTGTCCTCCAAATAGCCGGTTGCAGGATAATGTATCGGCTAGGAGCGTACCACACCTCTTGCATGTTAATTAAGAAACAAAGGAAGACACAGTACAGAAATCCCCAACCTGGAGGACCAGGGATTGATTGTTCTGCCTTCTACCCTTCGACCTGTCTGGCTTAGTTGCACCTGCAGAGGAAGTATACCACCTCCAGCCTCAAACCTCAAAGGGTCGTCGGAGTACGCAAACCTCTCCACTCAAGCAAGCGACAGTCCAGGAGAGGACAGCAAACATGACATTTACTTTATTTAATTTGATTATTGTATTTACTTACATATCCATGCTCCTCAGTCTCAGACAACGGAATTCTGAAATCAGTGCCAGGGCCATCTCTTTTGTGTTGTCAGAAGTCTGTCTTAATGGAGAAATAAATACATTTGCCATTCCAAACAAGTTCAGCTATTTGAACAAGTGATATTTCACTGGTCCTTGTTATTCTATGCCTTGACTCACGTTTCACCAAATTCATCATGTACAGTAGGGGACCAAGATGCACACCATCTTGCAAGGCTCAGGTGGATATCTTGATCCAGGGATCGGAGAATGGCTGGACCATAAGGCTTTGATTTTTCCTCATGCCCATGACATTTCAGTACAATTTTCAAAGTTCCAAGTTTACTTTAAGAAAGACGGAGAAAATACTTTGTTTGTTGACACTCCACTGGCTTGAGTGATGAGGGTCGCAGACTTACCGGCTTAGGTTGATGATTGTGAGGCTGCGTTGATGGCAGAATGATCTTGGTGAGGATCCTTTTTGTGTAAAAAGGGTGAATGTTCTTGTGATTTAAAAAAGATACAATTCATATTTGTTATACCTTTTTAAAAGACAAATTATAAACAATATAAGGTTCACAAATGGAAATCAATTTTACCTTACAAATATTGCAGCGGTGGAATGAACATGCAACCACTTAATAACCAAGAATTGGTCTATGCCAGGGATAATCAACTCTTACACAACGAGTTCCGGAGCCTTCCTTCTACCTGATAAGTAATTCCACACAACTGGTGTCCCAGGTCTAAATTAGTCCCTGATTAGAAGGGAACAACAAATTGCAGTGGACCTGGCTTCGAGGTCCAGAGTTGAGTTTGAGGGGTCCATAATACAGTTATAAAGAAAGAGGTGCGTGAGTGTGGCAGAGCTGGAATCAATTGCATTCTAATTCCAATAAATTAACTGGAATTAAAACAGAATTGACTCCAACCCTGTTTTGGTTTGTGTGATAAGCGCCAATAGCGTAGTGTGTCAGGTGTGTCAAAGTCATTCCGGGGGGGGCGAGTGTCTGCAGGTTTTTGTTTTTTCCTTTCAATTAAGACAAACCCATAAAAGACACACCCTCCTCCACTTACCATCGCCTTACACCCTTGGGGGAATCCCCGCGGCCATCTTTGTCTTCGATCCAAATGATTATCCAAGGGAAGTTGGCAACGTAAGCCCCTCAGCCCTCGTTTTTGATCGAGTTTATGTTCACTCTGGGGCCTGAAACACCCCCTAATTTAATTTGCTATGATTGTACAGCCGCTAAGAAAAGTTAGCCAAAACTTAAAACCAACATTAATATGGAGAAGTCAACACAAATGTAAATAAGTTAGAAATTGTGTTACTAATGCACGACAGCTCAAACACTTATCATTAAAGTAAATGTTTGTTTCTTTAGCTTTTGGAAATGTTAGCTAGCGCATAACTTTCCCTGACATCACACTTATACATTGTAATTTTCAATTTACTTGATATAGGATGGCTAGCATTCAATGTTTGCGGGTGCGTTGTCTTCTAGCCAAGACGTGAAATGCAATCATAATTGACTGTAGAGAATATAAGGCGCACACACAGCTTCTGGTGTTTCCATGATGACTGAAAACAGAACCGTGAGACGAACAGACAAGAGCGGCCCATTTAAAATAAATAAATTCTTCCCTCGCCCTGCAAGTGTCAACTCGTCAGACGTCATCAGAAGTGTCCACTTAATTTGAGGGCTGAGGGGAGAGGGTGTGTCTTTTAAGTGTTTGGAATGCAGCCCTAGACTAGGTGAGGGGGGTTCCTTACTAATTAGTGGCCTTAATTAATCAATCAAGTACAAGGGTGGAATGAAGACCCACAGACAATTGGCCCTCTGTGGATTTAGTGTGACATACAATATTCAGTTCATAAGCATTGACTAATACCTTTAGGGCAGAGGTAGGGAACCCTGGTCCTGAAGTGCCACAGGCCCTTCATGTTTTTGATTTAACTGACCTGGAAGACCAGGTGTGTTGAATTTAGGCAATCATTGAACTCATCAATTAGCTCAGTTGGTCAGGGCTGCATTCAAATCTAATTGTATTGGTCACATACACACACACATATATGCACTGCTCAAAAAAAATAAAGGGAACACTAAAATAACACATCCTAGATCTGAATGAATTTAATATTCTTATTAAATACTTTTTTCTTTACATAGTTGAATGTGCTGACAAATCACACAAAAATTATCAATGGAAATCAAATTTATCAACCCACGGAGGTCTGGCTTTGGAGTCACACTAGTGTGTGTGGCCTCCACGTGCCTGTATGACCTCCCTACAACGCCTGGGCATGCTCCTGATGAGATGACGGATGGTCTCCTGAGGGATCTCCTCCCAGGCCTGGACTAAAACATCCGCCAACTCCTGGACAGTCTGTGGTGCAACGTGGCGTTGGTGGATGGAGCGAGACATGATGTCCCAGATGTGCTCAATTGGATTCAGGTCTGGGGAACGGGCGGTCCATAGCATCAATGCCTTCCTCTTGCAGGAACTGCTGACACACTACAGGCACATGAGGTCTAGCATTGTCTTGCATTAGGAGGAACCCAGGGCCAACCGCACCAGCATATGGTCTCACAAGGGGTCTGAGGAGCTCATCTCGGTACCTAATGGCAGTCAGGCTACCTCTGGCGAGCACATGGAGGTGTGCAGCCCCCCAAATAAATGCCACCCCACACCATGACTGACCCACCGCCAAACCAGTCATGCTGGAGGATGTTGCAGGCAGCAGAACGTTCTCCACGGCGTCTCCAGACTGTTACGTCTGTCACATGTGCTCAGTGTGAACCTGCTTTCATCTGTGAAGAGCACAGGGCGCCAGTGGCGAATTTGCCAATCTTGGTGTTCTCTGGCAAATGCCAAACGTCCTGCACGGTGTTGGGCTGTAAGCACAACCCCCACCTGTGGACGTCGGGCCCTCATACCACACTCATGGAGTCTGTTAATGAACGTTTGAGCAGACACATGCACATGTGGCCTGCTGGAGGTCATTTTGCAGGGCTCTGGCAGTGCTCCTCCTGCTCCTCCTTGCACAAAGGCGGAGGTAGCGGTCCTGCTGCTGGGTTGTTGCCATCCTACGGCCTCCTCCACGTCTCCTGATGTACTGGCCTGTCTCCTGGTAGCGCCTCCATGCTCTGGACACTACGCTGACAGACACAGCAAACCTTCTTGCCACAGCTCGCATTGATGTGCCATCCTGGATGAGCTGCACTACCTGAGCCCCTTGTGTGGGTTGTAGACTCCGTCTCATGCTACCACTAGAGTGAAATCACCGCCAGCATTCAAAAGTGACCAAAACATCAGCCAGGAAGCATAGGAACTGAGAAGTGGTCTGTGGTCATCACCTGCAGAACCACTCCTTTATTGGGGGTGTCTTGCTAATTGCCTATAATTTCCACCTGTTGTCTATTCCATTTGCACAACAGCATGTGCAATTTATTGTCAATCAGTGTTGCTTCCTAAGTGGACAGTTTGATTTCACAGAAGTGTGATTGACTTGGAGTTACATTGTGTTGTTTAAGTGTTCCCTTTATTTTTTTGAGCAGTGTATATTTATATAGCAGATGTTATTGTGGTTGGGCAGACTGTGCCACCCTCTGGAGAGCCTTGCGGTTGCGGGCGGTGCAGTTGCCGTACTAGGTAGTGATACAGTCCAATAGGATGCTCTCAGTTGTGCATCAATTGTGCATTCAGTACATAAAAACGTAACAGAACATTTAACTGAACAGAAGCGGTGCTAAACTGAACGACCAGTTGAAAAATGGGGAAGGGTTGGGTTGTGGGTTCAATTTGCACCACTGCCCTTTAATTAAATATGCCCTTTGGATGGCGCCAACGTATCTCAAAGTATGTTCAAGTACGTCAAATAATGTTTGAGGAAAACGTGTCGTTCAGTTCAAAACGTTCCGCAACGTAGGAAGCGTTCAAGGTAGCTTAGTGGTTAGAGCATTGGGCCAGTAACAGAAAAGTTGCTGGATCGAATCCCCCAGCTGACAAGGTAAATATCTGTCGTTCTGCCCCTGAGAAAGGCAGTTAACCCACTGTTTCTGGGCCCTGAAGATGTGGATGTTGATTAAGGCAGCCCCCCGCACCTCTCTGATTCTCTGGTTAAATTGAAGGCAGCACAACTGACTAGGCATCCCCCTTTCCCTTTCAAGCGAACTAACCGCACCCCTGGTTTAAGGTGTCATGACTCTTTCTACTTGTTGAGGATCAAAGGTGCCAGATCAGCTTGGCACATGGCTGACAGATAGCCAGATCCCCCTCTCTCCCACGGTGGGGTGGGGGGGGGGCTGGTTTAATAACTCAAATAGTTTGCAGAAACTTTCAATTTCTTTCCCTGCAGTATAGGGAAATAAAAACATTGTCTACAGAAGACATTTGCCGCCAAAAACTCTAACGGTCAAATAATCAAATAAAATCAAATGTATTTACAGTGCCTTGCGAAAGTATTCGGCCCCCTTGAACTTTGCGACCTTTTGCCACATTTCAGGCTTCAAACATAAAGATATAAAACTGTATTTTTTTGTGAAGAATCAACAACAAGTGGGACACAATCATGAAGTGGAACGACATTTATTGGATATTTCAAACTTTTTTAACAAATCAAAAACTGAAAAATTGGGCGTGCAAAATTATTCAGCCCCCTTAAGTTAATACTTTGTAGCGCCACCTTTTGCTGCGATTACAGCTGTAAGTCGCTTTTGGTATGTCTCTATCAGTTTTGCACACCGAGAGACTGAAATGTTTTCCCATTCCTCCTTGCAAAACAGCTCGAGCTCAGTGAGGTTGGATGGAGAGCATTTGTGAACAGCAGTTTTCAGTTCTTTCCACAGATTCTCGATTGGATTCAGGTCTGGACTTTGACTTGGCCATTCTAACACCTGGATATGTTTATTTTTGAACCATTCCATTGTAGATTTTGCTTTATGTTTTGGATCATTGTCTTGTTGGAAAACAAATCTCCGTCCCAGTCTCAGGTCTTTTGCAGACTCCATCAGGTTTTCTTCCAGAATGGTCCTGTATTTGGCTCCATCCATCTTCCCATCAATTTTAACCATCTTCCCTGTCCCTGCTGAAGAAAAGCAGGCCCAAACCATGATGCTGCCACCACCATGTTTGACAGTGGGGATGGTGTGTTCAGGGTGATGAGCTGTGTTGCTTTTACGCCAAACATAACGTTTTGCATTGTTGCCAAAAAGTTACATTTTGGTTTCATCTGACCAGAGCACCTTCTTCCACATGTTTGGTGTGTCTCCCAGGTGGCTTGTGGCAAACTTTAAACGACACTTTTTATGGATATCTTTAAGAAATGGCTTTCTTCTTGCCACTCTTCCATAAAGGCCAGATTTGTGCAATATACGACTGATTGTTGTCCTATGGACAGAGTCTCCCACCTCAGCTGTAGATCTCTGCAGTTCATCCAGAGTGATCATGGGCCTCTTGGCTGCATCTCTGATCAGTCTTCTCCTTGTATGAGCTGAAAGTTTAGAGGGACGGCCAGGTCTTGGTAGATTTGCAGTGGTCTGATACTCCTTCCATTTCAATATTATCGCTTGCACAGTGCTCCTTGGGATGTTTAAAGCTTGGGAAATCTTTTTGTATCCAAATCCGGCTTTAAACTTCTTCACAACAGTATCTCGGACCTGCCTGGTGTGTTCCTTGTTCTTCATGATGCTCTCTGCGCTTTTAACAGACCTCTGAGACTATCACAGTGCAGGTGCATTTATACGGAGACTTGATTACACACAGGTGGATTGTATTTATCATCATTAGTCATTTAGGTCAACATTGGATCATTCAGAGATCCTCACTGAACTTCTGGAGATAGTTTGCTGCACTGAAAGTAAAGGGGCTGAATAATTTTGCACGCCCAATTTTTCAGTTTTTGATTTGTTAAAAAAGTTTGAAATATCCAATAAATGTCGTTCCACTTCATGATTGTGTCCCACTTGTTGTTGATTCTTCACAAAAAAATACAGTTTTATATCTTTATGTTTGAAGCCTGAAATGTAGCAAAAGGTCGCAAAGTTCAAGGGGGCCGAATACTTTCGCAAGGCACTGTATATAGCCCTTCTTACATCAGCTGATGTCACAATGTGCTGTACAGAAACCCAGCCTAAAACCCCAAACAGCAAGCAATGCAGATGTAGAAGCACGGTGGCTAGGCAAAACTCCCTAGAAAGGCCAAATCCTAGGAAGAAACCTAGAGAGGAACCAGGCTATGAGGGGTGGCCAGTCCTCTTCTGGCTGTGCCGGGTGGAGATTATGACAGAACATGGCCAAGATGTTCAAATGTTCATAAATGACCAGCATGGTCAAATGATAATAATCACAGTAGCTGTCGAGGGTGCAACAAGTCAGCACTTCCGGAGTAAATGTCAGTTGGCTTTTCCTAGCCGATCATTGAGAGTATCTCTACCGCTCCTGCTGTCTCTAGAGAGTGGAAAACAGCAGGTCTGGAACAGGTAGCACGTCCGGTGAACAGGTCTGGGTTCCATAGCCGCAGGCAGAACAGTTGAAATTGGAGAAGCAGCACGGCCAGGTGGACTGGGGAAAATAAAGGAGTCATCATGCCAGGTAGTCCTGAGGAATGGTCAAGGGCTCAGGTCCTCCGAGAGAGAGAAAGAAAGAAAGAGAGAATTAGAGAGAGCATGCTTAAATTCACACAGGACACCAGATAAGACAGGAGAAGTACTCCAGATATAACAGACTGACCCTAGCCCCCCGACACAAACTACTGAAGCATAAATACTGGAGGGGTCAGGAGACACTGTGGCCCCATCCGATGATACCCCCGGACAGGGCCAAACAGGAAGGATATAACCCCACACCACTAGAGGGATATCTTCAACCACCAACTTACCATCCTGAGACAAGGCCGAGTATAGCCCACAAAGATCTCCGCCACGGCACAACCCAAGGGGGGGCGTCAACCCAGACAGGAAGACCACATCAGCGACTCAACCCACTCAAGTGACGCACCCCTCCTAGGGACAGCATGGAAGAGCACCAGTAAGCCAGTGACTCAGCCCCTGTAATAGGGTTAGAGGCAGAGAATCCCAGTGGAAAGAGGGGAACCGGTCAGGCAGAGACAGCAAGGCCGGTTCGTTGCTCCAGAGCCTTTCCATTCACCTTCACACTCCTGGGCCAGACTACACTCAATCATATGACCTACTGAAGAAATGAGTCCCTCACTGTATATGGCCCAAGAGGCCTATAAACAGTAGCTACAAAAAGTGATTGAGTAGGCTGCATAGATTTCATGACTAGAAGCTCAAAAGACGAAAACGTCTGGTTTTTTTTTTGAAAATTGAAATCGTAAATGTTAGCAACACCTCCGCCTTTGCGGGATGCATGGGGGATATGGTCACTAGTGTAACCAGGAGGTGAGGCCTCATTTAACATAGTAAATTCATCAGGGTTAAGCCATGTTTCAGTCAGGCTAATCACATCAAGATTATGATCAGTGATTAGTTTATTGACTATAACTGCCTTTGAAGTGAGGGATATAACATTAAGTAGCCCTATTTTGAGATGTGAGGTATCACGATCTCTTTCAATAATGGCAGGAATGGAGGAGATCTTTATTCTAGTGAGATTGCTAAAGCGAACACCGCCATGTTTAGTTTTGCCCAACCTAGGTCGAGGCACAGACATGGTCTCAATGGGGATAGCTGAGCTGACTCCACTAAACTGGCAGGCTGGCTAACAGCCTGCTGCCTGGCCTGCACCCTATTTCATTGTGGAGTTAGAGGAGTTATAGCCCTGGCTATGTTGGTAGATAAGATGAGAGCACCCCTCCAGCTAGGATGGAGTCCGTCACTCCTCAGCAGGCCAAGCCTGGTCCTGTTTGTGGGTTAGTCCCAGAAAGAGGGCCCATTATCTACAAATTCTATCTTTTGGGAGGGGCAGAAAACAGTTTAACCAGCGATTGAGTTGTGAGACTCTGCTGTAGACCTCATCACTCCCCCTAACTGGGAGGGGGCCAGAGACAATTACTCAATGCCGACACATCTTACTAGCTGATTTACAGGCTGAAGCTTTGTTGCGCTTGGTGACCTCTGACTGTTTCATCCTAACATCGTTGGTGCCATCGTGGATAACAATATCTCTACACTCGCCAGTTTTAGCGTTAGCCAGCACCATCTTCAGATTAGCTTTAACCTCTTGCACTTAGCCATCCCGGATCCGGGATCGTGAATACAGCCTCAAGCTTATTACCATAACGCAACGTTAACTATTCATGAAAATCGCAAATGAAATGAAATAAATATGCTAGCTCTCAAGCTTAGCCTTTTGTTAACAACACTGTCATCTCAGATTTTCAAAATATGCTTCTCAACCATAGGAAAACAATCATTTGTGTAACAGTATTCATAGCTAGCGTAGCATTTAGCGTTAGCATTCAGCAGGCAAAATTTTCACAAAAACAAGAAAAGCATTCAAATAAAATCATTTACCTTTGAAGAACTTCAGATGTTTTCAATGAGGACACTCTCAGTTAGATAGCAAATGTTCAGTTTTTCCAAAAAGATTCTTTGTGTATTAGAAATCGCTCCGTTTTGTACATCACGTTTGGCTACCAAATAAACCTGTATCCAGGAGTGTAATTATCCCCGCAAGCTCATTAGCATAACGCAACGTTAACTATTCATGAAATCGCAAATGAAATGAAATGAATATGCTAGCTCTGAAGCTTAGCCTTTTGTTAACAACACTGTCATCTCATATTTCAAAATATGCTTCTCAACCATAGGAAAACGATCATTTGTGTAACAGTATTCATAGCTAGCGTAGCATTTAGCGTTAGCATTCAGCAGGCAAAATTTTCACAAAAACAAGAAAAGCATTCAAATAAAATCATTTACCTTTGAAGAACTTCAGATGTTTTCAATGAGGACACTCTCAGTTAGATAGCAAATGTTCAGTTTTTCCAAAAAGATTCTTTGTGTATTAGAAATCGCTCCGTTTTGTACATCACGTTTGGCTACCAAATAAACCTGTATCCAGGAGTGTAATTATCCCCGCAAGCTCATTAGCATAACGCAACGTTAACTATTCATGAAATCGCAAATGAAATGAAATGAATATGCTAGCTCTGAAGCTTAGCCTTTTGTTAACAACACTGTCATCTCATATTTCAAAATATGCTTCTCAACCATAGGAAAACAATAATTTGTGTAACAGTATTCATAGCTAGCGTAGCATTTAGCGTTAGCGTTAGCATTCAGCAGGCAACATTTTCACAAAAACCAGAAAAGCATTCAAATAAAATAATTTACCTTTGAAGAACTTCAGATGTTTTCAATTAGGAGACTCTGTTAGATAGTAAATGTTCAGTTTTTCCTGAAAGATTATTTGTTTAGAAGAAATCGCTCCGTTTGGTGCGTCACGTTTGGCTACCAAAAAAGACAGAAAATCCAGTCATCAAAACGCCAAACTTTTTTCCAAATTAACTCCATAATATCGACTGAAACATGGCAAACGTTGTTTAGAACCAATCCTCAAGGTGTTTTTCACATATCTCTTCGATGATATATCGTTCGTGGAAGTGTGCTTTCTGTTCTGAATCCCAGGAGAAAATGCCCGCAGCTGAAGATTACGCACCAATTTAGACAAAGGACACCGGGCGGACCCCTGGAAAATGTAGTCTCTTATGGCCAATCTTCCAATGATATGCCTACAAATACGTCACAATGCTGCAGACATCTTGAAGAAACGACAGAAAGGGCAGGCTCGTTCCTGGTGCATTCACAGCCATATAAGGAGACAATGGAAAACAGAGCCTCAGAAATTCTGCTCATTTCCTGTTTGAAGTTTCATCTTGGTTTCGCCTGTAGCATGAGTTCTGTGGCACTCACAGATAATATCTTTGCAGTTTTGGAAACGTCAGACTGTTTTCTTTCCAAAGCTATCAATTATATGCATAGTCGAGCATCTTTTCGTGACAAAATATTTCGCTTAAAACGGGCACGTTTTTTTATCCAATAATGAAATAGCGCCCCCATAGGTTCAACAGGTTAACGTTGGTAGCCCTGCCCCCTGGTAAACAGTGTATGATCGCTGGATGGTTCGTTTTAAAACTGGTTCGTTTTAAAACTAAAGTCTAAAACTGCGGGTAATGAAGTCGCCAATGACTAGGGTTTTCAATTTGTCAGAGCTAATGGTGGGAAGCTTCTGCGTCTCAGAGACCAGAGAAGTCTCCAACTTGCTGCTTAATGGGGAAAACCGGTTGAAAGTTTCTGTCGGCTGAATGAGCTACACCGGTTGAGCATTCCTACAGCATTTCCCTCCAGAAGCCATGAGAAAGTTGTCCGGCTGCGGGGACCGTGCGAGGGGATTTATACTACTATCTGTACTTAATGGTGGCACAGACGCTGTTTCATCCTTTCCTACACTGAAATTACACTTGCCTAATGATTGCGTCTGAAGCTGGTCTTGCAGCACAGCTATCCTCACCGTAAGGCAATCGTTCTCCTGTATATTATGAGTACAGAGACTGTTAGAAGGCATCATGTTAATGTTACTACTTAGCTTTGGCTGTTGGAAGTCCTGACAAACCATGTCCAGATAAAGCATCCGGAGTGAACAAGTTGAATGAAAAAAAGTTGAGTGAGGGAAAATCTAAAAATATAAACTGTAAAGTTGTCAGGTAGCAACTGAAGGTGGGCAACAAAACACACAGCAACATGTAAATAAGTCTGCAAGTTGTCCTAATGAAATAGAACGCTCTCTTTCTCCTGAAACAGCTTTCATTGTGCAATACCATAATGAAATTTGGAACAATATTCATAAGATAGGAATGTTAGGAATGGTCCGTGGGGATCTGAAAGAATAATCCTGTCATATGGTTTATTATTTTGTGAAGTCATTAAGGATGGTATGACAAAGTAACTGTTACTCTGAAAGTGTACGCATCCTATGTATCAAGTTTCATAAATGTGGTGTAAAATATATGATTAAATATGAGAATACTTTTGTGACGATAGCCTTCTAAATGAGAATTGTTTTTCATATAAAATTGTGCCCAGTCAGTAGGCACGCCCAAGTGAGCTCAGAGTTTGTATCAGCATGACGGAATTCCCCCTTTGGCCAGAGTGCTTTAAAGGACTTGCTAAGAATTAACTTGCAGATGGATGGTGTAAACTGGACGTCATGAATGGTTAAAACTACAAGACCAAAAAGACGTGAGGCTGTGGTCCACATGTTGAAATGGTTAGAAACTTTGTACTGAGACCAGACAGCGTGGAGCGGTGTCTACACGGCTGAAAATTGTTTCAACTCTACAGACCAGCCTGATGTACAGCGTGAGCTGAACGTTACAAAATGGTTTAAACTCTACAGACCAGAAAACATGGGATGGTAGTCCATATGTTTAAAATGTTGAAACTCGCAATCTCCACAGAAGAAGATAACCTCACCCAGAAGACCAGAAACATTCAGTCTGCAGCTGTGCTTGTAAAAAGTGGTCCTAGAACTTTAACTAAAAGACACGAGGTTGGATAGAAGAATCCCTCCCAGACAACCGTTGGTATGTCTGAAGGATCTATTCTAACGGACACTCCAAGAACAGAGAAGCACTACAACTAAGGACATTGGGGCGGCAGGGTAGCCTAGTGGTTAGAGCGTTGGATTAGTAACCGGGAGGTTGCAAGTTCAAACCCCTGAGCTGACAAGGTACAAATCTGTCGTTCCCTGAACAGGCAGTTAACCCACTGTTTCTAGGCCGTCATTGAAAATAAGAATTTGTTCTTAACTGACTTGCCTAGTTAAATAAAGGTAAAATAAAAAAATAAAACAATTGTCTTACCTCTGGTGGACAACCAGAATCTCACATTGAGCCACTACGGATAGACGGCTCGATTGGTTTCACCAGAGAGACATCTACACGTGACTATACAGTGGGGCAAAAAAGTATTTAGTCAGCCACCAATTGTGCATGTTCTCCCACTTAAAAATATGAGAGAGGCCTGTAATTTTCATCACACTTCAACTATGACAGACAAAATGAGAAAAGAAAATCAATAAAATCGCATTGTAGGATTTTTAATGAATTTATTTGCAAATTATGGTGGAAAATAAGCATTTGGTCAATAACAAAAGTTTATCTCAATACTTGGCAATGACAGAGGTCAAATGTTTTCTGTAAGTCTTCACAAGGTTTTCACACACTGTTGCTGGTATTTTGGACCATTCCTCCATGCAGATCTCCTCTAGAGCAGTGATGTTTTGGGGCTGTTGCTGGGCAACACGGACTTTCAACTCCCTCCAAAGATTTTCTATGGGGTTGAGATCTGGAGACTGGCTAGGCCACTCCAGGACCTTGAAATGCTTCTTACGAAGCCACTCCTTCGTTGGTGTGTTTAGGATCATTGTCATGCTGAAAGACCCAGCCACGTTTCATCTTCAATGCCCTTGCTGATGGAAGGAGGTTTTCACTCAAAATCTCACGATACATGGCCCCATTCATTCTTTCCTTTACACGGATCAGTTGTCCTGGTGCCTTTGCAGAAAAACAGCCCCAAAGCATGATGTTTCCACCCCTATGCTTCACAGTAGGTATGGTGTTCTTTGGATGCAACTCAGCATTCTTTGTCCTCCAAACACCACGAGTTGAGTTTTTACCAAAAAGTTATATTTTGGTTTCATCTGACCATATGACATTCTCCCAATCTTCTTCTGGATCATCCAAATGCTTTCTAGCAAACTTCAGACGGGCCTGGACATGTACTGGCTTAAGAAGGGGGACACGTCTGGCACTGCAGGATTTGAGTCCCCGGCGGCGTAGTGTGTTACTGATGGTAGGCTTTGTTACTTTGGTCCCAGCTTTCTGCAGGTCATTCACTAGGTCCCTGCGTGAGGTTCTGGGATTTTTGCTCGCCGTTCTTGTGATCATTTTGACCCCACGGGGTGAGATCTTGCATGGAGCCCCAGATCGAGGGTGATTATCAGTGGTCTTGTATGTCTTCCATTTCCTAAAAATTGCTCCCACAGTTGATATCTTCAAACCAAAGTTTCTAACAAGCTGCTTACACATTGGTGCGGCTGGCTTCCGTGTTGGTTGCGCGCTGTGTTAAGAAGCAGTGCGGCTTGGTTGGGTTGTGTATCGGAGGAAGCATGACTTTCAACCTTCGTCTCTCCCGAGCCCGTACGGGAGTTGTAGCGATGAGACAGGATAGTAGCTACTAAATAGTTGGATACCACGAAATTGGGGAGAAAAAGAGGTCAAATTCACAAAAAAATAAATAATAATAATTAATCCTACAATGTGATTTTCTGGATTTTTTTCCTCATTTTGTCTGTCATAGTTGAAGTGTACCTATGATAAAAATTACAGGCCTCTGTCATCTTTTTAAGTGGAAGAACTTGCACAATTGTTGGCTGACTAAATACTTTTTTGCCCCACGGTATATTGCACTTCTAATCTGAATAATGGTAGTTAGGGTGCTAAGTATTCTGGTTACTGTGAGCGTAGTTTCCAAATGTATGTACAGTAAGTTAACTATTTCTCTCCATCTCTTTATCTTTCCCCACCCCCTTTCCATTGTGTAACAAGCCGTCATATCGTGTCAGTCCACCAAATACTTTTATCTCATGTAAGTGTGCATTGGTATACTGTGTTATTATTTAGTTGGTTAATAAATAAATAAATCAATGTGTAGTACTGAATATTCAAAAGGCTAAGGTTCTTGGGATCCAAGGATTATGCACCGTTCAGAATGAGACTGATGACGTAATAATTGACAGATGTAAAAGATATCTGTATATCTTTAGAGTTTAAGTCGGGAACTAGTAACTCGTTAAACATATTTTCCCGTGGTGCCCCAAATTCCTAATGAGTTAATTGTTACATGATTAATTTAATCAAGTAACAATTAAACATTGGTTTGATAAATAACAGTCATCAGATTAATGATAGTCACGTCACGACAAGGGCTTAGTTGGAACAAAATACTGCAATTCCTGAAGGCACTCCAGTGTAACGAACTTCTTCTTCATCTGATGAGGAGTAGGAAGGATCGGACCAAAATGTAGCGTTGTAAGTGTCCATGATAATTTATTATATCAGAACACGAAAAATACAAAATAACAAAGTAAGGGAAAGAAATGAAAATCGAAACAGTTCTGTATGGTGAAAACACAGACACAGAAAACAACTACCCACAAACACCAGGTGGGAACAGGCTACCTAAGTATGGTTCTCAATCAGAGACAACGATTGACAGCTGCCTCTGATTGGGAACCATACCAGGCCAAACACATAGAACTATAACACACAGAACAAACATAGAATGCCCACCCCAACTCACGCCCTGACCAAACTAAAATAGAGAAATAAAAAAGGAACTAAGGTCAGGACGTGACATCCAGTGACAGGTATGCCTAGCCCTGTTCTAGGGTCCTAGGGTGAAGCGACTGCGGTAAAAGGTTTAGAGTACCATAGTATGAGTCATATCCATAAAACCTAGCCGTCAAACGGAAATGATTCCAATAATTTTTCCCATAGGGGTTTTAAGAAAAACTTAATCAGGTCTGTGTTTTGTGTAGGTATACCCTGGCGTGATGTTTTGATAACCGTGTAACTCTCTCTGGGACATGGTGATTTGTATCAATGTGTGACCCGATTCAGGAAACTAGGCGTATGTCGCAATTCACAACTTCACAGGAGAGCCATTCGACATGTGAACTTTCATGTGCCTTAATAACAAACTTGTACAGTGGCTTGCAAAAGTATCCACCCCCTTTAGCATTTTTTAAATTTTGTTGCCATACAACCTGAAATTAAAATGTGTATCATTTGATTTACACATGACAACCACTTTGAAGATGCAAAATAAAAAAAAATGTGGAACAAACAAGAAATAAGACAAAAAAAACATATAGCCACTGGGCTCTTTGCCCATTCTTCAAGGCAAAACTGCTCCAGCTCCTTCAAGTTGAATGTGTTTCGCTGGTGTACAGCAATCTTTAAGTCATACCACAGATTCTCAATTGGATTGAGGTCTGGGCTTTGACTAGGCCATTCCAAGACATTTAAATGTTTCCACTTAAACCACTCAAGTGTTGCTTTAGCAGTATGCTTAGGGTCATTGCCCTGCTGGAAGGTGAACCCCTGTTCCAGTCTCAAATCTCTGGAAGTCTGAAACAGGTTTCCCTCAAGAATTTCCCTGTATTTAGCGGGGTGATGAGAGGTGTTGGGTTTGCGCCAGATTCAGCGTTTTCCTTGATGGACAAAAGGCTACATTTTAGTCTCATCTGACCAGAGTCCCTTCTTCCATATGTTTGGGTCAGTCTCCGACATGCCTTTTGGCAAACACCAAACATGTTTGCTTATTTTTTTCTTTCAGCAATGGCTTTTTTTTCTGGCCACTCTTCCGTAAAGCCCAGCTCTGTGGAGTGTACGGCTTAAAGTGGTCCTATGGACAGATACTCCAATCTCCGCTGTGGAGCTTCGTAGCTCCTTTAGGGTTATCTTTGGCCTCTTTGTTGCCTCTCTGATTAATGCCCTCCTTGCCTGGTCTGTGAGTTTTGGTGCGCAGCCCTCTCTTGGCAGGTTTGTTGTGGTGCCATATTCTTTCCATTTTTTAATAATGTAATAATGGATTTAATGGTGCTCAGTGGGATGTTCAAAGATTCTGATATTTTTGTATAACCCAACCCTGATCTGTACTTCTCCACAACTTTGTCCCTGCCCTGTTTGGAGAGCTCCTTGGTCTTCACGGTGCCGCTTGCTTTTTGATGTTGCAGACTCTGGGGCCTTTCAGAACAGCTGCGTATGTATACTGAGATCATGTGACACTTAGATTGCACACAGGTGGTCTTAATGTAACTAATTATGTGACTTCTGAAGGTAAATGGGTGCACCAGATCTTATTTAGGGGCTTCATAGCAAAAGGGGTGAATACATATGAATGCACCACTTATCCATTTTTTTGAAACATGTTATTTTTTTCATTTCACTTCACCAATTTAGACTATTTTGTGTATGTCCATTACATGAAATACAAATAAAAATCTGTTTAAAATACAGGTTGTAATGCAACAAAATAGGAAAAACGTCAAGGGGGATGAATACTTTTGCAAGGCACTATGTGCCATCTATAAATACAAATAAAATGGTTAAATTACGCGCCTAGTTTGTTTAGCCACAGAGAAAGACAGTAACCTTCCCGCTAGCCATGATTGGCTGAGATAAGGAGTGTGCTGGACATGCAGAGAGCCGTGATTGTTGTGATGGACTACTTTCTGGAGGACGATCGTGCTGAATCTGAATCTCTCTGACTCTGAAAATGAAGTCTGCCGTGAAGCTTTCATGTATACGGGTAAGAATCTAACATTGAACCTGTTTGTCATAGCTAGCTAAAGTTAACCAATCGGTTTGTATTGCTAGTTAAAGCTTGCTGTTAGCTAACCAGCTGGAGTTCGATGGCTGGCTTGCTAACGTTACTCTATGGATTGGGATTTATTATTATTTTTTAGTTAGCTAATGTTAACGTTACATGTCTAAACAAAAGACCCCCATTTAATGCTGTTAGCTAGCTAACGTTAGCGGAGGTTAGATGGCTGGCTTGCTAGCTAACACTAACTTACATGTATGAAGTGTCTGTAACGTTAATATCTGGGATTTGTCTTTCAGCATCAGTAGAACACACCTGACTCTCCTCCAGCAGTCATACAGGGAGAATGGTCTAATTCCTCCCTTCAAAAAGAGAGCTGGCCCAAGCAAGCACAGGTTACACCTGAATGAGGTCTTGCAGCGAGTGGTGAACTTCATCAACAACTATGCAGAGGATAATGCAATAGTATTACGAGGAAGACACCCAGGACACATACACTTTGGTGGAAAGCTGCTACAAGGAATCAATGTCAACACTTGGTATGTAAAGCATAAACACATTTTGATTATTTAATTGACCTCCAACATGATTGGCACTACTTTTATTGTTCTCACATTTTTTCTGTATTCTCCAGAGGTACTTGTAGTCGGGCTGTCTTCCTTCAGGAATCTGGGGAGAAAATTGCTGCCCCACATCTCAAGCACTAAGCCCAAGACAGACCTGTGCTGGGAGTGCCAGAGAAACAACTATCAGGTCTTCAGATCTGCCAGAAGCTGTTAAGTCAGCCAAGCTGAAGAAGCAAGAGCAGCATCTCCTGCTTGTTCAGAGTGTGTCTGTCTACCAGAAGATGGTTGCTGACTGCAAGTCCACCTGTCAAGACCTGCAGTTGTCTCTGGGGGCCCCTATTGAACCAGCAAGCAAAGACATCAGGATGCATTACAACTTTGATTTTGCTCAAGTAATCTTTACTACACTACTCACTGTTTAGCACATTACCTCACATGTGAATCCTTAAAGAGATGGGTGAGGCTGGTGTATCAACTTTCAAAGCAGAATTCCTTTCCCATTGTTCCTAAAAAAAATGCAGTGTATGATATACCATTTAGTAGCTCTGAGTCTCTACTTTAAAAAATTACTAAATAATTCAATATTTTGCTATATAAGACCGAATACAGGTGGTGAGTCACATATATTTACCCCCCCCCCCCAATTAAATTATAATTAGCTGCTAATGTGGCTATCATAAAGAACTACAAATGCCATGATCTGGACAATACTGCTGAATCAAAGCAAAAGGTAAGAATCTCTGGATTTACTTTCTAATTTAAGCTAAATGTGTCAATGAATAAATTTGCTACATTTCTTTAAATTTACAATTCTATGAACTATATTGTGACAATACCTGTTAGCAAGGGTGTAAGCTAGTTTTGCATGATGTCTACTTTGATGCTAATTAGCATTTTCGAATCTGAGAGTAAATAGAGCAGAATATATTGATAAAAGTCAACTTGTCAGAGAAAGAAACACAGACCCTATTTTAAGTGTATAAAAACAAGTGGACTAGGGCCTGCCGAGTGGTGCAGTGGTCTAAGGCACTGCACCACAGTTGCTAGCTGTGCCACTAGAGATCCTTGTTCCAGTCCAGGCTAGAGCGCGATGTCCTTGTCCCATTGCGCTCTAGCGATGGGCCAGGTGTGTGCACGCTGACATGGTCGCCAGGTGTACAGTGTTTCCTCTGACACATTGGTGAGGCTGGCTTCCGAGTAAAGTGGGCATTGTGTCAAGAAGCAGTGCGGATTGGTTGGGTCGTGTTTCGGAGGACACATGGCTCTCGACCTTCGCCTCTCCTGAGTCCGTACGGGAGTTGCAGCGATGAGACAAGACTGTAACTACCAATTGGATACCACAATTTTGGAGAAAAAGGGGTGAAACCTTTCCCCTATTATGACACCTCCGCTGTGGTGCCTAAACGGCAACAGCTTTCTTCCAGGGCCCATATTCACAAAGCTTCTCAGAGTAGGGATAATGATCTAAGATAGCATCCCCCTTGTCAATGTAATTGTACTCGGTGTGAAGGCAAAACTGATCCTAAAATCAGTACTGAAATTCTTTGTGAATATGGGCCCTGGCCTATCAGCAATGCCACTCTACCTGAAATGCAACAAAAACATGACTACGAATTAGCTTAGTCAGTAATTTACCTAACTAGCTAATGAAACACTCATGTAAATGAGCACAAGTCTAATCAGCCAAATTATATGAAAACAAATTGCAGTGAAATTAGGGTATTTTTTCTTGCCAACTTTCAGGCACCAATACATCAATAAACAGGCAGGGGAACAAAAACTGGTGAATAACTAGCTAGTCTTTCAAATATTACTACCAGTTTATATAGGTAGTTGTTATTTTCTAGAAACCTAGCTACAGTCCACTTAGCTTGCAAGACAAACTACATGACTATACTAGTTTGTTTCGGTGGGCTAGGGTCAGTCTGTTATATCTGGAGTATCTCTTCTGTCTTATCTGGTGTCTTGTGTGAATGTAAGTATGCTCTCTCTAATTCTCTCTAATTCGCCGCCCGAACAATGAGAAGAAACGACTTGGGTGGAAGTCATGGAAGGCATTGTTGGGAAAGGCCTCGTAAGTAATCATTTTGTGGTAAAGTCTACACCTGTTTTATTCAGTGCATGTGAGGAATAGAAATTGATTAGATCCCGGTAAGACTAGCTGTCGCCATTAAAGTCAGCTAATAGGATCCTAATAAATCAAATAAAATCTTTACGCACAATAGGCTGAATGGTGAGATGATTTCCCACAGTTAAAGTCCTAATATTTGTGTAAACTCTTCAGTTGTGAACATTTCATGGACCCAAGATCCATAGGCAAGGCTGTACAATGCATATAGTAGGCCCCCAATTCAATTCTAAAGTCTTATACATCCACTGTGTGATTTCAGATTTTTAATATTCGTCCAAATATGGCGTTATTCCAGTATGTGTATCTGTTTGCATCAGTTTCAATGCAGGACTTGTTTTGAACCACAAATGTTACTATTTTGGCTAATCGTTATTGTGGCTAGCTTCGCATAGGTGGTGGAAAAGCACGCAAAAGCAATTGAACAAAGTGCCATGACATTGATCAACCAATGGTGTGTTAGATACCACCAACATACGTTTGATTGACACCTCCTTATTATCATATTGGAGGAAGGAATGAATAAATATATAAATTAATACAATTAATTAAAGTTTGAAAAATGTGATAATGCATGAATAAATAACTAAAAATGGGTCAGAGGGCATTTCAATGTACTTTTAGTTCAGTTCAATTTCACCAAAGACAGTACAGTATAAAGATTGCTTCTCCAATAGAAATTGCCGATCTCACTTGTAGGTGATGTCATGGCGACGTTGGCTAGCTAAGCTCATACTCAAGGTGTCCGCATGCTTTTCAGCTGAAGTAATTCAGTAGAGTTTGTGAATGGAGGTGGAATAATGACTTAATTACAAACATGTAAAGTATGATTTGCACATGTAACATATTAATTCACTTGTAACCTGACTTTTGTAGTTGCAACAAATATTAGCAAACATGTAACTTATTTTGTGAATAAATGCAACAACACTTGCAAACAGGTAACTTGATATGTGAATAAATTCAATAAGATTTGCCAGCATGCAACTACATTGTACCTGTGCCAAAAGTTTTGCAATTGTAAAAAAATAAATAATCGGTAAGCAGGCAGGACAGGGCTTTTTCTTCCGACCAATCGGATGAGGCGTTAACATTCTTGAATTTGCTTTCATGTTTTACAGGGTTCCGGTCTGGAAGCATGCTTTCTACTGCGCTAAATATAGATCAGTTACAATTTGTTAAAATTAATAGCTAGCTAGCTAAATGATATTCACAGATTTTGAAAGCTTCAACAAGGTGTTGGTGAGGAAGATGACAGGAACAATTAAACAAGTGTTTCCACATGGCATAACTGCTACAAAGCTGATGCTTTTCTTTTGGCATTACATGGTTGGTTATCTACCTAGCTTTAAAGCCGTCTGTATCTAGTGGTTCTTACGTTGTGTATCAGATCAATAGGTCATTTTGTTGAGACTAACATTAGAAAACAATTGTTTGCTCTGTGTTTATTTGGTATGTAGTTGGCTGGCTTTGCTAGTTAGCTAACAATGATTTTAGCTCAAGTTGGTTAACTTGGTTAAGTTGGTTAACTTTAGCTAGCTTGCTAATAATGTTTTGAGGAGAACATGCTTGCACCCTGTAGAATCAAGATGAGGGGATGGGGAAGGGGAAGAAGATTAGATGCAAGTGCTTCATCTGCAGTTGCTTAATCTGGCTGCTGCAGTGCCCAGGCGAGATGAGCTAACTACAGTGTATTCAGAAAGTGTTCAGACCTCTTGACTTTATCCACATTTTATTATGTTACAGCCATATTCTAAAATAACTTTTTTCCAGTCATCAATCTACACGATACCCCATATTAACAAAGCCAAAACTTGTTTTTAGAAATTTTAGCACATGTATTAAACTTGAATATTATATTAACATAAGTATTGAGACCCTTTACTCAGTACTTTGTTGAAGCATCTTTGGCAGTGATGATAGCCTTGTCTTCTTGGGTATGAAGCTACAAGCGTGGCACACCTGTATTTGGGGAGTTTCTCCATTCTTCTCTGCAGATCATCTCAAACTCTGTCAGGTTGGATGGGGAGCGTCGCTGCACAGCTATTTTCAGGTCTCCCCAGAGATGTTCGATCGGGTTCAAGTCCGGGCTCTGGCCGGGCCACTCAAACACATTCAGAGACTTGTCCTGAAGCCACTCCTGGGCTGTCTTGGCTGTTTGCTTAGTGTCGTTGTCCTGTTGGAAGGTGAACCTTTTCCCCAGTCTGAGGTCCTGAGCCCTCTGGAGCAGGTTTTCATCAAGGCTCTCTCTGTACTTTGCTCGTTTCATCTTTCCCTCGATCCTGACTAGTCTTCCAGTCCCTGCCGCTGAAAAACATCCCCAAAGCATGATGCTGCCACCACCATGCTTCACTGTAGGGATGGTGCCAGGATTCCTCCAGACGTGAAGCTTGGCATTTATGCCAAAGAGTTTAATCTTGGTTTCATCAGACCAGACAATCTTGTTTCTCATAATCTGAGAGTTCTTTAGGTGCCTTTTGGCAAACCAAGTGGGCTGTCATGTGCCTTTTTACTGAGGAGTGGCTTCTCTCTGGCCACTCTACCATAAAGGATTGGTGGAGTGCCACACAGACTTTTGTCCTTCTGGAAGAATCTCCCATCTCCACAAAGGAACTCTGGAGCTCTGTCAGAGTGACCAAGGTATTTGTCCCCCAATTGCTTAGTTTGGACGGGCGGCCAGCTCTAGGAAGAGTCTCGGTGTCTCCAAACTTCTTCCATTTAAAAATGATTGAGGCCACTGTGTTCTTGGAGTTTCAATGCTGCATAATTTTTTATTCTGTACCCTTCCTCAGATCTGTGCCTCGACACAATCATGTCTCGGAGCTCTACGGACAATTCCTTTGATCCAATGGCTTGGTTTTTGCTCTGGTCTCACATCACCAACAACTATCATGGTCCAAACACACCAAGACAGTCGTGAAAAGGGCACCACAAAACCTTTTCCCCCTCAGGAGACTGAAAAGATTTGGCATGGGTCCCCAGTTCCTCAACAAGTTCTACAGCTGCACCATGGTTGAATCCCCGACTGGTATGGCAACTTCTCTGCATCAAGGTGCTACAGAGGGTAGTGCGTACGTCCCAGTACATCACTGGGGCCAAGCTTCCTGCCATCCAGGACCTCTATACCAGGCAGTGTCAGAGGAAAGCCTTAAAAATTGTCAAAGACTCCAGCCACCCTAGTCATAGACTGTTCTCTCTGCTACCACACGGCAAGCAGTACAGCAGCAAAAAGCTCCTTAACAGCTTCTATCCCCAAGTCATAAGACTGCTGAACAATTAATCAAATTACCCCCACTCTTTGTTTTTAAATGGCTGCTACTCGCTGTTTATTATCTATGCATAGTCACTTTACAAATTACCTCGACTAACCTGTATCCACACATATTGACTCAGTACCCATTACCACTGTATATAGTCTTGTTGTTATGTTATTTTTTTGTTACTTTTTGATTCGATTTTATTTAGTAAATATTTTCTTAACTCTATTTCTTGAACTAGAGTTGGTTAAGGGCTTGTAAGTAAGCATTTCATGGTAAGGTCTACACCTGTTGTATTCGGCACATGTGACACATTTTATTTGATTTTGACATTCACTGTCAACTGTGGGACCTTATATAGACGGGTGTGTGCCTTTGCAAATCATGTCCAGTCAATTGAATTTACCACAGTTGGACTCCAATCAAGTTGTAGAAGCATCATAAGGATGATCAATGGAAACTGTAAAGGTTCTCCTCCTCCTCTTCTGAGTAGCGAGAAGGATCAGAGGACCAATGCGCAGCGTTGTAAGTGTCCATATCGTTTAATAAAACAAACTGAACACTCAATGAATACAAAACAATAAACGTGAACAAAACCAAAACAGTACCGTGTGGCGAACAAACACAGACACGGAAACAATCACCCACAAAACAACAGTGAAACCCAGGCTACCTAAGTATGATCCTCAATCAGAGACAACTAACGACACCTGCCTCTGATTGAGAACCATACTAGGCCGAACACAGAAAACCAACCTAGAAACACAAAACATAGAATGACAGCTCTAGCAGCTCTGGAGAGAAGGAAGGCGCTAGCAGCGCTGGACAGGCGGGAGACTCTAGCAGCTCTGGAGAGACAGGAGACTCTAGCAGCGCTGGACAGGCGGGAGACTTTAGCAGCTCTGGAGAGACGGGAGACTCTAGCAGCTCTGAACAGACGGAAGACTAGCAGCTCTGGAGAGGAGGAAGGCGCTAGCAGCGCTGGACAGGTGGGAGCACCTGTAGCCAAAGGACGGAGAGACAGCCTGGTGCGGGGGGCTGCCACCGGAGGGCTGGTGCGTGGAGTTGGCACTGGATGGACCGGACCGTGAAGGCGTACTGGAGATCTTGAGAGCAGGGCTGGCACCATCCGCCCTGGCTGGATCTTCACCCTAGCCCGGCAGATGTGGGGAGCTGGGATGTAGCGCACCGGGCTAAGCATGCATACTGGGGACACCGTGCGTTCCACCGCATAACACGGTGCCTGACCAGTACAACGCCCGCCACGGTTAGCACAGCTAGGAGCACTTTAGCGCTGAGCTGGCACAGGACGTGCAGGGCTAGGGAGGTGCACAGGAGGCCTGGTGCGTGAGGCTGGTACAGTCTTCACCAGACGACTAGCACGCACCTCAGGACGAGTATGGAGAGCTGACCCAGGTGCCATCAAATCCCTGACACGCTCCATCGTGCGAATACCGTGCCTCATGCACCAACACAGCACCTCCCTAATAACTCTCTCCTCCAATTTCCCCATTAACTCCTTCACTGTCTCTGCTTCGCTCACCTCCAACACCGCCCTGACCGGCTCTGGTTCCACCCTTGGCTCCTTACGGTAAACAGGGGGAGTTGGCTCAGGTCTGACTCCTGACTCTTCCACACTCTCCCTGTGCCCCCACCCAAGACATTTCTGGGGCTGCCTCTCGGGCTTCCAGCCGCGCTGCCGTGCCAGCTCCTCGTAATGCCGCCTCTCTGCTTTCGCTGCCTCCAGCTCTGCTTTGGGGCGGCGATATTCCCCTGGCTCTGCCCAGGGTCCTTTTCCGTCCAACTCGTCCTCCCATGTCCATGAGTCTTGTGATGCTGGCCGCTGCTGCTGCTTCTCCTGCTGCACTTTGGGGCAGCAATATTCCCCTGGCTTTGCCCAGGGTCCTCTCCCGTCTAGGATTTCCTCCCACGTCCAGGAGTCTTGTGTCTTCGGCCGCTGTTGCTGCTGCCCGTTACCACGCTGCTTGGTCCTTGGTTGGTGGGTGATTCTGTAAAGGTTCTCCTCCTCCTCTTCTGAGGAGGAGTAGCGAGAAGGATCAGAGGACCAATGCGCAGCGTGGTAAGTGTCCATATCGTTTAATAAAACATAAACTGAACACTCAATGAATACAAAACAATAAAAGTGAACAAAACCGAAACAGTACCGCATGGCGAACAAACACAGAAACAATCACCCACAAAACAACAGTGAAACCCAGGCTACCTAAGTATGATCCTCAATCAAAGACAACTAACGACACCTGCCTCTGATTGAGAACCATACTAGGCCGAACACAGAAAACCATCCTAGAAACACAAAACATAGAATGCCCACCCAACTCATGTCCTGACCAACTAAAACAAACAAATAACACAAGAACTAGGGTCAGAACGTGACAGAAACAGGATACACCTGAGCTCAATTTCAAGTTTAATAGCAGTGTCCGAATACTTCAGTTTTTTGCAATCATAAAAAAAAAAAAACTATTTTCGCTTTGTCAATTTAATCCAATAAGGCTGTAACGTAGCAAAATGTGGAAAGTCAAGGGGTCTGAATACTTTAAAAAAAAAAAACTATTTTCTCTTTGTCAATTTAATCCAATAAGGCTGTAACGTAGCAAAATGTGGAAAGTCAAGGGGTCTGAATACTTTGAGTTTGAGTTTATTTTTATTTTTACAGGGACAGTGCACATTAATCAACGTTTCAGTAAAAGTGCCGGTTTTAGCCAGCCGGCTAATTTTCAACCGCAGTCCCTGGGCAGGTTATTAAAACAATTACAATATAGACAATAGCAGCATAGAACAAGCAAGACATAGCAACATAGGACAAGCAAGACATAGCATACAGAGCAACATAGGACAAGCAAGACGTAGCATACAGACAGAGCAACATAAAACAAAAATTAGCAAGACAAAATTCATAAAAGTAACAAAGTGTTTCCACACCTCACAAGCTGCAGACAACAGACAACATGGAAAGCGGCAACACACAGCTAGGGACCATGTTCACAAATCTGATTGACCTTTAGCCATGTCTTCAAGCATTTTGTGAAAGTGTGATATGTGGTGCAGTTATGTGTGTCTGATGGCAGTGTATTCCAGACATGGGAAGCTCTCACAGAGAATGCAGATTTACTAAAGGTGCTTTTCCTTAGGGGAACTATACAGTCACCTCTCATGGCAGACCTTGTGGATCTGCTGCCATATGTCTGGGTTGTCTGTTTAACAAAAATATTGAGTGGAGGGGGAGCCAGGCCATTAAGGATCTTGAATACAAGACATGCGTCGGTGTATTGCACAAGATTTTCCCAACTCAAGAGCTCATGCTTTCTAAGAATGTGACAATGATGATGGCTATTGGGCTTCCTATCAAGCACTTTGAGAGCCTGTTTGTAGACAGACTGAATAGGTTTTAATGTTGTACAGCAAGCTTGGGCCCAACTAGTCAAGCAGTATGTTAAGTGGGGGAGTATCATAGTTTCGAAGTACAGTTTTGCTACCTCTGTAGTCAAACAATTTCGTATAAATCGGAAATTAGCTAGGTTGAATTTGGTTATTTGAATTACTTTTTTCACATGCTTTTTAAAAGAGAGGTTGGAATCGAGTATGATGCCAAGGTACTTAAAATCGGATACCACCTGGAGCTTCTCCCCTGACACATAGACATCTGGCTCAGTAGCATCTGTTGCCCTCTTTGTGAAGAACATGCAAACAGTTTTTTTCACATTGAGATGCAAACACGAGTCACTGAGCCACTTTGTAACCTGGACCATTACAGTAGTGAGTTCTTGTGCAGCTTGTTGTTTGCTCTTTGCATGCACATATATCACTGTATCATCTGCATACATTTGAACTTCAGACCCAGTACAGACAGAAGGCAGATCATTAATGTACAGGCTGAACAGGAGGGGCCCCAGTATTGACCCTTGGGGCACGCCCACATCATAGCTACGAGTGGGCGACAGCTCATTGCTCACTCTGACACACTGAGTTCTGCCTTCAAGGTATGATTTCATCCATCTCAAGGCATCAGGGGAAAAGTTGAACTTGGACAATTTTGTGATGAGAATCTCATGGTTAACAGTATCAAAAGCCTTTCTTAGGTCCAGAAACACAGCCCCCACAACACCCCCTTTGTCCATCTTGGACTTCACATTTTCCAGAAGAAAGCAGTTGGCCGTTTCTGTGGAGTGTTTCGCTCTGAAGCCAAACTGCATGGAGTGTAATGTGAAGGGGCTGTTGTTGAGGTGGGCAATCAGTTGTTCTGCTACACACTTTTCAACAACCTTTGACACCACAGGTAGTATACTAATGGGCCTGTAGTTACTCACGTCAGCAGGGTCGCCTGATTTAAAGATGGCCGTTATTATGGCCGACTTCCATACCCTTGGAAACACACCGAGACCAATAGATGTGTTGGTGACCTTAGTAATGGGGCCAATGAGTGACTCTTTGTAGTTTTTAAGAAAGGTAGAGTCCATCCCAAACACATCTTTGGCTTTAGAGTTCTTTAGTGAGCTAATCACCTTGTTCACCTTTGACTCAGAAACCTCCCTTATGATGAAGACAGGTTGAGTGTCATTCACTAGCACTGGGCCCAGGAAACAAGTGGAGGGGTTCTGTGTCAGTGCCCTGACAGAGTCAATAAAGTAGGAATTGAAGGCTATTGCTATTTCGACTGCATCCTGTGTTAGATTGTTATTCACCATGATTTCTAGTCTTTTTGCAGTGTTACTATGGTCTTTCCCTGTTAACTTTTTTAGATTCTCCCATATCAATTTAGAATTTCCCTTTGCTTCACCAATTATGTTAATAAAGAAGTTTGCCTTGGCCTGTCTAATTTCTTTCATCACCTTATTTCTCAACATGGTAAACCTACGTCTGTCATGCTCTAATTTAGATTTTAGGGCTATTTTTAGAGCATAATCTCGTTCTTTCATCAATTTCCAGATTTCTCCATTTAGCCAAGGAAGAGTGCTCTTTTGGCCAGGTTTGGATTTGATTTTCTTTAGGAAGCCATTTATTGTAGTCTGGATTGTGGATAGAAAAACCTGACTATCAGCTTCCACGTCTGTATAGGACAAGAGATCATTCCAGTTTATTCCCTTAATTGCTTTTTCAAAATAGTTTAATTCACTCTTAGGTATTCTGAGTTGATCCGGCTTTCTAACAGTAGAGAGGTTAAACCTGCTCTTAGACAGCTTTCTGGCTATAAGTGTCAGATTATGATCAGATAGCCCAGTAACCATATTGAATGATTTAGTCACTCTCTCTGGTTTATTACTGAACACCAAATCAATCTGTGTTTTAGAGCAACAAGTCACCCTGGTTGGCCCTTTAACTAGCTGTGTAAGGTCAAAGGTATTAGTGATTCGTTTGAGGGTTTTCCTACAACACTTGTCTTCATAATTAATGTTAAAATCTCCCATTAAGACCTCTTTCCCAAAATCACATTCCCTAAGCATGGTATTAAACTGATCAAAAAACACACTTTTGGTGGAAGGTGGCCTATACATTCCAATGAGGGTAAAAGACATTTGGGGAGACAGTGTAACGTTCAGGCCGATACATTCTAGTTCATTATCACATGACCACTCAATTTGTTTACATCGGATATGTTCTTTAATGTAAATCATCACACCCCCTCCTCTTCCTTCAATCCTGTCTCTCCTGAAAACATTGTAGCCAGGCACAATCAAAGCAGCATATGGAGAGTGTTTATGGAGCCATGTCTCTGAGAGGCAGAGAAAGTCAAGGTTGGAGTCTGTGAGTAGATGTTGAATTTGATCACTTTTTGGAATGACACTACGAATGTTCAAGTGCCCCCCTAATAGTCCCTTGGGCTTAGCTCGTGGGTCCCAGATGACTCGAGAGTGATTGACACATTGAAAAAAGTTAAATTTTCTGTGTTTTCTGACGGCTGGGTTTAGGCCGTTTTGTTTCGTTTTGATTAGGGGCAGTTCGGTAGCGCAATTAACAATCCCTCCCGCCTGCACTGGATGCGGGGAACTAATTAAAATAGCTTGCGTACCAGAAACAGAGTCAGAGATCGCATATAACGACTCTGGTATGTTTGAAGAGTCAAAATCTATCCTGGAGCCGGGTGAGTCGAGAGAAACCATAGGACCATAGCACTCACCCACCTCCACAGCGGCGACGACCAGTGGACGAGGCCATCCACCGCTCTCCACTCCGGTGCGTATCACTGGCTCGGTGATATTGGGCCCAGGATTGAGTTGTACATCCCCGGAGAGCAGGAGGGTAGTGAACAGGTAGTTTAACAGTTTCCGATAAATGTTGGATTTGTGTTTGTTACGCCTAAGCGGTTCAGTAGAATAAGGAGCGAGGTAGACTTGGCCATTATTCAGAACATTATTAACATTAACAGAATGCACTGTTGGGCGATTAGGCCTGATTCGCAGTCGGCGTTCCATTTCATCGTGTTCGATTGGGTTGAGGTTGCATTTATTCTTAAAATAAGTTACGTTTGCAATTTTTTTTGCAACCACAAAATGTAGCATACAGGTGATCTCATATTTTACATGTGCAAATCATACTTTGCATTCTTGTATAATGAAGTCATTATTCTACCTCCATATTCGTACATATATTATGACAACAATTTGACGTTTTTCGGTGAGGGTTCTGTCGGAATTTCAGGCACACAACATTTCTGGAGGAAAGACAAAGTTTGGTTGGTTTGGAGAGCGATGCGTCATTTAATGTAGGTTGTGCCTTTAGATTTCTAGAAATTCAATAACTAAGGAAGGATTTGAATTGCGCTGGAGGAGATGGTGTCACAGGGTGTGATTGGCATTCTATGTTTTGTTTTCTATGTTTTGGCCGGGTATGGTTCTCAATTAAGGACAGCTGTCTATCGTTGTCTCTGATTGGGAATCATACTTAGGTAGCCCTTTCCCCTCCTTTCAGTGTGGGTAGTTGACTTTTGTTAGTGGCACTATAGCCCTGTAAGCTTCACGGTTGTGTCTTCGTTTGTTGGCAACATTTTAAATAAAAAGGAAAATGTACGCTCACCACGCTGCACTTTGGTCCACTTCTTTCGACGGCCGTGACAGATGGCTGCCATTTTACGGGCTCTGCAATTGTGCTATTGTGTGTTTTTCTCCGTTATTTATAACTTATTTTATTTTTCTGCCACCGTCTCTTATGACCGAAAACAGCTTCTGGATATCAGGACAGCGATTACTCACCTCGTACTGAATATTGTTTTTCTTTAACGAGTCAGACGCAAAGGATTTACTTCAGACACCCGACAAGGCCAACGTCCCCGTCATTCGCAGGAGAAAGTGACGGAGATATCGGGGACGTAGGTCGGGGTGCCTTATAAGGATCCAACAGCGAATGTGTAATCTGCCTCTACCATCAGTCCTCTGTACGTTGGCTAAATCATTGGATAACAAAATAGACAAGCTACGATCATGAATGTCCAACCAACAGGACATTAAACTGTAATATCTTATGTTTGATCGAGTCGTGGCTGAATGACGGCCTGGATAAAATACAGCTGGTGGGTTTTACGCTGCATTAGCAAGATTGAACAGCTGCCTCCGGTAAGACAAGGGGTGGCGGTCTGTGTATATTTGTAAACAACCGCTGGTGCACGAAATCTAATATTAAGGAATCTATTTACCACCACAGACCGATGCTGGCACTAAGTTTGCACTCAATGAGCTGTATAAGGCCATAAGCAAACAGGAAAACCCTCATCCAGAGGCGGCGCTCCTAGTGGCCGGGAACTTTAATGCAGGGAAACTTATATCCGTCTTACCTCATTTCTACCAGCATGTTAAATGTGCAACGAGAGGAAAAATATCCCTAGGGAAAGATTTTACCTCATTTCTACCAGCATGTTAAATGTGCAACCAGAGGAGAAAAAAAACTAGACCACCTTTACTCCACACACAGAGACACGTACAAATCTGACAAATTTGACAAATCTGACCATAATTCTGTCATGATTCTCCTATGACAATCTGAAGGATCAGGTTACAGTGGATCCGCTCTACATCGTGCTCTCTCTCCTATAGGGGGATAGCGGGAAGTCGGCTGCTTTATGACGGTCGTAAATACCAAAACTCCCTTCCCTACTCTGCCAAGATGAACGTTAACAATCCCTTTGTTACCACAGAGAATGACTTTGCATTACGGTACCTCAAAAGGTTTTCTAATGTAACAAATTTCTGTATTCCAACAGAAATGGTTTGTGGGAATTTAAACAATAATCATGGCCAACTTTTACTGTGTGGTGATATCATTAAATATGTTATAACGGAAATAATTGTAACTTAAAGAGCTTTCACAATGTAATTATCAGATGTACATCTAAATGTTGTGGAACTACTTACAAATATGGCCTTCTAAACTAAATACTTGTTTAGATAAAAAGTTAACTGGTCAGTGGACACACCCTGTGAGTACAAACATTTACATTGGCGTCATGGAAACACCCTCTTTTCTACTCTAGTATAAAAGTTACTTCCACCAAAATGTACATTAGACCAGAAAATATAGAGCTTTCGCTACATGTTGAAATAGTTGGCAATACAAACTAGAGTCTAGATAACACCAGGACTAGGTCCCCACATTGAAATGACTAAGATATCTACAAACTAAAGAACAATTATTCAGGCTGCAGCTGTTTAAATACTTTAGTCTGTTAAACGCATCCGAACATTTCCGAATGCTACTCTGAAGTGTCCATTATAACAACTACGATGGACTTTGATTTCTGGTGGACAGACCAGAGGCTTTCTGTTGTCTGACTACCCAGCAGACGGACTGGCGATTACAGAGAGGGACAACCAAGACGTACACTCGTAAATATCTAAAATCCAAATGGGCGGTTGTTAGGGTGCTAAATGTCCATATTTATGATGAAGTATTCAACTGTATGTGGTGAATCCACTCTGAGTTTCCCGCTCTTGAGCTGTCCCATCACTTTCCTTTGTCATATTGGCATAGCCCACTAGGGACTTTCTATCATGTCAGTAACCAATGTATGGCCATATGTGTTTATGTAAACTACCATTCAAAAGTTTGGGGTCACTTAGAAATGTCCTTGTTTTTTAAAGAAAAGCAAAAAAGTGTCCATTAAAATAACATCAAATCAGAATTACAGGGTAGACATTGTTAATGTTGTAAATTACTATTGTAGATGGAAACAAAAAAAATAAAAATGTATGGAACATCTATAGAGGCCCATTATCAGCAACCATCACTCCTGTGTTCAAATGGCATGTTAGCATATCCAAGTTGATAATTTTAAAAGTCTAATTGATCATTAGAAAACTATTTAGCAATTATGTTAGCACAGCTGAAAACTGTTGTACTGATTTAAAGAAGCAATAAAACTGGCCTTCTTTAGACTAGTTGAGTATCTGGAGCATCAGCATATGTGGGTTCGATTACAGGCTCAAAATAGCCAGAAACAAAGAACTTTCTTCTGAAACTCGTCAGTCTATTCTTGTTCTGAGAAATGAAGGTTATTCCATGCGAGAAATTGCCAAGAAACTGAAGACCTCGTACAATGCTGTGTACTACTTCCTTCACATAACAGCGCAAACTGGCTCTAACCAGAATAGAAAGAGGAGTGGGAGGCCCCGGTGCACAACTGAGCAAGAGGACAAGTACATTAGTGTCTAGTTTGAGAAACAGATGCCTCACATGTCCTCAACTGGCAGCTCAATAAGCTAAGGACCCTGGGATGAAACACCTGCAACTGGATCCTATTCCACCTCAGGTGACTGAAAAGATTTGGCATGGGTCCTCAAAGTTCTACACCTGCACCATCGAGAACATCCTGACTGGTAGGGCTGGCGGTATACCGTATTTTACTATATACTGGTATTTATGCAAGGACCAGTTTGAGTTTTACTTTACCTTCTACAACGGTATTTAAATTTTTGGTTTGTTAAATGTGATGCACCATGTAACATCCATTTTTATAGTTTACTCTGCTACTTGAGTCATCCCTCTCCACTCTCCCTCTCTCCATGCCGCTTTCCACACAGACCTAATCACACCCCATGTCACTCAAGGAGCACATTTGTTGTTGCTTGACCACGAGACACGCATGGTCAATGCAGCACATGCAACAATGTTGATGACAACGATGTTTCCACTTTGATCATAATATAAATCCACAACAGTTCTATAATTACAATATTAGTTTGTGTTTCTTACATCTGCAAACAGCTAGTTTGTATTTTCTTAGCAAGTTGCCCTAAAACTTGTGAGACAATAATGCTAATTGCTAGTTAGCTGGCTTTGGTAAAAAAATCAGGTCTAGTATTTTTGCCCATTTTGTGGCAGTGTGGAAATGATCTCACATGAGTGCAGGAAATGCAGAGATTGATGGAAATGCAGGAATTTTTTTTAGGTTGAAGTAGAATTGAAAAGGCTAAAACAATCAGAATGGAGAAAGACCCTTTGAAAGAATTTGGAATATATGTGTTGACACCCTAGGGTCACACACTACTCATTAAGCAAATGTAGAACTTTTATTAATCAAAAACATAAAACACCGTCATACCGTCAAATTTGAAAAATAGCATATGATATTTTGGCCATATCGCCCAGCCTTACTGACTGGTTGCATCACTGCCTGGTATGGCAACTGCTTGGCCTCCGACCGCAAGCCATAAGACTCCTGAACAGCTAATCAAACGGCTACCTAGACTATTTGCATTTCCCCCCCCCGCCCCCTCCTTTTACACTGCCGCTGCTCTCTAGTTATTATCTATGCATAGTCACTTTAACTCTACCAACATATACATATTACCTCGACTAACCGGTACCCCTGTTTATAGCCTCGCTACTGTTATTTTACTGCTCCTCTTAATATTTTTATTTCATGTTTTTTTACTTAACAATTTTTCTAAACTGCATTGTTGGTTAAGGGCTTGTAAAGTAAGCATGTCACTGTAATGTCTGTATTCGGCACATGTGTCAAATACATTTGATTTGTTTTTCTCTCATTGACTTCTAACCCCAACCCCCCCGCCTGTTCTGCCTCGCAAGCGTTCCCGGAAGTCTTGCGATGTTGCGCCTCTAGGTTTTGAAACTCTGTATTAAAAGCTGCTTCTCCAATAGAAATCCCCGATCACACTTGTAGGCGATGTCATGGCGACGTTGGTTAGCTAAGCCCATGCGTAGAAACGTCATCGGATCCAATGATCGTCTCGTGCCGAGCTGCGCATGTGCATGCCGTCAAATTAAAGGCACTTCGATATAAAGTAGTTTTTAACGAAAATTAAATCGTGTCAGTTTGTCACTTTCACGAGGTTGAAGTGATAACATGTTCAACTACTTAAGACATTTGCTCGAATCTAGGTTCTGCGTATAGCTTTTGAGAAAATGAACAACTCTTCTCTCATTGCCTTCTCAAACCCCAAACCCCGTCCTGCTTGGTCTGTTTCACTAGCGTTCCCGGAGTCTCGCGAGGTTCGCCACTGGCTTTACAGACTGTGACGTCATCTTGTTCACCTCCATATAAGGACATTTAATTCATAGGTCATTTAAATGCATTTGTTTATTAAAATGTCATAGACCCCAACATTTTCCTACCTTTGCAGTTCATACGATGTCTGAAACTCTGCATTGCGGTTAATTTTTTATTTTATTTCTTTGTAGAGAGATGAATGGCCTCATTGTGATGTTTTAATCACATTAGCATTTACATTGAATTAAAATAGCCATGTTCTTGTGATGCTTGTAAATCCGAATCTTACTTGCTCCACCCAAGTACCAGGCGGATCTTGGGAAATATGTCATTTGGAGCGCGCACGGTGGTGGTAGCAACCTTCTTATTATAGCTCAATGGCAGAAACACACATCAGCAAACTCAAAGGATACGTGGATTCTCATTGAATAATTGTATGGCTCGTGGCTGGGTGAAAGCCCATGGTGACACAAATTTACCAACAAACTGAAACCGCACAAGAGGACAGATGACTCGACACGAACATAATTATTTTCATGGGACACAGAGATATGCTTATTTTTGTTTGTATTTGCTGACTACTGAATGAATCATTGATCACGGACTGCTAGTTAGCAGGTAGATATTCCGGAATTTCTGGCCAGCTGCATTGCCAAGGTCCTATAGGTATTTGGATTGGCTGTGGTTGTAACTATAGCATACTAGGCTCGGATACAACAATCAGGTCAATTGGACGGATTTCCCATTCTAGCTACATTCATCCATTCCATGTTTACTCGGAGGTGTATCAAATTGGCTGGCTAGTTAACGAGCTAGCTAGCCAAACACACCGAGTCGGACGGGATTATAATATTCCACGTTGCTAGCTACTGTATTGTTTCCCTCCAGGAATTTGGATTTATTTTACTAGAACATTAACAGTACTTAGATATCTTTGGGCCAATCCCTTTGAAACTTTACACCGAGATTTCCCTCAACAGCTATATTTATAAACGAATGAATTTAAAAGCTACTATAGCTAGCTAGTGTTGTTCGATTTTGGAAAATGGATGCGGGCATTGAAAAGGAATGCAGCGCTCTGGGAGGGCTCTTCCAGATCATCATGAACGACATGAAGGTAAGATGCATTTACAATAAATACCTTTCTTAGTAGGTAGAACTCAACCTTCACATTTATCTGGTGAGAACCATAATTTATCAAGCATGCTATTAACTAGAATTTGCCAAGTTGTCACGGCTCGTCTTCGTCTCTATTCGGGTTGACAAAATGAGTGGTGTACTTTGTAACAGGCTAGCTAACTGTCTTTAGCACCTATGTGAAGCTAGCCACTAACGATTAGCCACAATAGTGGAATTTGCGGTTCGCATTTAAAATAAAAGTTCCTAATTTGAAAGGGAATACAAATAGTGGAATAGTGCCATATTTGGAGTAGATCATGTTAAACAAGTTTGTAACGTGATTTTTAAATGAAGACAATTGGTTAATTTGACAAATTTGAACTCGCACTGTGGATGTATCGCACATATATATATATGGATTGTGGCTGAATGAAATGGGGTGGCTGAATGAAATGGGCTGTCAGTCTAATTGACACCCTGTTAGTGCTGAACAATTGGTGCTTTTTCAGATAGGTTCGTTTATTTAAAAAATAACGGATTTCGGTTTTGATATTGGAAGCTGTAACACAGAATAAAACAATTAGTAAAAGTACCGTGATAAGTCACTGCCCATTAAAAAAAAGTGTCATGCACTTATTCAGAGCAATTTACAGGAACAATTAGGGTTAATTGCCTTGCTCAAGGGCACCGACTTACTTTTCACCTCGTCTGCTCAGGTATTAAAACCAGCGGTTACTGGCACAATGCTCGTAACCACTAGGCTACCTGCCTCCGGAAATATACATGAAACGTTTCAATTGTGTATATTGTATTTGTTTTATTTTATGACTTTATTATTTAATAACAAGTCATCATCTCTAATAGAGCTGCTGTCTGACAAAAATCACAATTTTATGAGTTCTATAAAGTAAATAAGGCATACTTTTTAATGACTTCTGAATACCAACTATCAATCACTTAGATCATGTATTTTCAGCTAGAGATACAGTGGCAAGAAAGTATGTGAACCCTTTGGAATTACCTGGATTTCTGCTAAAATTGGTCATCAAATTTGATCTGATCTTCGTCTAGGTCACAACAATAGACAAACATAGCGTGCTTAAATACAATCATTTGTGTGTTATTCGTTTTTCTTGTCTATATTGAATACATACTTTTTACAACCTACACTGATTGTTTAAATTATGTGAACCCCTAGGCTAGTGACTTTGCCCAAAGCTAGGAGTCAGATAACCTGGAGTCCAATCAATGAGAAGAGATTGGCCGTGTCTGAATCCTGGTTTCGGAAGACCACCAAAAACCCTGCAATTTCCATGCCTAACTATAACATTTTCCGACAAGATAAAACTGAATTGCAATCTACTGCAGAGATGGCCTGCAGAGTTCTGTCTTACTATCCAGGTCTGTGCCCAAACAATTTTAGATTCTACTTTTAAAATTCCACCTTTCCAGAAACAAGTCTCTCACCGTTGCTGCTTGCTATAGACCACCTTCTGCCCCCAGCTTTGCCCTGGACACCATATGTGAATTGATTGCCCCCCCCCATCTACCTTCAGAGTTCGTGCTGTTAGGTGACCTAAACGTGGACATGCTTAACACCCCGACCATCTGACAATCTAAGCTTGATGCTCTCAATCTCACACAAATTATCAATGAACCTACCAGGTACTACCCCAAATCCGTAAACACGGGCACCCTCATAGATATCATCCTAACCAACCTGCCCTCCAATTATACCTCTGTCTTCAACCAGGATCTCAATCTCAGCGATCACTGATCATTGCCTGCGTCTGTAATGGCCTGCGTTCAAATGACCACCCCTCATCACTGTTAAACGCTCCCTAAAATACTTCAGCGAGCAGGCCTTTCTAATCGACCTGGCCCGGGTATCCTGGAAGGATATTGGCAGACGACACCATTCTGTATACTTCTGGCCCTTCTTTGGACAATGTGTCAACAACTCTCCAGACAAGCTTCAATGCCATACAACTCATTCAGTGGCCTCCAACTGCTCTTAAATGCAAGTAATACATAATAAATAATAAATCCATGCTCTTCAACCGATCGCTGCCCGCACCTGCCCGCTAGTCCAACATCACTACTCTGGACGGTTCTGACTTAAAATATGTGGACAACTACAAATACCTAGGTGTCTGGTTAGACTGTAAACTCTCCTTCCAGTCTCACATTAAGCATCTCCAATCCAAATTGAAATCTAGAACCGGCTTCCTATTTCGCAACAAAGCATCCTTCACTCATGCTGCCAAACATACCCTTGTAAAACTGACTATCCTGCCGGTCCTTGACTTCGACGATGTCATTTACAAAATAGCCTCCAACACTCTAATCAGCAAATTGGATGCAGTCTATTACAGTGCCATCCATTTTGTCACCAAAGCCCCATATACCACACCACTGCGACCTGTATGTCCTCGTTGGCTGGCCCTTGCTTCATATTCATCGCCATGGCAACTGTGTCCTGTTTGTGTTTGGTGGGACGTTGATGGAATATTCTCCTGACCTAGAGCCCAGTTTTCTGACGGTTATCTACGTTTTTGCTAGGTAAAGCCCCGCCTTATCTCAGCTCACTGGTCACCATAGCAGCACCCACCCGTAGCACGCGCTCCAGCAGGTATATTTCACTGGTCACCCCCAAAGCCAATTCCTACTTCGGCCGCCTTTCCTTCCAGTTCTCTGTTGCAAATGACTGGAACGAACTGCAAAAATCACTGAAGCTGGAGACTCATATCTCTCTCAGTAGCTTTAAGCACCAGCTGTCAGAGCAGCTCACAGATCACGGCACCTGTAAATAGCCCAACTACCTCATCCCCATGCTGTTATTTTATTTATTTAGCTCCTTTTCACCCAAGTACAGTGGGGCAAAAAAGTATTTAGTCAGCCACCAATTGTGCAAGTTCTCCCACTTAAGATGAGAGAGGCCTGTAATTTTCATCATAGGTACACTTCAACTATGACAGACAAAATGAGAGAAAAAAAATCCAGAAAATCACATTGTAGGATTTTTTATGAATTTATTTGCAAATTATGGTGGAAAATAAACTTTTGTTTTTGACCAAATACTTATCTCAATACTTTGTTATATACCCTTTGTTGGCAATGACAGAGGTCAAACGTTTTCTGTAAGTCTTCACAAGGTTTTCACACACTGTTGCTGGTATTTTGGCCCATTCCTCCATGCAGATCTCTTCTAGAGCAGTGATGTTTTGGGGCTGTTGCTGGGCAACATGGACTTTCAACTCCCTCCAAAGATTTCCTATGGGGTTGAGATCTGGAGACTGGCTAGGCCACTCCAGGACCTCGAAATGCTTCTTACGAAGCCACTCCTTCATTGCCCGGGCGGTGTGTTTTTGATCATTGTCATGCTGAAAGACCCAGCCACGTTTCATCTTCAATGCCCTTGCTGATGGAAGGAGGTTTTCATTCAAAATCTCAAGATGCATGGCCCCATTCATTCTTTCCTTTACACGGATCAGTCGTCCTGGTCCCTTTGTAGAAAAACAGCCCCAAAGCATGATGTTTCCACCCCCATGCTTCACAGTAGGTATGGTGTTCTTTGGATGCGACTCAGCATTCTTTCTCCTCCAAACACGACGAGTTGAGTTTTTACCAAACAGTTCTATTTTGGTTTCATCTGACCATATGACATTCTCCCAATCTTCTTCTAGATCATTCAAATGCTCTCTAGCAAACTTCAGACGGGCCTGGACATGTACTGGCTTAAGCAAGGGGACACGTCTGGCACTGCAGGATTTGAGTCCCTGGCGGCGTAGTGTGTTACTGATGGTAGGCTTTGTTACTTTGGTCTTAGCGCTCTGCAAGTCATTCACTGGGTCCCCCCGTATGGTTCTGGGATTTTTGCTCACCGTTTTTGTGATCATTTTGACCCCACAAGGTGAGATCTTGCGTGGAGCCCCAGATCGAGGGAGATTATCAGTGCTCTTGTATGTCTTCCATTTTCTAATAATTGCTCCCACAGTTGATTTCTTCAAACCAAGCTGCTTACCTATTGCAGATTCAGTCTTCCCAGCCTGGTGCAGGTCTACAAATTTTGTTTCTGGTGTCCTTTGACAGCTCTTTGGTCTTGGCCATAGTGGAGTTTGGAGTGTGACTGTTTAAGGTTGTGGACAGGTGTCTTTTTATACTGATAACTTCAAACGGGTGCCATTAATACAGGTAACGAGTGGAGGACAGAGGAGCCTCTTAAAAAGTTGTTACAGGTCTGTAAGAGCCAGAAATCTTGCTTGTTTGTAGGTGACCAAATACTTATTTTCCACCATAATTTGCAAATAAATTCATAAAAATCCTACAATGTGATTTAATTTATTTTTTTTCTCATTTTGTCTGTCATAGTTGAAGTGTACCTATGATGAAAATTACAGGCCTCTCATCTATTTAAGTGGGAGAACTTGCACAATTGTTGGCTGACTAAATACTTTCTTGCCCCACTGTTTATCTGCTTGCACACTCATCTTCTGCACATCTATCACTCCAGTGTTCAATTGCTATATTTTAATTATTTTGCCACTATGGCCTATTTATTGCCTTACCTCCCTTATCCTACCTCATTTGCACACACTGTATATATACTTTTTCTATTGTATTATTGACTGTTTATTCCATGTGTAACTGTTTGTGTATTACTGCTTTGCTTTATCTATGCCAGGTCGCAGTTGTAAATGAGTACTTGTTCTCAACTAGCCTACCTGGTTAAATAAAGGTTTAATACAATTTGAAGATGTTGGCTAGAGCTGCCTTGCCCTATAAATAACACTCACAAAATTTGAGTTTGCTATTTTCAAGAAGCATTGCCTGATGTGAACCATGCCTTGAACAAAAGAGTTCTCAGAAGACCCAAGATTAACACAAAAAACCAACATCAAAACCTCATCCCAACTGTAAAGTATGGTGAAGGGAGCATCATGGTTTGGGGCTGCTTTGCTGCCTCAGGGCCTGGACAGCTTGCTATCATCGACGGAAAACTTGAAGTCATTTATACATTTTGCAGGAGAATGTTAGGCTAACTCTCCTCCAATTGAAGCGCAACAGAAGTTGGGTGACGCAACAGGACATCGACTCAAAACACACACGGGAATCAACAACAGAATGGCTTCAACAGAAGAAAATACACCTTCTGGAGTCCTGACCTCAACCTGATTTGAGATGCTGTGGCATGACCTCGAGAGCAGTTTACACCAGACATCCCAAGAATATTGCTGGACTGAAACAGTTTTTTTAATAAGAATGGTCCAAAATTCCTCCGGACCGTTGTGTAGGTCTGATCCACAACTACAGAAAATGTTTGGTTGAGGTTATTGCTGCCAAAGGAGGGTCAACCAGTTATTAAATTGAAGGGTTCACATACTTTTCCCACCCTGCACTGTGAATGTTTATACGGTGTGTTCAATTAAGACATGAAAACATATAATTCAAAATCAAATTTATTTATATAGCCCTTCGTACATCAGCTGATATCTCAAAGTGCTGTACAGAAACCCAGCCTAAAACCCCAAACAGCAAGCAATGCAGGTGTAGAAGCACGGTGGCTAGGAAAAACTCCCTAGAAAGGCTAAAACCTAGGAAGAAACCTAGAGAGGAACCAGGCTATGTGGGGTGGCCAGTCCTCTTCTGGCTGTGCCGGGTGGAGATTATAACAAAACATGGTCAAGATTTTCAAATGTTCATAAATGACCAGCATGGTCGAATATTAATACGGCAGAACAGTTGAAACTGGAGCATCAGCACAGTCAGGTGGACTGGGGACAGCAAGGAGTCATCATGTCAGGTATTCCTGGGGCATGGTCCTAGGGCTCAGGTCCTCCGAGAGAGAGAAAGAAAGAGAGAATTAGAGAGAGCATATGTGGGATGGCCAGTCCTCTTCTGGCTGTGCCGGGTGGAGATTATAACAGAACATGGCCAATAATTGTGTGTTATTAGTTTAAGCTGACTGTCTATTGTGACTTAGATGATCAGATCAAATTGTATGACCAATTTATGCAGAAATCCAGGTATTTTCAAAGGGTTCACACTTTTTCTTGCCACTATAACTCATGAAGCAACTTTTCTATCCTTCTCAACAGTCTCTCTTTTAGGTAGCATGTGTAAAAGAAACAGAATGGACAAGTAGGCATGCAATTGATTACTGTCATTGTAGTGATTTACCACGTTTTCTACCCTGAACATGGAATATTTTTACAAATAGATATACATTATATAAACACCGTAGCCATTTGATCCTTAGTTCATTGAATGAGGAAATATTTTTTATACACTTTTCCATGGCAAAAATTAAAACACGGGAGTGCTAGTGAGCAAGCCATGGGGTAGGTCACGTTTTTCTGAGCTCCTGCTGAAATTGTATTTATTTAATACTTTCCTTGCGCTTTCACCCGAAAACTAGGAATCACAGCCTTTGAATGACATGCTTTACTTTGTTAAACTTTTGCAGGTATTGCACCATTTACGCATTAAAATAAAAAGTTTAAGTTCAGCGGAGAACTGACAAAAGAGCACACTTGGCTCAAGTTCTTTAACAAGTGGAAGCAGCGGCACCTCCCCTCGGCTCAGCGAAAAAATTAACACTGAGGATTTGCTGGTCGAGATTTTTGCTTCCCTCAGAGCGAGCATTTCTTCTATGCTCAAGGAGGCGCTCAGTGACAACTTACATTTTATTAAGTCTGAGTTACAAGCAGTCAAGAATGAACTCGCAAGCATCCAGCAATGTTTTGTACTGAACTGGATACAGTTAAGAAAACTGTCTCCGACATTGAACAAGGCTGGTCAACATGCTCAGACAACACGACTACGCTTCAAACCACGGTTAAGAAGCTTGAAACTGATGTATCTAGCCTTAAGGAACAATGCATATATTTACAAGGTTATATGTTATGATCCAGTATCAGGATCATGGGGTAGTTGAGGACCCGGGCTCAAGTTCTCCTTTATCGGCCTCAAAGTTATTGAAGGATGCGCTCAAATTGGATAAAGACGTCCTTGTAGACCGCTCACATCGGGGCTCTCAAGCAAGAAAGCCTGGCGGAAAATCTTGCGTCATTGTGGCTAAACTACACTATCAGGATAGAATATCAATACTATGGCATGCAAGAGAATTTGGCCCACTTCGATGCAGCAGAACACATATGTTTGTCTTCCAAGAGTTTGCCCCCAGCGTTGCTCTTGACCGTGCCGCTATCAACGATGTCAAAGGTCTGCTCTGTGGACGGACCTCGGAATGGTGTGACTTTTCCTGCCCGGCTCCGTATAACACATCGGCACCGAGAAAGAGTTCCAAGACCCTCATAAGGCGATGGCCTTCATAAAGGCAAACATTCTAGCGAGGTCGGACGAAGTAAATGGCTGAATGTTCACCTATTTGACGATTAGGGTAATGGACAAATGTCTACCACTGCAGACTCACTTTTTTGTAGATGCCACTGGCAATGCTATACAGTATCAGTTGGTATTGTTAACATTAGTGCCTTAGATCTGGTGAGTCAAATCTCCTTTTGTTGTAACATTTTATGTTCTTACCATGAAGCTGCTTGTTTCTATTTAATGATGGTACCCGTATCCAGGGTATATGAAGCACAGTTCTATTATTAGTTTACCTAATTTCTTTAAAGACGTTGCTGTTAACTTAGTGGTATTGCTGTAAGGTGATTTATAAAATGTTTTATACTTTTAAAATGGTCTAGTAATAAGTATTTATGTTCAACTTGTTTTATATACTTCACACTTTCAGCAGGGCTCTCTATTCGATAGGTTTAGTGTTCCCTACTTCAAGCACATTGTTTGGATATCTTTGCTTTGGGATTAGCGGTTACTTTGTTCTATTAGGTGACACGGGTGAGTTTTCTTTTTCATACCAGACTTGAGTATTGTTTCTTTATTCTGCAACTTTTTTGTGTGCTATTTTTGGCATTTCTTTTAATTGATTAGTTATTGTAAACTGACATCTCCCTTTCCCACCTGACTTTCTATGGCTAGGCCTAATATCATGAGAGGAACAGCTAGTTGCGCAGTCACTTTTGCTAGCTGGAATGTTAAATCTTTAAGTCACACAGTGAAACGTAAAAGGCTTATTTCTCATTTAAATCACCTTAAAGTAGATATTGCCTTCTGGAGACACAGCTCCGCATTTTCGACCACTCTAGTTTAAAAGGATGTGTCGGTCAATCATCATTTTAAAACTAGAGAAGCAGCCATTTTAATTAGTAAAAACATACCATTCGCAATGTCAAGTGAAGAGGCAGACTCAGCAGGCAGTTTCATTATTGTAGTAGGAAGACTGTTGGCTAACATTTATGCACCAAATTGGTTTCTGCAATCTCACAGCTAGGGTGTATTTTTTTCTTTTTTTCTTTTTTTTTTCTTAACAGTTTATAAGACCTCCTCACGTATAGACTACTTTTTCCTAGACAATGGATTTCTGCCACTTCTCATGGAGTGTTTTACCAAGCTATAGTCATTTAAGATCATTCTCCGCTTAAAATGAAACTGCTTATACCAAATACATAGCCTAATTATCGCCCTTGGTGGCACTACTCCTTTTAGAAGAAACCTTTTCTTTTATCTCAAATTGAGCTATTTCTCGAGCTTAATCAAACCCCTGGAAGGTCTCCTACAACAGTATGCGAACCAATGAAGGCTTATCTAAGGGGCCAAATTATTTTGTACAGCGCAAGATTAAGGAAGTGCAATATTCAGCGCCTAGGGGAACTTGCAAATAAAAATGTGGATATGGCATATTCATCCGCAGATTTACTAAAACAACGTTACACTAAAGACAGTTTGATCTTTCAAATCGACAAGCCAAAAATGTAATTAGTAAATCTCATTACAAAAATGATGAACATGCAGAGAAATCAGGGAAAATGCTAGCACACCAACTGCTTTAGACAACCGCAAATCAAATCATACCTGAGAACTGATGAGCTGGTTAACAAATGTATTGATCATTTAGAAGTCAATTCATGATTTTATAACTTTTACTCAAAATTATACACTTTGAAATCCGCTGGTAATGCTACCTTACTTGATACCTTCTTTGAGAACTTAGATATGACTACAATTGAACCTGAGATTGCTGCTTAATTAGAAGAATAGTTATTTGTTGAAGATATTGTGTTAGCAATTAAATGTATGCAGTGTGGTAAATCCCCTGGACTTGACGGATTTCCGACTTGACAGATTTTTTCAACTCTCTCTCCTTGCTTTCTGTATTTGAGAAATCATTCTCCTCAAACTCTCTACCCTCAACAATGAGACAAGCATGTATTTCACTTATTCTGAGAAAGGGGAAAAATACTTGTGTGGTTCATATAGGCCAATTTCTTAACTGAGTTGCGACGTAAAGATACTTTCTAAGATGATTGCCTGCCATTTTGGGTCAGTCCTTCCCTCTTATCTCTACAGATTGAACTGGTTCCATTAAAAATGGTATTCTTTTTTCAACATCAGATGTCTTTTTGTAATGTACTTCATAATCCCTCTTCATCTGACACTCCAGAGATATTATCACTTGATGCTGAGGTGTTTGTTTGATCAGGTGGAGTGGGCTTATCTATTTTATACTCTAAAACATTTGGGATTCGGTCCCAATTTTATGTCCTGGATCAAAGTCCTTTATTCCTCCCCTATGGCTGCAGTGTGCACGCACACATAACCTTTCATCCTATTTCCAACTTCAACGTGGGACAAGACCGGGTATTCCTCTATCCCCTCAGCTGTTTTCCATTGCAATTTTGCCTTTAGCCATAGCAATATGTAATAACACCACTATCAAAGGTATTCGAAGAGGGGGCTTAGTGCATAAAATGTCACTCTATGCGGTTGACATGCTATTATGTCTGACCCTTTAACTGGTCTTCAAAAGATCCAGGTTCTATTAAAGACATTTGGTAAAATATCTGGGTATAAGATTTATTTACAAAAAAGAGAATTGATGCCTATTAATCCTTGTGCAACCTTATTTTAGTCATGTGCCCTTCAGTGACTACACAGAAACATTTGGGTCCCTTTATACTCCGTCTGAAACCGGATCTTGAATGCTGGGATTTACTTTCCCTTTCTTTTGAGCGGAAGAATCAACACTTAATGTATGTATTACTTAGGTATACATTGTAATGTATAAAAACGTATCTTTCTGACAATATTTTATCTCATAGGTAAAAACAGATCTCAGTTTATCTGGAACAAGAAAAAGCCTCGGATAAATAAGAGCGTATTGCAGAGATCTCGTCCCCACGGTGGTCTAGCACTGCCGAACTTTCACTATTATTACTGGGCAGCTATTAGACTCATTCTATATTAGATGGCAGAAATCCCTGATGTTACAGGCCTGAAATGGTTGACTTGGAGCTCTCATCCTGTGGCCCCACCTCCTTAGCTGCCTTGTTCAGGTCAACTTGCATTACCTGAGCCTTTTTCCAAATACTCTAAAAACCCTATTGTGAAACACTCTAAAAATCTGGAAACAGTTCAGTCGATCGCTTGGTCTCGGTGAATTTAACTTCTGCCCCATTATTAGAGAACCATACCTTCTCTCCATCATTATTAGAACGGGTGTTTCATATCTGGTCTGGAAAAGGGATCTCCTCAATGAACGACTTGTACGTTTTGATATGGATTTTGCATATTTTGAACGTTTCTTTAGTTACCTGCAATTACGTAGTTTTGTATCTTCATACTCTAGTCACTTCCCATCATGCCTACTTACCTCCCTTCTAGATTCTATTTTTACAGTGAACCCTTATATCAAAGGGGGCATACGCTTGATCTATACAAAAATATATGCAACAATTTCAATAATTTTACTGACAAAGCTCATAAGGAAATTGGTCAATTTAAATTAAGTCATTAGGCCCAAATCTATGGATTTTACATGACTAGGAATACTTCCCTTTCCCACCTGGACATTTTATTTATTTATTTCACCTTTATTTAACCAGGTAGGCAAGATGAGAACAAGTTCTCATTTACAATTGCGACCTGGCCAAGATAAAGCAAAGCAGTTTGACACAACGACACAGAGTTACACATGGAGTAAAACAAACATACAGTCAATAATACAGTAGAACCAAGTCTATATACGATATGAGCAAATGAGGTGAGATAAGGGAGGTAAAGGGAAAAAAAAGCCATGGAGGCAAAGTAAACACAATATAGCAAGTAAAACACTGGAATGGTAGATTTGCAGTGGAAGAATGTGCAGAAATAGTAGAAATAAAAATAATGGGGTGCAAAATAAAATAAATGCAGTAGGGAAAGAGGTAGTTTGGGCTAAATTATAGGTGGGCTATGTACAGGTGCAGTAATCTATGAGCTGATCTGACAGCTGGTGCTTAAAGCTAGTGAGTGAGGTAAGTGTTTCCAGTTTCAGAGATTTTTGTAGTTCGTTCCAGTCATGGGCAGCAGAGAACTGGTAGGAGCGGTGGCCAAAAATAATTGGTTTTGGGGGTGACCAGAGAGATATACCTGCTGGAGCGCGTGCTACAGGTGGGTGGTGCTATGGTGACCAGCGAGCTGAGATAAGGGGGGACTTTACCTAGCAGAGTCTTGTAGATGACATGGAGCCAGTGGGTTTGGCGACGAGTATGAAGCAAGGGCCAGCCAACGAGAGCGTACAGGTCGCAATGGTGGGTAGTATATGGGGCTTTGGTGACAATGGATGGCACTGTGATAGACTGCATCCAATTTGTTGAGTAGGGTATTGGAGGCTATTTTGTAAATGACATCGCCGAAGTCGAGGATCGGTAGGATGGTAAGTTTTACAAGGGTATGTTTGGCAGCATGAGTGAAGAATGCTTTGTTGCGAAATAGGAAGCCGGTTCTAGATTTAACTTTGGATTGGAGATGTTTGATGTAGGTCTGGAAGGAGAGTTTACAGTCTAACCAGACACCTAGGTATTTGTAGTTGTCCACGTATTCTAAGTCAGAGCCGTCCAGAGTAGTGATGTTGGACAGGCGGGCAGGTGCAGGCAGCGGTTGGTTGAAGAGCATGCATTTAGTTGTATTTAAGAGCAATTGGAGACCACAGAAGGAGAGTTGTATGGCATTAAAGCTTGCCTGGAGGGTTGTCAACACAGTGTCCAAAGAAGGGCCAGACATAAGGAACACCTATGTGAGTGCTGTTTGACTACAGCTGGTACCTACAGTACCAGACAAAAGTTTGGACAAGGGTTTTTCTTTTTACTATTTTCTGCATTGTAGAATAATAATATAGACAAACTATGAAATAACACATGGAGTAATGCATGTAGTAACCTGGTATATTTGTTTACCAATAGATGGCGGTACTGACTCAAGACGGGGGTTTGCGTTCCGCTAGCCGTTTCCTATGTCTGCCTATATAACTGATTTAAGAAAGCTTCAGGTAGCTTAAGCCAGGTACATTAGAGCATGTTATTCTAAGTTCCAATTAAATACTAAAACGTACTTGCCTGCCATGAGTCATCAATCTAAGAAGTCTCTTAGGATACTACAATGTCGTGATCAAAAGTGTTAAACAAATCAATATATTTGGGATTCTTCAAAGTAGCCTCCCTTTGACTTGATGATAGCTTTGCACACTCTTGGGATTCTCTCAACCAGATTTATGCACTAGTCACCTGGAATGCATTTCAATTAATAGGTGTGCCTTAAGTTAATTTGTGGAATTTCTTAATGCGTTTGAGTCAGTCAGTTTTGTGACAAGGTAGGGGTGGTATACAGAAGACAGCCCTATTTGGTAAAAGACCAAGTCCATATTATGGCAAGAACAGCTCAAATAAGAAAAAGAGAAATGACAGTCCATTACTATAAGACATGAAGGTCAGTCAATACGGACCCCCCCCCCCCCCCCCCCTCTGTTTTTGAACCGGACCCCCCCCCCCCCCCCCCCCTCTGCTACTCACTGTTCATTATCTATGCATAGTAACTTTACCCCTACCTATATATATATATATATATATTACCTCGACTAACCTGTACATTGACTCTGTACCTGTTCCCCCTGTACATAGCCCCTGTACTTTTTAAAACTTTAGTTTATTTAGTAAATGTGTTTTCTTAACCAACAATGCAGTTGAAGGAAGAGTTGGGGGCTTGGAAGTAAGCATTTCAGGTGTTAGGTTCTGATACTTAGTGTCAGTTTTTTTTAACGAAAAAGCTTTTTATGAAAGCTTAACCAAGTTTATTCATCCCAGAGGGTCAATACAGCTACATTAGACAAACACATTTAAACACAAGCACTGATATTTAACACTTCCTCATAGACTGAGTCTCCTCCTACACATCTGAACAAACATTTTATCTTTACTGCTAGGCAGGATAAACTTTTATGGTCCGTATCCCCAGACCTGATCTCAGCCACCCCCCCCCCCCCCCCCCCCCCCCCCCATCACTAATCCAATGTGCTCGCCACTTATCATTGCCTGCCACATGATCGCTTCCCTGCACTCAATATTTCAATAGGACACCTGATATAATGTAAGCGTTATACATTACCCTCTCTCCCTCAGTGACATGAATAAGTATATTTCATATTCTCAGAACCCAACACAGGGTAAGCTGTATTTGGCGCATGTGAAAAATTAAATTAGATATGCATTGGTTGGTCACAGATGCCTTTAAAAAAATAAAAAAAGTAGGGTCGTGGATCAGAGAACCAGTCAGTATCTGGCATGACCACCATTTGCTGTCTGCCCATACCATAACCCCACAGCCACCATGGGGCACTTTGTTCACAACGTTGACATCAGCAAACCACTCACCCACACAACGCCATACATGTGGTCTGCTGTTGTGAGGCTTATTGGATGTACTGACAAATTCTCTAAAATTACGCTGGAGGTGGGATATGGTATTGAAATTAACATTAAATTCTATGGCAACGGCTCTGGTGGACATTCCTGCAGTCAGCATGCCAATTTCACGCTCCCTCAACTTGAGATGTGTTGTGACAAAACTGCACATTTTAGTGGCATTTTATTGTTCCCAGCAAGAGGTTTACCTGAGTAATGATCATGCTGTTTAATCAGCTTCTTAATATGCCACACCTGTTAGGTGGATGGATTATCTTGGCAAAAAGTAAATGCTCACTAACAGGGATGTAAATAAATTTGTGCACAATTTGAAATATGCCTTTAGGTCTGGCTATGTAAGGAACATTTCTGGGATCTTTTCGTTCAGCTCATGAAACACTTTACATGTTGAGATTTTTGTATAGTATAAATAAATACCTATAAATTAAATGTATTATCATTGTTTTCCAGCTGGCTAGCATGAGGCAGCTCAGTCTTCAGAGGCAATTATTTTGCTGGAATCTGTGCAGTTTCTTACTTTCACTAGAGTAACACAGTTTTAGCATTTAAAAAAGCCTGTCTTTCTGGTGCTCCTAAATTGTGTGCTGCTTACATTTTTTGTTTTTTTCCCTCAAATTTAAGAAACAAGCTTCTGGCGTATCTTTTTTGTAGGTCTGTTTTTAAGCGCAATCGATACAGATGTTATTTTTATTCCAGCTATTATAATAACAATAAATAAATATATAAATATCAACAGATGCAACTGCTCAACAAAAATAAAGGGAACACTTAAACAACACAATGTAACTCCAAGTCAATCACACTTCTGTGAAATCAAACTGTCCACTTAGGAAGCAACACTGATTGACAATACATTTCACATGCTGTTGTGCAAATGGAATAGACAACAGGTGGAAATTATAGGCAATTAGCAAGACACCCCCAATAAAGGAGTGGTTCTGCAGGTGGTGACCACAGACCACTTCTCAGTTCCTATGCTTCCTGGCTGATGTTTTGGTCACTTTTGAATGCTGGCGGGGCTTTCACTCTAGTGGTAGCATGAGACTGAGTCTATAACCCACACAAGTGTCTCAGGTAGTACAGCTCATCCAGGATGGGACATCAATGCGAGCTGTGGCAAGAAGGTTTGCTGTGTCTGTCAGCGTAGTGTCCAGAGCATGGAGGCGCTACCAGGAGACAGGCCAGTACATCAGGAGATGTGGAGGAGGCCGTAGGAGGGCAACAACCCAGCAGCAGGACCGCTACCTCTGCCTTTGTGCAAGGATGAGCAGGAGGAGAACTGCCAGAGCCCTGCAAAATGACCTCCAGCAGGCCACAAATGTGCACGTCTGCTCAAACGTTCATAAACAGACTCCATGAGTGTAGTATGAGGGCCCGACGTCTACAGGTGGGGGTTGTGCTTACAGCCCAACACCGTGCAGGATGTTTGGCATTTGCCAGAGAACACCAAGATTGGCAAATTCGCCACTGGCGCCCTGTGCTCTTCACAGATGAAAGCAGGTTCACACTGAGAACATGTGACAGTCTGGAGACGCCGTGGAGAACGTTCTGCTGCCTGCAACATCCTCCAGCATGACCGGTTTGGCGGTGGGTCAGTCATGGTGTAGGGTGGCATTTCTTTGGGGGGCCGCACAGCCCTCCATGTGATCGCCAGAGGTAGCCTGACTGCCATTAGGTACCGAGATGAGATCCTCAGACCCCTTGTGAGACCATATGCTGGTGCGGTTGGCCCTGGGTTCCTCCTAATGCAAGACAATGCTAGACCTCATGTGGCTGGAGTGTCAGCAGTTCCTGCAAGAGGAAGGCATTGATGCTATGGACTGGCCCGCCCGTTCCCCAGACCTGAATCCAATTGAGCACATCTGGGACATCATGTCTCGCTCCATCCACCAACGCCACGTTGCACCACACTGTCCAGGAGTTGGCGGATGCTTTAGTCCAGGTCTGGGAGGAGATCCCTCAGGAGACCATCCGCCACCTCATGCCCAGGCGTTGTAGGGAGGTCATACAGTCACGTGGAGGCCACACACACACTACTGAGCCTCATTTTGACTTGTTTTAAGGACAATACATCATAGTTGGATCAGCCTGTAGTGTGGTTTTCCACTTTAATTTTGAGTGTGACTCATAATCCAGACCTCTATGGGTTGATAAATTCGATTTCCATTGATCATTTTTGTGTGATTTTTGTCAGCACATTCAACTATGTAAAGGGAAAACAAGTATTTGATAAGAACATTTCATTAATTCAGATCTAGGATGTTATTTTAGTGTTCCCTTTATTTTTTTGAGCAGTGTATATCTGCCGGTGAATATTTCCACTCTAAAATCGGTATCGGATCGAAATATGCCTTATCGTTCGGGCTCTACGAACGTTTGCTGCATACACATTCATTTTCCATTCTAAATAATAAATCTGCAGCTGATGAAGCTCATGAGTTGGAGCTGACTTGTGAGTGTGTAAATTATTTATAGGCATCTACCAACCTACCCCAGATTATGGGGGGCCAATGTTTCCTATGTTTTTGTTGTCCCCTCTGCTTTGGTTATGAAATGACCACCCACTAATTGTTATCTTTGCAGATTTAATTGTTTGAGCCAGTAATGTATCAATATTTTTATAATTTACAAATTAGCTATGACATAACCAGTCGCGGACTTACAATTAGGTAAGGAGAGGCAATTGCCTCAGGCCTCACACCAACAAGGGGCCTTGTGAGCAGGGCATAATTTACAAAAATAATACTAGTTATCATAAATATACCCCCTCCATCCACTGTGCCTGCGTTGTGTACACATGGTTGACAAAGGCATCCCAAAAAGTTAATTAATCCATACAGCTAACTACTATTCTAGAAAAGATGATTAATTTATTTTCATATTAATATAATCAACGTTTTTCCTCATAATGTTACCTGTCATTACTCACCCACAGACTGGTTCATAATAATGGTCCATTCCACCCTGACAGAGTTGGCATTCATTGTTTTTCACTCAACATGATTGGAAATGTGACTTTCATTTAAATTAAGCTGCAATAATGAGGTGCTTTCAGAGTGGGGCAGAGAAAATAAAGATTTAGTTGAACAAATATGACCTAATTACTTTCCACACATACAGTTGAAGTCGGAAGTTTACATACACTTAGGTTGGAGTCATTAACTTGTTTTTCAACCACTCCACACATTTCTTGTTGAACTATAGTTTTGGCAAGTCGGTTAGGACATCTACTTTGTGCATGACATGTTTTCCAACAATTGTTTACAGACAGATTATTTCACTTATTCACTATCACTATTCCAGTGAGTCAGAAGTTTACATACACTTAGTTGACTGTGCCTTTAAACAACTTGGAAAACTCCAGAAAATAATGTCATGGCTTAAGAAGCTTCTGATAGGTTAATTGACATAATTTGAGTCAATTGGAGGTGTACCTGTGGATGTATTTCAAGGCCTACATTCAAACTCAGTGCCACTTTGCTTGACATAGAAAAATCAAAAGAAATCCGCCAAGACCTCAAAGAAAATTGTAGACCAAGTCTGGTTCATCCTTGGGAGCAATTTCCAAACGCCTGAAGGTACCACGTTCATCTGTACAAACAATAGTATGCAAGTATAAACACCATGGGACCACGCAGCCGTCATACCGCTTAGGAAGAGGACGCATTCTGTCTCCTAGAGATGAACGTACTTTGGTGCAAAAAGTGCAAATCAATCCCAGAACAACAGCAAAGGAATTTGTGAAGATGCTGGAGGAAACGGGTACAAAAGTATCTATCCACAGTAAAACCAGTCCTATATTGACATAACCTGAAAGGCCACTCAGCAAGGAAGAAGCCACTGCTTCAAAACCGAAATAAATAAAAGCTCAAATAAATCACACTATTCTGACATTTCACATTCTTAAAATAAAGTGGTGATCCTAACTGACCTAAAACAGGGCATTTTTACTAGGATTAAATGTCAGGAATTGTGAAACTGAGTTTAAATGTATTTGGCTAAGGTATATGTAAACTTCCGACTTCAACTGTAGTTGTCAAGCGTTCCACAGGGATGGAACAGGATGGAATACAGTAGTTGACTGCTCAAGCCTCCCTGACCCACTCCTTTTCCCAGTAACAGTCAATCTTTCCCACATCCAATTAAAAATGACAGTAAATATGATTGATTTCAATAATCTAAGCAATTCTAATCTCATAGAATGTTATGGTTGCTACTTACATTACATGTTTTTTCTATTGATTCAATAATTTACTGTACTTAAGTAACCACCCGTTGTGTGTCTGTTTGCTTTGCAGGCTAGTTATCCAGCCTGGGAGGACTTTGTAACCAAAGGAGTTAAACTGCAATCCCAGCTAAGGTAAGAGCTAACCCTGGCCTCTGCAACCCCTCTCAGTGAATATCCATTTATTAGCTAATAGGATCTGTGTGCATGTGTCAAATAAAAAGACAACAGAATAAGATTTGAATTCCCCGACTTCTTCTTAGACCTATATTATTTTAGTAAGGACTGATGAACACACACACCCAATTAATTTGAGCATTCGCCATAAACAAGTGTGTCAACGGCAGAGATGGGACCAAGTCACAATTTAGCAAGTCTTAAGTAATAATGGGCAAGTTTGAGAGCTCAAGTCAAAAGTTAAGTGTTTTATACCCATTTCAATTCAATTTTTTAATTCTGGTTGTATTTTTGGTTTTCCTTGCAATTTGGCTACTAGTACAGTACATTGGCCTACATAATTCACTTTTTGAATCTTCATTACTAATAGAAAGGCCATCCAAATGATTTACAGCTAGTGTTTATAGCGCAGCTACAGTTTGACTGTTGTGAAATCTCCAATTAGAATCAAGTGTTTTTTTTTCTTCCCACCCTGCCTACTACATGCAGGTTGAGAGGTCTGTGGTTGGCTGAGAATAAACATTAATGGAAACACTTGCTCAGAGCACATATCTTAAAGCGACAAGCATTGAAAATATAGGACAATGCTCTATTTTTCCCCTTACCTTTCCGCACTTGCCGGTTCAGCGCCACTAGGCAGAACAGAATTTAACGGTAATTTCCCATATAACCCAATGTGATTTGCTGCTTTGAACAACAGCATTGTCACGAATCAAATCAAAGTTTATTGGTCACATACACAATTTTTTTTTGTTGTTTTGAATTTTACCCCTTTTTCTCCCCAATTTCGTGGTATCCAATTGTTGTAGTAGCTACTATCTTGTCTCATTGCTACAACCCCCGTACGGGCTCGGGAGAGACGAAGGCTGAATGTCATGCGTCCTCCGATACACAACCCAACCAGCCGTACTGCTTCTTAACACAGCGCGCATCCAAACACGGAAGCCAGCCGCACCAATGTGTCGGAGGCTACACAACCTTGGCTAGCGCGCACTGCGCCCGGCCCGCCACAGGAGTCGCTGGTGCGCGATGAGACAAGGAGATCCCTACCGACCAATCCCTCCCTAACCCAGATGACGCTAGGCCAATTGTGCGTCGCCCCACGGACCTCCCGGTCGCGGCCGGTTACGACAGAGCCTGGGCGCGAACCCAGGGACTCTGATGGCACAGCTGGCGCTGCAGTACAGCGCCCTTAACCACTGCGCCACCCGGGAGGCACTGCATACACACATTTAACAGATGTTATTGCTGACGTAGCGAAATCCGTTTGTTCCTAGCTCGTGCAGTAATATCTAACAATAGACATCTAAAAGTAAAATAATGGAATTGGGATGTGTGTGTGATATAAACATGGTCAGTATGTGGATAGAATATTTGGCATATCTTTAGAATACTTAGGATAGTGTGTGTATATACAACACTTAAATAGGATGGCATTGACTAGAATACAGTATATACATATGGAATGAGTAAAACAGTATTTAAACATTAAAGTGAACAGTGTTCCATTATTAGTGACCAGTGACTCTATGTACATAGGGTGCAGGGTTGAGTAACTGGGTGGTAGCCGGAGGGGACTAAGAACCCTTGTGTTGTGGATCAGCATAATAGAAGGGTTTCCTACATTCGCCACCTACGGGTGGCCCGTCAGGAAGTCCAGGACCCAGTTGCACAGGGCGGGGTTCAGACCCAGAGCCCTGAACTTAATGATGAGCTTGGAGGGTAATATGGTGTTGAAGGCTGAGCTGTAGTCAAGGAACAGCATTCTTACATAGCTATTCCTCGTGTCTAGATGGGATAGAGCAGTGCGATTGCGTCATATGTGGATCTATTGGAATAGTATGCAAATTGAAATGGTTTGTCAGGTAAGGTGGAGGTGTTATGATCCTTAAATAGCCTCTCAAAGCACTTCATGATGACAGAAGTGAGTGCTAGTGAGTGCTGATAGTTATTTAGTTCAGTTACCTTTCGTTTTCTTGGGTACAGGAGCAATGGTGGACATCTTGAAGCCAGGCTGTATCACATCCGGCCGTGGTTGGGAGTCCCATAGGGTGGCTCACAATTGGCCCAGCATCGTCTGGGTTTGGCATATGTGGGAACTCCTTCAAGGCTTTTGGAAAAGCATTCCAGGTGAAGGCTAGTAATAGGGGTTGCAACCAAATGCATAGCTGGAGCCCTGAGCTGAGAATTGTATTTGGCACATCTTAGGTAACTTATACTTTGCCAGCTAAATATCTTCTAAACATTAGTTGTGCTTTTCAAATGTAATCCACTCCCTTGTGTTGCTCAACTGTGGAAAATCACATCCCGTTTGCTCCATGTGCTCATTCTAAACAAACATATCACATGATTGGCTGGATATACAGTTGAAGTCGGAAGTTTACATACACCTTAGTCAAATACATTTAAACTCAGTTTTTCACAATTCCGGACATTTAATCCTAGTACAAATTCCCTGTCTTCGGTCAGTTAGGATCACCACTTTATTTTAAGAATGTGAAATGTCAGAATAAGAGTGATTAATTTCAGCATTTATTTCTTTCCCAGTGGGTCAGAAGTTTACATGCACTTGTTTAAGGCACTCAATTAGTATTTGGTAGCATTGCCTTAAACAATTTAAACTTCTTGGTGACAGGGGGGTGGTATTGAGTAGCTTGGATGAATAAGGTGCCCAGAGTAAACTGCCTGCTACTCTGTCCCAGATGCTAATATATGCATATTATTAGTAGTATTGGATATAAAACACTCTGAAGTTTCTAAAACTGTTTGAATGATGTCTGAGTATAACAGAACTCATATGGCAGGCAAAAACCTGAGACAAATCCAACCAGGAAGTGGGACATCTGAGGTTTTTAGTTTCATTTAAGTGATTGCCTATCCAATATGCTGTGTCTATGGGGCCAGATTGCACTTCCCAAGGCTTCCAGCAGCTGTCAACAGTCTTTAGAAAGTTGTTTGAGGCTTCTATTGTGGAAGGGTGTCGAATAAGAGCTGTTTCAACAAGTGGACTAGGCTGAGGCCAATCAGTTGTTTACTACACGGGCGCGCTGTTCCTTTTTCCTCTAATGAATACGCTATTGTCCGGTTGGAATATTATTGAAGATGTATTATTTTAAAAAACCTAAGGATTGATTGTAAACATCGTTTGACATGTTTCTACAAACTGTAATGGAACTCTTTTGACTTATCGTCTGGATTTTGCACTCGCGCATTGTGCCTTTGGAATAGTGAACTAAACGCGTGAACAAAACGGAGGTATTTGGACATCAATATGGACGTAATCGAACAAAACTAACATTTCTTGTGGAAGTCCTGGGAGTGCATTCCGACGAAGATCAGCAAAGGTAAGTGAAGATTTATAATGCCATTTATGACTTTTGTTGACTCCACAATTTAGCGGGTAATTGGATGGCTTGCTTTTGTGGCTGAAGGCTGTTCTCAGGTTATTGAATATTGTGCTTTTGCCGTAAAGCCTTTTTTGAAATCTGACACAGCGGTTGCATTAAGAACAAGTTTCTTTAATTCTATGTAAAACATGTATCTTTCATCAAAGTTTATGATGAGTATTTCTGTTATTTAATGTGGCTCTGCAATTTCTCTGGATCTTTTGGAGGCATTTCGGAGCATGACGCCAATGTAAACTGAGGTTTTTGGATATAAATATGAACTTGATCGAACAAAACATACATGTATTGTGTAACATTGAGTCCTGGGAGTGTCATCTGATGAAGATCATCAAAGGTTAGTGATTCATTTAATCTATATTTCTGCTTTTTGTGACACCTCTCTTTGGTTGGAAAATGGCAGACCTAACATAATGATATCTTCTGCTTTTGCCGAAAAGCCTTTTTGAAATCGGACACTGTGGTTGGATTAACGAGAAGTGTATCTTTAAAATGGTGTAAAATACTTGAATGGTTGAGGAATTTTTTAATTATGAGATTTGTCGTTTTGAATTTGGCGCCCTGCAATTTCACTGGCTGTTGGCGAGGTGGGATGCTAGCTTCCCGAACGATCCCAGATAAGTTAACTTGGATCAAATGTTTCGGGTAGCCTTCCACAAGCTTCCCACAATATGTTGGGTGAATTTTAGCCCATTCCTCCTGACAGAGCTGGTGTAACTGAGTCAGGTTTGTTGGCGTCCTTATTCGCACATGCTTTTTCAGTTCTGCCCAAACATTTTCTATAAGATTCAGATCAGGGCTTTGTGATGGCCACTCCAATACCTTGACTTTGTTGTCCTTAAGCCATTTTGCCACAACTTTGGAAGTATGCTTGGGGTCATTGACCATTTGGAAGACTCATTTTTGACCAAGCTTTAACTTCCTGACTGATGTCTTGATGTTGCTTCAATATATCCACATACTTTTCCTTTTTCATGTTGCCATCTATTTTGTGAAGTGCACCAGTCCCTCCTGCAGCAAAGCACCCCCACAACATTATACTTATTTCTTGCTGAGCAGCCTTTCAGGTTACGTCTATTGGACTTGTTTTACTGTGGATATAGATACTTTTGTACCCGTTTCCTCCAGCATCTTCACAAGGTCCTTTGCTGTTGTCCTGGGATTGATTTGCACTTATTGCACCAAAGTACGTTCATTTCTAGGAGACAGAACGAGTCTCCTTCCTGAGTGGTATGACGGCTGCGTGGTCCCATGGTGTTTATACCTGCGTACTATTGTACAGATGAACGTGGTACCTTCAGGCATTTGGAAATCGCTCCTAAGGATCAACCAGACTTGTGGAGGTTTACATTTATTTTTCTAATGTCTTGTCTGATTTCTTTTGATTTTCCCATGTCAAGCAAAGTGGCACTGAGTTTGAAGGGAGGCCTTGAAATACATCCACAGGTACACCTCCAATTGACTCAAATTATGTCAATTAGCCTATCAGAAGCTTCTAAAGCCATGACATCATTTTCTGGAACTTTCCAAGGTGTTTAAAAGGCACCTTAGTGTATGTACACTTCTGACCCACTGGAATTGTGGTATGGTGAATTATAAGTGAAATAATCTGTCTGTAAACAGTTGTTGGAAAAATGACTTGTGTCATGCACAAAGTAATGTCCTAACCGACTTGCCAAAACTGTAGTTTGTTAACAAGAAATTTGTGGAGTGGTTGAAAGATTTGTTTTAATGACTCCAACCTAAGTATGTAAACTTCTGACTTCAACTGTACTTTTTGCGAAAATGAAATAATTGTACAGTATATTTAAAATGATACTGTTGGTATTTCAAAATACCCCAGTATACTGCCCAAGCCAACCCACTAGGGGAACACATCTCAGTTCAATGTCATGAATGTCTAAATCCAGAAACTGAAATCTGAGGGCAATAAGAAAATTCAGTAGGTCTAGGACATAATCGTGTAGGGGTTTTCCTAAATGAGATTTGAGTCTTGTGATCGAAACAGTCACCGTCTCCCCAGTAGTGACGGACTTTCTTTGACTCTGTGATTTAGAAACAATATGCTTAAAAATGTTAGCTGGAATGATTGTAATCAGTATGCTCACGCAAACAGAGTGAACTGATTTCAAGCCGGATGATGCAATAACATATTCTTATCTGAAACCTGTCTAGGGTTTCTTCTAAGGCTGGTTTTATTGTGTACACGAGTGGTTTAAATTGAATGTTTCTCCATTACTTTTTTTTGTTTTATCTTTCAGGGCAACCGTCATCGTCACGAGCTCTTTCCTGGATGCCTTTCAGAAGGTGGCAGATATGGCGACTGGAACAAGAGGTAAAGGCAAAGATGTGTATCTATTGTTCATCGCTTCTTTAAGCCACAGTAGGTGACAAAGACAATTCTAGTTTGTGAAAGGGGAGTCAACTGTTGTCATGTGGCATGAATTGCTCTTTCAATATGGTGCAGAGTAGGTCAGTCGATTTGTATATATTTTTTTGCTCTATGGTGCTTTAATAAGCTACTACTGACTAAGTATTTGTCTGCGGTTCTGTGTACATCTAAGAAGGACACCGGGGCTGTCGAATGAGCAACAGAGGATGGGCCCACTCACTGGCCTACACTTAAAACTGAGAACGCCCATAGGGCAGGAGATCTGAGGATTTGCAGGACTGTTTGGAATTTGTGTGTGTGCCCTTGTTTTCAGCTCATGTGCTTTCAGTTAAGAACATGGCTCTGAAGCACAATACAGTATCGGTGTAGGTTATCTGTTGTGATACTGTGACCAAACTCCCCCCTCTCTCCCTAGCGATCAAGTGACACAATCCATTATTAATGAAATTATCATTGCTGTTATACAACATGTGTAGAGCCCCCCCCCCCCTCACATTTCACCATTGTTCTCTATGGATGGGGCCCAGGGATGCAAACTCATAACCTTTCGGCGATATTCACCATTTTGATCTCAAAATAGGTCATCCACGTGAATCGTGGAAGGTATTCAGACCCCTTGACTTTTTCCACATTTTATGTTACAGCCTTGTTCTAAAAAGGATTACATTAAAAAAAATGATACTACTCAATCTACACACATTAGGTTTTATACATTTTTGCAAACCGTAAATATACTTAAGTATTGACAGGGGATGTGTGGGAAATGGTGTGTGGGAAAGGGGGTGTGGGGGAAAGGGAGGGTGAGGTGGTGTGGGGGGAGAGGGTGGGTTGGTGTTGGAGAGGGAGGAACAGAGGGAGTGTTTCATGTAGGCCTGGTGTGTTTTTACCTTACTGACACAATGGAAACACAGATCATTATGCATTTCATATTTCTTACTACATTCCTCCTGCCCAATCACAGGTTGGATAAGAGGGGAAAAAAAAATTCAGTAGCCTTTTCTATTATACAGTAATAAGGGTGAAGTTAAATTCAATGTGTTGTATTGAGTACAGGTGTGAATACCAGGGACAGGTTTTTTTGCAGCACACGTGCAGAACATATAGAGAACAGAAGCAGGTGTCCTGGGGTGGGGAAAACCCTGTGGTATCACATCGTTAGTGACATTTGAGCCAACACAACTGAGCCAACGCATTAAGAAAATAAATTCCACAAATGAACTTTTAACAAGGCATTCCAGGTGAGAGAATTCCAAGAGTGTGCAAAGTTGTCATCAAGGTAAAGGGTGACTACTTTGAAGAATCTAAAATATACTGTATTTTGATAGAACACTTTTTTTGGTTACTACAGGACTCCATATTCATAGTTCTGATGTCTTCACTATTATTCTACAATGTAAAAATAAATAAACCCTTGAATGAGTAGGTGTGTCTGAACTTTTGACTGGTAGTGCATATACATTTAAAAAAATATATTTTCTTTCCAACTGTTAGGTTCTTATTCTTCAGAGTAAATGACCTACGGGCTCTAGAGAAGCTTTAACCAAGTTGAATTATTCCCGAAGGTTCTGTACAGCTGTAATTGGACAGCAAAACATTTCTCACTTCACAGTTATATACATCCTATTTAAGACACTCCCCTTTCTTTCCAATCCTTAGTTTATGGCTGTACAGGAAGCTAAAAAAGAGGGTAACAGGATAACAAACCTTTATTACTGCCTTAAGAGAACCTGTCCTGACCTCAACCCCTCCATCTAATCCATTGGGTTTTTCTTCAGAGAACCATTAACTTCTGACATAACCCAGTCTCTTTCATTTCCTATCTCAATGATCAAAGTTTAGCTGATTCCAACACAACTCTAAAAATCCTATCAGTGACTTTTGGCTCCCTAAAATCTGTATCCGACCCATCCTATATCGGTTGGGGTCTACTACTGACTCCACTCAATCAACCGATATTGATCCTGCCTGACAAACGTAATAAAAGTGCAGTTGACGTTGGTATTTTGGACACAGTAATTGCAGAATCCCCTCAGATAAAAATATCTCACACATGATATGTGAGAGAAACCTTGATACAACATTTTAATTTCTTGAGGATAACTGAATCAGTGCAGTCTCACGCATAAGCATTTTTGAAGACAACCTCAGATTGAATAAGCGTTTGAAGTTATAACACAAACACCTGTGTTGTAATTTGTTGCCTCAAATTAAACCTCTCACTCGGCCAATTTACATCATTTTCATTGTAAATTTCCATGTGACCCAGTTGCCTTCATTTGTAAAGGTCTTCCCTCTGGGCAGAATGCCAGTCAACCCGAAGGCCATTATTCATGTGTCTGTTACACAGCATGACAAACAGTGTGATGCCCAGACATACTTTATAACGCAACACTTTGATTTACCATGGAAATGCCTTTATCAGTGGGGCGGTGCACAATTGACCCAGCGTCGTCCGGGTTAGGGATTGGATGGGGTAGGCAGTCATTGTCAATAAGAATTTGTTCTTAACTGACTTGCCTAGTTAAATAAAAAAAAATCACTGGGCTGTTCTATAAAGGAAAGCACTCGTCCTGTCATTTCGTTTCATGCACAATGGATATCAAATGATTCAGGGATAGCACTGTTATATTGAGTTCGGTATTTATGTAGATGCCTGCATAAAAGGTAAAACAAAGTCGCGTGTAAAACTGTAACACAGGTAATGCAATGTGACAGTGTCTGGTATCACAGGCGTTGGTGGAGTCCGTTTTTAGTATGCATTTGTATTCTAAAGAGAGGGGTAGCTTATTTAGTGTTATGCACTCGGTGGAAGCGGCACATTCCAAAGTGGGCGTTGGTGGAAGGGGAGAGTGGGGTGTCTTGTTGATGCACCTATTTGGGGAGAGACTGGCCTGGCAGCTGACACCCCAGATCCCCCTCCTTGCATCCCACTTCACTCACTCAGCTGTATAATGATGGATGGAGAGGGGGGGACCACAGATTATCTTCTCTGAGAGCCAACTGTCCCCTCTGCCACAACAGACACCACTGGACACTTTCCTGACTGGGTTTGAGTCGCTGTGTGTGCACGCAGGTGTGTTTGTGTGCTGTTCGTGCTTGTGCGTGGTGACCCACAAAGCCTCCCCTTCAGCTCTGACCCACTCCCCTGACCAATTTTTTTGTCTGAAATGTTATATTCAGTACCAGTTTGGACACCTACTCATTCAAGGGTTTTTCTTTATTTTTACTATTTTCTACATTTTAGAATAGTGAAGACATCAAAACTATGAAATAACACACATGGAGTCATGTAGTAACCAAAAAAGTGTTAAACAAATCTAAATGTATTTTAGAGTTTAGTAGCCACCCTTTGCCTTGATGACTGCTTTGCACACTCTTGGCATTCTCTCAACCAGCTTCACCTGGAATAATTTTCCAACAGTCTTGAATAAGTTCCCACATATGCTGAGCGCTTGTTGGCTGCTTTGCCTTCACTCTGCGGTCCAACTAATCCCAAACCATCTCAATTGGGTTGGGGGATTGAGGCCAGGTCATCTGATGCAGCACTCCAATCTCCTTATTGGTCAAATAACCCTTACACAACCTGGAGGTGTGTTGGGTCATTGTCCTGTTGAAAAACAAATTATAGTCCCACTAAGCAGAAACCAGATGGGATGATGTATTGCTGCAGAATGCTGTGGTAGCCATGCTGGTTAAGTGTGCCTTGAATTCTAAATAAATCAGACAGTGTTCCCAGCAAAGCACCCCCACACATTAACACCACCTTCTCCATGCTTCACGTTGGGAACCACACATGCGGAGATCATCCGTTCACCTACTCGGGGTCTCACAAAGTCTTCTTATTGGTGTCCTTTTTAGTAGTGGTTTCATTGCAGCAATTTGACCATGGAGGCCTGATTTTTCACGCAGTCTCCTCTGAACAGTTGATTTTGAGATGTCTGTTATTTGGGCTGCAATTACTGAGGCTGGTAACTCTAGTGAAATAATCCTCTGTAGCAGACTCTGGGTCTTCCTTCCCTGTGGCATTCCTCCTGAGAGCCAGTTTCATCATAGCGCTTGATGGTTTTTGCAACTGCACTTGAAGAAACTTTTCTTGAAACAAGTTCTTGAAATTTTCCGTATTGAATGACTGTTTCTCTTTGCTTATTTGAACTGTTCTTGGCATAATATGGACTTGGTATTTTGGTATGTATACCACCCCTACCTTGTCACAACACAACTGATTTGGCTCAAACACATTAAGAAATTCCAGAAATGAACTTTGAACAAGGCATATCTGTTAATTGAAATGCTTTCCATGTGACTACTTCATGAAGCTGGTTGAGAGAATGCCAACAGTGTGCGAAGCTGTCAAGGCAAAGGGTGGCTACTTTGAAGATATATTTTGATTTGTTAAACACTTTTTTTTGGTTACGACATGACTCCATGTGTGTTATTTCATAGTTTTGATGTCTTCACTTGTATTCCACAATGTAGAAAATAGTAAAAATGTCATCTTAACTGACTTGCCTTAGTTAAATAAAGAACACATTCTTATTTACAATGACGGCCTACCCTGACCAAACCTGGACGACACTGGGCCAATTGTGCACCGCCCTATGGGACTCCCAATGACTGCCAGATATGATGCTGCCTGGATTCGAACCAGGGACTGCACTGAGATGCAGTGCCATAGACCGCTGCGTCACTCGGAATGAGTAGGTGTGTCCAAACATTTGACTGGTACTGTACATGTTTGAAATTGTTTTGATAGTGCAATCACTCTTTGTTTTTGTCTCTCGTTTAACCACATTGGTTACTCAAGCCTATGTACTTATGCATCATGACATTCTTAATAGAGGGTGATGTTTTTCAATCTCGCTGTGTGAAAGTACTGCATCACATTGTTACAATGTAGGCTTGTTTTTATCTGATTTTTTTTTTACCCATATTTTACCAGGTAAGTTGACTGAGAAAGCATTCTCATATACAGCAACGACCTGGGGAATAGCTACAGGGGGGAGGGGGGATGAATGATCCATTTGTAAGCTGGGGATGATTAGGTGGCATGAAGGTCAAATTGGGACTTTAGTCAGGACACCAGGGTTAACACCCCTACTCTTACGATAAGTGCCATACTATCTTTAGTGTCCACAGTCAGGACACCTGTTTAACGTTCCATCTGAAATACAGCACCCTACACAGGGCAATGTCCCCAATCACTGCTCTGGGGCATTGGGATATTTTTTTAGACCAGAGGAAAGAGTGCCTTCTACTGGCCCTCCAACACCACTTCCAGCAGCATCTGGTCTCCCGCCCAGGGACTGACCAGGACCAACTTTGCTCAGCTTCAGAAGCAAGCCAGCAGTGGTGTGCAGGGTGGTATAACGTATACTCCCCTGTGCCTCATACGTTTAAAAAAAATAACAATTTGTCTGGAAAAAGGCAGTACGTTGACGTCCAACCTGTTATTCGCAACATGACTTGAGGACTAGGCTATATTTATCACTGGGAACATTTTGACGAAGTGTTTAGAGTTCCTGCGTCTGTTAAATATTCCTGTGACACGTGCTTTCTATAAGCAAACTTGCACTGCCACATGCCCCCTCCCCGCTCCCAGCATTGAGCTCATGGAAATCTGTTTAGAAAAGGGGAAATGTATACATTCTAAACAAAGGGAAGGAGAGAGGGGGAGATGTCTGTGTATCTGAATGGAAGGAGTGTGGTGGGAGCACAGCCCTCGGTCTCCTTAGTGGTGATGACAGCACATGTCCAAACAGTCTTTGATTTCGCTGCACATTTCCCTCTTGAGAGCTACAGGGAAATTTGTTTTGGGTTATTAGGAATTCCCAACCCCGTTTTTAATTTTCTAAGTTGCCAGTCCATTCCTCAGTACTACTCCATCAATAACTAGTATTTTGGCTTCCCCAAGTTTCTATGCTAGGTTTCGACAGTGCGGGCTTCTCGTCTTACCCTTGCGTGATCAGTTGACTAGTGACACACTAACAATGTAACAGTATTGCACTCAGGGGACACGTCTTATAAAAATTGAGCTGGCTGTATAATGTGCATTGCTCCTTTTTGACCTTGTATTCTGTGGTTGCAGAGTGTTTGTCTCAGAACAGATAAATGTTTAGATTGCTCTATTTTTACCTGGGGGTTTAGAATAATTTGTGAAATCTGTTAATGTAAGAGGCTCAATATTATGCTGTTGTCAACAGCATGATCTGACTAATCTGTGGATCCTCATGACTGGTTACCATGAGGATGTCTTTTTAATTTGTTTTACATTTATTTTTATAAACGTGTTGTATGAGGCAGACTCTTTTTCTCTAGTGCATCAAAGAAACATCACAAGACTCGCAACAGCGATCCACAAGACAAGGGAGGTTCTGTCAGAGCTACTAATTCAAACCGAATCAGCTGAAAAATGTAGTGATCTACAGTTTTAGACTTGAAGGAGCATAGTATGATTTGAAGTTAATGAAAGAAGGAAAAGCTAAAACATGAAGAGCATTGTTGGATTGTTCTGACCCAAAATAAGTGTATGAATAGAGTTAAAAATTGTATGGAGGGCTGTCCCCCAGGATATATTCTACTTTTACCTTAGATGGAATCTTAACTAGTCAAAGCATTGAGACCTGTCTGGAACACAGCACAACACAGTCCAGTGGCCCACCGCCACAGCAGACCGCCGCGAGGAGGGGGCGTCTGAGTAAACTGAGTAGGTGTGAACAGAGCCCCACTCTTGTGCTGAGAGACACTGAGTGCTTTTGTGCAGTGGTGAGATGTGGGCACCAGTTATTCTGGGATGTGTTTAACAGCGAGACAGAACACTGCTTGGTTTGCCCACCAACTCACACAGAACACCAGACATGTTGCTAATGTGTGAAAGTGCTGGTGAGAATTTGGCATTGGTTGGACAAGGAGGCTACTGGTGAACTACATGGCTTTTACCTTTATTTAACTAGGCAAGTCAGTTAAGAACAAAGTTATTTTCAATGATGGCCTAGGAACAAGGTGTTAACTGCCTTGTTCAGGGGCAGAACGACAGATTTTTACCTTGTCAGCTCGGGATTCAATCTAGCAACCTTTCGGTTTTTAGTCCTACGCTCTAACCACTAGGCTACCCTGCCGCCCCATTGAATAATGCTCCAGCTATACCGGCAGTTTTTTAAAATTTTGTCTGGTCAATTTGAATTTGATCCATTTGAAACCACTTTGCATTGGAGTGGTCCAGGAAAAGCTGGGTCATGTTTCTGCAGGCATTGGCCCCATCTGGAGCATGAGCTCACAGCTTGTATTATTGTACTATTGTGGCCTGTGCCTAAACAGCACTGCGTGACGCACGCAAAGAGTCCATTTGGTACAAAAACAACCACAACCATCAAACGCTCGTCCACCATCAGAGGAGGAGGATTTTACAACTGCTCAAGCCTGGCCTCTCAGCGGTGTGCTGTTTTGGCTTAAGTAGCATGCCTCTTTTCAGGTGGTGCAGACTGTTTAGGGCAGTCCATGGAGAGTGGCCATGTGGAGTGAGTTTACTGAGGATGATTCTACTCGGCATGAACTGGAGAGGAAAGCTCACGCACTCCTTTCAAAGGATAGACGGGCAGGCAGGCAGTTCAAAAAACCAGACGAAGTCCATTCAGTGTGAAGTGTGTGGGAGTGTCTGTCGCCTTTTTTGACGGTGCCTCAGGATGGAGCTAAGCTACCAGGAGAGGAAGTTTGTCCCCAAACTGAGTTGAAGAACAATTCTTGACTACAGTGGACATCCCTTCCGCCCATTCCCCTTTCCATTGACTGACCCTCATCCCAGCCTGTCTCAGCTGATAATGCTGCGCACTGCTGATCAGCCAGACCACATTACCAGCCTGCCATGCCCTACTGACAAGCCTCTCAATGTCGCAGGAACTGAAATGTTGGCATCCTCATGAGAAATCGCTCAGACGAGCCTTGAGAAAAAACAATTATTCAGTTTTTTAGGTATTATACACTCATACGAGTCTGCTCAATCCATGTCGATTAGTTAATTACGGTCATAAAGATTGATTTGGACAGGGATAGCATTACCTGGAAGGTTGTTGATGTATTTGACAGACTTATTTGCGGGCTGAAGAATATCTCAGTTCAAACTGAAGACATTGGTGGAGTGCCCTCCTCCCCCCGTCTTTCATTAAGAAATTAGATGAAGGGTTGCTGTATACCACATTTGCATGGAAGGCTCGATTTCACTGTTGGTGTCAAATAAAACCAATGACATTTAAAAAAAATATTTAAAAAATATTATCTTTATAGTAAAAAAGGAACATTTTAAATGTTTTCTGTTTATTATAACTTCATAAAACACTACAAACAATTGCAGGACTTAGTCTGTTAAATATGGAAGGAGTAAGTTGTTCCTATTAGGGGAAGTAGGGGTGACTATAATGAGGAAGTTGCATCAGGCCTTTTCCAGAGGCCTATATTCAGCCTGATCTAGTTTTGCACACAGCAGGAGCTTCCACAGCCCCTCTAATCTGATGCCGACCTAGCTTATTTTTTTAGCTTGCTAATGTGGTTGCATAGGGTCATTTTCACCGTCCGACGCTTTTGCCCATTTACTGCTTATCACTTATTAACCATTTATTCACATGACTTTATAGGGCTGGTAATTGCCAGGGACCTCGCTATACAATCTCACAATGCTTTGGTGCTGATATGTTTTGTAATTCTCATGATTCTATATGTATTGCGATTATATACTGCTTACCGTATGTCTGCTGCAGAGGGACAAGAGAAATATGAGAAGTTTTAATCAGTCATGATAATAAGTGCTGAAAACAAATTGACTCATTATTTAGAAATATGGAGAACAAGCTAGGAAGGGAAAATATTGGTACAAATAATATTGCGATATTGTAAAAACGATACATATCGTCCGAAAATAATATCCCAATTTGCAAATTTTCATCACTTAGTTTACTTTAATACAATATTTCAGATGTTTCAGTTGAAGTCGAAGTTTACATACACTTTAGGTTAGTCATTAACTCGTTTCAACCACTCCACAAATGTCTTGTTAACAAACTATAGTTTTGGCAAGTCGGTTAGGACATTACTTTGTGCATGACACAAGTCATTTTTCCAACAATTGTTTACAGACAGATTATTTCACTTATAATTCACCATATCACAATTCCAGTGGGTCAGAAGTGTACATACACTAAGTTGACTGTGCCTTTTTAAACAGCTTGGAAAATTCCAGAAAATTGTCATGGCTTTAGAAGTTTCTGATCATCATTTGAGTCAATTGGAGGTGTACCTGTGAATGTATTTCAATGTATTCACAATGTACTGTGAATGTATTGCCTCTTGTAGACCTCCACAAGTCTGGTTCCTCCTTGGGAGCAATTTCCAAGTGCCTGAAGGTATCACGTTCATCTGTACAAACAATAGTACGCAAGTATAAACATCATGGGACCACGCTGCCGTCATAATGCTCAGGAAGAAGACGCGTTCTGTCTCCTAGGGATGAATGTACTTTGGTGCAAAAAGGTCAAATCAATCCCAGAACAACAGCAAAGGAACTTGTGAAAATGGTGGAGGAAACGGGTACAAAAGTTGCTTCCGGAGTCAGTTTGGAACTCGGTACTGAGTGTTGTAACCGAGGAAAGACTATTTTTTCCCGTTCTGTGTGCTTGTGTTGCCTGCCACATCGTGGCTGAACAGTTGTTGCTCCTAGACGTTTACACTTCACAGTAACGGCACTTACAGTTGACCGAAACTGCTCTAGCAGGGCAGAAATTTGACAAACTGACTTGTTCGAAAGGTGGCATCCTATGACGGTGCCACGTTGAAAGTCACGGAGCTCTTCATTACAGGCCATTCTACTGCCAATGATTGTCTATGGAGATTGCATGGCTGTGCTCGATTTTATACACCTGTCAGAAACGGGTGTGGCTGAAATAGACAAATCCACTCATTTGAATGGGTGTCCACATACTTCTAACTATGTAGTGTAGATGTGTACCCACGCAGGAGAAAATGCAATTCCACTTAAAAAAATACAATTAGCTTTTTTTACCGACATGAATCTTGTATGAAAAAGAAAGGAACAGTTTGAGGGGAAAATACGGTTGGAGCTACAGACTAGCCTACCTCTCCCTTCTGTCGCAGCTCAGTCTTGCATGTCTCGTAATATTTGTTAGGCCAGGGCTGTGCGAATGAAATGCTGCGTTGAACACACTGCTCTCTCTATGCCTGGCGATATGACGAAGGAAATTGGAAAGAAATGAAATTGTTGGAAATGTTTTCTTTCCTTGGAGTATGTTGATTACTTGAACATATCCTGTTCATTTGGATCCTGTTCATTTGGACCCTGTTCATTTGGACCCTGTTCATTTGGACCCTGTTCATTTGGACCCTTTCACAAATCTTACGTAAATGGGTGAGATGGTGCATTACGGCCAGGAGATTGTTCTCCTGAGTCATGTCCTAAAGAACTAGGACACATGCAGTCAAGTGATATTTTTTTTTATTTTTATTTTTTTGCCTCTTTTTAAAAAAAACGTATCTACATAAAATGACTGAGACTTTTAGTGATTTCAAATGAAGGCCCAAAAGGCCTCGATCGAAACAACATTAAAATAACTAAAGCAGAATTTTGCATGAATTTTGGCATATTTTCTCATGTTCTAGTGATTTTCAAATCCACTTTATCTTATTGTCCAGCAGCCAAAGGCATAATCGTTGTCCTGTTAGTAACCCATGCTAGTTGGTGCGTCTTTAAAATATCCTTTCAAAATAGAGGGAAGATTTAATCTCTGTCACATTAAACCGCTCGCGCCTGCGGTGCGCTTTTGAGAATTGTTTTCCTACTAATTGCATTTTGGGACATTCACACGTAGCCTACAGCCATGTGCCCATTGTTGAGCTTATAATGAAGAAATACAACTATGAAAATGTTAAGCTGAATGGGCTCCTCTGTTGCATCAGCCTCATTTGAGCTTTTTTTACATTTTATTTATTTGCAGTGGTTCTGTCATCCCAGAACTGTCCCAGAGTCAGTTTTGAAACTCCCTTTATTTTCGAGCCCTGGAGGGAATTATTTTATAAAGACAAGTATTATGTTGTAATTGTAGTGCTGCAATATTTTATAGACTATTATTTTGAGACATGCTTGAATATGTAGGGAATAGGGAGCCATTTGGGACTCATCCTCTGTTTTTACCCCTCAATCCATATCAGCCCCTTATCACTGTTAATACCTCAGGCAACATTTGAGAAAATATTTAAATGGAGGACACGTCAAGCACAAAAGTCAGTAAAAACCCACTGTTCATTTTTGTCTGTATGACTTGAGTGTTATGGTTCAAAAACTGATTTTTACCCCAAAAAATTTAAGCCTGGCTGTGTTTTTATATAACCACTCTAAAGTACCATAATTGTGTTTCCCAAACTAGGATTCAATATAGACAACCTTGGGAGTATTTGGTTTCGCTAATGCAAGTATTTTTTGTAACCTATTTGTTTAATATATTTATGTAATATAAACATTTTTAAATTCCATAGTGAGTTCAGCTATATTGGGATATTTTAACTGGCGGGAAACATTTGCATGCAATCCCTAATCACTGTGTGCATTTGTCAGAAATACAGTGAATTGTGTCCCGAAGGTAATACATGTATATTAATGCTCTATGGACAGACTTATTTAAGAAATGTCAGGGCTATTAAATTTGCCTCTCAGAATATGCATCTGGGAGTGAATGAAGAATGACACACAACCTGGCCCACGACGACTTATTTGATAACAGTTCACACTGACTGGAACAAGAGGTGCCTCGCTCTTAAAGCTTGACTGGCAGATCTGAATAGAAAATGATTCATTTAATTGTCTAATTGCAAGACTGATAAAGGGTCTTGTATAACTATTTGTGTCTCAGTATTAAACAATTTTAAGAGTCCAATGTAGCTTTAAATACTGCTAAAAGTTACTTGAACCCTTAACATTTCAAATGCAACACATCTCTCGTTGCAGTATCTTTATTCTCCACCACCACTCTGAATTTAGACACAGGACCTGACATGTCTGGGCTGTGCTGCAGGTACCATTCCTATGCTATTGTGCAGCGTGACTCAGGTGTGAGTGGTGTAGCCTATCCCCTCCCCAACTGCTCCAAGTGCAGGGCTACACCCATCATGCCCCAGGGCTTGTCTGACTGAGTAATGTTGATGTATGCCAGTTGGATGAAGTGCTTAGCTTCCCCCCCAATAACAAGGCTTGGCCATCCACCTCACTGCCTAGGTCCTAGGTGTTAGGACATGTGCAACCTTTATGAAGGGATCGGCGTCTCCTCTTTCTCCATCTTTCCTCTCGTTAACTATGCACTCATCACCTGTTGCCAGGTTGCAGTCAAAGCATTACTTTACCAACCTGTTCCGTCCTGCGCTGTTTTCCTGCCCCCACAGTTGCAGACACACCCAAACCAGGCCTCCCCTAATCCAGCACCAAACCCTTGTGGTTTACACTCGACTCCTCCCCCTTTTGGAAGAGGGGGCTGGCTCCAATTTCGCCCACCCTGTTGTGTTGTGGGGCTATTGTAAGAGAAACCTCCCGTTGTCAAGCTCTGTATCCCATACTGTGTATTTTTTCATGTGTTTTGCAGACAGTCGCAACATTGGGAATTAGTTAAGTTGTCACTTCAAATGCTTTCATACACCATCTGGAGGGCATTTCTTGGACATGTGCTCATTCCTTTCTCACTACAGCCCCAATGTTAAAGAAGGGTGTTGTCGACTTGGTGTCTGTCTGCCAACTTGCACTACACTAGAGCAAGTATGCCACATTGTACATTATGACAGCGTTTTCCCCATCGAACTCATCAGAGGCCCGCTACCAAGGACTGTGGGCTCTCCTCCATGGCCGATGTGAGTAAAATATTTAACCCTCGCAAGGCTGCTGGCTCAGACGGCATCCCTAGCCGCGTCCTCAGAGCATGCGCAGACCAGCTGGCTGTTGTGTTTATGGGCATATTCAATCTCTTTCTATCTCAGTCTGCTGTCCCCACATGCTTCAAGATGTCCACCTATGTTCCTGTATCCAAGAAAGCAAAGGTAACTGAACTAAATGACTCTCGCCCCGTAGCACTCACTTCTGTCATCATGAAGTGCTTTGAGAGACTCGTCAAGGATCATATCACCTCTACCTTACCTGACACCCTAGACCCACTCCAATTTGCTTACCTCCCCAATAGAACGCCATCTCAATGCACATTGCGCTATCCCATCTGGACAAGGGGAATACCTTTGTAAGAATGCTGTTCATTCCATAGCGCTGCATTCACCACCATATTATCCTCCAAGCTCACCATAAGCTTGAGGCCCTGGGTCTGTACCCCAACCTGCGCAACTGGGTCCTGGACTTACTGACGGGCCACCCCAGGTGGTGTAGGTAGGAAACAACGCCTCTACTTCGCTAATCCTCGACCCTGGGGCCCCACAAGCGTGCGTGCCCAGCCCCCTCCTGTACTCCCTGTTCACCCATGACTGCATGGCCACGCACGCCTCCAACTCAATCATTAGTTTACAGACACAACAGTGGTAGGCTTGATTACCAACAATGATGTGAGGGCTCTGGGAGTGTGGTGCCAGGAATATATCCTCAACGTCAACAAAACAGGAGATGATCGTGGACTTCAGGAAACAGCAGAGGGAGCAGCACCCCACTATCCACATCAACAGGACAGTAGTGTAGAATGTGGAAAGCTTCAAGTTCCTCGGCGTACACATCATTGACAAACTGAAATGGTCCACCCACACAGTGTAGTCAAGGCGCAACAGCACCTCTTCAACCTCAGGAGGCTGAAGATATTTAGCTTGTCACCTAAAACCCTCACACACTTTTACAGATGAGAGCATGCTGTCGGGCTGTATCACTGCCTGGTATTGCACCGCCTGCAACCGCAAGGCTCTCCAGAGGGTGGTGCGGTCTGCCCAACGCTTCACCGGGGGCAAACTACCTGCCCTCCAGGACACCTACAGCACCTGGTGTCACAGGAAGGCCAAAAATATCAAGGACAACAACCACTGAGCCACTGCCTGTTCACCCCGTTATCATCCAGAAGGTGAGGTCAGTACAGGTGCATCAAAGCTGGGACCAAGAGACTGGAAAAACCATCAGACTGTTAATTAGCCATCACTAGCACAGAGAGGCTGCTGCCTATATACAGTTGAAGTCGGAAGTTTACATACACTCAATTAGTATTTGGTAGCATTGCCTTTAAATGGTTTAACTTGGGTCAAATGTTTCAGGTAGCATTCCACAAGCTTCCCACAATAAGTTGGGTGAATTTTAGCCAATTCCACCTGACAGAGCTGGTGTAACTGAGTCAGGTTTGTAGGCCTCCTTGGTCGCACATGCTTTTCAGTTCTGCCCACACATCTTTTATAGGATTGAGGTCAGGGCTTTGTGATGCCCACTCCAATACCTTGACTTTGTTGTCCTTAAGCCCTTTTTCCACAACTTTGGAAGTATGCTTGGGGTCATTGTCCATTTGGAAGACCCATTTGTGACCAAGCTTTAACTTCCTGACTGTTGCTTCAATATATCCACATAATTGTTCCTCATGATGCCATCTATTTTGTGAAGTGCACCAGTCCCTCCTGCAGCAAAGCACCCCCACAACATGATGCTGCCACCACCGTTCTTCACGCTTGGGATGGTGTTCTTTGGCTTGCAAGCGTCCCCCTTCGTCCTCCAAACATAACAATGGTCATTATGGCCAAACAGTTGTATTTTTGTTTCATCATACCAGAGGACATTTCTCCAAAAAGTATGATCTTTGTCCCCATGTGCAGTTGCAAACCGTAGTCTTTTATTTTTATGGGGGTTTTTGAGCAGTGGCTTATTCCTTGCTGAGCGGCCTTTCAGGTTATATCAATATTGGCCTCGTTTTACTGTGGATATAGATACTTTTGTACTCGTTTCCTCCATCTTCACAAGGTCCTTTGCTGTTGTTCAGGGATTGATTTGACCTTTTCGCACAAATACAGAACGCGTCTCTTTACTGAGCGGTATGGCGGCTGGCCCATGGTGTTTTTACTTGCGTACTATTGTTTGTACAGATCAACGTTGTACCTTCAGGCGTTTGGAAATTGCTCCCAAGGATGAACCAGACTTGTGGAGGTCTACAAAAAAACAATTCTGAGGTCTTGGCAGATTCCTTTTCATTTTCCCATGATGTCAAGCAAAGAGGCACTGAGTTTGAAGGTAGGTCTCAAAATACATCCACAGGTACACCTTCAATTGACTCAAATGTTGTCAACTAGCTTATGAGAAGCTTCTAAAGTCATGACGTAATTTTCCAAGCTGTTTAACCTCTCTGGTACAAGTGGGACGCTAGCATCCCACCTCGACAACAGCCAGTGAAATTGCAGGGCGCCAAATTCAAAACATCAGAAATCCCATAATTAAAATTCCTCAAACATACAGGTATTATCCACCATAGAGAAATGGAGAAAATTAATCACTAACCTTTGATCTTCATCAAATGTTACACAATACATGTATGTTTTTTTCGATAAAGTTGATATTTCTATCCAAAAATCTCAGTTTACACTGGAGCGTTATGGTCAGAAATGCATAGTCTCAAACAAACAAAGTGCAGAGAGTCACATCAAATAACAGTAATACTCATCATAAACTTTGATAAACGATACAAGTGTTAAGCATTGAATTATAGATAAACTTCTCCTTAATGCAACCGCTGAATCAGATTTCAAAAATGCTTTCCGCCGAAAGCACACTCTGCGATTGTTAGGTCAGCTCCTAGCCACAGCAACCCATACAGCCATTTTCCAAGCAAGGAGAGGATTCAAAGTCAGAAATAGCATTAAAATTAATCACTTACCTTTGATCTTCATCTGGTGGCACTCCCAGGTCTCCATAATAGACAGTGTTCGATAATGCCCCTCTTTATGACCAAAAAACTCATTTTTCGTTTGTGCGTTTTGTCCAGTAATCCGAATGCAGAAGGCGCGTGCACTAATTCCAGACAGTTTTTAAAAAAATAACTAAGTTAATAGAAACATGCCAAACGATGTAAATAATAAATAATCAATCTTTGAAATGGACAAAAGCTTTGTCAATAGGAAAGGAGAAACAAGAAAGGCGTGTTCATGATCAGACTCATGGCTGATGAATGGAAATGTCCACAGGCCACTGATTGAGAGTGCTGTATCTCCCTAATTTTTCAGAGTAAAAGCCTGAAACGATGCCTAAAGACTGGTCACATGTTGAGGAAGCCATAGAGCTCGTGAACTCGTGAGTCTTTGTATGGTGGATAGGCTTTCAATGGAGAATCGGCCTTTCAAAATAATAGTACTTCCTGGTTGGATTTTTCTTGGGTTTTCGCCTGCCTAATAAGTTCTGTTATACTCAGACATTATTTTAACTCCAATTCTATTAATTATATTCATATCCTATCTTCTGGGCCTGAGTAGCAGGCCGTTTAATTTGGGCACGCTTTTCATCCAAAATTCCGAATGCTGTCCCCTACCCTAGTGAAGCTAAAGGCAGTCAACTCAGTGTATTTACACTTCTGACCAACTGGAATTATGATACAGTGAAATAATCTGTCTGTAAACAATTGTTTGAAAAATGTATTGTCATGCACAAAGTAGATGTCCTAACCGACTTGCCAAAACTATAGTTTGTTAACAAGAAATTTGTGGAGTGGTTGAAAAACGAGTTAATGACTAACCTAAGTGGATGTAAACTTTCAACTTCAACTGTACGTAGACTTGAAATCACTGGCCACTTTAATAAATGGAACACTAGTCACTTTAATAATGTTTACATATTTTGCATTACTCGTGTGTGTATATACTCTATTCTATTCTACAATGCCTCTCTGACATTGTTCGTCCATTATTTATATGTTCTTAATTCCATTCCTTTACTTAGATTTGTGTGTATTGGGTATTTGTTGTGAAATTGTCAGATATTACTTGTTAGATATTATTGCACTGGCGGAGCTAGAAGCACACACATTTCACTACACCTGCAAAAACATCTGCTAAACACTTGTATGTGACCAATAAAATTTGATTTGAGAGGCTTTTCAAACAAAGCTCAAACAAAGGGATCAAACAGACAAAGAAAGAAACACAAATTAGTTTAAGGATGTGAATCATCTGTGTATAATAAACCTGAGAAACCTGATGAAATCCAATGTCACCATTTTAGATAAGTCATGCATTGAGAATTTCCACATGACTCAAAAGCACATTTCGATGTTGAGCTAAAGGATGCTGATGGTATAAGAACATATGGTGTTGTACGGTCCCAACAGCAGGCTGTCTGTTTATCCATCGCTTTCTACAGGTAGGCCGATGCACCACTACATTAGAACTAAACTAGAGGAAGAAGGAAGAACATGAACTATTGGAATTGTCTGTTAGCATAAGATGTGTGCGACGATACACTGACTGATATTACTGACACTGTAGTGCCTGAGTCGGCTACCTAGCTTAGTCGGCGTTTTAGTGTGCACATCACTCCCTACCCACCATGGTTAGCCGCTGCTCATCCTCAAACTTCAAACCCACACAAGGTGTATTGAACAATTAAGGCATTTTTAAGTGTCAAATTAAAATGTTTGTTTCTCAGTAGGTAATTTGCATCCTCTTATTCTCTAGTACTGCGGTCTGAGGACTGAGTGCTCCCACACAATTGGTGAGGTGTACATCTGTGCGATAGACAAATCCTAATCACGATAAATTGACTGAATTATTCTCTAACAATAAATATATATGTTAATGTACACCTCCATTTACTTTGTAGTATTATCCTTAAAAGTACTAACTATTAATTGGAATGTCGTAGCTATCAATTGTCCTGTTAGCAATCGCCTATATTTGCAGATTTACATTTAAATTTCTCTAGTGTAGGCTACTTATTGTAATTATCAAGATAAGTCAAATGTCCTCTAAGTGGCTGGTTCTGTCTTCACAATAATTTCCGTTTTATCGGCTCAGCTCTAGTAACATGTTTCTGAGTGCAAAGCATTTCGGCCAAGTGCGAAATGAACCTGTGAACTGCACTGTCACATTTGCACATACTTAGTTAATGAATGGGACACTGTTCACCCCACCGGAAACACACACACATGGGCATTTAGAGATCGTAGACTTGATGTGCAGAGAATGGGATGAGGCATTTGTCGGCCTATCTGTGTTTTGTTCTTGTTTTGCACCCCTCACTGTTTTGGGTAAAATGTCAGCATCGAATGTAGGCAGTTTGAAGTCCAGTGACATCTCTGTTTAGGTTATTGCAGAAGTCTGTCTGTTTCTGGTCTTCATTCAGTTGGTTCCTTAACCCTGAGTGAACATTTTACCTCCGCACTGTCCTACCAGCCAAAACAAACAGATGTTTTGACTGCAGCACTGGTTTGTCAAAACGTCTGCTTCTCTCCTCAAACAAGTGTCTTTTGTCATGCACGCCCTCAGTTTGATGGCGCCGGATTACCTTGATGTGATTTCACAGAGCAAACTGTTTTCCCCAGCAATTAACTCATTTGCTTATGTTGTGCCGATGCCCAGGTTCACTCACAGACCTCTGTAAGAAATCCAATGTGATCTCCCAGACTTGAATAAAACATACTGAAGACCAGGGAATACTTAAGTGACTGTAGCAATACTGTCTCCCTCTGCTGGTGTTGATTTCTCTCAGAGCACTGATCCTTTTTTCCCAGGAGAGTTTCACATTAAACAAACTTTCAATGTCCTATAGAGTGCCACCTGTGACAAACTGCATTGCTATGATGCTATGGGTATTACCATTTGTCGACCAAAGCTGCAACGCATGGTCTTAGGAGGATTTGAATGATAAGTAGGCCTGGTCAAAAAAAAGTGTTCACATTTGCGCTTGTTACAGGTTTTGGTTTTTAGACCTGTGCTGGTTGCCATCTCATTAGTGGGAAGGTGTTTCACCTGTGCTGGCCCAGGTGCTATTTAAGTGGCTGGCCCAATGCTCCAGTTGTCTTGATAGATGAGGGTTAACACCTTTTAGTTGGTGCTCCCTATTTTTAGTTCTAAACAATCCTTTATGTGATTTTTGTTTTGCTCCAACTTTTTGGTTTGCCTCCTGTCTTTAAGTTTGTTTTTCTTTTGTTTACCTCTTAGGGGCTCCCGAAAGACACTCATGGGGGTGTCAACTGAATGTCGACGAGCAACAACTACTATAACCTAAAAAGACACCCCCATGATTTTATTTTTAGGTTCTAGTAGTTGTTGCTAGTCGACATTCAGTTGACACACCCATGAGTGTCTTTCGGGAGCCCCTCCTAAAACCCCACCTGGTTTGTTTGTTGATCAGTGACTCTTTGTTAGTTCCCGCTTCTGTTTGAGCAACATTTTTGGTTTTCCTGCTGGGGAACGTAACACGCTACTTTATCATACTGTTTGTCTGACGTAACAAATATCTCACAAGATCATAGAGTTCATGTGCACCCATTTTAACCTTTGTAGCTGTTGCCAGCCTGCCTTGTTGTGAAAGTTGGTGTGGGTAAACTAAGGAGGGTCTGTGTGGTTGTCATAATCCATACCTCTCTGATGGGGGTGGCCAGTGGAGGCTGTGTGGAGGGCTACTAATTGCCTTAGTGAGCCAGCAAGAGGCCCAGGTGATCCAGCATTAGCAGGGATTAGAGTTGGGATGACTGGGACACATTCATACAGACCCCCAGGAAAAATTGCCCATTTTTAAATAGTTAAAAACAAATATTCTGACAAGACTACTTGTACTAAGATATTCTATGGCCATGTTTTGGAACGACGTAGAGTAAAACATTTGTGAATATTCTATAGCAATATAGAGTGGAAAAACTGCAGTGCGTTTGGAAAATTTTATAGACACTGCGCTAAATAAAACCTAATAAAAACACCTGTCTTGTCCAAGGCTGGAGTCTACGCAGACTGGTACGCCATAGCCAATCAGAGCTACAGTAGGCCTATATGCAAATAAGACATTCGCCACACGGGCCTGCCATCATTCACTTTTTACTGGACTGTGTGTTTCCAGGCAGTAGCAACAGTGTAACTTTAGATCATTAGAATGCATCTGCCAAAAGCCACAAAATGCACCTGAATGGATTTATGTAAATACCACTGTAGTCCTTTTACATTTGGGAACTTCACAGTAGTGATGGGCATTCCGGCTCTTTCAGTGAGCCGGCTAGTACGGCTCAGCTCACCAAAAAGATACTGCTCTTTTGGCTCCCAAATGGCACTTTAAAAAAATATATGTATTGTATTTTTTTTCAAGTCAAACAGTTTGCGATAGTTTTACTATAAATTTGTTTTAACACCATTCTAATTAAATTATTAAATGAAATCATACTCTACCTTAACCACAATGTATTTAAAAATGCTTTGGTTTGTTATGAAAAATATTTGCATTTAAATATAACTTTTAAATGTATATAAACAAAGTGCATATAAATGTAACAATTCAAAACTAATACAATCTGAACAACATAATAGAATATTGCACCATATCAAAGAAAAATAAATAACAATGTGCAAAACTGCAGCATTCCACTTAAAATGTTAGACTGGTCCCTCTCTTCTCTCCTTCATTGCCATGTTATAACCAGCAGCACAGCAATGCTGACCATATTTTGCTTTTATGAGAGATTTGCATTCAGAAATGCAAGCTGCCTCACTTTCGAGTGGCTGATGCGGTTTCTTCTCTCAGTAATTATTTGTCCCGTTTTCGAGAAGACCCTCAGAGGGAACGGATGTGGCCACTATGCAGTCTCCCTGACATGACTTTAGTAAGCTGTGGGTAGACAGAGGCCTTGTTCTTCCACCAGCTCAGAGGAGCTGCAGATCTTTGGAGGGACTCCTCCAAATAGGATCGGACCTCCATTTATAGCATCTACTGAGGGATTCCTTCATGCTGCATCCCCAGTAGCTCTCTCTTCAAACAGCATCCAAACAGCAGATGTTTGTGGCACTACTGCTGGTGCTTCTACTCCATCTGATCCCTCTTCTTCCTGGTGCCTGAGCCAGCTGACTGCTGGGGCTGTCCCTCCCTGCCTCTGAGTTTATTCTTCAAGAGCCTCATCAATCGCTCTGGCATCACTGAAGGCTAACTTCTTAAACCTGTAGTCAAGTGCAGCGGTTTCTGATAGCACGTGATTATATTCCATTCTGTGTAACTTCCTGTCCGTTGATGAACAGGGTGTCCATCAACTCTGTCACATGTCCTGTGGTTACATTTGCTTCTCTCTGTCGGCTGGCTATGATTCGCTGCAGACCCTTGCACATGAGTATAATTTTTGAGGCTGTCGCATAGCTGAAAAGAGAGAACAGTAACTTATTAGTTCAGGTTCATGTTTTGTCTACTGATACTTCATTCTCATCACTGCTCATATACATATATAATACTGGATTAAATAATGATGTAGTAATAACTGCTTACTGTACCTCTCTCCACTGATCTCCACAGTGACCTGCTCAAAGGGTTCCAGAACTGCACACCTCCACCACCACCTCCCATTCCTCTTGGGCCAGAGCATCAACAGGTGCATTGACAGTGGCCAGGGTAGAGATAATGGTATCCTTTTGACTCAAGAAACAACTTCAACATATAAAATGTTGAATTCCACCTTGTAGTGCAGTCTTGTTTAGGCCTCAGCTCAGGCATCCCCATCCGGCGTTGTGTAGACTTGAGTTTTTCAGCACCTACTTTGCTCCTTTGGAAGTATTCCACAGCTGCTTTCACATTGTCCACAGTGGGCTTCATCACATTCAGAGCATCTCTTATGATCAGGTTGATTGTGTGGGCAAGACATGGATGACGGGTCCAATTTTCGTGGCTTTGATTGTTAGCTGCATTGTCGCTAACACAACAGACCACTTTTCCATCTACTTGCCACTCAACAGTTCCTCTGCCAAGTTCTCTGAGGTGTCTGTCGCTGAGCTCAAAGCAGTCCAGAAGACACCTAGACATAGAAAAATCTTCAATGAAGTGACATGTAAGAGATTCTACACTGTGCTCTAACATTGTCTACATTAAAATGCATCCAAATGCTACTGTTTTCACAGCTGTCCTTCTCCTCGGCTGCTAAGTGTGTGACTGTGAGTGAGTTGGCTCGGCCCTCCCTCACGCATCTTTGGTTCATTGGTTCGTTAATTCAACTCGTTTTAAATCTTTTGATTATTCATATCTCTATAGATATTTAAAAAAGTAGATTTGGCTCTTATTATATGCGAGCCGGCTCCCAACGTTCACCTACTCCACAGTCCTATTGATCAAACAAACTCTCTCTCTGTTGCCTATGCACATCAACAGCTAATGCTAGCCAGATGAGGTAAAATCTAACTAGGGGACATTAGATAAACTCTCTCAAACTTGTTCAGTCCCAAACCACGTTTTGACAACTGAATGGGATCGTGCCTGCCCAACCATTTGATCGATGCCAAAACCATTTGATTGACATCTGAGATATGCTGACTGTTCAGCACAGCTAGTTAGCGAAGCGATTCAAATGTCTTGCTAGCTAACCAAATGAAACGTGCATCTGTAGCCAAAAACAAATGACATCCCGCAGCAGCTAGCTAACGTTCTGCTCTGTTTTTAGCTTGCTAAATAAAGAGCTAGCAACATAGATACTCTAGCCCAGGAGTGTCATATTGAAAAAACACAAGGAATTCGCAGGCCAGACATAGCCTTTGTTTTTACAAAAATATTTGCGACTGTGACCCAAACTGGCCATTGTTTTAGAAAAATGACTCTGTTCACTTCTGTACATAGGATGCTGTGCATGTAGCATTAAAATATTAAAACAAAATAGATCACATTTGTCCATCCTTTGCTGCTATGCTTGCAGAAGTGCATAATATGCTGCAACCCGAATCAAAAAGTATCCAAATAATTAAAAAACATGTTTTTTGTTGCACTGAATGGGTCACCGGTGCGGTTGAATGCAGCATTGCTGTATGGTGCACTCAACGTGTTGTAGTTGAGTAGCCAGCCTAGGCTACTGCGCAAATATTGCTGCAATAGGCCTACATGTTTCTCCTTTGCATGATGTTTTGTTTTTGGGTTATTCCTTGTTGGGTTATTCCTATAAAAACCAAAGCCAGACTGCAACATTTTAGTAGCCTAACTAGCAGTGGCATGTCTGTCCACTTTCCTTCCGTTGCGCGCTGTAATCGGGACACACGAAAGCAGTGCAAGTTAAGTTGAATTCACTGATGTGTGTGCATCAGGCTGCAATTTCATAAAGTAGATGACTCAACTGTTGACTCATTATGTGTGTCCTATTCCTTGTTTGACACGTGTGCTTGCCTATTAGCCATGCTATGACAGACTTGTGATTATTGCCCTTGCTCGTTTCATTGTATTGACATTCCCAGACTTTAAATAGTTGTTTTGTTTTTGTTAAAAACATTGAGTCATTGAAACTGAAACCGTGCCATCCCTATTGGGTGGAGGCAGCAATGAACCAGGCCAGCCGTAAATGACCTGATAGCAATATATTTTGGACTACCAAGAAATGTATTGGTGAATTATATTAATCATGCATTGAACAGCATCCATCTATTCTGCCAACAATGCCTTACTATACATCATGGAATGTTGAGTCAAATAGAACCTATTTTTAAAACTTCTTATGAAGTTGGTTTTGAAGCACTGGGATTTTGATATTTTTGACTGATATTATGATTCTGTTTCTTTCATATCTGCAAAGTAGTTAAAATGCTGTCCATTCCCCTTTTAAAAGCTAAGTCCACACCAAAACTGTCTTCTGGTATTTGTTTCATTATTCCATTGTTGATATAGTCCCAAAAATCAAGTTTTTAAAATGTATAACTGTCAAAATTCTATTTCTATGGACACAGTCCTGCCCAGGGGGTAGGGTGGAGGGAGGAGTATCACCACTCGGGATTGTGGAGAATCGCTGTCCTCTTGCCTTGTCCCTCATCTCACTCACTCACACACACTGTTTTCCTCTATCACAGAAAGGGGTATTATCTTCTCTTTCAGCTTGGTGAGCTGGGCCGTCTCATAGGAAGTGCTCTGTATTCAGTGACCGGATGCTACAATGGCCTATTTGTTAGAGGCACAGGGCAAGGGCTCTGGGGTTTAGGGCTGGGCTGGATAAGCCACACTGGATCCTGTGTGATTTCTCTCGCTCTATACATCACAACAGCCCCCTGCAGAAATGGATCTGGTGCTGTGAAACGTTTGATGTGCCATTTTACCCAATGTATTTTAAGTGCTGCAGTGGACGCTTCCAGACTTCTAGCCTGCAACAGTTGGGTTAGCAGGACCACATTTTATTTGCAGGATCCATTTGTCTGATTTCTTCAATGGATATCTTAGATAATGATGTCCAGAAAGTCTAAGCTTGATATGACAAGCAATTGAAGTGAAAGTCTGTCACTCACTCAAGCCTCTTATTTTTCTTTTATGTAGCTGTCAAATGTATGTAGCTGAGCATTTCTCCTTTGCCAGGACTATCCATCCACCTGACGGGTGTGGAATATCAAGAAGCTGATTTAAATGGCATGATCATTACACAGGTGCACCTTGTGCTGGGGACAATGTAAGGCCACTCTAAAATGTGTAGTTTTGTCACACAACACAATGCCACAGATGTCTCAAATTTTGAGGTAGTGTGCAATTGGCAGAGCTGTTGCCAGAGAATTGAATGTTCATTTCTCTGCCAAGGTCATTTTAGAGAATTTGGCAGTACGTCCAATCGGCCTAATAATTGTAGACTACATTGAACCGCACCAGCCCAGGATCTCCATATCCAGCTTCTTCACCTGCAGGATTGTGTCATGCGCAAAGATGTCCTTACCAACTTGCCAAAACTATAGTTTGTTAACAAGAAATGTGTGTGGTGGTTGAAAAACAAGTTTATTGACTCCAACCTACGTGTATGTAAACTTCCGACTTCAACTGTGTGTGTATATTTAGACACATTTTCAAGTAAAATTGTAGCTCTTTAGAGCCCTGACATTAACAAAGTATTTTTATACTCCTGCTACCATTCACTTTCCAGCTCTGTTTACAGTTAGATCCTACTACCAGTCACTTATAAACCCACCTAAATGTATAAACCCACCTCAACCATTCTGGTACCCCTTCACATTGAATAAGGTACAGGCATTGACCTGTATATACTTTCATTCTCGTGTTTCTAAATCGCGTCGTAGTTCCTGTGTGGTTTTTATGTTTTATTATCACAGTATCTTTTATTTTGATTATCATCGCTGCCTTGTTGGGAAAGATCTCTCACTGTACAGTTTTACACCTGTTGTATCCTGTGCACGTTGCAAATAAACATTTGAAGCTTTTGTAAGACCATGATGGCATCGAAAAAGCTGTGGATTCTTCTTAAATGGGTTTGTCATTTGAGTCCATGCTTAGCTTTCCTTGCTTCAACACACTTGTGATATGGCATTGTTGTTGTCAAGGTTTGTTAATAATTAATAGGTTTGTTGTCTTTTGTTCCATTGTTTTCCAGGGGCGACAAAAGAGATTGGCTCAGCCTTGACGAGAATGTGCATGAGGCACAGAAGCATTGAGTCCAAACTGAAGCTCTTCACCACGTAAGTGATGGAACTGTGAATCATGGTTTCTGGAGGAAGACATTGATTGGGTATTACAACAGTCTTGGGACAAAGCAAAACACCTCCAATGTCATTGTTTCCTATTTGTTTGAGATCTTTCATATGCGGTTAGTGCGTAATACTGCTATCTTTAACATTTCAGACCAAATCCAATTTTATTTGTCACATGCGTCGTAGACAAACAGCTGCAGACTAACAGTGAAATGCTTACTTAGTTATTTTTCAAAAAATGCAGAAAGATAAAATAAAACAATTGACCTAGTGACATTGAATAACAAATATCAATAAAGAGTAAAACTAACAGTGCTATATACAGTGCCTTGCGAAAGTATTCGGCCCCCTTGAACTTTGCGACCTTTTGCCACATTTCAGGCTTCAAACATAAAGATATAAAACTGTATTTTTTTGTGAAGAATCAACAACAAGTGGGACACAATCATGAAGTGGAACGACATTTATTGGATATTTCAAACTTTTTTAACAAATCAAAAACTGAAAAATTGGGCGTGCAAAATTATTCAGCCCCCTTAAGTTAATACTTTGTAGCGCCACCTTTTGCTGCGATTACAGCTGTAAGTCGCTTGGGGTATGTCTCTATCAGTTTTGCACATCGAGAGACTGAAATTTTTTCCCATTCCTCCTTGCAAAACAGATCGAGCTCAGTGAGGTTGGATGGAGAGCATTTGTGAACAGCAGTTTTCAGTTCTTTCCACAGATTCTCGATTGGATTCAGGTCTGGACTTTGACTTGGCCATTCTAACACCTGGATATGTTTATTTTTGAACCATTCCATTGTAGATTTTGCTTTATGTTTTGGATCATTGTCTTGTTGGAAGACAAATCTCCGTCCCAGGTCTTTTGCAGACTCCATCAGGTTTTCTTCCAGAATGGTCCTGTATTTGGCTCCATCCATCTTCCCATCAATTTTAACCATCTTCCCTGTCCCTGCTGAAGAAAAGCAGGCCCAAACCATGATGCTGCCACCACCATGTTTGACAGTGGGGATGGTGTGTTGCTTTTACGCCAAACATAACGTTTTGCATTGTTGCCAAAAAGTTCAATTTTGGTTTCATCTGACCAGAGCACCTTCTTCCACATGTTTGGTGTGTCTCCCAGGTGGCTTGTGGCAAACTTTAAACAACACTTTTTATGGATATCTTTAAGAAATGGCTTTCTTCTTGCCACTCTTCCATAAAGGCCAGATTTGTGCAATATACGACTGATTGTTGTCCTATGGACAGAGTCTCCCACCTCAGCTGTAGATCTCTGCAGTTCATCCAGAGTGATCATGGGCCTCTTGGCTGCATCTCTGATCAGTCTTCTCCTTGTATGAGCTGAAAGTTTAGAGGGACGGCCAGGTCTTGGTAGATTTGCAGTGGTCTGATACTCCTTCCATTTCAATATTATCGCTTGCACAGTGCTCCTTGGGATGTTTAAAGCTTGGGAAATCTTTTTGTATCCAAATCCGGCTTTAAACTTCTTCACAACAGTATCTCGGACCTGCCTGGTGTGTTCCTTGTTCTTCATGATGCTCTCTGCGCTTTTAACGGACCTCTGAGACTAACACAGTGCAGGTGCATTTATACGGAGACTTGATTACACACAGGTGGATTGTATTTATCATCATTAGTCATTTAGGTCAACATTGGATCATTCAGAGATCCTCACTGAACTTCTGGAGAGTTTGCTGCACTGAAAGTAAAGGGGCTGAATAATTTTGCACGCCCAATTTTTCAGTTTTTGATTTGTTCAAAAAGTTTGAAATATCCAATAAATGTCGTTCCACTTCATGATTGTGTCCCACTTGTTGTTGATTCTTCACAAAAAAATACAGTTTTATATCTTTGTTTGAAGCCTGAAATGTGGCAAAAGGTCGCAACGTTCAAGGGGGCCAAATACTTTCGCAAGGCACTGTATAGGGAGTATACAGTGCCGTTCAAAAGTATTCATTCCCCTTTTGTCCTATTTTGTTGCATTACAGCCTGTAATTTAATTGAAATTGATTTTCATTTGGATTTCATGTAATGGACATGGACAAAATAGTCCAAATTGGTGAAGTGCAAAAAATTCAACGGAAAAGTGCTGCGTGCATATGTATTCATTCACCCGCTTTGCTATGAATCATCTAAATAAGATTTGGTGCAACCAATTACCTTCAGAAGTTACAGAATGAGTTATATTGCACACAGGTGGAATTTATTTAAGTCTCACAGGATTTGTCACATGATCTCAGTATAAACAGTTGAAGTCGGAAGTTTGCATACACTTAGGTTGGAGTCATTAACTCGTTTTTCAACCACTTCACAAATTTCTTGTTAGCAAACTATAGTTATGGCATGTCGATTAGGACATCTACTTTGTGCATGACACAAGTAATTTTTACAACAATTGTTTACAGACAGATTATTTCACTTATTCACTATCACAATTCCAGTGGGTCAGAAGTGGTCATTCACTAAGTTGACTTTAAACACCTTGGACTTTAAACAGCTTGGAAAATTCCAGAAAATGATGTCATGGCTTTAGAAGCTTCTGATAGGCTAATTGACATAATTTGAGTGAATTGGAGGTGTACCTGTGGATATATTTTGAGGCCTACCTTCAAATTCAGTGCCTCTTTGCTTGACATCATGGGAAAATCAAAAGAAATCAGAAAAAAAAATGTAGACCACAAGTCTGGTTCATCCTTGGGAGCAATTTCCAAGTGCCTGAAGGTACCACGTTCATCTGTACAAACAATAGTACGCAAGTATAAACACCATGGGACCACGCAGCCGTCATACCGCTCAGGAAGGAGACGCTTTCTGTCTCTTAGAGATGAACGTACTTTGGTGCGAAAAGGTCAAATCAATCCCAGAACAGCAAAGGACCTTGTGAAGATGCTGGAGGAAACGGGTACAAAAGTATCTATATCCACAGTAAAACGAGTCCTATATCGACATAACCTGAAATGCCGCTTAGCAAGGAAGAAGCCACTGCTCCAAAACCGCCATAAAAAAGCCAGACTACGGTTTGCAACTGCACATGGGGACAAAGATCGTAATTTTTTGAGAAATGTCCTCTGGTCTGATTAAACAAAAAAATAGAACTATTTGGCCATTGTTATGTTTGGTAGTCTTGCAAGCTGAAGAACACCATCCCAACTGTGACGCACGGTGGTGACATCGTGGGGTGCTTTGCTGCAGGAGGGACTGGTGCACTTCACAAAATAGATGGCGTCATGAGGAAGGAAGATTATGTTGAAGCAACATCTCAAGATGTCAGTCAGGAAGTTAAAGCTTGGTTGCAAATGGGTCTTCCAAATGGACAATGACCCCAAGCATACTTCCAAAGTTGTTGCAAAATGGCTTAAGGACAACAAAGTCAAGGTATTGGGAGTGGCCATCACAAAGCCCTGACCTCAATCCCATAGAAAATGTTTGTGCAGAACTGAAAAATTGTGTGCAAGCAAGGAAGCCTACACAGCTGACTCATTACACCAGCTCTGTCAGGAGGAATGGGCCAAAATTCACCCAATTTATTGTGGGACGCCTGTGGAAGGCTACCCGAAACGTTTGACTTAAGTTAAACAATTTAAAGGCAATGCTACCAAATACTAATTGAGTGTATGTAATCTTTTGATCCACTGGGAATGTGATGAAAGAAATAAAAGCTGAAATAAATAATTCTCTCAATTTTAAGAATGTGATATGTCAAAATAAGTGGTGATCCTAACTGACCTAAAACAGGGAATTTTTACTTGGATTAAATGTTGGGAATTGTGAAAGTGAGTTTAAATGTATTTGGCTAAGGTGTATGTAAAATTCCAACTTCAACTGTATACACCTGTTCTGAAATACCCCAGAATCTGCAACACCACTAAGCAAGGGGCACCACCAAGCAAGCGGCACCATGAAGACCAAGGAGCTCTCCAGACTGGTCTGGGACAAGGTTGTGGAGAATTACAGATCAGGGTTGGGTTATAAAAAAATACCAGAATCTTTGAACATCCCACTGAGCAGCATTATATCCATTAATTAAAAATGAAATAATATGGCAACACAACAAATGTGCCAAGAGGGCCGCCCACCAAAACTCACAGACCAGGCAAGGAGGGCATTAATCAGAGATGCAACAAAGAGACCAAAGATAACCCTGAAGGAGCTGCAACGCTCCACATGTGGGAGACTACCCAACCGTATGGAAAAAGGTATTCTGGTCAGATGAGACAAATGTATATTTTTGGCCATCAAGGAAAACGTTATGTCTGGAGCAAACCCAACACCTCATCACCCTGAGAACACCTTTCATCGGCAGGGACTGGGAAACTGGTCGGAATGGTGGATGGTGCTAAATACAGGGAAATTCTTGAGGGAAGCCTGTTTCATTCTTCGAGATTTGAGACGGGGACGGAGGTTACTGCTAAAGCAACACTCGAGTGGTTTAGGGGAAACATTTAAATGTCTTGGAATGGCCTCGTCAAATCCCAGACATCAATCCAATTGAGAATCTGTGGTATTGACTTAAAAATTGCTGTACACCAGTGGAACCCATCCGACTCGAAGGAGCTGGAGCAGTTTTGCCTTGAAGAATGGGCAAAAATCCCAGTTGCAAGAGGTGCCAAGCTTATAGAGACATACCCCAAGAGAGATGCAGCTGTAATTGCTGCAAAAGGTGGCTCTTCAAAGTATTGACTTTGGGGGGGGGGGGAATAGTTATGCACGCTCAAGTTTTCAGTTTTGTCTTGTTTCTTGTTTGTTTCACAATAAAAAAACATTTTTGCATCTTCAAAGTGGTAGGCATGTTGTGTAAATCAAATTATACAACCCCCCCCAAAAAATCTATTTCAATTTAAGGTTGTAAGGCAAAAAAATAGGAAAAATGCCAAGGGGGAGAATATTTTCGCAAACCACTGTAGAAATAACATTACTTTATACAGTGCATTCAGGAAGTATACAGAACCCTTACATTTTCCCACATTGTTACATTACAGCCTTATTTTCAACTGGATTCAATATTTTGTTTTCCTCATCAGTGTACACACAATACCCCATCATGACAAAACAAAAGCTGTTTTTTAGACATTTTGGCAAATGTTTTAAAAATAGAAAACTGAAATATCACACTTACATGCAGTAATGAAGCCTGTGACTGATGTTCAGTAGTCAAATGTTTAGACACACCTACTCATTCCAGGGTTTTTATTTTATTTTTACTGTTTTCTACATTTTCGAATAATAGTGAAGACATCTCAACTATGGAATAATTTAGTATCCAAAAAAGTGTTAAACAAATCAAAATATATTTGAGATTCTTCAAAGTAGCCACCCTTTGCCTTGATGACAGCTTTGTACACTGTTGGCATTCTCTCAACCAGCTTCATGAGATAGTCACCTGCAATGCTTTTCAATTAACAGGTGCGCCTTGTTAAACGTTCATCTGTGGAATTTCTTTCCTTAATGCATTTGAGCCAATCAGTTGTGTTGTGACGAGGTAGGGGTGGTACACAATATAGCCCTATTTGGTTAAAGTTCATATTATGGCAAGAACAGCTCAAATAAGCAAAGAGAAACGACAGGCCATTTCTTTAAGACATGAAGGTCAGTCATTCCGGAAAATGTCAAGAACTTTGAATGTTTCTCAAAGTGCAGTCACATAAGCCATCCAGCGCTATGATGAAACTGGTTTTCTTGAGGACCGCCACATGCAAGGAAGACCCAGAGTTACCTCTGCTGCAGAGGATACGTTCATTAGTTAACTGCACCTCAGATTGCAGCCCAAATAAATGCTTCACAAAGTTCAAGTAACAGACACATCAACATCAACTGTTCACAGGAGAATGCGTGATTCAGGCCTTCATGGTCGAATTGCTGCAAAGAAAGCACTACACAACGTATTATTGGACAACAATAATAAGAAGAGACTTGCTTGGGCCAAGAAACACAAGCAATGGACATTAGACAGGTGGAAATCTGCCCTTTTGGTCTGATTTGAGGCTCCAACTGTAGTGTCTTTGTGAGAAGCAGTGTAGGAGAATGGATGATCTCCGCATGTGTGGTTCCCACCATGAAGCATGGAGGAGGTGGTGTGATGGTCTGGGGCTGCTTTGCTGGTGACACAAAATATATTTTTTTAGAATTCAAGGCACAATTAACCAGCATGGCTACCACAGCATTCTGCAGCGATATGCCATCCGATCTGGTTTGGGCTTAGTCCCACTATCATTTGTTTGTCAACAGGACAATGACCCAAAACACACTTCCAGGCTGCGTAAGGGCTATTTGACCAAGGAGAGTGATGGAGTGCTACATCAGATGACCTGGCCTCCACAATCACCCAACCTCAAGCCAATTTGAGGTGGTTTGGGATGAGTTGAACTGCAGAGGGAAGGAAAAGCAGCCTACAAGTGCTCAGCATGTGCGCAAAGCATTCCAGGTGAAGCTGGTTGAGAGAATGCCAAGAGTTTCAAAGCCGTCAAGGCAAAGGATAGCTACTTTGTAGAAAAACAAAACAAAAACTGTATATTTTTTTTTAACACTTTTTTGCTTACTACATGATTCCATATGTGTTATTTCATAGTTTTGATGTATTCACTATTATTCTATTAATGTAGAAAATAGTAAAAAATAAAGAAAAACCCTTGAATGAGTAGGTGTGTCCAGACTTTTGACTGGTACTGTAAGTATTCAGACCCTTTATTCATGACTTTGTTGAAGCTCTTTTGGCAGTTATTATAGCCTCAAGTCTTCTTGGGTATGACGCTGCAATTTTGGCACATGAGTTTCTCCCATTGTTCCCTGCAGATCCTCTCAAGCTCTGTCAGGTTGGAGGGGGAGTGCTGCTGCACAGCTATTTTCAGGTCCCTCCAGAGATGTTAGATCGGCTTCAAGTCCGGGCTCTGGCTGGGCCACTCATGGACATTCAGAGACTTGTCCCGAAGCCACTCCTGCGTTGTCTTGGCTGTGTGCTTATGGTCATTGTCATGTTGGAAGGTGAACTTTTGCCCCAGTCTGAGGATTTCTTTGTGCTTTGTGCCATTCATCTTTGCCTTCATCCTGACTTGTCTCCCAGTCCCTATCCCTGAAAAATATCCCCACTGCATGATGCTGCCGCCATCATGCTTCACAGTAGGGATGGTGCCAAGTTTCCTCCAGACGTGACTCTATGCATTCAGGCCAAAGAGCTCCATCTTGGTTTCATCAGACCAGAGAATCTTGTTTTTCATGGTCTGAGAGTCTTTAGGTGCCTTTTGGAGAACTCCAAGTGGGCTGCCATGTGCCTTTTTTTTACTGAGGAGTAGCTTCTGTCTGGCCACTCTACCATAAAGGCCTGATTTGGTGTAGTTCTGCAGAGATGGTTGCCCTTCTGGAAGGTTCTCCCATCTCCACAGAGGAACTCTAGAGCTCTGTCTGAGTGACCATCACGTTCTTTGTCACCTCCCTGACCAAGGCCCTTCTCCCCCGATTGCTCAGTTTGGCTGGGTGGCCAGCTCTCTAGCTCATTTAAGAATGATGGAGGCCACTGTTCTTTGGGACCTTCAATGCTGCTGAAATGTTTTGGTACCCTTTCCCAAATGTGTGCCTCAACACAATCCTGTTTTGGAGCGCTATAGACTATTTATTTGACCTCATGGCTTGGTTTTTGTTCTGACATGCACTGTCAACTGTGGGGATTTATATAGACAGGTGTCTGCTTTTCCAAATCATGTCCAATCAAATGAATTTAGTACAGGTGGATTCCAATCAATTTGTAGAAACATCAAGGATGATCAGTGTGAACAGGATACACCTGAGCTCAATTTTGAGTCTCATAGCAAATTGTCTTAATACAATGTAAATAAGGTATTTCAATACATTTGAAAAAATGTCAACTTTTTTCACTTTGTCATTATGGGGTAATGTGTGTACATTGAGGGCTTTTTATTTAGTCCATTTTAGAATAATGCTGTAACGTAACAAATTGTTGATAATGTCAAGAGGTCTGAATACTTTCTGAATACACTGTACAGGGAGTACCAGTACCGAGTCGATGTGCAGGGGTATGAGGTAATTGAGGTAGCTACATTATATATGTACAGAAGTCTGTGGACACCCCATCAAATTTGTGGATTTGGCTATTTCAGCTATACCTGTTACTTATAGGTGTATAAAAATCAAGCACACTGCCATGCAATTGCCGTAGACAAACATTGGCAGTGGAATGGCCTTACTGAAGAGCTCAGTGACTTTCAATGTGACACCATCAGAGTATTCCACATTTCCAACAAGTCAGTTTGTCAACTTTAAGTGCGGTAATGTTGCTCCTAGACGTTTCCACTTCACAACGGCTCAGCAATGACATGGTAGGCAACACAAGCTCACAGAATGGGTCTGCGAGTGTGGAAGAGCGTAGTGTAAAAATTGTCTGTCCTCGGTTGCAACACTCACTACCGAGTTACCAAACTGCTTCTGGAAGCAACGTCGGCACAATAACTGTTTGTCGGTAGCTTCATGATAGGGGTTTCCGTGGCTGAGCAGCCCTACACAGCCTATGAACGCCATGCGCAAAGTCAAGCGTCGGTTGGAGAGGTGCAATAAAGCTTGCCGCCATTGGACTCTGGAACAGTTGAAACACGTTCTCTAGAGTGATGAATCACGCTTCACCATCTGGCTGTCCGACGGATGCCAGGATGATGCTACGTGTCTGAATGCTTAGTGCCAAGTTGAAAGTTTTTAGTGGAGGAGGAATGATGATCTGGGGTTGTTTTCTCATGGTTGGGGTTAGGCCCGCTAGTACAGCATACAATGCCATTCTAGACGTTTCTGTGCTTCCAACTTTGTGGCAACAGTTAGGGGAAGGCCATTCCTGTTTCAGCTTGACAATGCCCTTGTGCACAAAGTTTGGTCCATACAGAAATTATTTGTCTAGATTAGTGTGGAAGAACTTGACTGGCCTGCACAGAGCCCTGACCTCAACCCCATCGAACACCTTTGGGATGAATTGGAATTGCGACCGAGAGCCAGGTCTAATCGCCCAACTAATGCTCTTGTGGCTTAATGGAAGAAAATACCTTCCAACAACTAGTGGAAAGCCTTCCCAGAAGAGTGCAGGCTGTTATATCAGCAAAGGGGGGACCAACTCCATATTAATGCCTATGGTTTTGGAATGAGATGTTCATCGAGCTGGTGTCCACTGACTTGATTATGTAGTGTATGTAGGTAAGGGTAAAGTGACTAGCAGCAGCGTATGTGGCAAGTGAGAAAGTGTGGCGTCAGTGTGTGTGTGTGTGTGTGTGTGTAGGCTATGTAGTGTGTGCCTTATTGTAAGTGTGTGGGTAGAGTCCAGTGTGTGTGAAGAGTTTGTGCAAAAAAAGTGTCAATAAGGGTAGTGCGTGTAGCCATTGGATTATCTATTTAACAGTTTTATTTAGTAGTCTTATGACTTGGGGTTAGAGGATGTTCAGGGTCCTGTTGGTGCATTGGTACCGCTTGCTGTGCTGTAGCAGAGAGAACAGTCTGCAACTTGGTTGGCTGGAGTCTTTGACAATTTTTTGGGGTAGGGTTTCTCTGACACCACCTGGTATAGAGGTCCCGGATGGCAGGGAGCTTAGCCCCAGTGATGTACTAGACCGTACTCACCACACTCTGTATCGTCTTGCGTTCGGATGCCAAGCAGTTGCCATATCAAGCAGTGATTCAGCCAGTCAAGATGCTCTCGGTGGGGCAGCTGTAGATCTTTTTGAGGGCCCATGCTAAATCTTTTCAGCCTCCTGAGGGGGAATAGGCGTTGTTCCCTCTTCACGACTGTGTTGGTGTGTTTAGACTGATAGATTTTTTGTGATGTGGACACCGAGGAACTTGAGGCTCTCGACCAGCTCCACTGTTTCCTGTAGTCCAAAATCAGCTCCACACTGCACCACATTGCCAGGTCTCTCGTTGTCGTCGGGGATCAGGCCTATGACCATTGTGTCGTCGGCAAACTTAATGACCACCTGGGCGGGCCCGTCAAGAAGTCCAGGATCCAGTTGCAGAGTGAGGTGTTCAATCCCAGGAACCTTAGCTTAGTGATGAGCTTCTGGGCACTATGGTGTTGAATGCTGAGCTGTAGTCAATGAACAGCATTCTCACATTCCCTTTAGTCCAAGTGGGAAAGGGAAGTATGGAGTGCAATACAGATTGCATGATCTGTTGGGGTTGTATGTGATTTGGAGTGGGTCCAGGATGATGGTGTTGATGTGAGCCATGACCAGCCTTTCAAAGCTTTTCATGGCTACAGATGTGAGTGCTACAGGGTGTTAGTCGTTTAGACAGGTAACCTTGGTGTTCTTGGGCACAGAAACTATGGTGGTCTAATTGAAACATATATTACAGACTGGGTCAGGAAGAAGTTGAAAATGTCAGTGAAGACACTCGCCAGCACATGCTCTGAGTTCACATCGTGATAATCCATCTGGCCTTGTGAATGTTTACCTGTTAAGGGCTTACTCACCTCATCTACAGACAGCGTGATCACACCGTCATCCGGAACAGCTGGTTTCTCACTCATGGTTCAGTGTTGCCTGGCTTGATGCAATCATAGAAGGCATTTAGCTGGTCTGGTAGGCTCGTATCATTGGGCAGCTCGTGGCTGGTTTTCCTTTTGTAATCCGTGATAGTTGGCAAGCTTTGCCATAACCAACAAGCGTCAGTGCCATTGTTGTAGAATTCGACCTTAGTCCTGTATTACATGAAGGTGACAAACCATTCTCTGATAATGTTATATCACAGAATAATACTGTATATTTTTAGAATAACTTTTGGCAGCGATTACAGCAGTCTTTCTGGGTATGTCTAAGAGCTCTCCACACCTGGATTGTACAACATTTACCCATTTTTATTATTTAAACATTTCTTCAAGCTCTGTCAAATTGGTTGTTGATCATTGCTAGATAACCATGTTCAGATCTTGCCATAGACAAGTAGATGCCAAGTAGATTTGTCAAAACTGTCCACTCAGGAACATTCACTGTCTTATTTGTAAGCAATTATAGTGCAGATTTGGCCTTGTGTTTTACGTTATTGTCCTGCTGAAAGGTAATTTCATCTCCCAGTGTCTAGTGGAAAGCAGGCTGAACCAGGTATTTCTTCTAGGATATTACCTGTGCTTAGCTCTATTGCGTTTCTTTTTTTTATCCTGAAAAACTCCCCAATCCTTAATGATTACAAGCATACCCATAACATGATTCAGCTACAACTATGCTTGAAAATATGGAGAGTGGTAATGTATTGGATTTGCCCCAAACATAACACACTATCTCAGTGCTTTGTTGAAAATAGGATGCATGTTTTGGAGGAGGGCTTCCTTTTCACTCTGTAAATTAGGTTAGTGTTGTGGAATTACAACAATGTTGTTAATCCATACTCAGTTTTGTGCTGTCACAAGCATTACACTGTTAACTGTTTTAAAGTCACCATTGGCCTTCATGGTGAAATCCCTGAGTGTTTTTGTATTTATTAACTATCCCCATTAGCTGCTGCCAAGGCAGCGACTACTCTTCCTGGGGTCCAGCACATTAAGGCAGTTATATACAATAACAAATATTGCATTACTTTTCATAACTGTTCACAATACACCCTCGAGACCTCTACACCACTACCACATATCTACATTACAAAATCCATGTGGAGAGTGCGTGTGCCTGTGTGTCGCCACAATCCCGCTGTTCCATAAGGTGTATTTAATTATTTTTGTACTGATTCTACTGCTTGCATCAGATACCTGGTGTGGAATAGAGTTCCATGTAGTCATGGCTCTATGTAGTAATGTGCGCCTCCCATAGTTTCTTCTGGACTTGGGGAAGAGACCTCTGGTGGCATGTCTTGTGGGGTATTCATGGGTGTTTGAGCTTTGTGCTAGTAGTTTAAACAGCCAGTTTGGTGCGTTCAGCATGTCAATACGTCTTACAAAAACAAGTAATGATGAAGTCAATCTATTCTCCACTTTGAGCCATGAGAAATTAACATGCATATCATTGTTAGCTCTCCGTGTACATTTAAGGGCCAGCTGTGCTGCTCTGACCTAAGTCCCTCTTTGTGGCACATGATCACACGACTGGACAGAAGTCCAGGTGCGACAAAATTAGGGCCTCTATGACCTGCCGTGTTGATAGTGTTGTTAAAAAAGCAGAGCAGCGCTTTATTGTGGACAGACTTCTTCCTATCTTAGCTAGTGTTGCATCAACATGTTTTGACCATGACAGTTTACGATCCAGGGTAACTCCAAGCAGTTTAGTCACCTCAATGTCCACATTATTCATTACAAGAGTTGGTTGAGGTTTAGGGTTTAGTGAATGGTTTGTCCCAAATACGATGCTTTTAGTTTTTTAAATATTTAGGACTAACTAATTTCTTGCCTTCCATTCTGAAACTGACTGCAGTTAAGTGTTGCAGTAATTTCATTCGCTGTAGTAGCTGACTTATAAAGTGTTGGGTCATCCACATACATACACACGGGCCTTTTATTCAAAGGCATGTCATTACTAAAGATTGAAAAAAGTAAGGGGCCTAGAAAACTGCTCTGGGGAATTCCTGATTTTACCTGGATTATGTTTGAGAGGCTTCCATTAAAGAACCCCCTTTGTGTTCTGTTAGACCGGCAACTCTTTATCCACAATATAGCAGGGGGTGTAAAGCCATAACACATGTTTTTCCAGGAGCAGACTATGGTCAATAATGTCAAAAGCCGCACTGAAGTTTAACATAACGGACCCCACAATCTTTTTATCATCAATTTATCTCAGCCAATCATTTCTGTAAGGGCCGTCCGTCCATGTTGATTGTCCTTCCCTATAAGCGTGCTGAAAGTCAGTCAGTTTGTTTACTTTGGTTAGCTATTTATGCCAGTAAAGGGGACTATTATTGGGTAGCGGAAGGACTTTTGCTTCCTCCAGGCCTGAGGGCACCCACTTTCTTGTAGGCTTAGATGGAAGATATGGCAAATAGGAGTGGCAGTATTGTCTGCTGTTATCCTCAATAATTTTCCAACCAAGTTGTCAGACCCTGGTGACTTGTCATTGTTGATATACAACAATAATTGTGACCCGATTTAGGAAACTAGGCTTATGTCGCAAGTCACAACTTCACAGGAGAGCCGTTTGAGCATAACACTATTTTTTTTAAATCAAAATGCGTTTTTTGGGGGGGCTGAAATGCCTTCTCGACCATGTGAACTTTCATGTGCCTTAATAACAAACTTGTATGCCATCTGTAAATACGAATAACATTGTTAAATTACAAGCCTTGTTGGTTAAGCCACAGAAAAAGAGAGCAACCTTCCCTATAGCCATGATTGGCTGAGATAATGAGTGGTTTGGACATGCTGAGAGAGGAGTTCGGATGGGTCTAACATGTTGAAGGCTTCTGTCTATTTGCCAGGTCAGTCTGTGTTGGTAATCTTGTCGAACACAGCTTTTTTTTATGCATTGTGTAGTGGAGCTGCGTAAGTGTTGCTCTCCACTTTCTGGAGGATCAAGTTTTGAAATCAGTGGATTTAGAGTATGATAGCTAAAGAGATGGGGAAAACACCTGTCTCCGGATTACATCTTCAAACTAAGGGCAACCGTGGTATGGCATTCCTGATAGGGAGACGTGTCCATCATACATGATGATAGTCCAGCGTTAGCTAGCTACATTTTCAGATATTACACATTTCTATTTTGACAAAGTGGTTTCATTTCAAGCTAACATGTACTGTTAGCGAGCTAGTTGATGATGATCTTTTCCCAGAGCCATTCGTTAGCTAACGTTAGGTGACGTGTGTGATCTTAAATGTTGTTTACCTAGCTAGCAAGCTATATGCCTTAAGCTGGCGTGTACTGTTAGCTAGCTAGCTAACGTTAGCTGGCTGGCTCCCTAGCTGACGTTATTATTTGTATCCCAGAGCCGTTTGCTTTTCTAGGTAGAGCCTAATGTTAGCTAGCTAACATTGAACCTGGTTGATTAGCTCACAGCACTGTGGCATTGTTGGCACTATGTTCATTGTTGTTTAACTAGCTAACGTTAGCTGGCTGACTTGTTAGCTAACATTATGTGACCTGTGTACAATACCTGTTGAGTATGGCCGGTGTCAGTAAAAGTCTACAAAAAAGCGTAATGAAATTGTTGCCAACAGAGCTGGGTAGGCTGTTTTCATGCTATCCAGAGGTAAACAAATCATCGGCCAGAGCGTTAAGTGCGCTTCGATACCTAAACAAGATGGTTGGGGCTAAAGCTTAGGGTGAGGGTGTGAACGATGCTGAATGGGTAGACAAAGAAGAGCTCTCCAGTAGGTACCAAAACATTCAAAAGGCCATTTTCTCAAAAGTGAGGTTACAAGTTTATTGACTTTCAAAGAATTACTTTCCCATTGTTCCTCAAAAATGCAGTGTCTGGTATACCATTTTGTGTCTCTGAGTCTCTACTTTTATCCAATGTAATAAAAAATTAAAAAAAACACAATTTCACATTTTGCTACATAAGACCAAATCCAGGTGGTGAGTGTCAATTATTTCACCTCTTTCACAATCACTTTTCAGAATTCAAAATTACAATGCTTGTCTTTCATAATTTGGTCAGTTGTACTTGTGTAGTGTCAGAGTTTGTTGCTAGCATGTCATGCCTACGTTTGCTGACCTTCCCAATTAAATTTTTAAAAAATATGTGGGTTTTATGATGAATGAGCAATGATTCAATGAATGATGGAGTTGAGTTTGCCTTTATGCCCAACATTTTATTTAAGGTGCTCTAATGCTTTTTACTATCAGTCTGTCATTTATCTTTGTTTAATGGTTTAGTTTCTTGTTTTTATTCAGTTTAGTCACAGGATTTCTCAATTTTAAGTACGTTTGAAATCTGTTGTGTAGCCAGACTTATTTACCGTTCCTCTCAAAACCATACCACTTTTTAAATTCTACATCAATCCATGGAAATAAGCAGTTTCATAAATGTTAAGTGCAGTGTCTATTTGCTCCTCATTACACATAACAGACCAGCAAATAATTTTTACATCATCAACATAAGAATTGCTACAAAACCTTTTGCATGACCTCTTATACCTTATATTAGGCCCAGCCTTTGGAACTTTGGTTTTCCTAGATATGGCTATTATATTGTGATCACTACATACTATGGATTTGGATACTGCTTTACAACATATTTCTGCAGCATTAGTAAAGATGTGATCAATACATTTCATTAATGTGCTGTTTGTAAATACCCTGGTAGGTTGACTGATGACCTGAACCAGGTTGCAGGCACTGGTTACATTTTGAAGCTTTTTCTTGAGTGGGCAGCTTGAGGAAAACAAGTCAATATTAAGGTCACCCAGAAAATATTCCCCTCTGTTGATATCTCATACATTATAATGCATTTCTCACACATTGTACAGATTCTGACTGTTAGCACTTGGTGGTCTATAGCAGCTTCCCAGACAGAATGGGCTTTAGGTGAGGCAGGTGAACCTGTAGCCAAATTACTTTAACACTATTTAACATATCCTCTCTAAGCTTAACAGGAATGTGGCTCTGAATATAGATCGCAACACCGCTTTCTGTAGATGTTATAACCATGTATTGCTACCACTGTATTATCTAAGTGAGTTTCGGAGAGAGACAGAATATGAATGTCATCTGTTACTAGCAAGTTATTGATTTCATGCACCTTGTTCAATGTGGGCTATTGTTTGCACTTTTCTGCAATGCTTGATTGTTTTTATTGCCTTACTGGGAAGCTTATCAGAAGAAGACATGACAGTGTTATGTTTATATATTTGTTATTTATTTTTGAGTTGATAGTGCAGTGATAGCTGCACACAGTGGACTTTCTACTAGTGCACACCACCTCAGTGCTAACAGTATAAATCTGGTTCATAGGCACATGATTGCTGTATACATTAGCTGTAGGAATGACAAAGGCATTCAGGGGAGTTAGAGGGACATAAATTAGGTTACTTACATTGTGACTGCCAACGCCCATGGGATAATATACATTTGCTACAGCAGTATGGCAATGCAGTGACACAATGGTAGGGATTATCTAAACTGGGCTATCTAATTCAGGAGCCAAGATTATTTTGATACACTCCGTTATTCCTGTAGAGCATTTTCTGTTTCCAGAAGGTGTCAAAGTTTCCCATAGAAGTTATTCAAAAAGAGCTACAGTAATAGCCTGCTGAATCCTTCACACCTGCGTCCCAACGATGGTACCGGACTTGAAATAATTGGCCACTTTCGGAATCTTTCAGAGCTAGAATCAGTTCTTTAAAATTCATTTTCAGCTCTTCCGAGCTAGCCCTCTTAATGTCGTTTGACCCCACATGGACTATGACAGCGTCAGCTCCCGGCAGCTGTCACAGAACAGTCGGAAGCATCCCTGTAATGTCTTGTAGTCGTGCTTCAGGATAGCACAGGGTTTTTGCCCCGGGAATCAAGATTTTTCTTACCCTAGAGCTGCTGGTGCAATTGCTGAGGAGGTTCGGCCGTTCTTTCGCCTCAAGGGGTTTCATAAACCCCTTGATGACTGAAGGGCGGTGGGGCCCAATGGACCTGAGACAGCTCTAGTATCCATTGTGGATGAGGAATGTGCCGGAGTCTTAAGACAGCCTCACTGGCCTAATGAGGGGGTGAGCTCTGAAGATCTGAACCCGAGGTAGAAGCCACCAGAGATGGAGACAGAATAGAGGACAAAGGCGCAGGTACCCCTGGATCCGATCTCAAATCGAAAGCACCCAAGGAAGAAGGCTCCGGAACATCTGGATCCAGTGCGGTGAAGCTGTTTCTCGTCTGTGTCCGGGCTTACCTTCACCGAGGAGGCCCCAGCTGTGTTCGACGTCCATGGCGAGAGACATCTATCTCTATGGCAAGTTTGTAGGGCAGAGAGCAGGAACTTCGACCAAGTCATCCAGGACAGGAGCATCCCATTAACTCCATTCTTCAAGGAAGGGAGGGATCCCTGCAGAGGCACGGTGGCGACACTTCCATCAGGCCAGAGCGGCGTCCGGCTACTGGGGTCGAAGAGAAAGGAAAACGTAGGCGGGCGTAAATTCCCAGTAGCTTGTGTAAGTTCGCTAAGAGTAGCTACTTCGCCCCTATAGTCCTCTGAAAGCAAACAGTTGCTACATTGAAAGTTCAGGCTTTCCATATTGTCCCTGAATAAAGCAAAATTAACAACTCCTGCAGCGTTGAAAATGTTTGTTAGCATCCTCCGTTTGAGGCTATAGGCTAGCTAGCCTAGCTAAGCTAGATGGGCTTCCTTGTCTCAACTTAGCCATGTAATTCTCTTTTGGACATCTAAAACGTCAGGCGAATAAAGCACTTCCTCTGGCAACTGAGTTAGGAAGGACGCCTGTATCTTTGTAGTAACTGGGTGTATTGATGCATACCATCCAGTGTAATTAACTTCACTGTGCTCAGAGATATTTAATGCCTGCTTTTTATTTATTTTTACTTTTATATTTTTTTATCTACCAATGGATGCCCTTCTTTGCGAGGCATTGGGAAAAACTCCCTGGTCTTTGTGGTTGAATCTGTGCTAGAAATTCACTGCTCAACTGAAGGGCTTTACATGTGTGGGGTACAGAGATGAGGTAGTCATTCAAAAGTTATGTTAAACACTATTGCACATTTTTACTCCTGAACTTATTTAGGTTTGCCATAAGAAAGGGGTTCAATACTTATTAACTCAAAACATTTAATAAAAAAACGACATAATTCCACTTTGAACATATGAAGATAGTGTGTGTGTGTATGGGCCAGTGACGACATCTCATTTAAATCAATTTTAAACTCTGGCTGTAACACATTAAATTGAAAAACTCAGGGAGTGTGAATACTTTCTGAAGGCACTATATCGGGCATTCCTCCAGAAACCACAGCGTGCTGTCCCTTTCTAGGATTATGACCCTGGCTAACTCTGCAATTAAAGCCCAAGTGGATAACAGCAGGCTCGTCTCACGCTCCCCTTCTATCCTGAACCCAATTTCCCCTACATACTTCAGCCCCAGCAAATCCATTCAGGCTCTGCTTAGGGTCCCTTCTGTTGCTCTCAGTGTACTGATGAGACAGACAAATGAACATTTTTTTCCAGCTCTAAATCACCCTGAGAATTGATTGTACTACAGCCAGTGCTCTCTCGAAGCCTGAGACATGGCTATAATGGTACTTCGGCTGTGGATGGATGAGAGATTGGATTGTTGCTCTGGTACCGTTTGCACGGTACTAAGCCGGGCCAAGCTCTGCTGAGCTGGCCTGGTTACACATTAACCATAGTTACTGGAACCATGCCCGGAATTGACAATGTGAAAATAAAATATCAGAGCCAGCAGAGTATGGTTCGGGTCAAGATGGTACTGTGAAAAGGGTGTGCCTATACGCTAGCCCAGGCTGCAGCCTACTTTCCCCCTCTTCTGAGCTGCTACTTTAGGATAATTTGCTAGCTTTTTTTTTTTTTTTCACTCTTCATTTTTATTTTTTATTTAACGAGGCTCACTACCTGAAGTGAAAGTTTTGAACACTTGCAGATTTAGGTTTTGCTGTAAGTCCTGGCAGTGTCTCGTTCCATATTTTCTTATTTCTCCCTCTAATTTCCATCAGACATGGTTCATTGTCTTTATTTGAATGGATTACACAATGTCAACTCATTGACTGCCCAGCCTCAGTTGAAATTAACAAGGACTGACACCAAAATCCCAATGATCCCATTGACCTTACTGTACATAGGCCCAACCCAGGTAGGGGCTCAGCTCTGAATAGGCCGTTAGACAGTAGAGGGAAGGGAAACGAGCAGACTTCTGATTTAACCTATAAGATTTATTACTAAGATTTCTTATCGTCATCAGCTTGGCCTAGTTTTCACCAGTCACCCTGTGTGTTGGACGCAGTGATGTGAAAGTGTTAACAGTACCATCTCACAAGTTTAAACCCATTGTGTGCTAACCTGTCATGGCTGATCAGCTCAGGCTTCATGACATGGAGCTATGTCAGGAATGTGAAGATAGGAGTTCACCGTCTACCTGAGACTATGCTCAGTCTAATTGCTTTGCTTCCCAAGCTATGGTGTTTAATTTTGATGACCTGGTTTATCTAGTTTATGACCACCCGCCTATCAATTACGTAGATGGATCGCTCATCGACCTGAAAAAAGCTCTGCTTTGTTTCCATTGACAATTCAGAATTTGATGAAGTTGAATCGTATCAACCAGTCTGTAGAAGATTCCAGGTGAACCACTGTATTTTTCACTGTAATGTAACGGCTGGTCTATTGGCTTCCACTGTAGGGCACTAACAGATACCCTGATCAACCCCCTGGAGCTGAAGATTGAGGAGTGGAAGAAGGTGGCCAGTCAGTTGGACAAGGACCATGCCAAAGGTAGGAGACCGTACATACACAAATAGGCATACATACATACAATTATGACAAGTCTGAGTTATCCGACTCAGTTCACTGAGACATAAAATCCTCATTGCTTCCCAATGCAGAATACAAGAAGGCCAGAGCAGACATAAAGAAGAAATCCTCAGATACAATCAAGCTGCAGAAGAAGGTTAAGAAAGGTAAGGGTGTCTGTTTCTAACTCTCTAAGTAATGTGTGATGTGACACTCTCTCCCAGATAAGAGAGAACACCCTTGGCAATGTGGCCTAAGTGTTTGGGGGGGGGGGGGGGATTACACCTAAATATAAAGTGTGATTCTGAGCAGTGGAATAGTCATTACCGAGGTTCAGGTTACCTTAACACAGCTGGCTTTGTGAAAGGAGACAATGTGGTTTGTCCACACCCGCAGCTGTTACGGTGCCCCTCTTCGCCAATCCATCTCACCACACCTTCAATGTTCCTCTTCCGTACATGGTATCGTTTCAGCCAGGTTATGGTTGTGTAGCTCTAGCTGAGGTCTCCGTAGTGAGAGGCTGTAAAGATAAATACATTTTTCCCAGATGTAAAATTCTATGACAATAACAACAATCTTACCTTGTTAGTTAGCAAAAAGCTTAAACGCGATAATCCACCTCCCCATTATGACTTTTATACCATTTTTTGCGAGGCGTTGGAAAACCTCCCTGGTCTTTGTGATTGAATCTGTGTTTGAAATTCACTGCTCAACTGAACGACCTTACAGATAATTATATGTGTGGTGTACAGAGATGACGTAGTCATTCAAAAATCATGTTTAACACTATTGCATACAGAGTGAGTCCATACCACTTGTGGGACTTGCTAAGCACATTTTTACTCCTGAACTAATTTAGGCTTTCCATAAGAAAGGTGTTGAGGACTTATTGACTCTTTCAACGTTTCAAAAAAGATTCCACTTTGATTAGCAATTTAATTTTTAATTCAGGCTGTAACACAACAAAATGTGAGGGTGTGAATAGTTTCTGAAGGCGCGCACACGGTACATTATCTAGCTAATTTATTGAGAACATAGGTAATTTACAGAATTACTTTTAACTGGAGATGGTCATTCTAATATAGGCTTTTACAATATGCTACAACAAATTCTAGAACATTGTTCTTGAATTTGACAGACTAACGATTTTTGTCTATTGAACAAAGAACTAGAGATTTTGGGCTGTGTTGAAACATTAGTCTTTGGCACCCTGGCACTGTAAATGCTTAACCTGAGCACCAGTTGAAAAAGCTTTGCTTCAAGTCCTTAGGAAACTGTGCAATGTTTTTTTCATGTATTGTTTCATACATTGTTAGCCCAGAAAACCTTAAGCGTCATTACATACAGCCGGGAAGAACTATTGGATGTCAGCACTTACCAGCACTACGACTTTTCCAAAGCGATGCATACAAGGCCCTCCCCCGCCCTCCTTTTGGCAAATCTGACCATGACTCCATCTTGTTGGAAAACAGGAAGCGTCCGTGCTTAGGTATATCCAACACTGGTCTAACCAATCGAATTCCACGCTTCAAGATTGCTTGAATCCATATGTTTTGGGTAGCCTCAGACAATAACATTGATGTATACACTGACTCGGTGAGCGAGTTTATAAGGAAGTGTATAGGAGATGTTGTACCCACAGTGACTATTAAAACCTTCCCTATCCAGAAACTGTGGATTGATGGCAGCATTTGCGCAAAACTGAAAGCACGTACCACCGCATTTAATCATGGCAAGGCGACCGGAAACATGGCTGAATACTAACTGTGTAGTTATTCCCTCCGCAAGGCAATCAAACAAGCAATGCGTCAGTATAGAGAAAGTGGAGATGCAATTCAACGGCTCAAACACAAGACGTTTGTGGCAGGGTCTACAGACAATCACGGATTACGAAAAGAAAACCAGCCCTGTCGTGGACATCGACATCTTGCTCCCAGACAAATTAAACAACTTCTTTGCGCGCTTTGAGGACAATGCAGTGTCAACAACACAGCCCGCTACCAAAGACTGTGGCCTCTCCTTCTCCTTGGCCGACATGAGTATAACATTTAAACGTGTTAACCCTCGCAAGGCTGCCGATCCTAGCCGCTTCTCCAGTGCATGCTCAGACCAGCTGGCTGGTGTGATTATGGACATATTCAATCAATCCCTATCCCAGTCTGCTGTCCCCACATGCTTCAAGATAGCTTTCTTGGGACAGGAACAATGGTGGCCAAGGTAACTGAACTAAATGACTTTCGCCCTATAGCACTCACTTCTGTCATCATGAAGTGCTTTGAGAGACCAGTCAAGGATCATATCACCTCCACCTTACCTGACACCCTAGACCCACTCCATTTTGCTTACCACCCCAATAGGTCCACAGACGACGCAATCGCCATCACACTGCACACTGCCCTATCCCATCTGGATAAGAGATTACCATCAGGTGTGTCCACATTGACACAGAATTGGTGCCCGAACAGGGACTTGAAAAGAAACACCCATGACACCATCCACACAAGGTTGAATCATGTCTTTTGTTGGAACCCCATACTGTGTCAATGTGGACACACCTGATGGTAATCATGTTCGAGATTCTTTCATTGTGGAAGGACTCGATGAACTAATGGAGTTGGATAGCACTGCCCCTAATCCCCAGGCTTCTGGCTCACCTATAACATCTCCACCATTACCCTCTCCTCAAACCCTTCCGGTTACCCTGTCCAGAGAGACTGGGAGAGGTGTCTCTGTGATCACTGGACAACTGGAACATCAATGGACACACACCAATCATAGTTTGACAATGCAGGAGAATGCCATTCGCAAACTCAGTGAATGTGTGGAGGCTCATCAGACAGATGTGCAGAGGAGGTTGGATTACCTTCCCTGTCAAATGGAGGAAAACCAACAACAAATTGTTCAGAGACAGAAATATTTACAAAATTCTCTGAAGCAGGATATTCAAGGAAAACTGCACCGGTTCAAAACACAAATGGAAACTAACCATCAAGTCATACTCTTTCTTGAGGACGAACAAAAACAGAGAGCAGAGGAGTCAGCCTCTGTTGTGAAGGGAGTGTGTTCTTATCTGAAGGAAGTTATGGAGGACATGAAGAACTCTCTCACAGGGGAACTACGATTTTTGATTGAACAGACTCAAAAGGACATCGTTAATGAGATGGAAAAAGCACAGAAGGCCACAGACCTTCAACTGGAAGGGCTGCACCAGGAGGTAATGCAGTGCTTTTCCCTTCTGGACAAATCTTCTCCACCTCTGCCACTGGCTTGGCCAGTAATGGAATAGGAACAGGTAGCACTACAAAAACCCCTCTGGAGATACTGTTAAACAACAGAACTCCCGCTGCCACTGTCATGTCTCCTCTAGAGCGCTCCCTCCCTATAAAACTACTTTTCCCCACTTTTGGCAGCCCAGAAGATGATGTTGATCCACTGTTTTTCTTATCTAAGTGTAATGATTTTCTTTCTATCCGGCCCCTTACTGACTTGGAGGTTCTTGCCACCCTCCGCAGTGTTCTCCATGGTACAGCAAGAGACTGGTGGGAGATAGCCCGTGAACATGTGTCAACCTGGGAGGAGTTTCAAAAAATATTCCTCTTAGCCTTCCTTTCAGAGGACTATGGGGATGAACTGGCGGAACGTGTTCGTAACAGAGTCCAGGGTGAAGCAGAGCCAATACGGGACTTTGCCTTCTCCTATCGAGTTCTATGTAGGAGATGGAAGGCTGACATTACTGAGCAGGAGATGGTCAAACTCCTTCTTAAGAACATGGTTCCCCGCCTTGCTAGTCAACTTTAAGAACGTGTGCAAAATGTGGATGATCTGGTGCGTCTTGGGACTCAGTTTGAGAAGGACTGGAAGCACCACCTCCAAACTAAAAACCCGGTTCCCTCATCCCAGTATACCAATAACTCTCCTGGGGCTAAACCGTCTCAGATATTTGTACCCAAGATCCAGGACAAAAGTCCAGTTATGTGTTGGAGGTGTAAAGTCCAACATCCTCCAGATTCTTGCCCACTCTATGTCCAGCGTCAGGATTCAGGAAAAGGTCAGAAAGGACCGAAGACTGAAAGTCTACACAGGCGTGGTGGCTTGCATACAATTGGGTCAGCCTTAATGCCCACCATGAAGCCTTTAGACAGCACAGCTAGCGGTCTTATTCCTATTCCGCAACAACTATTGGTTCCTCTGACTGTTAGGAACTGGAGAGGGAAGGCCATAATCGACACAGGGGCATCTTACACCCTGATGCAAGAGGCCCTGTGGCAGAACATGGCATTACCTCATGACGAGCTACGAACATGGGAGGAGGGATCATTGTACTTGGCCAATGGAGAACCTACCACTCCCTTGGGCTGGATTAGTATAATAATAAAACTGCATAGTGAGACTATTAACCTTCCTGTGGCTATTCTTGCAGATTCAAGCCTTGCATTTGCTGTAGTCCTTGGCCTAGACTTCCTGTTCTTCAGTGGACTGAACATCTCGATGTCCGAACCCTCCTATCGGCTGCACTCTGACTATTCTCAGCCTCATCCATTTCAACCTGGCAATGCACTGATTTCAGGTTGGAGCCTGCTACATTATGCAGAGTCCGGACAAGGTCAAGTCAGACAGAGAAAATATAAAGAGACAAAGACAAAAACATGTTCCACCAGTGAAGTCTGAGAACCCAACTATCAACCTGATTACCGCCGGACACCCCCTTCTATCCGAGAGCAAAAGCAAACCTGATGCTGATTTCTACATCAAACAAGCGGTGCAACAGGCATGTCTGTCGGATGATGAAAGGTGGCAGCTATCCCAGATGTTGGACGTGAACAGTGAGGTCTGGACTCTTACACTCGGCCGTACAACCGTCTTCAAACACAAAATCTATACCCAGCATGAGGTCCCCATTAAGCAGCGTCCCTACAGGCTGTCCCCCGCCAAACTGGCAATTCTCAACGAACAGCTCAAAAGCATGTTGGAGAATGGAATTGTGGAACCTTCTTTTTCCGGATGGGCTTCTCCGGTTGTCCTGATTCCTAAGAAAGATGGTGGATATCGATTCTGTGTGGACTACAGGAAGCCGAATGCCATAACAGAAAGTGATGCCTACCCTCTACCAAACATAAATGACATACTGGAATCTCTGGCAGGAGCATCCATCTTTAGTAATCTGGATCTGAACAGTGGCTATTGGCAGGTGTCAATGGATCACGCTAGTCAGGACAAGACTGCCTTTGTCACCCCTGCTGGTTTGTACTCCTTCAAAGTCATGCCTTTTGGTTTGAAGAATGCTCCAGCAACCTTCCAAAGGTTGATGGAGACTGTCCTGGGAGATCTGAGGGGTAGAAATTGTCTTGTTTATCTGGATGACATCATAATCTACTCCTCCTCTGTTGCGGATCATCTGCAAGACATTCAGTCCGTCTTCGGCAGACTAAAGGCTGCAGGTTTGACCTTGAACTTGAAGAAGTGTCGTTTCTGTCTGCCAGAACTCAAGTTCCTTGGTCATGTGGTTAATGCTGAAGGTATCCATGCAGATCCAGCCAAAGTTGCAGCCGTGCAGGAATTCCCAATTCCCACATCCCTCAAGGCTGTTCAGCGGTTTCTGGGTATGGCTGGATGGTACCACAGGTTTGTGCCTGATTTTTCAAAGGTAGCCGAACCCCTCAACCACCTTAAGAAGAAAGGTGTGAAATTCCAATGGACCCCTGCATGCCAAGGTGCATTTGAAGCACTCAAAAACAGTCTAATTACTCCTCCAGTGCTTGGACATCCTAACCTGAATGCTCATTTCATTGTGTACACGGATGCAAGTCAAACAGGACTTGGAGCAGTCTTGGCTCAACAAACAGGACTTGGAACAGAAGAAGTTCTTGCCTATGCAAGTCGCACCCTTAATTCAGCCGAGAGGAATTATTCAACGACTGAAAGGGAGTGCCTCGCTGTGGTCTGGGCTTTGGAGAAATGGAGCTACTACTTGGAGGCAAAGATCTTCACCGTTGTCACAGACCATGCTGCTCTGCAGTGGGTTATGGCATCAGGCAAGACCAACAGCCGTCTTATTCGCTGGTCTATCAGATTGCAGAAGTTTGACTTCATCATTGAGTATCGCAAAGGAAAACTGAACGTTGTACCAGATGCCCTTTCTCGGATTACAGAGACTGCCAATGTTTGTCCTCCCTTGTGCAGTACTTATACTACCGCTAAATGTCTGGATGATTCCTTTCCTCTGGATGATGAGTGTATGGAGAGCACAGCAGAAGGATGCTGCCATCATGGCGATCCACAAGAGTCTGTCTGAAGAAGACTCCAAGAGTCGCTTCAATGATAAGTATAGCATAATTCAGGATAAAGTGTATCGAAAAACTCCAAGAGAAGATGGAATACACAGCACCCATTATCGCGTCTTCATTCCCTCTACATTGTGTGACCAGATAATCCAAGCTTATCATGCCAATCCCATGAGTGGCCATCTTGGAGTTTTTAAAACTTATCGAAGACTACAAGAGGTGGTTTACTGGCCAGGCATGTGGGTTGATACCCGGAAGTTTGTACAGCAGTGTGAAGTCTGCCAGAAATACAAACCAGACATTGGCAGACCTGCCGGGAAAATGCAGCAGACCGTAGTGAACCATCCAAATGAAATGTTGGGAATTGACCTCATGGGACCTTTTCCTCCCAGCCGGGGGAATGAATTTTTATTGGTGGTAGTGGACTACTACACACACTGGGTGGAGTTGTTTCCCCTCCGCAAAGCCACTGCATCAGCCATTGCTCTAATTCTGCGAAGGGAGGTTTTTACCAGATTCGGGAATTCCCGACCAAATCCTCTCTGACCGAGGTCCGCAGTTCATATCAGGAATATACAAAGAGCTCTGTACCTACTGGGGTGTAATTGCCAAGCTGACCACAGCCTACCATCCTCAGACCAACCTGACCGAGAGGGTAAACCGAACCCTGAAGGGGATGTTTGCTTCATTCGTGGGGGATCAGCACACAAGGTGGGATCAGCATCTTCCAGAATTTCGCTTTGCACTGAACTCTGCCGTGCAGGAGACTTCTGGGGTCACTCCCGCCGAACTCCACCTGGGAAGACCACTAAAAGGTCCAATGGACAGGGTCTTGCAAAGTTCGAATGTTTCACCTGACTGCCCAGCGTTTGATGCTGTACAACACCACCACACCTTGCTAGCCAGAGTGAAGGCCAGCAAAACCAAAGCCAAACAACGACAGCTGAGAAACTATGACAAACATAGACAAGACGTGTGTTTTCCACCCCAGTCTCGTGTCTAGGTACGTTCACATCATCTGTCAAAGGCATCTAAGAAGTTCACTGCCAAGCTAGCTTTGAGATGGAAAGGTCCATACCGTGTAGTGCAGCAGTTGGGACCAGTGAACTACTTGGTCTGTTTGGAGGACACTGGGGAAGATGTCCGGACAGTGCATGTTGTTGACCTAAAGCCCTGCTACCCTACGGCAGAAGAGCTGGATCGCAGGCAAAAGCAAAACCTGCAGGACCTCTTTGTGGAGGACTCTGAGGAGGACTTCCCTGGTTTTGTGTAGCAGGAATATGAACCTGTCAAAGCCTGCATCCTCTCTGTTTCTACAGGCATTGATTTTCATGGGGGGAGGAGTGTGGCGAAATCTGCACGGAGCCTTCACCGTGCACTGCCACTTTAAGAGCGCATGAGCAGTAAGGAAGGAGGAAATGAAGAGAGCTCATTCAGCTCTTTGGGGAGGGGCTCTTTGGTGGCGCGACAGTTTGATTGTGTGTGCTGTGCTGCAGAAGTTTTGTTTGTTTTCAGCGTGTGTAGTTTATAGAGTGTTTAACTCAATCATCGGTGTAATCGCTCTAGGTCGTGGTTGTTTTCGTTTGGGACCACGCCCGTTATGGATCGCATGGATTAGTAGCAACATTGTTGCGAAGCTTTAACATACAAACCAACAAACCATCGGACAGTCAGACAGTACACCTGCACGCCTGAAGACCACAGCTAAGATCTCTCTTGTTCTCTTTCTCTTTTTCTCTTCCCTCTATCGTCCCAGTGCTTTACCCTGCAACAGACTCTCTATTTTTCCAATGCACTTCTCATTAGAGTTGGACTATTATTGCCCTGCCAGAAGTATTTGGACATTTTAGTTAAAAGGGTTGCTTGCAAGTTGTGTATTGTTATGTGAACTGTATTGAGATGTACTAATGACATGTGTCCGAGAAGACTGTGGACATTTTTAAGGCCTTTGTTGTGTTGAACACCCCCCCACATTCATACCCTCTGCACTCATCCACTAGAAAATAATACAGATTATTGCAAATCCTATGTTGATGACTGGGTTCGTTCTTGTATTAAGTTGCTGTTGAATTGCTCTGCCATTATTAGTATTAGTATTATTGTATGAGGTATTCTTGTTTGGGTTACCCCTGTGCTGTGATGTGGGTTTTATATGGTGTGTATTCTTTTTTCTCTCCACTGGCTATCTGGGAAACAGGCTACCCTCTAGGCGGTCTCTTCTGCTGATGTGTGTGGGTCTGGTAGTGGTACTCTCTCTATTCTACTCTTTTCCTTTCGGCATGGTTAATACCTGCCTGGCGCCCGAACAAAATCTTTCTTTACCCCTCTCTAATAAATACCGCTACAAGAGTAATACCTATCTAAGAATGCTGTTCATTGACTACAGCTCAGCATTCAACACCATAGTACCCTCAACTCATCATTAAGCTTGAGACCCTTGGTCTCAACCCCACCTTGTGCAACTGGGTCCTGGACTTCCTGACGGGCCACTTCAGGTGGTGAAGGTAGGAAACAATCTCCACTCCGCTGATCCACAACACTGGGGACCCACAAGGGTGTGTTCTCAGCCCTCTCCTGTACTCCTTGTTCTCCCACGACTGCTTGGCTATGCACGCCTCCAACTCAATCATCAAGTTTGCAGACGACACTACAGTGGTAGGCTTGATTACCAACAACGACGAGACAGCCTACAGGGAGGAGGTGAGGGCCCTTGGCGCGTGGTGTCAGGAAAGTAACCTCTCAATGTCAACAAAAGAGATGATCGTTTACTTCAGGAAACAGCAAAGGGAGCACCCCCCTATCCACATCAACGGGACAGTAGTGGAGAAGGTGGAAAGTTTTAAGATCCTCGTGTACATATCACCGGCAAACTGAAATGGTCCATGCACACAGACAGTGTGCTGAAGAAGGCGCAACAGCACCTCTTCAACCTCAGGAGGCTGAAAAAATGTGGCTTGTTACCGAAAACCCTCACGCTTTTACAGGTGCACCATTGAGAGCGTCTTGTCGGGCTGTATCACCGCCTGGTACAGCAACTGCATTTCCCACAACCACAGGGCTCTCCAGAGGGTGGTGCGGCCTGCACATCGCATCACCGGGGGCAAACCACCTGCCCCCCCAGGACACCTACAACACCCGATCACACAGGAAGGGCAAGAAGCTCATCAAGGACAACAACCACCCGAGCCACTACCTGTATACCCTGCTTCCATCCATAAGGTGAGGTCAGTACAGGTGCATGAAAGCTGCGACAGAGAGATTGAAAAACAGCTTTTGTCAAGGGAGGGAGGCAGCTGCCTACCTTCAGACTTGATATCATTGGCCACTTTAATAAATGGAACACTAGTCACTAATAATGTCACTTTAATAATGTTTACATATCTTGCATTACTCATCTCATATGTACAGTGGGGCAAAAAAGTATTTAGTCAACCACCGATTGTGCAAGTTCTCCCACTTAAAAAGATGAGAGAGGCCTGTAATTTTCATCATAGGTACACTTCAACTATGACAGACAAAATGAGGAAAAAAAAATCCAGAAAATCACATTAGGATTTTTAATGAATTTATTTGCAAAATATGGTGGAAAATAAGTATTTGGTCAATAACAAATGCCGAAAAATATTCCAAATTAGATCCATAATATCGACAAACATGGCAAATGTTTTTTATAATCAATCCTCAAGGTGTTTTTCAAATATCTATTCGATAATATATCAACCGGGACAATTGGCTTCTTAGTAGGAGCGAGAGGAGCAATGGCCGCCTTTGTCTATTATGCACAAAGCACTCGGAGAGCCACCAGCTGACCACTGACGCAATGTTGTCGTTCACGCTAATTTTTCAAAATAAAAGCCTGAAACTATGTCTTGTGACTGTAGACACATTAGGGAAGCCATATAAAAAGGAATCTGGTTGATATCCATTTCAATGCTCAATAGGGAGGCATAGGAACGCACGAGGTTTCAAAATAAGAGTCACTTCCTGATTGGATTTTTCTCAGGCTTTCGCCTGCAATATCAGTTCTGTTATACTGAAGCCATTCTCAATGGAGAACACCCCCCATCCCTCCCCACAACACAGGCTGCACTGCTGCAACATTCAAACCGAGCAGTCTACCAAACAAGCATTTGGTCAACAAGTCTGAAAACCATAGAATCCACCTTCACCAGAAATATTTGGAGGGGCTAAAACAGTTTATTCCTGGACATCTTTAAGGACACTCTAAAGGCTGCCAAAGGTTGCCCCTCTGATTTCGGAAGGGTCGATGCCACGATGCTGGATTATCATGCACTGCATTATGCCATTGTGATAGAACATGTGAACCAGGGCGCAAAGTCTTTTTCTCCACTAATCAATCTGCTACATCTATTTTTGATTCTTGGAGAATAAAACTGATGAATGCCTCAAGTTCAACTGTCATACCCCATCAGAACCCAAAATATAAGCTTGTTTTACTCCAATGTTTGCAAACAAAGTAAAAGTACAGCCTCAAAACATTAACTTGAATTTTTGTATCATATATGGTCAGTCCTTGCATCCAGCCCCATCCCTCTTTTTACTGAAACGGGCGTGGAAGACACTTTGTTTCAACTTCTGATTGCCGCTTCAAGGTTTACACCTTATGTATTATTACTTAATGTTATGTTATTCTATGAAAATGTCACTTAATGAGCTATTTTAAACATGACTAGGGCCATTTAGAATTCTGCTTCCTGGTTAAGTTTGCAATGACCACTGCTTCTAGGATTTGTTCATATTCTCTGAGGGGTGTTTGTACCAAATGTTGCATAACAGTTTTATTGTCAAATACCAGCTATTATGGCAGGTATTTTGATTTTTTTGCAATAACTTACATCCTGGTTACGTTTGAAATGGGCCCCCCTTCTGGAATATTTGTACCACCACGTAACATTTATTTTCTCTAAGACCTCGGACTACCAGATGGTGAAGCGTGATTCATCACTCCAGAGAGCTTGTGTGGCCTACCACTTCGCGACTGATCTGTTGCTCCTAGACGTTTCCACGTTACAATAGCCGTACTTTCAGTTGACCGGGACAGCTCCAGCAGGGCAGAAATTTGACAAACTGACTTGTTGGAAAGGTGGCATCCTATGACGGTGCCACGTTGAAAGGAAAAGGGGTGTCCACATAGTTTTGTATATATAGTGTATTTGATACGGCTTTGAGATACGGAGCTAAAATATAGCTCCGTTAAAATAAGTCTTTACAGACGAGTGGTTTTCTGCATTGGAAAGGCACAACCACAGACCCAAAGCCATGCTCTGTTTGTTTCTATGGCAGAGGTTGTGGTGTAGCTAAGCCTAGATCCATAAGAAGTAAATGACTCTGGCTAAGCCTAATCAGACTTGCCTGTGCTAATGATTTCCACAGACCAAGTCAAATTATACAAATATCTTTGCTTGTGATGTGCGCCCCTCAAATGATAAATGTAATAGCCTGAGCATACTTGACTTGAAACAACGATACATTAAATGGAACATGGTTACATCTGTATTATCTGACCAGCACTAGTGCTCCCAAGATAAAATTCCATGGGCATTCCACAGGTCACATTTAGAAGTGAGTGTTCAAAAAAATTATCAAAATGAGGAAAAGTTTTACTGCACACCTGAGATTCTCAAAGCCCATCAGTTGGGATCCACTGGCCTAGGTAGCCAAAACTGTTTTTTTTTTAGCACATTGAACTTACTTTTAGATCAATACATAGCTACCAGCAGTGGGTATTATGTTTAAAGTTAGCAATCTAGCTAATATGTTTTGAGTTTTCTCTTACTCAGGTAGGGAATTAAATTACCGTATGATATTAGTGCACAATATGTAGGCAAATTCATCTGTATTGAACAAACAACAATATTCAGAAAATTCAGTAAAATAATACAACCAAATATTAATGACAATCACTGGATTAGGTAGCAACAAAATCTTGAATCAAGCATTCCTGCATAGACATGTTATTTTTTTAATGCAGTCTCAGTAGTCTATTACCTCTAATTTAAGCACTGTGAATTACTTTATAAGATGATAACAAATGTTTTCTATTGCGTGGGGGTGTGACCAAATCATGGTCTGGTGCCACCCACTGAAAAAGTTATGGCACCAGTGCCACAAGGGGAAAATATTAGTCTGGAGCGAGGGATGGCAAACATACAGTGCCTTCAGAAAGTATTCACGCCACTTTAATTTCTCCACATTTTGCTGCTACAGCCTCGCTCACAGTACGGCCCCTCTCCCTCCTCGTGCATTATCCACTTAAATTCCTTTTCTGCTGGTTCCCTCACTCTGATCGGACCGGGTCGAGAACCTACCAGGTTCTTAATGGAATGGGTCTAGTTGTCCTCCGGTCCTTTCGGAATGGGTCTATCTATCTCTAATAAATTATGCATATCGGATCCGGGTGGGAAAGCCCCAGGTCCATTTTGGAACGGGCCCAAGTTGAAGACCTCTACCCTGAACCCACAAACCCTCACAATGCTGGATTCTAACTCCTCTGAAGTCCGAAGGTGTTTGACAACTCAAGGCCGGCTGATATGATCACCATCACGCCTGAACTGAATTAATACTTATTGCCTTCCCTGTGCTTTTTTACTGTTTCTTGCATTTTGTGTCTTCTCTCTCAGTAGCGTGGTCAGTCTGTTGGTCCCATGATTCTTCTTGGCAGTGTACATCTCTCGCTCCCTGCCTATCCCTAAAAAGGATTCATTGAGGGGCGTTGAAACGGAGCGCTTCTCTGGAAAATAAGGCTAATGGTCGGGCGAGCTTCAGCAAATGACCCCACCAGCATAGTGTAGTAGCAGCAACAGCCAAGACTCACTGTCAGAGCGATAGAAATAAAGTGTCCATTTAAGGAAGGCCACGTTATAGTTCAAGGCTTTGTCTTTCTAGGATGTGTCTCTGTCACATGCAATGTTTAAAGACACACTGACTAGTTAACTACTGTCCTTTTGAAGTTAAAAAAGAGACGCGCAATAAAATCCAACAATGTTTAGCCCTGACTCTTGAACTCCAGCGTCATTCCTCTTGTAGAAATAGGCCATGTGTCTGAATGAGCCATGAGGGTGAGATGTACATCAGCTGGGTCAGGGTGCCCTTTAACCGCTCTCTAATCTCTTTGCTCCTCTAACCAAACTAGCTTCCTTAGCCACAACCTTGGTTTACAGCCAGGGCCAACCATGGGCCGCTTTAAATTGGCTTGCGGTCTGCTTTTGACCTGCAGGCCGTGAGTTTGAGACCCCTGGTTTAGAAGGTCCTCTTTATAGCCCAAAGACCAGTGCCATGATGTTCATCTGGGAGAGGAGATTTAAACCAGGTTATGTTTCAAAAGGGAACTGTCTGGATGATATAACATTTAGCCTATTGTAACGAGTGCGCTGAGAGTCCGTAGATTAGGTCCTAGTGAATTAATTTCAATTGAATGAATTTCAACTTCGTAACCTTCGCTCCCCACCCGACATTTAAAAAACAAAAAAAAGACCCGACGGAGATCATTGCCGCCTTGAATTATGCAGAGATGGGCATCATGAAGGTCTCATCATTAATTTAGTTTGAAAGGGGAGAAATTGTACTTTACAATGGTATTGATATTGCAGTTGATCTGGAAGTATTACGTTTTTTGGGTGCAAAAAGAAGGTAAATTGTACGGACCAGGGCGATGTACAAAAGTGAGTTTACGTTATTAGTTATGAGTCGTCAAAATATTGGAGGCTAACTAGGCTAGCTACCGGGCTAGCTAAGCTTGCTCGCTAGCTTTAAAGTTAGGCTATAGTACATTTTGGGTATAGCAAACAAAGCTAGCTAGCTTGGCTTGTGGTACTAGCAAGCCCCATTATGGCCGACTCTATCAAAGTTGTACTGAACAACACTGACTCGTAAAAAGAGAGCTTATATTGCTAGCCAGCTACTGACAGCAAAGCCACTTACTCATTTGTCATTTGCCCTACTGGTTCAGATTGTGTTGGCTGCTGCTGCAACTTGATCTTGGAGGTTCTGAAGAATGTCTCCAGCACCCCTCTATCTGTGCGTATAAACTTCGATGGTCTGTCACACACACATGATCCATGGGGTCTGAAGTGACCTTCTCCAGTTAGAACAGTCCGCAGTCGAATTTGTTGCAGCACAGACATTCCTCTTCTGTTGGCGTGGCTGTACAGAACCCGCATAGGTGCTCACTACCAGTCGGCGTCTGACTGTGGCTCCCCAGGTTCAGGAGTGGCGGTTGTAGCGGCCGCTGCTTGCTGGTCTCACAATTCTTATTCTCACTGTCTCAACTCTTCTTCAGTGTATACTCTTCTTGGAAAAAGCAGCCACTGTAATTATTTAGCAATCTCAGACATTGCACAGTAACATAGTTCCCGTGACCCTGTAAAAACTAGTACCACCAGCGTTTTGAAAAGCCTAGCTTTGAGGGTGGGAACACAATTGGACAAGGAAGTAGGGCTCCTGTCAGGCTGTAGTCTTTTCAAAGTCATGGAAAATGAGTCAACCTAGATAGCCTGTGGCAGAGCCATTAGACTTGTCTTAACGATGTTCCTAATGAACAAGGGCAATCATATCTACTCGCTGCTAGCGTGATGGTGCAATCGGCAAAACACACATGCCACAATAATTGCTACAAAACATGACTCGTTTTTGACTCATTTTTAGATTGGACAGCAGGTTCAATCAACCGATGGCGTCATCGGTTTAATTCTGCACGAATATTTAAAATACCGCTATGGTGCATAATTATGTCTGAAATACCTCACTCACAATTTGGGAGACTGATTTGATTATTAGGATCCCCATTAGCCAATGGCAATGGCGACAGCTTGTCTTACTGGGGTCCGACACATAATGAAAAAGACAGACAAAAGACTTTACAATTTACATTTCAAAAACATTAACGTGTGTGCGTGCATCAGTTACACATACATGTCAGTACATACACTGTATTTAGACTTTTTGTTTTCTTTTTTCTATTGTTATTGACTGTTTTGTTTTACTCCATGTGTAACTCTGTTGTATGTGTTGAACTGCTGTGCTTTATCTTGGCCAGGTTACAGTTGCAAATGAGAACTTGTTCTCAACTTGCCTACCTGGTTAAATAAAGGTGAAATAAAATAAGTAAATACACACAACCAGTAGGTCACATGGTGTTGCTTTATTATGTTTATTTGGTTTGCTGTTCACTTGCTCTATATGAGATCGAAGGGAGTTCTATACACTCATGGCTCTGTATTATTACTGTATGTTTCTTTGAATTTGTTCTGGACCTGTGACTGTGAAAAGACCCCTGGTGGCATGTCTGGTGGGTAAATGTGTGTGTGTCAGTACTGTGTCAGTTGACTACGCAAACAATTTGGAATTTCCAAGAAATGAATGTTTCTTATAAAAACAAGAAGTAATGTGGTCTTTACTCAACTTAGCCAAGAGAGACTGGCATGCATAGTATTAATATCAGCCATCTGATGACAATAAAGAGAAAGTTGTGCGCTCTGTTCTGGACCAGCTGCAGCTTAACTAGGTCTGTCTTTGCAACACTTGACCATATGACTGGACAATAATCAAGATAAGATAAAAGGAGAGCCTGCAGGACTTGCTTTGTGTAGTGTCAAAAAAACACTTTGGTAGTGGAATGACTTTGGCTTCCCTCCAGGCCTGAGGACAAGGCCTTTCCTCTTGGCTCAGATTAAAGATATGACAGGAGTGGCTATAAAGTCAGCTACCATCCTCAGTAGCTTTCCATCTAAGTTGTCAAGGCCAGGTGTCATTATTGATCAATAACAATTATTTTTCCACCTCTCCCACACTAACAAAATTACAACTTAATGTTTTTCTTTCATTATTGAAATGTTTTATGCATGAGTACAATGGCTCACTGTTCGTTGTTGGCATTTCCTGCCTAAATGTGCCAATTAAGTAATCGTTAAAATAATTGGCAACATCAAATGGTTTTGTGATGAATCAGCAATCTGATTTGATGAAAAGGTGGAGTTGAATTTGTCTTTCTGCCCATAATTTAATTTAAAGTGCTCTGTTTTTCCATCATTCTTTACATCATTGATCTTGGCTTCATATACAGTTTCTTCTTTTTGTTGAGTTTAGTCCCATTAAATTCTCAATTTGCAGTAAGACAGCCAGTCAGATGTGCAGCCAGACATATTAGCCACTCTTCCAACCATAAAATGTTTCAATTCCTCAGTAATCCATGGAGCCTTAATAATTTTAAGTTGGTTTCTTAACAGGTGAATGCTTATCAATAATTGGAAGAAGCAATTTCATAAATTAATTTAGGCTTGGGGATAGAAGCTGTTCAGGAGCCTGTTGGTGTCAAACTTGATGTACCGCTTGCTGTGTTGAAGCAGAGACAAGTCTATGGCTTGGGTAGCAGGGAGCTCAGCCACAGTGACTCCCAGGGCTGTCCGCACCACCCTCTGTAGCACCATGTGATCCAGGGCTGAGCTGTTGCCATACCAGGTGATGCAGCCAGTCCTAGTTGGTACAGCTGTATTATTTTTGTAGGATGTAGGGGCCCATGCCAAACCTTTTCAACCTCCTGAGGGGGAAGAGGCGCTATCACACCTTCACGACTGTGTGGGGACCATTTTAAATGATTTGGAAAACAAGGAACTTGAAGCTCTCGTCCTGCTCCACTGCAGCTCCACTTGTAACCGAAAGGTTGCAAAATCAAATGCCGAGCTGACAAGGTAAAAATCTGTCGTTCTGCCCCTGAACAAGGCAGTTAACCCACTGTTCCTAGGCCGTCATTGAAAATAAGATTTGTACCTTGTCAGCTCATGGATTTGATCTTGCAACCTTTCCAGTCCAACGCTCTAACCACTAGGCTACCTGCTGTCCAAATGGATGGAGGTTCTGTGCCTTACTCTTAGATCATCATCTCCCAAGGGAGTTTGACTGTGTTACCTATGTCCCTCGTTACAAAACAGCAGAAGCACCTAGCATCACACTCTGACTGTCTTTCTCACTTGTCTGCTTCTCTAGCTTTGTCCTGTAGACAGGGGTGATCTGGATAGCGTTGTGGTCAGAGTTGGAGATTGGTGGTTTAATACGGGTGGTGTAGGAGTCTGATGTTGACATAGCACTTGCCCAAAATATTCCCCATCCTGGTGTTGCCTTCGACGATTTGGCAGAATCCTGGCAAGCACTCAAGGCTACACTGGTTGAGTTCTCCTAGTATTATGACTGGTGTGTCTGGGTGTTTTTGCTGGCAAGCATGGTTGAGGTCTCCCAGTATCATGCTTGCCAGCAAAAACACCCAGATGCACCAGTCATAATACTGGGAGACCTCAACCAGTGTAGCCTTGAGTGCTTGCCAGCTCCCTGTTCATACTGACGTTGAGGGAGTGTTTGTTGTCCCAACACCACACTGACCACCTCCCTGTGGCTGTCTTATCGCCAGTGATCAGTCGTTGTCGCGTCGTCAGCAAACTTGATGTTGGAGTCGTATTTTGCCAATCAGTCGTGGGTGAACAGGGAGTACAGGAGGGGGACTAAGCACACACCCCTGTAGGGTCCCTGTGTTAAGGGTCAGTGTGGTAGAGGGAATGTTGCCTATCCTCACCACCTTGGGTCGGCCCGTCAGGAAGTCCAGGATCCAGTTACATAGGGAGGGGTTCAGTCCCAGGGTCCTAAGCTTTGTGACGAGGCAAATATTGTTTAACGTTGATATGTAGTCAATGAACAGCATTATCACAGGTATTCCTCTTATCTAGTTTGTTGAGGGCAGTGTGGACTGCAATTGAGATTGTGTCGTCTCATGAATCTGTTGGGGCGGTATGCAAATTGAATTGGGTCTGGGATATTCAAGTTGATGTGGCATAACCAGCCTTTCAAAGCACTTCATGATTACAGATGAGTGCTACAGGGCGGTAGTCATTGTGGCAGGAAGCCTTAGTGTTCATGGGAACAGGAATGATGATGGTCAGTTTAAGACATGGAGATTACAGACTGGGACAAGGAGCGGTTGAAAATAACTAACTAAATATGCCTGCCATCTGTTGTGTGCATGCTCTGAGAACACAATACCGTCTGGCCCCGTTGCCTCTTGCACCCAGCTTCCGTGTTTTCCTCTACACAGTGGAATGTTGGAAACGCATTCCCAGTGCCATTTTATTTTCAAAAGCTTGCACTCCGAAAAGCCCAGCTCTGCCTCCCAAATGGCACCCCATTCCCTATGTAGTGCACTACGACTCTGGTCAAAAGTAGTGCACTTCTGTATATGTGACCGACCACTGTGATTCAGTCTTATGTAGCAAAATTTGAAATTGTGTTTTTTTACATTGGATAAAAGCAGAGACACGGCTACAAAATGGCATATCATACACTGAATTTTTGATTAACAATGGGAAAGTCATTCTGCTTTCCCATTGTTGTAACCTCAATTTTGAGAAAATGGCCTTTGAATGTTTTGGTACCTACTGGAGAGCTCTTCTTTGTCTACACCCATTCAGCATTGTTCACCCTCTTAAGCCAGCCTCACCCATCTCTTTAAGGATTCACATGTGACGTCATGTGCTTAACAGTGAGTATTGTAGTAAGACTAAAAGTAGTAGCCTACAATAAGGAAAAATTCCAGGTAAACTGAGTGTCTAGATAAAAAAACAATATGTTGCAAATATTAGATGACGCCTATCCAGACACACTTGTCTAAATTGATGGGTCATGTGAAAGAAATGCTATAAGCCACAGCCACATCTTGTTAACTTCTCTAGGGTAGGGGGCAGCATTTGGAATTTTGGATGAAAAGCATGCCCAAATTAAACTGCCTTCTTCTCAGGCCCAGAAGATAGGATATGCATATAATTAGTAGATTTGGATAGAAAACAATAAAGTTTCCAAAACTGTTAAAATAATGTCTGTGAGTATAACAGAACTTATTTGGCAGGTAAAAACCTGAGAAATCCATTCAGGAAGTAGGATTTTTCTTTTGTAGTTTTCTATTCAATGCCATTACAGTATCCATTGACTCAGGACTCAAATTGCAGTTCATATGCCTTCCACTAGATGTCAACAGTCTTTAGAAATTGTTTCAGGTTTGTATTCTGAAAAATGAGGGAGTAAGAGCAGTCGGAATGAGTGGACCCAGCGCGCGACCAAGATTGCCTTGTTTACTTTTTTATATTGACGACGTTATTGTCCGGTTGAAATATTATTGATTATTTAGGCTAAAAACAACCTGAAGATTGAATATAAACATCGTTTGACATGTTTCTATGAATTTTACGGATAATCCAATTTGGATTCTTGTCTGCCTGTTGTGACTGTGTTTGAGCCTGTGGATTACTGAGGAAAACACGCAAACAAAACGGAGGTTTTTGGATATAAAGAGACTTTATCAAACAAAAGGAACATTTATTGAATAAATTAATGTCTTCTGAGTGCAATCATATTAAGATCATCAAAAGTAATTGATTAATTTTATCTCTGTTTCTGACTTGTGTAACTCTTCTACTGGTTACTGTTTGTAATGATTTGTCTGCTGGGCTATGTTCTCAAATAATTGTAAGGTAGGCTTTCGCCGTAAAGCATTTTTTAAAATCTGACACCGTGGTTGGATTCACAAGAAGTTCATCTTTAAACCTATGTAAAATAGTTGTATCCTTTCTGAATTTTTATAATTAGTATTTCTGTATTTGAATTTGGGGCTCTGCAATCTCACTGGATGTTGGTCAGGTGGGACGCTAGTGTCCCACATACCCTAGAGAGGTTAAGTGGGTGGTTCTCTACAGAAGGTGTAAACAGTACAGCGAAATGGTTACTTGCATAGTAGAAATATCAGAAAGATAGTGTCAATATAAATAAAATATACAGTATGTACAAGAACAATATCAGTGATAGATGGGGAAGTTATATGCATATAATCAGAGGCAACGTGGGTGAGCAGCGGCATAAAAAACACTTTTCTTACCAAGTGTTGTCATCGATTCCTTGTAGAGACTGATACTGCTTTTGTCACATGGGATGGCGGCAGCTTTCCACCAAGTGTTTGTGTCCTGGGTGGCGTCCTGGTAATACTATTGCACTATCCTCTGCGTAGTTGTTGAAGTTCACCACTTGCTGCAAGTCCTCATACTTCAGGTGTAACCTGTGCTTGCTTGGGCCAGCTCTCTTTTTATTTAACTAGGCAAGTAAGTTAAAAACAAATTCTTATTCGCAATGACGGCCAAACCTGGATGACGCTGGGCCAATTGTGCGCCGCTCTATGGAACTCCCAATCACAGTCGGATGTGATGCAGCCTGGATTTGAACCAGGGACTGCTGTGACACCTCTAGACCGCTGCGCCACTCAGGAGACCCCCCTTTTTTGATGGGAGGCATTAGACCATTTTTCTTGTTTGACTGGTGGAGGAGAGTCGGGCGTGTTCTACTGATGCTGAAATTCCAGATGCAAATATTTTAGCATTATTATACAATGCATAGCTGTAATCACTGTCAGATTGTCAGCTAGCTAACAGAAAGCGTTCACTTGGTCTTTTGTTTAGACATAGCTAACTAGCTAAACAATGAACCATAATCTCAATCCATAGAGTACGAGCAATAAAAACAAATTGTCATAGCTAGCTATAGTTAACCAAACAGGTTCAATGTTAGTTAGCTAGCTAACATTAGGCTATAACTAGCAATGCGAAATGGCATTCTGAGAATATGTTCTGTGTGTAGTAATGAACGTAATGTTAGCTAGCGAGCCAGCCATCTAACGTCAGCTAGCTAACTAACAGTTAGCTTTAACTTGCAATGAAAACAACTTTTTGACAAAATTAGAAAAGTATAATATCTGTAGCTGGACTCTTACCAGTATACATGGATGAATGCTTCACGGCAGACTGCAAACACTTTCAATTAAATAAGACTTCCTCTGTCTCCGTTTTGTTTGTACAGGTTGCTTTGCCCGTTGTCAAGTCATTCTGGTTCATACCATGTGCAATGCCATAAGAATCATCTTAAGCTTTAGCCCCCACCCAAACTCTGACCATTTTTCTCGCTCTAGAAGAGCTCGTTAGGCTGTTTTCATGTTATCCAGTAACTGTGCTCCTGGCAACAATTTAATTATGCTTTTTTGCCGATGTTTACTGACACCGGCCATATTCAACTGGTGTTGAGCGTTTGTAAATTCATAAGTTATTCTGCGCTCTGGTACACTCAGACGAGAGTGCTCTGAAACAGTTGTTGCAGTGCCATTCTATTGAAATGGATTTTGTTAAGTTTTACTATGCGATACATTTTAAAAAAAAGCAATGTTCGACAGGATTACCTACACATACTGACCAGCTCAAATAGACAGAAGTGTGCTATATGGCAGACCAATCCAAACTCATCCGTGCTTCTACACCTGCATTGCTTGCTGTACGAAGGGCTATATAAATAAATTTGATTTGATTTCTCGATGTCCAGCCCACTCATTATCTCAGCCAATCATGAGTAGCGGGAAGGTTGCTCGCTTTCTGTGGCTTAATAGGCTCGTAATTTACAATGTTATTCATATTTACATATGGCATACAGGTTTGTTAAGTCACATGAAAGTTCACATGTTCAAGAAGGCATTTCTGCAAAAAAAAGCATTTTGATTAAAAAAAATTGTAAAAAAGTTTACATTGAAACGGCTCTCCTATGAAGTAGTTTCCTGAAACGGGTCACATATAGGGAATAGGGTGCAGTTTGGGACGCAGACCAGGTATCTGCAGCCGAAAGCTGTTTCTTATTTGAACAAAAGAGAAACGGGAGGAGAGATTCAGAATACTTTGTGTTTTGGATGGCGTGGCTGGAAAGTGGAGCGAGGAAGAGGTATTTTTTTCCCTTCCCTCTCTCAGAAGGCGCCGTCATATGATGGCCAAATCTCTCCTCACCTGACAACTGGTTGGCCCGAAGGTCCTTTTTAAAGTCTTAAATCAGATCAGAACCTGGATTTCTTCTGTGTTTGGCTAATAAGTGCTATCCTGCCTCCCATTAACAGGGTCGTGTTCATTATGCACCAAACGGAATAAAACAGATTTAAACGTGGAAGTGACTTACCTGGACTTGCCCAACAAGAAAGGCACATTTTCACTTTCCGTTGTGAAACAGAAACGTCTCAATGTTTTCTGCTCTATGCCCCAATGAACATGACTTAGCCGTTTGCGCTGCTCTGTCGGAGCTACGAAGTAGAGAGAGGGTGTCGGGGACGTTAGGCGTGTGTTTCATTTTATAGCTGGAAGACTACTGATATCTCCAGGAGTGATAAGTATCATTTGTTGTCTATCTGTTGTCTAGTACTGTCTTTATGCTAGCTAGGGCCATCTACTTTAAGTGCGGCCTGTCTTCCCAGTAGCCTACTACTTGGTGTGTGAACTGCTGACTGCTCATCATTTGCAGATAGTTGTTGACACATCAACCAGGATTAAGGAGCAGGGCAATTTGCGACTTGTTTTGGTAATCAGTCGCTGTATTGGAGGCAATTAGTACAGGGAGGTGTGCTCTCAACCTCTGCTAGGCAATTAGTGTTAATATTTCAGTCTGGCCTGGTTTCTCAGCTGCAGCTGTAAGTGGCGGTTGTGTCAGTGGAGGGCTCGTCGGCAAAACTAAGACCGTCACCGAAACAAAGACGATTCTGCAGAGTTATTTGAGGAAGGAAAGAGAGGAAGGCTCCACACCACTCTCTCAATTGAGTATCTTACCTAGTTATTTGGAAAATGTGTGTTTTCTATACCTGTTTCGCCCTTCTCCCTGTAGGCTTTACAAACGCTCCCCACCCGTTAGCGGTAACCCTTCAAATTTAGTGTACCCTGCACGCACAACCCCTGTGGAATTATGGGTCTCTGGCAGCATTTGGAACTGCTGATCTGCGGTAAATAAGTCTGAGTTTATCTCAGCCTGTGTTTCCCTTCAGTCCCTTGACATTTTGGCCCTGACGGAGACATGGATCTCCCCAGAGAACACTGCTGCTCTCTCTTCATCTGGCTACATTTTCTCTCATAGTCCAAGAGCATCTGGTGGTTGTGATGGTGGCACAGGGTTCCTCATTTCTCCAAACTGGAGATTTTCTATAATCTCCCTTTCTCACCTGTCCATCTGCTCATTTGAATTCCATGCCCAGTGGGTCATGCGCAGTCACAATTCTCATCTCTATCCTTCTCCTGATTCTGCCTATTTAACCCTACTCTCCTGTCTTTCCGCATCATATGACTCGCACTGTCACCTTTCCTCCAGCGGGCTCAGCCCTTCCCCTGCTCGGTGACTCTTTGCGAGCTTAAAGAACAGGGCTGCGAGGTAGCTAAATGAAAATGGAGGAAAATTAAACTTCCGGAGGACCTATCATCCTTTCACTCCCAACGCTCTACCTTCTCTTCCACTGTATCTGCTACTGAAGCCACTTTCTATCACTCTAAATTTCAAGCTTCTGCCTCTAGCCCTAGGAAACTCTTCTCCCTCCTTAATCCTCCACCCCCTCTCCTCTCTCTCTGCGGATGACTTTGTCAACCACTTTGAAAAGAAGGTTGACATCCGCTCCTCATTCTCTCAGCCTATTGAGTCCACTGGTCACTCACACAGAACTGCCCTACTCCTCTACCTTTTTTTTTTTCTCTCCAGAAGAAATTCTGCGACTCAACCCCATCCCATCCTCCACCCTTCTCCAGACCATCTCTGGAGACCTCCCATTCCTCACTTCCCTTATCAACTCATCCCAGACCACTGGCTGTATCCCCTCTGACTTCAAAATGGCCCAAGTCGCTCCGCTCCTCAAGAAACCAACACTCTGCGCATCTGACGTCAAAAACTATAGACCTGTATCCCTTTCTTTTCTTTCCAAAACACTTGAGAGTGCTGTCTCTTGATTTCGCCCTCAGAACAATCTTCTTGACCCTAACCAGTTAGTCTTCAAGAGTTCACTCAACCATGACTGCTCTATTCTGTATTACAGAGGCTCTCAGCGCTCCCAAAGTTGAGTCTTTCTCCTCTCTTCTCATCCTCCTAGACCTATCCACTGCCTTTGATACCGTGAACCTTCAGACCCTCCTCTCAGGGCTGTGCACACTCTTGGAGTGCATCCTACCCGGTAGGCCGCTCCATATAAGGTGCCGTGGAGAGGATCTGTCTACACCACATATTCTCGCTAGAGGTGTCGCCCAGGGCTCGGTTCTAGGCACCAAGTCACTCATCTCCATCATATCCTATCATTGCAATGCGGATGACACTCAACTACTTTTCTCCTTCCCCCTTCTGACATCCAGGTGGCGACATGCATCTCTCCATGCCTGGCAGATGTCTCAGCTTGGATGTTGGTCAACCATCTCAAGCTCAACCTTGACAAGACAGAGCTGCTCTTCCTCCTAGGGAAGGCCTGCCCGCTCAAAGACCTCTCCATCACGGTTTTGAGAGTGCAAAGAACCTTGGATTCACGCTGGACAACACCCTGTCATTCAGGGCAACTTCAAAGCAGTGACTCGCTCCTGCAGGTTCATGCTCTACAACATCTGTATAGTACGACTCTACCTCACACAGGAAGCGGTGCAGGTCCTAATCCAGGCACTTGTCATCTCTGGTCTGGACTACTGCAACTTGCTGTTGGCTGGGCTCCCTGCTTGTGCCATCAAATCCCTGCAACTAATCCAGAATACTGCAGCCCGCCTAGTTTTCAACCGTAGTAAATTCTCCCATGTCACCCCGCTCCTCCGGACACTCCACTGGCTTCCAGTCAAAGCTCGCATCCACTACAAGACCATGGGGCTTGCCTACAGAGCAGCAAGAGGAACTGCCCCGACCCTACCTTCAGGCTATGCTCAAACCCTACACTCCAACTCAAGCACTCCGTTCTGCCATCTCTGGTCTCTTGGCCCTCCCACCCCAGCTCCCACTCAGCCCAGTCCAAGCTCTCCTCTGTTCTGACACCCTGGTGGAACCAGCTTCCCCCTGAATTTAGGACCGCAGATTCGCAACCCATCTTCCCGAAAGCACCTGAAACCCTACCTCCTTTTTAGAGTATCCTAAGTAATCCCTTCTCACCTCAATCCCTCTCCCCACTTTCTAGCTCCGACTTTGCTGAAAGCTACTTTATTGAGGAAAAGTGTACTTACTATGCCTGTGATATGTGGTTGTCCACCGAGCCATCTTAAGATGAATGCACTAACTGTAATTTGTTCTGAATAAGAGCATCTGCAAAATGACTCAAATGTAAAATGGAGGTGTCTTTTATTCCGTTAACTCTCAAAAACATATCTGATCTGACCTTGCACCTTCACCCTTGCCTATTTTACCAGTCTAACCGTGAAAATATCAGTGACGACAACCAAGATTTAGAAAAGTGTGTGTTTTGGAAACGTTAGATCCAGCGCATTTGCGTTTTTATATTTGGAACCCATTTTCTTGGTCTTTGAGAGGATTATTGGAGGGTGTAGGGCTTGTGAGCTGTCTGCTTTGGGTACTATAGCACATAATAGGAAATCAGGGATCATGCTGGTGGTCAAAGTTGTGCACTATATAGGGACTTAGGATCCCTCTTTCCAACAGCTTTTGTATTTCTTTCTGAGCCCATTTAAACATGTGATAATGAATTCAGTTAGCCTATTGTGTGCGTGTGTGTGTTATGTAATTGGTAAGTGCGTGCATGCATGCATAAGGAAGGTATGTTTTGAGGTGCATGTATTGAGGTGCATGTGTCAGAGCGAGAGCCCCCTTCCCTTTCTTCCTGACAGCCAAGTGTATGTGGAATCTGTTGTCATAGCAGCTGGACACAAATGAGTAGGCAGTCACGCGCCCTCTAGAGTCTCTTTATAGACCCCTTGCATACCACACAGCGTTTGTCAACACACACATCTGTTTTGCTGCTCGCCATTGGCCTTCACTCCGGTTCATCTCCTGCTCTCGACAGGCTTGCAGCATGCATCTTCCCAGAGAGCACACTGACACAACAGTTGAAGAGGAGAGGAGTGGTATCTTATGTAGTATCCTCTTACATAGGTGCTCCACCCCTATTGGTGTTGGGGCATGGACTCTACAAGGTGTTGAACGTGTTCCACAGGCATGTTGGTCAATGTTGACTCCAATGCTTCCCACAGTTGTGTCAAGTTGGCTGGATGTCTTTTGGGTGGTGCAGTTTTTGACTAGAACCGGTGCACCTGGCAACTACTACCATACCCCATTCAAATGGCACTTAAATATTTTGTCTTAGCCCATTCACCCTCTGAATGGCCCACATGCACAATCCATGTCTCAATTGTCTCCAGGCTTAAAAATCCTTATTTAACCTGTCTCCTCCCCTTCATCTACACTGATTTGAAGTGTATTTAACAAGTGACATCAATAAGGGATCATTGCTTTCACTTGGTAGGTCTGTCATGGAAAGAGCAGGTGTTCTCAATGTGTTGTATGCTCAGTGTATAGAAAACACAGGATATTCAAAACAAAGTGATTTTCAAGGTTATACTGCTTTCTTGTGGCAAAAGTATGCAATAGCAGGTACTATGCTTTGGCTATCTCAAGCTATGTATTTTTAGTTTCTCAATCACGGTCTGAATTTCTCTTCAAAGGTTTTGGGATAAATAACAGACACCTCTGACCAGCAATGAGAATGGGATACTAAGAGGAAAGTTACCACTGGCTAAAGCGATGATGTTGAAATGCCTGTTTCATCTGTCCCATCTCACTGCACAGTCCACTGTCTCATCAGCCCAGCCAGACAATTCATAAACTTGATATCCACTGATCAAGACAAAGGAGATGATTATGGACTACAGGAAAAGGAGGACCGAGCACGCCCCCATTCTCATCGACGGGGCTGTAGTGGAGCAGGTTGAGAGCTTCAAGTTTCTTGGTGTCCACATCAACAAACTATCATGGTCCAAGCACACCAAGACAGTTGTGAAGAGCGCACAATAGAACCTATTCCCCCTCAGGAGACTGAAAAGATTTGGCATGGGTCCTCAGACTCTCAAAGTTCTACAGCGACACCGTCGAGAGCATCCTGACTGGTTGCATCACTGCCTGGTATGGCAACTGCTCGGCCTCCGACCGCAAGGCACTACAGTATGCACTACAGAGAGTAGTGCTTACGGCCCAGTACATCACTGGGGCCAAGCTTCCTACCATCCAGGACCTCTACCAGGCGGTGTCAGAGGAAGCCCCTACAAATTGTCACTCCAGGCACTCTACTCATAGACTGTTCTCTCTGCTACCACAGAGCAAGCGGTACAGGAGTGCCAAGTCTCCTGAACAGCTAATCAATTGGCAACCCAGACTATTTGCATTGCCCCCCTCTTTTAAACTGCTGCTATTCTGTTTATAATCTATGCATAGTCACTTTAACTCAACCTACTGTACATATCATCTCGACTAACCGGTGCCCCCTGCCCATTGACTCTACCAGTACCCCCTCTATATATCCTCGCTATTATTATTTTACTGCTCCTCTTTAATTATTTTTTACTTCTATGTTTTACTTAACACGTATTTCTCATAACTGCATTGTTGGTTATTTAAGGACTTGTAAGTAAGCATTTCACTGTAAGGTCTACTACACCTGTTGTATTCGGCACATTTGACAAATAAAATGTGATTTAATTTGAAAAAGCATCTAGACATGATCTCCCTTTTTTTAGACTAGCAATTGGTTTTCAATAGCAGAGACTTGTATAAACCTTGCTCTCTGTCTCCGTTTTAATACAGAATTATATATCCAGCTGTTCCATAGTAATGAAAGTGTAGGAGTCTGAACGAGACAGGCAGGCAGCTTTTCTCTGCCAGTCGAAATCCTGAATAGGCCACATTTTTATGGATAACATGTCAAACAGGGAAAACGAAATGCTGCTAGTTTGGAGTCTTTCCAGCTTCAGTTTGAAGTGATTGTGTTAACTGTGGCTAGTTCCTCTGAACAACAGTGTCCTGACAAGAGAGCACATTTTCTATGCCAGGTGAAATCGCGCATCATTAGCTCATTGTTAAATATCACTAGAAAACAGTTTAAACTAATACAAATGCAGCTACTTTGCCGTTATTCTGGCTGCACTGTTTGACATGACCGTAAATTAGCCGTAGTTGGCTAGCTAGCAAGCGATGAGAACGTTGCCTAACAGTATGGCAGTAGAACATTTAGAACGAACGACTGAGTCGCGTCCATAGATACAGAACAAAAAGACTGGGTCGCGCCTCTGGAAACGGACCCAATTGAATGAACGACCAGCAACCCTAGATTTGTGTCGGGACTATATCTCTTGGAAGGATGAAATCGTATTAATAAATTCATCAAAATAACTTTTTTAATTAAAATGTGAATCATTATTTGGATATATTGGTAACCAGTTGTATAAAAGTGATAATGCCCTTGAAGCCGTTGTTTGGAGGATATATTGGCACAGTTTCCCTGCCATCGACATGGTTTCGGGCCTAGCAACACCCGTGCCAGGATATCCTCCAAACACTGTCTTCTCGTGCATTATCACTTAAATGCACACACCTCAACAAATGTGTTTCTGGCATCATTTTGTACCCTGAGTTTTGTTAACTTGCTATAGCAGCCCGCTGGCTTTGTTTGCCTGTTATTTTGCCAGTCTGCTCTGCCTGTCAACTTTGGTTCCCCCCTGTGTTTCCCTAGGAAAGGACGAGGTGCGCGGGCAGCTGGACAGCGCCCTGCAGGAGGTGAACGTGTGCTATGCTGTGCTGGAGGAGACTGAGAAGAGGGCCGTGTGCCGGGCGCTCATCGAAGAGAGGGGCCGTTACTGTGCCTTTGTCAGCATGCTCAAACCTGTGCTGGTGAGTAGGTTATAATAATATTATCATTATCATCTGATCTACAATCAGTCTATGTTCATGACAAATATGTTTTCATGAGTTAGTTATAGTCTCATCTGATCCGGAATCAGTCAGTATTCACGTCAAACCTGTGCTGTGGTTATCCTCTCATCTAGAATCAGTGTCCATGCCAAATATGTATTTTTGGTGTGGATATTATTATAATTATAATCCAGAATCAGTCTTTATGATTCATGCAAAAACTGTGTGTATGAGGGCTTTATACTCTCATCTGACCCAGACTCAGTCAGTACTACCTAGGCCTAGACTGGCCCAAGGATCTAGTTGGAACGCTCAGCTGCTGAAGTTGATCCATTTTCATATAAAAAGTCTCTGGCTTCTGTTTAAGTGATTGGAACAGGTTGGAGGCCCCAGAACCCCATGATGTAACACCATGCAAGTTCAACGCTGTTTACGCTGTTGACATGAGAGAGAGTCTATTTTGAGTGAATCTGGCAATGTTTGATGGTGATTGGACGGTCAGTGCCTCAAGGCCTCAGTTCCACATAGGGCTCTCGTCAAAAGTAGTGCGCTATGTAGGGAATAGGGTTCCATTTGTGACGTAGACAGTATTTTAAATTTTGTCATATGCACAAGTACATTGAAATGCTTAACTTGCAAGTCCTTCCCAACATCAAAATAGAAAAATAAGAGAGAAAAAAAACATGAGTGTAAGCTGTCTTAGTGGGTAGACTGGGGATAGACTGTGGGAGAGCAGTAGCTGTTAGCCATTTAACAGTCTTATGGCCAGGGGATAGAAACTGTTTAAGAGTCTGTTGTTCTGAGCCTTGATACACTGGTACCGCCTGCCGGACGAGAGCATGGAGTCTGGCAATTTCTCGGGTGGCTGGAGCCTGGCAATATTTGGTGGACTTTCTCCGACACCGCCTGCCATGTACATCCTGGGAACTTACCCCCAGTGATGTGCTGGGCTGCCCGCGACACACTCTGTAGGGCCTTCCGGTCGAGGGCAGTGTAGTTACCAGACAGTGATACAACCAGGATGCTCTCGATGGTGCAGCTGTAAAAGTTCTGAGGGGCCATGCCAAATCCTTTCAACCTCCTGAGGGAGAATGGGTGCTACAATTCAAAGAAATTACACCAATATTTCTAAATGATATGGATCACGTCATCTCATTATTCGCTGACGATATCTTACTTTATCTAGACAATGTATCTCAATCTCTCCCGAATGCTTTGAAGATTATAGACAAATTCAGCTCCATTTCACGTTTTAAAATAAATCTGACCTACTCCCCCTTAAGAACCCAGCACAGGACCCCATCTCTTCTTATGTAATCCCAATCATTTCCCATTTTAAAAATGTAGGAATCAATATATTTATTTTAGATAAAACCATTGCCCAAAACTTAAACAGATCGCTCAAATCAATTCAATCAGACCACAGTAGATGGCTTAACATTCCAGTCGCTCTAACCGGCAGAATTTCTATTGTGAAAGTTAATATATTGCCTTGGTTAAATTTTGTGAGCTCAATGCTTCCTATGTCTCCCCCTTCCGGCTATTGGGATAAACTCCACAGTGAATGTTCAGAATGTAAATAGAAAGGTAAGAGATCCCAGAATAAATTAACACATTTACACAGAGGGAAAGATGCTGGAGGGCTATCTTAATTATATTTCCAAGCTTTATCATTTCGCTGAATGTATAAATTGGTTTAGACACAACTCTTCCGCTCCCTGGCTGAGAATAGAGAAATATGGTGGCCCCCATTGCCCTGGAAGAAGTGATGTTCTATGTAAACTACGCTTTGGCCCTATTATTGCTCTCACAATATCTGTTTGGCATAAAATGTAAAAACTATGCAACTGGGAAACTTAATCGCACGCCCAGACTCCAATATTTAACAATAATGCCTTGCGATCTGGAGGACTGCCTTTCACGTCGCCCCAATGGTCCAAATGTGGAAACCATGCCCATGGCGATGTAATGGTATAAGGACATTCCAGGAACTATAAGAAGCATTTATATCACCAGGTAACTCTTTTTTTCATCTTCAGCTTAGGTCAGCTATGCTGGCCTATGGAGTTCCATAGGCTTTTTCATTGTAAGCTCATTTACTTGTGCGGCTGCCAGTGAAATAGCTTTGTACTTCTGTTATCATCTGATGAAAATTAAGATATTTTCAGCTGAATGTGATGTACGTTCTGTGAAGGAAAAGTATAGTTGCACCTCCCTGATCACTCTATTGAAGCAAAAAAAGTAACTTTCAATATAAAACGTCACCCGTGTCAATACGCAGCTGGACTCACCTGCTCCCGCTTTGTCTCCTTGTCTTATTTACAAATATGTGACTGGCTCAACAGTTCTGGGGAACTAAGTAAGCTTCAAAATGCAAAATAATGTGATCTGCTTTATCTCCTAACGTATTGCACAAGTTGACTGCTGGTATTTACTAAATAAATAGCTACAAATATACACATGTATTGGAAAAACTTGAAAGTAATAGTTTTGACGGTATTGAAAAACCAATTACCCTGATATACCGCCCAAGCCTTGTTACTAGGGGCTATTTGTAACTGATAGTTGTGTCTGGGATCTGTGGTTATGGGCAGCGCTGTGGTTTTTGGTGATTGGTTGTGTGTGTCTGATCTGTGGTTATGTGTGTACAGGATCATGAGATTAGCATGCTGGGAGAAGTGACCCACCTGCAGACCATCCTAGAAGACCTGAGCATCCTGACGGCCGAGCCCAGCAAACTGCCCCTCGCCAGCGAACAGGTAAGCTGGATGACACACACACACACACACACACACACACACACACACACACACACACACACACACACACTTGTTCGCACCACACACAGAGACATCAATATACCTTCCCAAATACACTTAACCACATACACACACACACAGTGTTAGATATTCCCACTGTTCCATGTACTCATTCTCACACATTATTTTTTTCTCCCCACTCAACAGGTGATCTTGGATCTGAAGGGATCTGAATACAGCTACAGTTACCAGACGCCCCCTGCCTCCCCCAGCAACACGCTGTCCCGCAAGAGCAGCATCAGCAGGTAGCTAAACACACACACACGCAAAAACACAAATCACACACACGTACTCACACATTCTTACTCATACACGAACTTTCCAACACTTGTGTACACACACACTACACTAAGTACTCAGGTACTAAGTATGGGCACACATACGCACACTGCTTCACACCAAAGTCCCTGACTTTGACACTGCATGGGGGCCGTCTTGATATTTAGAGAGCTTACCAAATTGGGGCGGTGCAGGAAGAGAAACTGGATCAAATGGATAGTAAGAGCAGCTAAGTGAAGTTCAGTGTGTCTGTGCTATCACAGTTTCACTGACTGGAGCCAGCTCAGGAAGTGTGCTCCCGTAATAGGGTTTAGTTAAACATTTGATCCCTAAATGGCACCCTTTTCCCTAAATACTGCACTACTTTTGGCCAGAGCCAAGTCAAAAGTAGTGCAGTGTGTAGGGAATAGTGCGCCATTTGGAACGCAGCCTTGGAGAGGGATGAAGGAGGGGGAGATAGGGGAGGGATGATAAAGAGAGCAGGTGACTGAGTAAAGTTCCGAGGGGACATGTAAAGTGGAGCCAAGGGAAGGGAAGAATAGTGGGGCGTGGCGGCTGCAGACAGTCTGTCACCCATGTGTCCTGTCTGCTTACCATGGAATGGCCTGGGATGACACACACACACACGCATGCATGGAGCACACACACACTTGGCGTCATCTCACTCAGGATGTCTGCAGCAAGCCTTTACTGTGTGCAGACACAAACACATGTTCCGGATTTCATCTCACTGTGTATAAGAGGGGAATGTGTGTGTGTGTGTGTGTGTATCCCATGGTGGGGGGAGGAGTATACTGGTCGTCCATGCCACAGCCAAAACGCACGTCCCCCAGGAGCTGATTGGGGTAGGGAGGGTGGGTGGATGACTTCCTCCATCATAGAGAGGGTAGAAGGGTGAGCAGGCAAGTGGGAGAATGACTAGGCTTAGATCTCCAGTCTTCATGGGGTACTCTCCAAATAATACTCCAAAGTGTACCTCATCCGAACCCTTGTCCAATGCACCTAAACACGAGTCAAAGTTTATTTGAATGTGATTATATGTATTGCTATTGTAATTGATGATGTATGACATTCATTACGCTCTTTGGTTAGCTAAAGGTGTCAACAAGACCTCTATAATGTACAGTAAATATCAAACTACAGTATAAAAAATTGCAACAGTTTGAGGTTGAGTTGGCTTTGGGTTTTCTGTCAACTTGGCTTTGCAGTCCTCTCTTTGGAACTCATACAAGCACGCACACACACACACCACAGCCCTCATTGGTCCAGCCTGTTTGGGATAGTCATTGAGAGCGGTAGTTTCCACTACAGTCTGTTCTGACAACTCTCCACTGGCAGAGCTCAGTTTCCACTTAAGCAGTCAAACGTTTCTCTAAACTACTACTATGCTCAAGACCTGCAGTGTGTTGATGTAGCAGATCATTTACACATTCAAACCAGGCCTTCTACTTTTAGCTATTTGGATGGCCAGTACACCAAAGTCCATGATTGGATTCACACAGTTTGATTTAGTATGTGTCCCAAATGGCACCCTTCTACCTACATAGTGCAGTATTTTTGACCAGAGCCCCATGGGCCGAAAGTAGTGTACTATATAGGGAATAGGGTGCCATTTGGAACATTACCTAACTGCAAAACTACACCTAACTGCAAAACTACACCTAACTGCAAAACATGACGAGAGCGTGACTGCATACCTCTGTCCACATGGTATTCAGGGTGCTGCCTTGGGAGCTACAAAAGAAGAAGAGGCTTTATTAATGGGGCTTGCTAGAGTCCCCACTTTATATCTTCATCATACTTCTGACTTATGCACTGAGCAAAATATTAACTCAACATGTAAAGTGTTGGTCCCATGTTTCCCATGAGCTCAAATAAAAGATCCCAGAAATGTACATCCCTGTTAGTGCGCATTTCTCCTTGCCAAGATAATCCTTCCACCTGATAGTTGTGGCATATCAAGAAGCTGATTAAGCAGCATGATAATTATACAGGTGCACCTTGTGCTGGGGGACAATAAAAGGCCTCTCTCTAAAATGTGCAGGTTTGTCACACAACACAATGACACAAATGTTAATTTCTCTACCATAAGCCGCCTTCAATGTCATTTTTGAGAATCTGGCAGTACGTCCAACCGGAAGCTCATCTGTGTGCTCGTTGTCCTCAACTGGGTCTTGACCTGACTGCAGTTAGGTGTCGTTACCGACTTCAGTGGGCAAATGCTCACCTTTGATTGCCACTGGCACACTAGAGAAGTGTGCTCTTCACGGATGAATCCCGGTTTCTACTGTACAGGGCAGATGGCAAATAGCGTTGTATAGCATTGTGTGGGAGAGTGGTTTCCTGATGTCAACGTGTACCCCATTGTGGGGTTATGGTATGGGCAGGCATAGCTACAGAGAACGAACACAATTGCATTTTATCTATGGCCATTTGAATGGACAGATACTGTGATTCATCATTGCCATTCATCTGCTGCAATCACCTCGTGTTTTAGCATGCTAATGCACAGCCCATGTTGCAAGGATCTGAACACAATTCTTGGAAAATTCTTCCATGGCCTGCATTGAGCATGTTTGAGATGCTCTGGATCGATGAAGATGTGTCGTGCTGCGTCGCCCTGCATGAGGCAAATGCAGGCCATTAAAACCTTACCTAACCAGAAACCGTGGATTGATGGCAACATTGGCGCAAAACTGAAAGCGCGAACCACCGCTTTTAATCATGGCAAGGCGACCGGAAACATGACCAAATACAAACAGTGCAGCTATTCCCTCCGCAAGGCAATCACACAAGCAAAGCATCAGTATAGAGACAAAGTAGAGTCGCAATTCAAAAGCTCAAACATGAGACATATGTGTCAGGGTCTACAGTCAATCACAGATTACAAAAAGAAAACCAGCCCCGTCGAGGACATCGTCTTGCTTCCAGACAAACTAAATAACTTCTTTTCACACTTTGAGGACAATGCAGTGCCACTGACACGGCCCACTACCAAAGCCTGTGGGCTCTCCTCCTCCGTGGCCAACGTGAATAAAACATTTAAAACTTGTTAACCCTCGCAAGGCTACCGGCCCAGACGGCATCCCTAGCCACGTACTCAGAGCATGCACAGACCAGCTGGCTGGTGTGTTTACAGACATATTTAACCATCCCTAGCCCAGTCTGTTGTCCCCGCATGCTTCAAGATGTTCCTGTTCCCAAGAAAGCTAAGGTAACTGAACTAAATAACTATCGCCCTGTAGCACTCACTTCTGTCATCATGAAGTGCTTTGAGAGACGAGTCAAGGATCATATCACCTCCACCCTACCTGATACCCTAGACCCCCTCCAATTTGCTTACCGCGCCCACAACCGCAGGGCTCTCCAGAGGGTAGTGCGGTCTGCACAACACATCCCCGGGGGCAAACTACCTTCCCTCCAGGACAGCTACAGCACCCGATGTCACAGGAAGGAAAAAAGATCACCAAGGACAACAACCACCCAAGCCACAGCCTGTTCACCGCGCTATCATCCAGAAGGCGATGTCAGTACAGTTGCGTCAAAGGTGGGACCAAGAGACGGAAAAACAGCTTCTATCTCAAGGCCATCAGACTGTTAAACAGCCATCACTAACATAGTGATGGCTGTTTAACATCACTAACCAGTTTCCCACTTACATAGCTGCTGCCAACATAGACTCAAATCTCTGGCCACTTAAATAATTAGACTTAATAAAGGTATCACTAGTCACTTTAAATAACGTCACTTTATATAATGTTTACATATCCTACACTACTCATATGTGTATATACTGTATTCTACACCATCTACTGCATCTGAATGTTATGACTAGACAACCTAACGTACAATTTAAAAAATACATTAACCAGAAAACATACAATGTAGTAAGACACATCAAAATGTGCAGCTCTTTATATCAGAAAAAAGGACCACGGTGTCCGTGTGCAGTTTCCAATACATCAGTTATCCACCGACTCAATAGGTTAATTTCAGAAGTAATTGTTCATTACATGTCAGAGGATGGTATTTTATTAGGATCCCCATTAGCTGTTGCAAAAGCAGCAGCTACTCTTCCTTAACATGAAACATAATACAGAACAGCTCAAGGACAGAACTACAGTGCCTTGCAAAAGTATTCACTACCCTTGGCATTATTCCTATTTTGTTGCCTTACAACCTGGATTTGTTGGGGGTTTGTATCATTTGATTTACACAACATGCCTACCACTTTGAAGATGCAAAATATGAAATAAGACCAAAAAAAATAACTTGAGCGTGCATAACTATCCCCCCCCCCCCCCCCCCCCCAAAGTCAATACTTTATAGAACCACCTTTTGCAGCTATTACAGCTGGAAGTCTCTTGGGGTATGTCTCTATAAGCTTGGCACATTTAGACACTGGGATTTCTGCCCATTCTTCAAGGCAAAACTGCTCCAGCTCCTTCGAGTCGGATAGGTTCCACTGGTGTACAGCAATCTTTAAGTCATACCACAGATTCTCAATTGGATTGAGGTCTGGGCTTTAACTAGGCCATTCCAAGACATTTAAATGTTTCCCCTAAACCACTCGTGTTGCTTTAGCAGTATGCTTCTGGTCATTGTCCTGCTGGAAGGTGAACCTCCATCCCGGTCTCAAATCTCTGGAAGAGTGGAACAGGTTTCCCTCAAGAATTTCATAGTATTTAGCGCTGTCCATCATTTCTTCAATTCTGACCAGTTTCCCAGTCCCTGCCGATGGAAAAACATCCCCACAGCATGATGCTGCCACCACCATGCTTCACTGTGGGGATGGTGTTCTCGGGTGAAGAGGTGTTGGATTTGCGCCAGACATAGCGCTTTCCTTGATTTCCAAAAAGCTCAATTTTAGTCAGAGTACCTTCTTCCATATGTTTGGGGAGTCTCCCTCTTGCCTTTTGGCAAATGTGTTCGCTTAATGTGTTCTTTAAGCAATGGCTTTTTTCTGGTCACTCTTCCATAAAGCCAGCCTTGTGGAGTGTATGGCTTAAAGTGGTCCTATGGACAGATACTCCAATCTCTGCAGTGGAGCTTTGCTTTGCAGCTCCTTCAGGGTTAACTTTTTCACTCGGGGCCCCACTTTCTCTTCTCATGTTAGTCATTGCATACCTTAGCTATTTATAACTCTCTTTATAACTCCAGATCAATTAGCCCATGTCAGTTAATGATTCAAAAAATAAATAATCTGTCCATAGTTATTGTTGTAAATTGTATCACTCAAATATCACATGAATACACATTAGACATGGCAAAATGTATAGATTTGCAAGATAATGTGCTTTAAAACTGCAACATTTTCTTTGCACCCCATGACAAAATGTGTAGAATGGCAGGAAATAAGTTTTAACCCTGCAAAATTCTCTCCACCAACGAGAGGTGAACAATTTGTCATGAACAGTGCTTGTGCACATAGAAGTTACGCGTTCGGGGGGGCGGGGTGGTCCCCAATGCTGGGGGGGGGGGGGCACCGAGTGAAAAAGTTTGGGAACCCCTGCTCTAATGACTGACATGACGAGGAAAACTGATGATGCACTACATTTCGAGATTGAACCTTGTGCATTCTACTATTACAACTTTCAAGAGTAAGTTGAAAGCCGGACTGAGTTCCTTAAAAAAAATAGTTTACATTTTTTTCTGAAGTTTGTTCACACACTGTCTGTCGCTTGGCTCTATTTCAGATGTAATGGTGCCAGGTTTCTATGCCTTGTTGTCTTTCTCTCCTTTTTTATTTATCTTATTTCCTTTTTCATTAATATGATTTATTTCTCTTCCACAAACTTTCTCGCTCTCTCACTCTCTCAGTAACTACAACTCTATTAGGTACGTCCCCTCTCTGGACTCCATCGCTACCTCGGTGGACAGCATTCACCTTTGCCTGCCCTCCATGTACCCAGCACAGGTAAGACTGACTGACTTTCTCCATTTTGAAATGCTCCTATGTGCCCTTTATTATTTTGGCTGCTGAATTTTTCAAATGCATCAATCATAATCTCACCCCATTGCTGCACTTTTGCCCAGGGGGCTTGATTTCAACAAATTTGAAAGAAAACTTCAGTCCACTGCAGCATAGTATATTAAATCATTCTTACATTCAAAGTTCAAACTATTGCCCTTAACTTGAGTACTGTTTTATCTAAACCCCAGTAAACAGTATAAAAGAAAGACGCTGCTCTGTCTGGCCCCCTCCCTCAACCTGAGTTACAACTTCCGCTGCTTGAAACACAAACCATTTTCTCTCTATCCCTCTTCCCGTCGTCCCTTCGTGGGTAGCGCCGCTCGCCCAGTCCGTTGGCACGCTTTGCGGGCTTTGACGGTACCGCGCGCTCCCTCAGCGAGGGCAACTCGCCAACCATCTCCGCCCGCTCTGGTGCCCACCGCACCCATGTCCGCTCTGCCAGCCAAACCAGCCACAGAGACACCACTGTGAGAACACGCACCCCCTTACTGGCCCCCTGTATACCCACTGTGGCGTAAACCCCCACTCATGGCCCCCATGTAAGCGTGTGTGTGCATAATGCGTGTTGTCTGTATTTGTCCAGTTCTGTCAAATGAATGTATCCAGTGTCTGTCTGTTACTGTGTGGGTATGTGAGAGTACTGCATCTGTGTGAGAGTGAGATAAACAGCTTTGGATAATTTACTATTAGCCCTTACTTTGACCTGCTGCCCACTGGAAAAGTAAAATGATCAACTTGAAGTTCTCTATAACCCTACTAGCTGCCTCCTGAAGGTCTAAAAGCCATTGCTCCTAGAACAGTAACAGTTGACTGTGTAATAGCTACTGTGCTAATATAGTAATTCTATGTGTGTGTGTGTGTGTGTGTGTGTGTGTGTGTGTGTGTTTTATATACAGTTGAAGTCGGAAGTTTACATACACTCCAATACCTTGACTTTGTTGTCCTTAAGCCATTTTGCCACAACTTTGGAAGTATGCTTGGGGTCATTGTCCGTTTGGAAGACCCATTTGCGACCAAGCTTTAACTTCCTAACTGATGTCTTGAGATGTTGCTTCAATATATCCACGTAAGTTTCCTCCTCATGGTGCCATCTATTTTGTGAAGTGCACCATTCCCTCCTGCAGCAAAGCACCCCCACAACATGATGCTGCCACCCCCGTGCTTCACGGTTGGGATGGTGTTCTTTGGCTTGCAAGCCTCCCACTTTTTCCTCCAAATTTAATGATGGTCATTATGGCCAAACAGTTGTTATATTTCTGTTTCATCAAACCAGAGGACATTTCTCCAAAACTACGAGCTTTGTCCATGTGTGCAGTGTGCAGCAAACCGTAGTCTGTCTTTTTTTATTGCGGTTTTGGAGCAGTGGCTTCTTCCTTGCTGAGCAGCCTTTCAGGTTATGTCGATATATGATTTGTGTTACTGTGGATATAGATACTTTGGTACCTGTTTCCTCCAGCATCTTCACAAGGTCCTTTGCTGTTGTTCTGGGATTGATTTGCACTTATTGCACCAAAGTACGTTCATCTCTAGTTGACAGAATGCGTCTCCTTCCTGAGCGGTATGACGGCTGCGTGGTCCCATGGTGTTTATACTTGCATACTATTGTTTGTACAGATGAACGTGGTACCTTCAGGCGTTTGGAAATTGCTCCCAAGGATGAACCAGACTTGTTGAGGTCTCCAATTGTTTTTATTGGCCGATTTCTTTTGATTTTCTCATGATGTCAAGCAAAGAGGCACTGAGTTTGAAGGTAGGCCTTGATGCCAGTCAACTTAGTGTACCGTAATTGCTGGACTATTAAGCGCGCCTGAATATAAACCGCACCCACTGAATTATTAAAAAATATGTATTTTGTACATGAATAAGCCGCACATGTCTAAGCCGCAGGTGCCTACCGATACATTGAAACAAATGAACTTTACGCAGCCTTTAAACAAAACACGGCTTGTAGCAAAAATTAAACAGTGGCCTACCAAGAAAGTCATTGGTCCCTATCTTCCTCCTCCTGTGCACTGAAACCACTGAAGCCATCTCCTTCGGTGTCGGAGTTGAATAGCCTCAGAATTGCTTCATCCGATGTTGGATCGTTTTCATTGTCGCTCTCGTCACTTTCATCCGGAGGCAAATACCCCGCTGAGCTCATGCTGCCCCTTCAACACGCAGCAGTCCAGCCTTTCGAAACCCGTTGATGATAGTGGATTTTTTGACAATGCTCCACGCTGTCAGGACCCACTAGCAGACTTGACCATAAGTTGCTCTTCGCATGCGGCCCGTTTTAGTGAAGGATTTCTCCCCACTTGTCATCCAAGCCTCCCACTGAACAAGGAGCGCCACCTTAAATGCACGATTTACACTGATGTCGAGTGGCTGCAAATACTTTGGGCCATCTGCTTTTCTTCCCTCTGAAAGCTTTTGTTGTCTTTTTGCACTGAGTCAGTTCCTCACGCTTCTTTCCAACGTCTTATCATCGACTCATTAAGGCCAAGCTCCCGTGCAGCAGCTCTAGTTCCTTTTCCAACAGCCAGATCGATCGCCTTCAACTTGAAAGCTATGCATATGCATTTCTCTGTGTCTTTGCCATGATGAGGGTGACAAAATTACTACCGTAATCAGAATGATGGGAAGTTTGAGCGCGCTTGATTTACGTCACATTATGTGACGGTGCTCAGTTTTTTGGCGGCATGAATCTTGTGAAAGCGGGAAAAATCCATAAATTAGCCGCGTTATTGTATAAACCGTGAGGTTCAAAGTGTGGGAATAAAGTAGCGGCTTATAGTCCGGAAATTACGGTATGTAAACTTCTGACCCACTGGAATTGTGATGCAGTGAATTATAAGTGAAATCATCTGTCTGTAAACAATTGTTGGAAAAATGACTTGTCATGCACAAGTTGTCCTAACCGACTTGCCAAAACTATAGTTTGTTAACAAGAAATGTGGAGTGTTTGAAAAACAAGTTATAATGACTCCAATCTAAGTGTATGTAAACTTCAGACTTCAACTGTATATGTGTATATGTGTGTGTATGTGTACAGTACCAGTCAAAAGACACACCTACTCATTCAAGGGTTTTTCTTCATTTTTTATATTTCTACATTGTAGAATAATAGTGAAGACATCAACTCTGTAATAACACATATGGAATCATGTAGTAACCCAAGAAGTGTTAAACATATCAAATATATTTGAGATTCTTCAAATAGCCACCCTTTGCCTTGATTACAGCTTTGCACACTCTTGGCATTTTCTCAACCAGCTTCATAAGGTAGTCACCGGGAATGCATTTAAATTAACAGGTGTGCCTTGTTCAAAGTCAATTTGTGGAATTTATTTCCTTCCTTAATGCAGTTGGACCAATCAGTTGTGTTGTGACAAGGTAGGGGTGGTATACAGAAGATAGCCCTATTTGTTAAAAGATCAAATCCATATTATGGCAAGAACAGCTCAAATAAGCAAAGAGAAACACCATTCCATCATTACTTTAAGACATGAAGGTCAGTCATTTCTAGAACTTTGAAAGTCTCTTCAAGTGCAGTCGCAAAAACCATCAAGCTCTATGATGAAACTGGCTCATGAGAAACGCCACAGGAAAATCTGCTTGACAGAGCTCAAATAACAGATACATCTCAACATCAACTGTTCAGAGGAGAATGCGTGAATCAGGCCTTCATTGTCGGATTGCTGCAATGAAACCATTACTAAAGGACACCAATAATAAGAAGAGACTTGCTTGGGCCAAGAAACACGAGCAATGGACATTAAACCAGTGGAAATCTGTCCTTTGGTCTGATGAGTCCAAATTTGAGATTTTTGGTTTCAACTGACGTGTCTTTGTGAGACGCAGAGTAAGTGAACGGTGAGCGTTGTCATGCTAAAACAGGAAAGGGCTTTACCAAACTGTTGCCACAAAGTTGGAAGCACATCATCGTCTAGAATGCCATTGTATGTTGTAGCTTTAAGATGTCCCTTCACTGGAACTAAGGGCCCCAGCCTTAACCATGAAATCCAGCCCCAGACCATTATTCCTCTTCCACCAAACTTTACAGTTGGCACTATGCATTGAGGCTGATAGCGTTCTCCTAGCATCCACCAAACCCAGATTTGTCCGTTGGACTGCCAGATGGTGAAGCATGATTTGTCACTCCAGAGAACGCGTTTCCACTGCTCCAGAGTCCAATGGCTTCCAGCTTTAAACCACTCCACCCGACGCATGGCATTGCCCATGGTGATCTTAGGCTTGTGTGCAGCTGCTCGGCCATGGAAACCTATTTCATGAAGCTCACGACTAATAATTATTGTGCTGACATTGCTTCCAGAGGCAGTTTGGAACTTGGTAGTGAGTGTTTCAACGAGGACAGACCATTTTTACCCGCATCAGCACTCAGCGGTCCCGTTCTGTGAGCTTGTGTAGCCTACCACTTCGCGGCTGAGCTGTTGTTGCTCCTAGATATTTCCACTTCACAATAACAGCACTCAATTTTATACGCCTGTAAGCAACGGGGGTGGCTGAAATAGCCAATTCGACTCATTTGAAGGGGTGTCCACATAACTTTGTCTATATAGTGCTATGTATATATAGTATTTAGTGCCTCTAACTTCCTCCAGTCCCTGTGATAGTCTCGCTGCCCTTCCTAGTGCTCTTCCTTGTGTCTACATCCTGTTCATTCAGTGTTAAGTGGACCTGCCGGCCTGCCCGGATGGATATGTTCACCTCTGTTCCATATTATTTATTGTCAAAATGACTTTCACTTCTGTCACATCAAACAGGCCACTGCTTGTTTTGTTTTTGCATGAGCTGTCTTAAATGTGTATGTATTTATAATAGAATGTGGCTTTTGGGAAGATCTTGACATTGGCAAGTTGTTAATCGGACTACTGTCATCACCACTAAAGATGGCAAACAAATCAAGCAATATTTGGATATAGCCATCTAGTTTATCCCCTGAAAGTTAACTTGTTTTCTAGCAGTATTGAAGGGATTTGTTATAGCTAGCCAATTTGATTTGGTCCATCAGTCAATGTAGCCTATCATGTCTGTCAGCAGCAATCATGGTTAAACCAACGTAGGCTAGGTAAAACTATGTTGGTTGAAGAAAACAGTATAATTCGGTTAACTTTTCAATATGTTTAGCCAACTTTACAAAGTTTCTACCGGTAGCTTGCAAAATAAACATCAGCTAACAGTAGATCAGCAAATGCGCAGAGCCTACAAAGGATGAGAAATTAACCTAAACCACTCATACTTGTCAGGTATAGTTCACTTTTTATTTCATAACACTCAAATGTGACCAACCGGCTCAAATCGGTTGAATGTAGCAAAATTTGAAATTGTGTTTCTTACATTAGATTAAAGTAGAGCAACAAAAGGGTATAGCACACACTGCATTTTTGAGGAGCAATGGGAAAGTAATTCTGCTTTGAAAGTTGAGAAATGTGTAAACTCACTTTTGAGAAAATGGCCTTTTTTGAATATTTTGGTACCTAGTGAAGAGCTATTCTTTGTCTACACCCGTTCAGCATCGTTCACACCCTCCTAAAGCTTTAGCCCCACCCATCTCTTTTCGCTCTCGGGGCGTTCAGAGCGCACACTTGACACTCTGGCCGATGATTTGTTTGCCTCTGGATAACATGAAAACAGCCTAACCAGCTCAGCTGGCAACAATTTCATTGTTTTTTTCCCAACTTTTACTGACACCGGCCATATTCAACGGGTGTTGTGCGTTTTGTAAATTCTTCAGTTATTCTGCACTCTGGCATACTCTGAATTTACGAATGCACCCAAAATGGTTACTTGCATAGTCTTTTGTTAAGATATGTAGCTAGCTTGCAAGCTAACTAAGTAAACAACGTGTAAGATCATACACATCACGTAACGTTAGCTAGCAAGCCAGCTAATGTTAGCTAGTTAAACAACAATGAACATAGTGCCAAATCATGTTGTTACTACCCTGCATGAATCTGCTGGGCACTAACCAATCAGGTTCAATGTTAGCTAGCTGACATTAGTCTCTAACTAGCCAAGCAAGCGGATCTGGGATATGAATAATATCATGCACGTCACATTAGCTAACAAGCCAGCCAGCTAACGTTAGATAGTTAAACAATGAACAAAGTGCCAACAAGGCCACAGTGCTGGGAACTAGAAAAGCAAACAGCTCTTGGAAATGAATAATAACGTCCACTTGGGAGCTATCCAGCTAATGTTCGCTAGCTAGCTAACAGTGCACTTTAGCTTAAGACATATAGCTAGCTGGCTAGCTAGGAAAGAATGAACCTAGCTAGGTAAACAATGTGTAAGATCATACACGTAACGTTAGCTAGCGAGCCAGCCAGCTAACATTAGCTAGTTAAACAACAATGAACATAGTGCCAACTCATAACGTTACCACGCCCTGCATGAATCTGCTGGGAGCTAACCAACCAGGTTCAATGTTAGCTAGCTAACATTAGCCTCTAACCACCCAAGCAAACATCTCTGGGATGCGAATAATATCATACACGTAAAATTAGCTAGGGAGCCAGCCAGCTAACGTTAGCTGGCTGTATACTTTAGCTTGAAATGAAATCACTTTCTGTCAAAATTAGAAATGTGTATAATCTGGAAATGTATCTAGCTAGACTATTTTACCCGTATACATCATCATGCATGGTGGACAATTCTCCCTGTCATCAATACCATGCCATGGTTGCCATAATCTTATGTTCATACAAATATCTACACATGTTAATTTTGCTGAATATTAACACAGTTGACAGTGAGAGAATGCTTCTTTTTTTGCTGAGTTTATATAACATTGTTGCAAGAAGTTTGTATAATTAAAAAATTCAAAGTTTTGAATCCGGTGACGTTTTGCATAACAGTTCATAAACCATGTGTCATGGAATCGGTAGGTCGAAAATCTCCTCCTAACTTTTTTGCAATCTATATGGCACAGCTGTAAATTTTGGGGTCCTTAAATGAAACTGGTATACTTTTTTGTTTATCACAATTTTCTTTAACCAATTATAGTCTTTTATACAAGTTCCCTACTTTCCCCCCCTTCCACTTTCCTCTTCCATTTTTGCGGTAATGCTGCAATTAGTTTGTTGTAATTTTGGGTAGAGCAGACATTTCCATATAGTTGTTAGCTGCATGTGTGACAACTACAAAGTCCTATTTAAGGTATATATTTTTTTCTTCTAATAGTATATTTGAGTTCAACCACAATATTTGTTGTATTCTTTGTTCTGTGTTTTTTCTGGTGGATTAAATTGAAATTGCAATCAACTTTCCATGGCTTGTTTTAAAAATAAATATATTTTGGAGATTTTATTTCCTTTGAATAAAGGGAAAAGGGCCATTCTTGAACATGGGGTGAGACATTCTTATTCATTTGCTAGAGAACCCGTTAGGATTTAAGTATAGCTTTTGTATGACTGAAGCCTTTAGTGAGCAGTCTAATGCTTTAATATTTAATCATTTCTGCCCTCTGAATTCATAGTAATTATAAATAGGCCCGTTTAATTTTGTCTGGCATGCCGTTCCAAATAAATGTAATTTAAATAACTGTTTTCTAGGTGTAGGAAAGACCATAAGCAAATAGGTAACCTGGGATATGACTAAATAGTTCATCCGGGTGATTTTCCACAAATAAACAGGTATTTACATGGCAGCAAGATCATATCTATTTTTGCTAACTTTCTATAAAAATAGTGGAGTGAGATCATTTATTTATTTTGGGATGTGTATACCGAGTATGTCCACATCACCATCAGACCATTATTTATATATAAATATATATAAAAACTTTTAAATATATATTAAAAAAAACTTTTACATATATATTTTTAAAAAACGTTTACATTACCGTGTAGTTTATCATGCATGCTTTTACACACTCAACCCCTTTCCCCCATGCTCAACGGTTGTTACATCCCAGATCCCAACTAAAGCAAGGACTTGATTTACGAATGTATGTACAGTTACAGCTGTTTGAGAAAGCGTGCACGATTGCGCAAAAATGGGGAGATTTGATTAACCATTGTCAAGTCCAGGTGATGGAGATCAGATCCACCACGTTCCCCTGAAATACACACACACACACACTAGTCCCCCGTTGTGACCATTTTCCCAAGCATCTCTGTGCAGACAGACCTTTGATTATTTTGTGCCACCAGGGTCACAATAATATACCCCCTCTCTGAATGTCCGAGTGTGACCCCCTCCCCATGGGTTACTGCATCCAGTGTTGCCAGAACTGCCACTACCTGGGTTGGGGTACCCCACTGGAATCCCCACAGGCTAGGTTAAAGGTCATCAAGGTTCTCAATAGCAGCTTTGAGAATTTCCTTGTATGTTATGCTCTCCCATTAGGGGGCTTTGGCTTTGTAGGACCAACCCTGCCAGGCAAGCTCAGAGTATTGAGGGGGCAGTGCTGCTCTCGTAAGTCTCTGTATTCCTCTTTCTGTTTTGGCTGCATATAGGCAACTTACGGTAAGCCATTAAACAGATAAGGGAAAAAAAAGTAACGAACTTTCGGTATACCGTGTAACAGTGTCTGTATCTAATTGTCCAACAGTGATTATAGAATGTGTCTTGTACTTAATGGTGTATCTATATATAGAATATGTATAGAATATATCAATATGTGGGCAGTGGCACAATGTGATATTTTTAGTATTTGTTTCAGGAGTTGAGCGGGCCGTGGTCGGGGCAGATCGGGCCGGGCACAGAGAATGGCACGGCCATGCCCCCTCCACACAACGCCTACACACAGCACGGAGAGAGAGCGCGCACCATGTCCACATCCGGAAAGGTAGCACATACACACAAACGGACACACACACACACACACACAATAGAAAGAATGCTTATCAGTTTGTACTTTGATATGTGGTCAATTATTAATTCAAATAAGCACCGGTGCAGTATGTTCCACCGTTTCTGAATCATTGACAAACAAACCAACCTTTTTGTAATCCATTAATAATTAATTGATTGTATGATAACTTAAGAAATATTTCCACAAGGAAATGATGGCAACTCTTTGCATTACATAGGCATTACTCCAGGCTAAATATATAGCAAAAAGTTATATAACATTAAATATAGGCAGTAATATTTAGTAGGCCATCATTGGAAATAAGAATTTGTTCTTAATGACTTGCCTGGTTAAATAAATCAAATCAAATCAAATAAATGACCTAATTTTGTTTTCCAAGAAAATACAAAATTGTTAGAGCTTAAATAAGTGGTAACCTGACAGATGTGGCATGTCAAGAAACTGATTAAACATCATCATTACACAGGTGCACCTTGTGCTGGGGACATTAAAAGGCCACTAAAATGTGCAGTTTTATCACACAACACAATGCCACAGAGGTCTCAAGTTTTGAGGGAGAGTGCAATTGGCATGCTGACTGCAGGAATGTCCACCAGAGCTGTTGCCAGATAATTTAATGTTAATTTCTCTACCATAAGCCGCCTCCAACGTCATTTTATAGAATTTGGAAGTACTCACAACCGGCCTCACAACCGCAGACCATGTGTAACCACGCCAGCCCAGTACCTCCACATCCGGCTGGTTGGCTGGGCCTGGCTCCCCAGTAGGTGGGCCTATGCCCTTCCAGGCCCACCTATGGCTGCGCCCCTGCCCCAGTCATGTGAAATCCATAAATTAGCGCCTAATTCATTTATTTCCTTCTATGAACTGTAACTCAGTATAATCATTTAAATTCCTTCATGTTGCATTTATATTTGTGATCAGTATAGTTCGAGAGCTATTTCAGGGTGTATTCTTAGTGTTCAGCTGACAGGGGGCAGCAGAGGCCAAGAGGTTGAGGAAGGATTCTCTTCCGCTATAAACATCTCCACCCCCCCCCCACCTCAACAAATATCTCTCCCTCCCACCTTCCCCTCACGCTGTTTCATTCTCTCCCTTCCTCACTATCCCTCCTTCCCTTCCGCACTCCACCCTCTCCGTTACACTCCCTTTCATAGCTGGCCCTGACCCTGGGCGGTGGGCTCAACTCGGAGGCCCCCCACACTAGTCGTGACTCCCTCCACTGCTCTAGTGGCTACAGCACGCAGACCACCACGCCCTCCTGTTCCGAGGACACCATTCCCTCCCACGGTTAGTAGTGACTTCCACTCACCAAACCCCCCGCCACACCCCTCCTAGGTTGCGACCAAATTGTCACCCTATTAGCTACCTAGTGCACTACCTTTGAACAGGCACTGTAGGGAAGGATGCCATTTGGGACGCAAACCTACATGGTCACAGCACTGTCTGCTTTTCTAGCTACGTGTCTGTTTCTCTGTGTCAGGGATCTTATACAGCATGCTTGTCTTATTGGTTGTGTGTCATGATTTGTGCTTTTGGGTCTGTTTGCTTGGATCTGTCTGTGTGTCTGTACATCTGTGATTGTCTTGCAGTATGCGGCATGCATCCATCAGTTACTTCACTATCACAACAGAATGACGTCTACACTTCTGCCCAATCCATATGCCTGTTTCAACAGCATTATCACAACACCAGTTTGTGCAAGTAGCCTATGGTAGGATAATGTGCTTTTTTCTGCAGTGCTACCTGAAAACCAAGTCTGAATTTGACCTCTCTCCACACATCACCTCACCCCACCTGTTTGTGGGATCAAAAGCCTGTATGCCGAGATGTAAAGCCATACATAGCATATCAGCCTGCAACCCGAGAAGGTTGTTCTACTCCAGTTTGGTCCCTCTCAAAGCATTGTGGTGCTGGACTGTCACTTTGTAAAGCACCTCCCCACTCTACATCATGTTTAGATCAAAGAAAATGTGCTCTTTTTATTTGTATACAAGTTAAACGCAAACCTATATTCTTTTTCAGCTGTAAAGAAAGAACCGACTCTTTATGGTAGGTTTCTTATCCGTTACTGTTTTAGATTTTCCCCCCTCTGTTCCTCACAAGTCAAATTAGAGACATTCACAGTGATTTAGTGTGACATCTGTGCTTTGTGAATTCCCATCACATCAATGGCCTTTTTGCTAGTAAAAGGAGAGCATTAGCGCCAAGTGTTTTGTTGTGTGTGCGTGGGTGTGAGAACCTTGATGTAATCGGAGGGGCGGATTCTTGCGTTATTATGAGATCAATTGAGTGCGTGTGTGAGTGATTGGGTATACAAGCACACGCTCCTTTGTCTTTGTTTGTGTATGTGCAACCGGCAGGTAATTGCGTGTTTACCATCATCAGCTGATAACAGGTCACCGCTCCGTGCTGACTCACTCCATTACCACACACACCCTAATCATTTCTTCCTCCTCAGATAAGTCTGTTTTTTTTCTCAACTGGGCAGTGATTCAGCATTGAGAGACAGTCTGTGTACCAAATGTCACCCTATTCCCTACATAGTGCCCTACTTTTGACCAGAGCCCGGGAAATAGAGTGCCATTTGGGACACAGACATAGTTAGGTTATTATGTTTGGGGCAAATCTGGAGTCTTAGTTTCTGGGGTTCTCTGATACATTTTCCATGTCTGATTCTCACCGACTACACCAAGTATTCAATTCTGTCTGACATGCTAAAAAGATAAACTTTAGTATAGAGAAACGTTGTGCCACGGAACATTCTTGCTTTTGGTTTTAATGGAATGCATCAGGTCAGATTTTCCACCCCAGGCAAAGCTTCTGCTTTCCTACCATGTTTTATTTCAGTTAGGAAAGAAATGTGTTGTGTGTTCCTCAGCTCTAAGTAACCACAGTCTTACTCTTGTCCCTCACTCCTCCTTTATCCATCCCTCTCTCCCTCCTTCTCCACCCACCAGACTACGACTACATCTCCCTGCATGGGGGAGAGGAGTTGCACCACAGCCCGCCCGACTTTGACAAGTCCTCCACCATCCCGCGCAACAGCGACCTCAGCCTGCAGTACCGCAAGATGTTCCAGAGCAAGCGGCCCGCCTCGACCGTCAGCCTGCTCGCTGAGCCCGAGCCGCTGGGCCTGCGCCAGATGCACACTGCCACCATCCGCCGCAAGCCCTCATCCAAGCCCACCTACCGCCGTGGCACCATCAGTGGCGGCGTACCTATCCCTATCTGCACCCCCCAGGTTCCCTTCAAAGCCTTGGGGGGAGGTGTAGGTGGAGGCAACGTTGGTGGAGGGGGGAAGAGCGGGAGCGACGAGAACGTGGGGCCTCCAGAGAGCAGTGTGGGGAAGGGCGTTATTGGCATGAGCAGAACGGTGGACCACGAGTTGGTCCTCGCCAAGCACAGTCTGTGCACTTCCACCCAGAGCCTGAGCGCCATGCCCTCGCACCACTCATCATCCACATCGCCCTACTACTCTCTGATCCCGGGCAAGGCGCCAGTGCCCGTGGGCAGCTCAGAACAGCTGTACCAGCTGAGCAAGCAGCAGCAGTACGCCCTGCACCAGCAGCAGCAGAAGCAGTACCAGCACCTACAGTACAACCAGCAGCAGCAGCAGTTCCAGCCACCCCAGACACAACAGTTGCAACCAGCAGCCCAGACACAACAGCAGTTTCAACTACTGCAACAGTTCCAGCAACAACAACAACTACTACAGCAGCAGCAACAGTTACAACAACAGCAGTACCAGCAGACACCACAACCGCAACAGCAGAAGCTCCAATATCAAAAGCAGCAGCAGCAACAGTTTCATCTCCCACAACAGTACAACGCATCTGGGACTGGCAACCAGCTGGTGGAAAGCGGCCACTGCCCTCCCCCCCAGCAGCCCCCTGCCGCCCCAGACACCCAGGACGCAGATGAGCCCTCGGGTGGTGGAGGTCACATGGTCACCATGATCCGGGGAGTGAAACTGCGTCGGACTCTGACCAACGACCGCTCTGCCCCCTTCATCCTCCTGCCCAACCAATTCAAATGAGCCCTTCCCTACCAGTGTAGGTTGTCGGACTCTGACCAACGACCGCTCTGCCCCCTTCATCCTCCTGCCCAACCAATTCAAATGAGCCCTTCCCTACCAGTGTAGGTTGTCGGACTCTGACCAACGACCGCTCTACCCCCTTCATCCTCCTGCCCAACCAATTCAAATGAGCCCTTCCCTACCAGTGTAGGTTGTCGGACTCTGACCAACGACCGCTCTACCCCCTTCATCCTCCTGCCCAACCAATTCAAATGAGCCCTTCCCTACCAGTGTAGGTTGTCATCGTTTTGTTTTACGGTTCTTGCTTTTCTTTTAGCCCCGTTTTGATTACATTTCTCCTGAGAAAAGAAAGGATGTTTCCTTTTTGGACGTTTTGTCTTGTGTAAAAGGTTTCCCTCTCTCCAATCAAATGTCCAGTAGCACTGTGTTTTAAACAGATTGTTATAATATCCCTCAGAGGGACTCGTAGGTGAATGTGGCCTCTTTATCGCTCTGTAATTTAAGATTTTTATACATATTGTACAAGGATGCGTGTTGGCTATATACAAGAATTTGAGCGCATAAATGATAAGTCTTATGTTTCTATATTGTTGAGGGGAAAATGCCTTGCTTACTTATTAGTCTTATCACTTGTATGGTTGGAACCAATAAAAACCCACACATATGTATATATTAGCGTGTTATACGGAAATCTTTATTGTATTTTTATTATTATCAGTGTCAATGACAGACTGAAACAGTGGATGTGTAATGAATGATCCCCTAGAGGAAATTAAAGACGCATAACTAGACCTATATACCGTTCTAGTCTGCATCTCATTCAAGATGTGATCAAGTAAGCTCAATCACTCTCCATATAGTGTAGGTCCACCGTGGCTTTAAATGCTTTGAGCTGACTTTGCTATTTACAAACACATGCTTCACCTTTGTGGCGAAGGTGACAGGCTTCTCATGATGGAGGTTGACTGTACCAGTGTTTGAGCCAATCAGAAGCTTGCACCGAAGGGCAAAGAGGGGTCACAGGGTCAACGAAAGGCTTTGTGGGGCTTTTGATAGCAGGGGTCAGGACCACTGTACCGTAACCTTGAGCTGGAAAGTAAAGCCACCGTTGTGTGTGTGTGGGGGGGGGCAAGGAGGACTGCAATGCTCTTAATCCCTGCTCTAATGTGTCTTAACACTTTCTTCACATTGCCAAGCACATTGATTTAGTGATGTATGTGGGGTAGTTTTTCAACTGATCACCCTGTTCCCCATAAGTGATAGATATCCTCCCTATCTTCCTGATGTTGGAGTTCTGGTTAATGTTCAAGTTTTTATGCATTATTTCAGGGAAATCGGCTCTTTTATTATGAACATATGGTGCTATTGTGACATACCAATCCCAGCCTGCACTGCCTCCTCGCCCCCCGACTTACTGCACATACACATGATGCACTCACTGGCCATATTAGGGATTTTATAGTAACTGTTACTGACCATGCAAGCTGTCAAATCAACTAACGGACAGACCATAGAAGTCGTGAGGAGACTCGCCGTTTCTGCAGTGGCAATAGTTTTGCGGCTGCAGGCTAGGTGCTGTGGGTTATAGTGGTTTTGGGATCCTTCTGGAATGTGAGCCCCATATCAATTATTATTGAACCTTTATTTAACCAGGCAAGTCAGTTAAGAACAAATTGTTATTTACAATGACAGCCTACCCCAGTCAAACCCAAACCCGGACCACACTGGGCCAGTTGTGCACCGCCCTATGGGACTCCCAATCACGGCCGGTTGGGATACATACTGGAATCGAACCAGGGTCTGTAGTGACATCTCTTGCACTGAGATGTAGTGCCTTAGACTGCTGTGCCACTCGTGTGCCCTGTTAATCACAGCATTTTGAGGGGTGGGGTTGTGAAATAATTTGATAAAAGGCAAATGAGTGATATGGCACTGTATTTAGAACTTGTTTACCATTGTCTTTTTCTTAACTGAACCACTTTAAATGTGTGGGGTTTTGGGCCTTCTAGCCATTACACATAGCTACTCGTTCTTAAAAATATCCCCTTAGTCGTACTGTATAGAGAGGGCGATGAAACCAGAGAAGCTACTTTGAGTAGCGACGACGCGGCTAAGTGCATATCCCTCTTCCCCGATATTAAACGGGACTCCGCACCCAGCTGGACTGGGTTATTCTCTCCTCTGTCTCACATTCCCTCCCGGTTTGTGTAGGAGGCCATTTACCTGACACCACTCATCACGCATCGAATGACCCCATTGGCCGGTTTAGCCATTGTGCGCACTCCCACCTCTTCTCTGGCCTCTTCATGTTGCTGGGGGTAACCCCTGTCCCCCAGATAAACTACAATGGCCTCTGTAATCGAGGACTTTGTTACAGGATAGGCTTATACAACAACACAACTCCTGACTCGAGCAAATTTGAAGCAATATCAGGCTACATTTGAGCCACAGCTTTAAGTTCAAAGTTCCAAATGGTAATTACAGTACAGCGTGCATATCTCCCTAACCCCAAAGTAGGTCTGGGATAGTCAAATTATGGGGCAGCTGAACTGACTGTTCCCTTTCTCTGTTGGGTTAATTGTATGTAATCCGATAAGATTTGTGTTCCACTAGAAGAACTCAGATTTATTTTGTTTGTTTGAGTGAAATAAATTATCCAAGTTATGTTTATATAGACTATGGAGATTAAATTAAGTTATACGTTTTCTCAAACACTGCTGCAGTCCCACTCCAAACCCTGCCAATCAGCAAGAGTGAAGGGCAGTATCCTGTTCTAAAAAGCAGTTTCCAATTCCTTTCTTTGACCTTGGCTTCAGCCACACTATGCCTGAGTCCCAAATGGCACACTATTCCCTATTTTGTGCACTACTATGGGCCCTGGTCAAAACTAGTGCACTATATCGGGAATAGGGTTCCATTTGGGACATAGACTGTTGGCCACTCACCGGCAGTGTGTGAGAGACTGAGACTTGGTGAGTGTTGACTAGAAGCTTTGACCCCCCACCTTGACCCCAAACTGCCCCATAGAGCTCCAATTGACCAACCCTCCTCCTGTCCATCCTGTTCTGTAAAGGGAGTTGATCTCTTATTGTAAAAGCGTACAATGTAAATCGCCAAATGTCACAATTGCATCTGTGTAATGATGCTGAAGCCTTAAATTAAAATAAATGTGGGTTTTAAAATACAAATGCATTCAAAAAGTTGCTCATTGGCTTGTTTGTTTATCTCAAGTGGAGGAACTTCTGTTTACAGAAGTGGTATGTACAGTAAACAAAGCTTTCTTAAGATCTGAGAAAGAGAAAAAAAATGGATCTGCTTATACTGCATATACAGAACACTAGGTGTGAGAGTGTGGATTTATTTAGATATCGTTTTTTATATTTATATATTGGTCCGGACAATCTATACACCAAAAATTAAGATGTGAAGATGGTTAAGATCCTGAGAAAGCAGGAAAATGCTCTAAAATGACTCTGTTCAGTCTCCATTGGATTTGCTTATACTCCATGTGATCTAGGGGTGTGTGTGTGTGGATTTATTTAGATATTGTTTAAATATATACACTTAGGATACAAAACATTAACAACACCGGCTCTTTCAATGACAGACTGACCAGGTGCAAGCTATGATCCCTTATTAATGTCACTTGTTAAATCCTCTTCAATCAGTGTAGATGAAGGGGAGGAGATAGGTTAAAGAAGGGTTTTTAAGCCTTGAGACATGGATTGTGCATGTGGGCCATTCAGAGCGTGAGTGGGCTAGACAAAATATTTAAGTGCCTTTTGAACGGGGTATGGTAGTAGGTGCCAGGCTCTCCAGTTTGTGTCAAGAACTGCAATGCGGCTGGGTTTTTCACACTCAACAGTTTCCCGTGTGTATCAAGAACGGTCCACCACCCAAAGAACATCCAGCCAACTTGACACAATTGTGGGAAGCATTGGAGTCAACATGGGCCAGCATCCCTGTGGAACGCTTTCAACATCCTTGGGGTGGAGATGTTTCTAATGTTGGGTGTACTCAGGGTATATATTGGTCTGGACAATTTACAGTATTTACCAACATTTTATTAAGATCTGATCATGTATTCACAGGACTTGACTCGTGAAATGTGTAAAAGACATTGTAGACAAACAATTTAAAACATTTAGTCAAATTTGTCCATTAAGCGCAGAGAACAAGTGTACTAATGTAAATTATACATTGAATGGGTTAAGGTAATGAATCATCCCCGTCACACACTCATTGATTCATACACACCGACTCACTCTTATCCACTCTCACACACACTGACACACTAGATAATAATAGTGACTAAGCAGAAGGCACTGCACAGTGACTGCAGGTAATAAGAGTGGGATTGCACGGCTATTGCACTGCTGCATGACTCATGAGTATTCTTACTCTGGCCACTGGGGGGCACCACACCACCATTGGCAAACGTGAACTAGCACAGTATATGGAATTACTTTCGTGCTATTAATATTAAGCAAAACTTCTGAAGTCGAGAAAAACAGTACTACGAACAAAAATAATGATTTTAAAGCAAAACATAAATACAAAAGTAATACATGTAAAAGGAAATCATTCTGAAATGTGATACATGAATGTAAATTAAAGCAAAAAATAGCTAATTAGCTAAACTAAGAGCTGTCGGTGCCCTATTTGTTGGTACTGTGTAGCTCAGTTGGTGGAGCATGGCGCTTGCAACGCCAGGGTTGTGGGTTTGATTCCCACATGGGACCAGTACAAAAAAATGTATGCACTCACTACAGTCGTGGCCAAAAGTTTTGAGAATGAAAAAAATATTAATTTTCACAAAGTCTGCTGCCTCAGTTTGTATGATGGCAATTTGCATATACTCCAGAATGTTATGAAAAGTGATCAGTGGAATTGCAATTAATTTCAAAGCCCCTCTTTACCATGCAAATTAACTGAATCCCCCCCCAAAACATTTCCACTGCATTTCAGCCCTGCTACCAAAGGACCAGCTGACATCATGTCAGTGATTTTCTCATTAACACAGGTGTGAGTGTTGACGAGGACAAGGCTGGAGATCACTCTGTCATGCTGATTGAGTTCGAATAACAGACTGGAAGCTTCAAAAGGAGGGTGGTGCTTGGAATCATTGTTCTTCCTCTGTCAACCATGGTTACCTGCAAGGAAACACGTGCCGTCATCATTGCTTTGCACAGAAATGGCTTCACAGGCAAGGATATTGCTGCCAGTAAGATTGCACCTAAATAAACGTTTTATCGGATCATCAAGAACTTCAAGGAGAGCGGTTCAATTGTTGTGAAGAAGGCTTCAGGGCGCCCAAGAAAGTCCAGCAAGCGCCAGGACCGTCTTCTAAAGTTGATTCAGCTGCGGGATCAGGGCACCACCAGTACAGAGCTTGCTCAGGAATGGCAGCCGGCAGGTGTTTGTGCGTCTGCACGCACAGTTAGGCGAAGACTTTTGGAGGATGGCCTGGTGTCAAGAAGGGCAGCAAAGAAGCCACTTCTCTCCAGGAAAAACATCAGGGACAGACTGATATTCTGCAAAAGGTACAGGGATTGTACTGCTGATGACTGGGGTAAAGTCATTTTCTCTGATGAATCCCCTTTCCGATTGTTTGGGGCATCCTGAAAAAAGCTTGTCCTGAGAAGACAAGGTGAGCACTACCATCAGTCCTGTGTCATGCCAACAATAAAGCACCTTGAGACCATTCACGTGTGGGGTTTCTTCTCAGCCAAGGGAGTGGGTTCACTCACAATTTTGCCCAAGAACACAGCCATGAATAAAAAATGGTACCAACACATCCTCCGAGAGCAACTTCTCCCAACCATCCAGGAACAGTTTGGTGACGAACAATGCCTTTTCCAGCATGACGGAGCACCTTGCCATAAGGAAAAAGTGATAACTAAGTGGCTCGGGGAACAAAACATAATTATTTTGTGTCTAGGGTGAGGAAACTCCCATTTAGAATTTGTGGTTAATCCTCAAGAGGAGGGTGGACAAAAAAAACACACAAATTCTGATAAACTCCAAGCATTGATTCTGCAAGAATGGGCTGCCATCAGTCAGGATGTGGCCCAGAAGTTAATTGACAGCATGCCAGGGCGGATTGCAGAGGTCTTGAAAAAGAAGGGTCAACACTGCAAATATTGACTCTTTGCATCAACTTCATGTAATTGTCAATAAAAGCCTTTGACACTTGAAATGCTTGTAATTATACTTCAGTATTCCATAGTAACATCTGACAAAAATATCTAAAGACACTGAAGCAGCAAACTTTGTGGATATTATTATTTGTGTCATTCTCAACTTTTGACCAAGATTGTCTTCTGTCGTCTGATAAGAGCGTCTGCTATATTATCAAAATGTAAATGTCAAATGTTTATCAATTCCCACACCCAATTCGTGAATATATATACTGAAGAAAAATCGAAAAGCGGCATGCACAGTGTTGGTCCCATGTTTCATAAGCTGAAAAATATATATATAATTTCCTTAAGCACAAAAAGCGTATTTCTCTCAAGTTTTGTGTACAAATGTTACATCCCTGTTAGTGAGCATTTCTCCTTTGCAAAAATTATCCACGTTTCGGGTGTGACATATCAAGAAGCTGATTAAACAGCATGATCATTACACAGGTGCACCTTGTGCTGGGGACAATACAATACCACTCTAAAATGTGCAGTTTTCACACAACACAATGCCACAGGTGTGCAATTGGCATGCTGACTGCAGGAATGTCCAACAGAGCTGTTGTTAGAGAATTCAATGTTAATTTCTCTACCATAAGCCGCCTCCAACGTCATTTTATAGAATTTGGCAGTACATCCAACTGGCCTTACAACCACAGATCACGTGTAATCATGCCAGCCCAGGAACTCCACATCCAGCTTCTTCACCTCCGGGATCGTCTGAGACAAGTCACCCAGACAGTTGATGAAACTGTGGGTTTGCACAACCGAATAATTTCTACACAAACTGTCTCGGGGAAGCTCATCTGCATGCTTGTCGGCCTCACCAATGTCTTGTCCTGACTGCTGTTCGGTGTCTTAACCAACTTCAGTGTGCAAATGCTCAACTTCGATGACCACTGGCAGGCTGGAGAAGTGTAGACAGCAGACAGCATTGGGGAACATCTCGCGCTCCCCATCTATTTCTATGGGCACAAGCACTGTTCATAACACAAACTGTTCACACCCCTCTTGTTGGCGGAGAGAACATTTTGAAGGTTTGATCCCAACAGTTTTGGAACCACTGTTTTAAAGGGTATCAGTTTGTCAAATCTGAGCGAAATCACTGCAGATCGTTCCCTTTGTCTCCCTCCACCCACTCTGAAGTCAGTTTCTGTTTGATGATAACTGATCGCTTGCAAGGTACATTCCTCCCTTTCCCTGCAGTGTAAAAGTGGGGATGAAGTGCTCTCACTGCCTGCTACTCTTGGAGCTGCTTAAGAACTTGTTATGGCTGCAATCCCGATATCGGGATAAGTGTCATCAACAACCGCTGAATAGCGGTTATAAATATTTATATTCATGAAATCACAAGTGCAATATAGGAAACCACAGCTTAGCCTTTTGTTAATCCACCTGTCATGTCAGATTTTGAAATTATGCTTTACAGCGAAAGCAATCCAAGCGTTTGTGTAAGTTTATCGATCGCACTATAAAACATTAAGTACACTTAGCATCAGGTAGCTCTGTCACAAATCAGAAAAGCAATCAAATTAATCGTTTACCTTTGATGATCTTCGTATGTTTTCACTCACGAGACTCCCAGTTACACAACATTATTTTTAGATCCAAAATACCTCCGTTTGTTTGTCGCGTTATGTTCAGAAATCCACAGGAAAGAGCGGTCACGACAACGCAGACAAATTCCAAATAGTTTCCATATTGTCCACAGAAACATGTCAAATGTTTTTTATAATCAATCCTCAGGTTGTTTTTAAAATATATAATCGATAATATATCAACCGCAGATGTCTTTCACAGTAGGAGAGGGAAAAGCAATACCTATCCAAACTGTTGCACGAGCAAAACTCATGTGACCACTTGACGCAATGTTATCGTTCTGGCTCCTTTTTTCAAAATAAAAGCCTGAAACTATGTCTGAAGACTGACACCTTGAGGAAGCGATAGGAAAAGGAATCTGGTTCATATCCCTTTAAATGGAGCAAAGGGAGGCTATGGAACATGGAGTTTTCGAAATAGAAGCCCCTTCCTGCTTTGATATTCCTCAGGGTTTCGCCTGCAATATCAGTTCTGTTATACTCACAGACAATATTTTAACAGTTTTGGAAACTTTACAGTGTTTTCTATCCAATACTAATATTAATATGCATATATTAGCGACTGAGGATCTGGCCGTTTACAATGGGCACCTTTTCATCCAAGCTACTCAATACTGCCCCTGCAGCCATAAAAAGTTAATAACAGAGGTGACTCAGTGTGTGGTCACTCCCTTGTTGTGGGCCTGTGTATGTCAACTCCGGCCTAGAGTGAGTCAACTCTGAAACCCTTGGTTTCTGATCTATACTCTCTCCCCAGTCCCTCTGCTGTCCTAACCACAGGCACGCAGAGAAAGCTACAGGCTCTGAACTTTCCTCCAGATCCCCACCAGAACCGGGAAGGCAACGCATTTTCCTTCCTTCTCTCTCTCAAACTCACTCGTGTAATGCTACTGACGCAAACTCCGATTTGTGTTACTCCAACAACATTAGTCCTTATTTGTTTGACTCGTGATTCAGCTCTCTCTGAGCACCAGTCAATGGCACTGTATTATGCTATGACTAAATGTGGTGTGTGTGTGTCATTGTATTGTCAGTGGGTAGTGTTGTATTGGCAGCATATTGAGTTTCTTGTGGCCAGTGCATTGGTTAATTTATTGTGGCTGATGTCTCAGAAATCCTCACAGTAGCTGATTTACTCAACATTATTGTACAGTATGTTTCCCATCTCCCAATCAAGTATGTGATGCTCCATAGCATAACAAATTAGCCAATGGAAAGCCTTGCAATTATTTTTTTCAGCTAACCTTTTCTTGGCTATACTTTCTTCGTTCTCGATTAGGTAAAGTTTGAGTTTATTTTATTTTTACAGGGACGGTGGACATTAATCAATGTTTCAGTAAAAGTACCGGCTAATTTTCAACCGCAGTCACTGGGCAGGTTATTAAAAACAATTACAATATAGACAATCATTGAGCAGTGAGCACACGCAGAGCAACATAGGACAAGCAAGATGTAGCATACAGACAGAGCAACACAGGACAAGCAAGACATAGCATACAGACAGAGCAACAGAACAAAAAGCAGCAAGACAAAATTCATAAAAGCAACAAAGTGTTTCCACACCACACAAGCTACAGACAACATGGAAAGTGGCAATACACAGCTAGGGATTATGTTCACAAATCTGATTGACCTTTAGCCATGTCTTCATGCATTTTGTGAAAGTGTGATATGTGGTGCAGTTATGTGTCTGATGGCAGTGTATTCCAGATATGAGAAGCTCACAGAGAAAACGGATTTACTAAAGGTGTTTTTCCTTAAGGGAACTATAGTCACCTCTCATGGCAGACCTTGTGGATCTGCTGCCATATGTTTGGGTTTTCTGCTTAACAAAAATCCTGAGTGGAGGGGGAGCCAGGCCATTTAGGATCTTGAATAGTGTATCTTAGAAATGTCTTGTGTCCAGTTGCAGGTGGGTCTCCAAAAACCATAGAATATTCAGAAATATATTAAATCCACATTTTGTATCGAGTGAGAAAGGGCTCTTATATGTGTGTAGATCGTTGTTTTGGCTGCACTGTGTGATGCGCTGTCATCTACTTCTACACTCATCGAAACTACTAGTTCCTGCTAAGATGTTGGGAAATGCAAAATGTCTGGCAGCTAAAATGTCGAGGGAACTCCTCAGTGCAAAATGTGGATTTAATGTATTTCTGAATATTCTATGGTTTTTGGAAAGATTACCTGGATTGCAGAATGACCATACGACCGTGTAATCTGAGGTCAGAATAAATATCATCATTTCTGTCACAGCTGAACATAACTTCATTATGGCTGGAGGTGTCAAAGTTCCCACCTGAAAGCCTTTATGGTTTTTAAAGGATACAATATAGTCTCATATCAGGAAATGTGATTCTCTGAAAGAGCTTTGCATAATGTCAAGCAAAACCCTCTGCACTCTGTTTTCAAAATGGCAATTGGATCTTGACAGTGAGACCATATACAGTGGGGCAAAAAAGTATTTAGTCAGCCACCAATTGTGCAAGTTCTCCCACTTAAAAAGATGAGAGGCCTGTAATTTTCATCATAGGTACACTTCAACTATGATAGACAAAATGAGAAAAAAAATCCAGAAAATCACATTGTAGGATTTTTTATGAATTTATTTGCAAATTATGGTGGAAAATAAGCATTTGGTCACCTACAAACAAGCAAGATTTCTGGCTCTCACAGACCTGTAACTTCTTCTTTAAGAGGCTCCTCTGTCCTCCACTCGTTACCTGTATTAATGGCACCTGTTTGAACTTGTTATCAGTATAAAAGACACCTGTCCACAACCTCAAACAGTCACACTTAAGAACAGATATAGCCCTTGGTTCACCCCAGACTTGACTGCCCTTGACCAGCACAAAAATAACTAGTGGCGTACTGCATTAGCATCGAATAGCACCATATGCAACTTTTCAGAGAAGTCAGGAAACAATATACACAGTCAGTTAGGAAAGCTAAGGCTAGCTTTTTCAAACAGAAATTTGCATCCTGTAGCACTAATTCCAAAAAGTTTTGGGCCACTGCAAAGTGCATGGAGAATAATAGCACCTCCTCCCAGCTTCCCACTGCACTGAGGCTAGGAAACACTGTCACCACCAATAAATCTATGATAATCAATCATTTCAATAAGCAATTTTCCACAGCTGGCCGCTTCTCCTTCACCCAAATCCAGACAGATAATATTCTGAAAGAGCTGCAAAATCTGGATCCCTACAAATAAACTGGGCTAGACAATCTGGACCCTCTCTAAACTTTTCAGCCGATATTGTTGCAACCCCTATTACTAGCTTGTTCAGCCTCTCTTTCGAATCATCTGAGATCCCCAAAGATTGTAAAATTGCCGCGGTCACCCCCCTATTCTAAGGGGGAGACACTCTAGACCCAAACTGTTATAGACCTATATCCATCCTGCACTGCCTTTCTAAAATCTGTGAAAGCCAAGTTAACAAACAGATCGCCGACAATTTCGAATCCCACCGTACCTTCTCCACCATGCAATCTGGTTTCCGAGCTGGTCATGGGTGCACCTCAGCTACGCTCAAAGACCTAAACGATATCATAACCGCCATCAATAAAAGACAGTACTGTGCAGTCGTCTTCATCGACCTGGCCAATTCTTATCGGCAGACTCAATAGCCTTGGTTTCTCAAATGACTGCCTCGCCTGGTTCACCAACTACCTCTTAGATAGTATTCCGTGTGTCAAATCGGAGGGCCTGTTGCATGGACCTCTGGCAGTCTCTATGGGGGTGCCACAGGGTGCAATTCTTGGGCTGACTCTCTTCTCTGTATACATCAATGATGTCGCTCTTGCTGATGGTGGTTCTGCTGTTGACGCAGACGACACAATTCTGTATACTTCTGACCCTTCTTTGGACACTGTGTTAACAAACCTCCAGACGAGCTTCAATGCCATACAACACTCCTTCCGTGGCCTCCAACGGCTCTTAAATGCAAATCAAACTAAATGCATGCTCTTCAATTGATTGCTACCCGCTCCCGCCCCCCCGACTAGCATCACTACTCTGGACGGTTCGACGTAGAATATGTGGACAACTACAAATACCTAGGTGTCTGGTTAGACTGTAAACTCTCCTTCCAGACTCACATTAATCTCCAATCCAAAATTAAATCTAGAATCGGCTTCCTATTTTGCAAACAAAGCCTCCTTCACTCTTGCTGCCAAACATACCTTCGTAAAACTGACGATCCTACCTATCCTTGACTTCGGCGATGTCATTTACAAAATAGCCTCCAACACTCTACTCAGCAAACTGGATGTAGTCTATCACAGTGCCATCCATTTTGTCACCAAAGCCCCATATACTACCCACCACTGCGACCTGTATGCTCTCGTTGGCTGGCCCTCGCTACAGATTCGTCGCCATGGCAACTGTCCTGTTTGTGTTTGGTGGGACGTTGATGGAACATTCTCCTAACCGTCAGAACTGGACACGTAAGGGTTCTTGCAACGTCCAATAAAATGTCTTAAATTCTGAGAACATGGCAACCACATTCTGGGTAAGTTCTATTTGACATTAAGGGAACGGTCTCTTGGAAACATCCTTGCGCATCACAGGAACATTCCTATAAAAACGTTAATTACCTAATGAGACTCTTAATGGAACGTTCTCTAAAGTTGTCTGAACATTTGTCGTTAGCTGGGTCGGGAGGTGAAACGCTCTCACAAGGGCACAAGCCCCCCCCCCCCCCCCTCAGATAGGCAGGGTCTGAAAACCACAGTCATCAAAATCTTCTGTTGTGACTCTTTATTGTCCAAATGACCCCCCCCCCCCCCCCCACCCACCTTCCCTTATTACTGTCTGTGATATCAACTGATGTTTTATTGTGAGTATATTCCAGTAGATTTTAAAGTCCAGGTTTATTTTACTTCTGAATAAACTTAACTGGGACAGGGAAGCAACGGACGAGGCTATTTTGGCTTCTGATGTCATCCTTGTCTTTGTCATGGCACAGTCACTAGCAACCTCAGATCGGATGGAACAGATGAGCAAGCTAAACCTCTTACTGGAAGAAGCCTTGGCAGCGATACACACTGTGAGCCATAATTGATGATAGAGTGACTGTGGCCCAGATTGGATCAGTTAAGATGTTGGGAAAGGAAGGGCAAGGATGTCAGAGAGAGCCCAAGAATCTGGACTTATGTTAGCTAGAAATGTTGCCTCCAATTTACTATGCAGTAGAATTCAGCAGCCCGTTTGTCTCCAACAGTGGTTTGTCATGCTTTTTGTCATTTTACCTGAGGGGTAGTTGGTATTTTAAGTCAATGAAAAGATCTCTGCCAATTCTGACTGTTCAACATTTATGTTCTCAAAGTGTTTACAACACTTATCGGGATCTGATTGCATTGGAGTCGGCCCAAAGCACATGTAATTCGCCTTATTTCTTTTGAGTACCCTGCTGTTTGTTTTCGCTGTAAGCACATTTCCCATTTTTTAAATGTTTTGTTCTGATATATTTGAGTCAGTCTTGATATGTTTGACTGATAGGGAGTTAGTCTGTATTGGACTTTATCCAGTGTGACAAAGGAGGAGTTCATGAAGTTTGCTTGTCAAAGTATTTCTCTCTAAGTTTGAGTAGGCCAGCGAGATAAAACAAGATTAACCATTTCAAGAGTCATTCACTTCGTGACACACAATGGCGCAATAAAACATTTTTCACGAGCGCTATAATGACACTCAAGGCCTAATAAAAGTGATTTATCCTAAAAATGATTGAGGCGGGCCACGTCTCCTCAACCAGATAAAACGGTGTTATGCTCAGTGGACTGAACAAACCAGGACGGAAACCGTTCTGGGCTCCTCCAGTCCAAAAGCAAAGTAAACAATGGCAACACTTTGTGCTGGCACTTTCCCGCCAAATCTCTGCCAGCCTGTTCACCCTCTCACCATGGTAACTGGCCACCTTGTGTTGCTCCAAGCCATCTGAGGGGTTTTCCTCTTGAAACAGAGCTGAAAATATGCTCTGCCGTGTTCTGCATAAAATAGCTCCAATGTGTGCCCATTGAAATATCTGTTTTCTTAGATTTTAGGGGGACTCTAAAAAGAGTGGACAACACAGTAAAAGTCTGTTTATAAAGGAATGTGTGGTTTTGGTGTCATGTCTTGTCTTAGCCACTAGATGCCGTCAATGTTAGTCTGGGGGTGTTTTGTACTTCTGTCTGCGTTACTTTGTGGAACAAGTCACTGATATACAGCCGGAGAATTCGCATAGCCTAAAGAGCTGTCAGCTTGCTACTGGGGCTGTCCGGCTGAAAAGTGACCATTTCAGGCTGCTAATCGGGTCACAGATCATGCTGTACCTGCTGTACCTGCTTTTCTCTGACTGTCAAACACGTCCATGACTCAACCGTGGCAGTTATAGCCCTATGACTCTTATTAATGTGGACCAAAACGCAAAAAGAGACAGAATTTGTTAAAAACAAAGAATTGGCCATTGAAAGGACTCTATATGCTGCCAACCTTTGAATAAATTCCAGACTGGGTATATCTTTGTTTTTCTTTGTTTCTGTCCCAGTGCTTGCGTAATCTTGCAAGGGTTTTCAACTGTAACAGAGCGTTTACACTATACAAACGGCACTCGCCTAGCCACGTTAGCCTATCCCTCATGTGGGTGCTAAAAAGTTGACACTACATATCAACAGCGATTGTCAGCAAATCCAGTAGGGGCTGGAAGCTATGGTAAGCTTTGATTGGTCAATCGCTGTTGCATAAAGCTCAGCCTTCCCCAACTTTAGTCCCAGCCTGTTGATCTCCCTCGTCCATGCTCGCATTGATCGACGGTCCCCTGCCTACTCTACTTGTTTCACTTTTCTTCCATTGAAAGTGAATGGTTTACAATGTTTCACTGCACGATGCTGCTTCCTATTGTAAATGCACTGTAAGATTGAGGAGGGTTGCAGTGGCCTTGCTGACCTTTTTGTACTTTACTGTGCCAGTCTTGTCCAGGAGAAAGCCCGCGAAGACATAGCCAATAGGAGGCCAGCGCTGGGGGGAACTAGCAGCTGGGCAAGAATTCCTGCATGCCGTACAGTTCTGACAAAGGGAGGGACTGTTTCCCGCCAGCTTTATGCAAATCCCTGTAGCGCTGCCAGAGACATTCTTCCAAGCAGCTCCCTCTTCCTCCAAACCGGGAGGGGGGAAGAAAAAAAGGAGCCGGAAGCCCAAAGCCATTTTAGTAATTTAGCAGACGCTCTTATCCAAAGTGATTTACAATCTGATTATAAGAGACTATAGTTCATTGTATTCATGACACTTTATTAACGGTTTTCCACATTGTTCTGTATCATAGATGATTCAACACCGCCATTAGTTTTACAGTGCATTCGGAAAGTTTTCAGACCCCTCGACTTTTTCCACATTTTGTTAAATTAAAGCTTTATTCTGAAATTGATTAAACCTTTTTTTTCTCTCATCAATATACACACGATACCCCCTAATGACAAAGCAAAAACATGTTTGCATTTAAAATAAAAAACTGATAAGTAATCAGACCCTTTTCAGTACTTTGTTGAAGTGCCTTTGGCAGCGATTACAGCTTCGAGTCTTCTTGGGTATGATGCTCCAAGCTTGGCACTCCTGTATTTGGGGAGTTTCTCCCATTCTTTTCTACATATCCTCTCAAGCTCTGTCAGGTTGGATGGGGAGCTTCACTGCACAGCTATTTTCAGTTCTCTCCAGACATGTTCGATGGGTTTAAGTCTGGGCAATTACTGACAACTGATAAATTATAATTGGCAATTGTCAAGGCCTGAATTGAATTCCGATCAATTTACTGGAGTTTAAATAGAATTGACCTCTCTATGTTTACATAAGACTAAAATCTTTCTGTTTGTGATTTCACCACTGCACTGGCTCTGGATAGAGTTAAAGTGAAGTTACACTCCAAAATTTGTCAGATGTTTTTATAGCTTTAAAAGTAGTATTCTGTTGAGATGATAAATCCATGCGCCAACCCATCTGTTTTGTAGACCCAGCTACTATATACGCCACAATCCACAATAAATGGTAAAGATAAGCACCATGTCATTTCCAGATTTGCTGTGCTTATCTTCTCAATTCATTTGGGGTTGAGATCTAAAAATCGGATGACTCATCTTGACTTAAGACTACTTTGGAGATCTGACAACAATCTTTTAACGTGTTTTTTTTTAATGTCCCTTTAACCCTACCCGACGAGACGGAAAGAACCTGCAAGTGACGCTGTTCCATAGACGCATATAGCCGCTCTCCTCTTTTTGACTCTTTTTCTCTACGCTCCTCTCCTCTCCTTCCGCTCTGCCTCCCTATCGCTACATGGATACGGTTATAATCTTGTTTCTGTAAATGGTTAAAAAGACACGAGCTAAATGGCTCTGGGCAGGGCAGCCCTTTACCAGGAACTGGAAACCTCAGTCACCCTCCAGGACTCCGCTGGCACTGTACCGAGTGGAGGAGGAGGAAGAGGGGGGAGCCAGGCAGAACGGCCCGTCATTACACACTACTTCCTGTGCTCTGCTTTCCCTGGTCTAGAGGAGTGGCGGAGGTTGAACACATGGAGACACTCACACATACTGTACAAGCAGAATGTACACGCAAGCAGGCACTCCAACACACACACACACACACACACACACACACATACACACACAGGAGTTTAAAGAGAACCAGTACAGGGCAGGCGGAAGCTTTTTGTCTTCCTTTTGAGTGCCTTCAACTCATGCTGATGCTGTGTTTGAACTCTATCATAATGCCAACATAAGGCTGTCATGAGATTAAGTTTACACATGTCCTTAGGGGTCGTAACAGACTTGCCTTTCATTAGAGAAAGAATTATATCCAGCAACGTTGGTTTGTGCAGCTCATCCTGAGGTAATTTTGACGTCTAATCTAATTCGGCAGAACCCATTTGATCCTTTCCACTGAGCTCAAACCCCAACGCAGTGCTGAGTCACATTATGGCAAGGTCAAACATGACGTCGCAATGGATCAGAGAAAGCAAACAGAATGATTGACTAACTATCTCTCTGATGTCATGTCAGAGTGGCCAATGAATCACCCATGTGTCTCTGACCACTTGGCGCTTGCTCTGCCACTCCAGTTAGACGCTGTACCCAGGAACCCCAGGGAAGGTGAACAGACAATGTTTGTCTGGATTTAAACAAGGGGTTAATCATTAACGCTTCTTCAGAGGACCGCAGGTTCCAACGTGTTCAAACCAGCGTGGTTGGTCGACCCACTCAACCCCCACCCCCTCATTCCACTTAGCCTTGGAGTAGCTTCTTGATCCAACTGCACATTTTGGCTGTTGGTGACAAAGTTATCTTTTACTAATCTGGTCAACCAGATTGACCGCTGTGCTCACCATTGTTTCACTTCAAGTCTTGAATTGTTAGTCTGGTTCAAAAGTTATGGGTTTTCTTTAGCTATTTAAAATTAAATTTAAAAAAGTATCTGCTCCTCTTATCGACACTGGTTCTAGGTTAGGTATGCAGGGCCCAGCCGGTGAGCAAGTTGTGGGATAAACGTGACAATCAGGTTGCAGGATTTTACATAGCAAACCATCCATCCTCTAGCAATTTTTTTGGTTATCAAGTTCAAACAGTTCAGTTTAAACAGCATGTTAATGGCACAACCCATTGGATGGCAGAACTAATTACAATTATGTAGTAACGAGAATTGTAATTTCTGGTCCTGAATATTTTGTCATTTTATCAAGAATATCAATCAAATGTGATGAATGTCTGCCACCTAAATGAGTCTGAGAGACTGTAATAATCACTCAGCCCCATGGCAAACTACCAGATAAACATTGCTACATTTCCGAACTTGTGTCTATGAGCGTTCTGGAAATGTTCTGCATACCAGATGTCATTAAAGGCGACGTCTGTGGGCACAAATGATCATGTACACTACCGTTCAAAAGTTTGGGGTCACTTAGAAATGTCCTTGTTCTTGAAAGAAAAGCAAACATTTTTGTCCATTAAAATTACATAAAATTGATCGGAAATACAGTGTAGACATTGTTAATGTTGTAAATTACTATTGTAGCTGGAAACTGCAGATTCTTTATGGAATATCTACATAGGCGTGCAGAGGCCCATTATCAGCAACCAGCACTCCTGTGTTCCAATGGCACATTGTGTTAGCTAATGCAAGTTTAACATTTTAAAAGGCTAGTTGATCATTAGAAAACCCTTTTGCAATTGTCTTAGTACAGCTGAAAACTGTTGTGCTGATTTAAAGAAGCAATAAAACTGGCCTTCTTTAGACTAGTTGAGTATCTGGAGCATCAGCATTTGTGGGTTCGATTACAGGTTAAGAATGGCTAGAAAGATCTTTCTTCTGAAACTCGTCAGTCTATTCGTTTTCTGAGAAATGAAGGCTATTCCATGTGAGAAATTGCCAAGAAACTGAAGATCTCATACAACGCTGTGTACTACTCCCTCCACAGAACAGCACAAACTGGCTCTAACCATAATAGAAAGCGGAGTGGGAGGCCCCGGTGCACAACTGAGCAAGAGGACAAGTACATTAGTGTCTAGTTCCAGAAACGGACGCCTCACATGTCCTCATCTTCAAATTTGTTATTTTTTAAAACCATTTTCATGTAGACTTGATTGTGTGTTTTGTATCATTGTCTTTCTGCATGACTCAGCTGCGCTTCAGCTCACAGGCCTGACATTCTCCTGTAAAATTATCTGATACAGAGCAGAATTCATTCCTTCTATTAAGGCAAGTCATCCAGGTCCTGAGGCAGCAAAACATCCCCAATCCATCACCATGCTTGACCGTTGGTATGAGTTTCTTACTGTGGAATGCAGTGTTTGGTTTTCGCCAGACATAATGGGACCCATCTTGTCCAAAAAGTCAACTCAAGTTTGACAAAAAGCACCTGGAAGCACCTGGATGATCATAAAGACTCTTGGAATAATGTTCTATGGACAGGTGACTCAAAATTATAACTTTTAGGACATGGGTCCCATATGTATGTATATTTATACAACAGGTTGGTCCAATCCTGAATCCTGATTGGTTAAAACCGCATTCCAGCCGGTGTCTATTCCACAAGTTACCACCGGCTAAATCTGACATTAAATAGCCTATTTACTCTGTTCTATCTGACTAAGCAATCCACTGTCTAATCAGCCCAGCCAGGCAATTTATAAACTTGATTTTCACTATAAAAAGTAGCAATATATTATCTCACGTTATTTTTATAAACCTCTCTGTCTGTCACTCTGACATTGGCAACATTGTTTCAATGTTGCCCTGAATCTGGAGGAAACCTGGCACCATCCTTATGGTGAAGCATGGTGGTGGCAGCATCATGCTGTGGGGGTGTTTTTCAGCGGCAGGGACTGGGAGACTAGTCAGGATTGAGGAAAAGATGAACGGAGCAAAGTACAGAGAGATCCTTGATGAAAACCTGTTCTAGAGCGCTCAGGACCTCAGACTGGGGTGAAGGTTCACCTTCCAACAGGACAATGACCCTAAGCACACAGCCAAGACAAGGCAGGAGTGGCATGAGGACACGTCTCTGAATGTCCTTGAGTGGCCCAACCAGAGCCCGGACTTGAACCTGATCGAATATCTATCGCTGAGAGGATCTGCAGGCAACAATGGGAGAAACTCCCCAAATACAGGTGTGCCAAGCTTGTAGCATCATACCCAAGAAGACTCGAGGCTGTAATTGCTTGCAAAAGTGCTTCATCAATGTAAAGGGAATGAATACTTACAGGACCAGTCAAAAGTTAGAACACACCTTCTCGTTAAAGGGTTTTTCGTTATTTTTACGAATTTCTACATTGTAGGATAATAGTGAAGACCTCAAAACTATAAAATAACACATATGGAAACATGTAGTAACCAAAGAAGTTTTAAACAAATCAAAATATATTTGAGATTCTTCAAAGAAGCCACCCTTTTCTTTGAAATTCTCTCAACCAGCTTCACCTGGAATGCTTTTCCAACAGACTTGAAGGAGTTCTCACATATGCTGAGCACTTGATTGCTGCTTTTCCTTCATTCTGTTGTCAAACTCATCCCAAACCATCTCAATTGGGTTGAGGTTGGGTGATTGTGGAGGCCAGGTCATCTAATGCAGCAATCCGTCACTCTCCTTGGTCAAATAGCCCTTACACAACTGGAGGTGTGTTTTGGGTCATTGCCCTGTTGAAAAACAAATGATAGTCCCACAAAGCGCAAACCAGATGGGATGGCATATCGCTGCATAACGCTGTGGTAGCCATGCTGGTTAAGTGTGCCTTAAATTCTAAATAAATAATTTACAGTGTCACCAGTAAAGCAACCCCACACCTTCACACCTCCTCCTCCATGCTTCACGGTGGGAACCACACATGCGGAAATCATCCATTCACCTACTCTGCGTCCTCCCAAAGACACGGCGGTTGGAACCAAAAATCTCAAATTTGGACTCATCAGACTAAAGGACAGATTTCCACCGGTCTAATGTCCATTGTCCGTGTTTCTTGGCCAAAGCAAGTCTCTTATTCTTATTGGTGTCTTTTAGTAGTGTTTTTTTTGCAGCAATTTGCTTGTAGTCTCCTCTGAACAGTTGATGTTGTCATGTGTCTGTTACTTGAACTCTGACGCATTTATTTGGGCTGCAATCTGAGGTGTAGTTAACTCTAATGAACTTATCTTCTGCGGCAGAGGTAACTCTGGGTCTTCCTTTCCTGTGGTGGTCCTCATGAGAGACAGTTTCATCATAGCGCTGGATGGTTTTTGTGACTGCACTTGAAGAAACAAGTTTTTGAATTTTCCATATTGACTGATCTTCATGTCTTAAAGTAATGATGCTCTTGTCATAAAATGGACTTGGTCTTTTACCAAATAGGGCTATCTTCTGTATACTACCTCTACCTTGTCACAACACAACTGATTGGCTCAAATGCATTAAGAAATTCCACAAATTAACTTTTAAAACAAGGCACATCTGTTAAATGAAATGCAGACTACCTTAGCTAACACCTCTGTTCCGAAGCAAACACCAGCTAGCCTCGAGCTATGATCTATGATAATCGAGAATTTCAATAAGCGTGTTTCTACGGCTGGCCATGCTTTCCTCCTGGCTACCCCTTCCCCGGTCAACAGCTCTGCACCCCCCACAGCAACTTGCCCAAGCCTCCCCATTTCTCCTTCACCCAAATCCAGACAGCAGATGTTCTGAAAGAGCTGCAATCTGAACCATCTCTTTCTAAAATTATCAGCCGATACTGTTGCAACCGCTATTACTAGCCTTTTCAACCTCTCTTTCGTATCGTCTGAGATCCCCAAAGATTGGAAAGCTGCCGTGGTCATTCCCCTCTTCAAAGGGAGAGACACTCTAGACCAAAACTGTTTTAGACCTATATCCATCCTGCCCTGCTTTTCTAAGGTCTTCGAAAGCCAAGTTAACAAACAGATCACCGACCTTTCTGAATCCAACCGTATCTTCTCCGCTATGCAATCTGGTTTCCGAGCTGGTCATGGGTTCACCTCAGCCACGCTCAAGGTCCTAAATGATATCATAACCGCCATTGATAAAAGACAATACTGTGCAGCCGTCTTCATTGACCTGGCCAAGGCTTTCGACTCTGTCAATCACCAAATTCTTATCGGCAGACTCAATAGCCTTGGTTTCTCAAATGACTGCCTCGCCTGGTTCACCAACTACTTCTCAGACAGATTTCAGTGTGTCAAATCGGAGGGCCTGTTGCATGGACCTCTGGCAGTCTCTATGGGGGTGCCACAGGGTGCAATTCTTGGGCTGACTCTCTTCTCTGTATACATCAATGATGTCGCTCTTGCTGATGGTGATTCTGCTGTTGACGCAGACGACACCATTCTGTATACTTCTGACCCTTCTTTGGACACTGTGTTAACAAACCTCCAGACGAGCTTCAATGCCATACAACACTCCTTCCGTGGCCTCCAACTGCTCTTAATTGCAAATAAAACTAAATGCATGCTCTTCAACCGATCGCTCCCTGCCATCCACCCGCCCGTCCAGCATCACTACTCTGGACGGTTTTGACTTAGAATATGTGGACAACTACAAATCCCTAGGTGTCTGGTTAGACAAGACTCCCTAAATTTTATCAGCATATCGATTGCGCAACCAGGGGTGGAAAGACCTTGGATCATTGTTACTCTAACTTCCGTGACGCATATAAGGCCCTGCCCCGCCCCCCTTTCGGAAAAGCTGACCACGACTCCATTTTGTTGATCCCTGCCTACAGACAGAAACTAAAACAAGAGGCTCCCACGCTGAGGTCTGTCCAACGCTGGTCCGACCAAGCTGACTCCACACTCCAAGACTGCTTCCATCACGTGGACTGGGACATGGTTCGTATTGCGTCAGATAACAATATTGACGAATACGCTGATTCGGTGTGCGAGTTCATTAGAACGTGCGTTGAAGATGTCGTTCCCATAGCAACGATTAAAACATTCCCTAACCAGAAACCATGGATTGATGGCAGCATTCGTGTGGTACTGAAAGCGCGAACCACTGCTTTTAATCAGGGCAAGGTGTCTGGTAACATGACCGAATACAAACAGTGCAGCTATTCCCTCCGCAAGGCTATCAAACAAGCTAAGCGTCAGTACAGAGACAAAGTAGAATCTCAATTCAACGGCTCAGACACAAGAGGCATGTGGCAGGGTCTACAGTCAATCACGGACTACAGGAAGAAATCCAGCCCAGTCACGGACCAGGATGTCTTGCTCCCAGGCAGACTAAATAACTTTTTTGCCCGCTTTGAGGACAATACAGTGCCACTGACACGGCCTGCAACGAAAACATGCAGCCTCTCCTTCACTGTAGCCGAGGTGAGTAAAACATTTAAACGTGTTAACCCTCGCAAGGCTGCAGGCCCAGACGGCATCCCCAGCCGCGCCCTCAGAGCATGCGCAGACCAGCTGGCCGGTGTGTTTACGGACATATTCAATCAATCCCTATACCAGTCTGCTGTTCCCACATGCTTCAAGAGGGCCACCATTGTTCCTGTTCCCAAGAAAGCTAAGGTAACTGAGCTAAACGACTACCGCCCCGTAGCACTCACTTCCGTCATCATGAAGTGCTTTGGGAGACTAGTCAAGGACCATATCACCTCCACCCTACCTGACACCCTAGACCCACTCCAATTTGCTTACCGCCCAAATAGGTCCACAGACGATGCAATCTCAACCACACTGCACACTGCCCTAACCCATCTGGACAAGAGGAATACCTATGTGAGAATGCTGTTCGTCGACTACAGCTCGGCATTCAACACCATAGTACCCTCCAAGCTCGTCATCAAGCTCGAGACCCTGGGTCTCGACCCCGCCCTGTGCAACTGGGTACTGGACTTCCTGACGGGCCGCCCCCAGGTGGTGAGGGTAGGCAACAACATCTCCTCCCCGCTGATCCTCAACACTGGGGCCCCACAAGGGTGCGTTCTGAGCCCTCTCCTGTACTCCCTGTTCACCCACGACTGCGTGGCCACGCACGCCTCCAACTCAATCATCAAGTTTGCGGACGACACAACAGTGGTAGGCTTGATTACCAACAACGACGAGACGGCCTACAGGGAGGAGGTGAGGGCCCTCGGAGTGTGGTGTCAGGAAAATAACCTCACACTCAACGTCAACAAAACTAAGGAGATGATTGTGGACTTCAGGAAACAGCAGAGGGAACACCCCCCGATCCACATCGATGGAACAGTAGTGGAGAGGGTAGCAAGTTTTAAGTTCCTCGGCATACACATCACAGACAAACTGAATTGGTCCACTCTCACAGACAGCATCGTGAAGAAGGTGCAGCAGCGCCTCTTCAACCTCAGGAGGCTGAAGAAATTTGGCTTGTCACCAAAAGCACTCACAAACTTCTACAGATGCACAATCGAGAGCATCCTGTCGGGCTGTATCACCGCCTGGTACGGCAACTGCTCCGCCCTCAACCGTAAGGCTCTACAGAGGGTAGTGAGGTCTGCACAACGCATCACCGGGGGCAAACTACCTGCCCTCCAGGACACCTACACCACCCGATGTTACAGGAAGGCCATAAAGATCATCAAGGACATCAACCACCCGAGCCACTGCCTGTTCACCCCGCTATCATCCAGAAGGCGAGGTCAGTACAGGTGCATCAAAGCTGGGACCGAGAGACTGAAAAACAGCTTATATTTCAAGGCCATCAGACTGTTAAACAGCCACCACTAACATTGAGTGGCTGCTGCCAACACACTGACAATGACACTGACTCACTCCAGCCACTTTAATAATGGGAATTGATAGGAAATGATGTAAATATATCACTAGCCACTTTAAACAACGCTACCTTATATAATGTTACTTACCCTACATTATTCATCTCATATGCATACGTATATACTGTACTCTATATCATCGACTGCATCCTTATGTAATACATGTATCACTAGCCACTTTAACTATGCCACTTTGCTTACATACTCATCTCATATGTATATACTGTACTCGATATCATCTACTGTATTTTGCCTATGCTGCTCTGTACCATCACTCATTCATATATCCTTATGTACATATTCTTTATCCCCTTACACTGTGTATAAGACAGTAGTTTTGGAATTGTTAGTTAGATTACTTGTTGGTTATTACTGCATTGTCGGAACTAGAAGCACAAGCATTTCGCTACACTCGCATTAACATCTGCTAACCATGTGTATGTGACAAATAAAATTTGATTTGATCTGATCTCCAATCCAACATTTAATTTAGAATCGGCTTCCTATTTGGCAAACAAAGCTTCCTTCACTCATGCTGCCAAACATACCCTCGTAAAACTTACTATCCTACTGATCCTTGACTTCGGCAATATCATTTACAAAATAGCCTCATACACTCTACTTAGCAAACTGGATGTAGTTTATCACAGTGCCATCCGTTTTGTCACCAAAGCCCCATATACTACCCACCACTGTGACCTGTATGCTCTCGTTGGCTGGCCCTCGCTTCAAATTCGTCGCCAAACCCACTGGCTCCAGGTCATCTAAAGGTCTTTGCTAGGTAAAACCCCGCCTTATCTCAGCACACTGGTCACTATAGCAGCACCCACCCATAGCACGCGCTCCAGCAGGTATATTTATCTTGTCATCTCAAAAGCCAACTCTTCCTTTGGCCGCCTTTCCTTCCAGTTCTCTGCTGCCAATGACTGGAACGAATTGCAAAAATCACTGAAGCTGGAGTCTTATATCTCCCTCACTAACTTTAAGCATCAGCTGTCAGAGCAGCTTGCCGATCATTGCACCTGTACATACAGTGCCTTGCGAAAGTATTCGGCCCCGTTGAACTTTGCGACCTTTTGCCACATTTCAGGCTTCAAACATAAAGATATAAAACTGTATTTTTTTGTGAAGAATCAACAACAAGTGGGACACAATCATGAAGTGGAACGACATTTATTGGATATTTCAAACTTTTTTAACAAATCAAAAACTGAAAAATTGGGCGTGCAAAATTATTCAGCCCCTTTACTTTCAGTGCAGCAAACTCTCTCCAGAAGTTCAGTGAGGATCTCTGAATGATCCAATGTTGACCTAAATGACTAATGATGATAAATACAATCCACCTGTGTGTAATCAAGTCTCCGTATAAATGCACCTGCACTGTGTTAGTCTCAGAGGTCCGTTAAAAGCGCAGAGAGCATCATGAAGAACAAGGAACACACCAGGCAGGTCCGAGATACTGTTGTGAAGAAGTTTAAAGCCGGATTTGGATACAAAAAGATTTCCCAAGCTTTAAACATCCCAAGGAGCACTGTGCAAGCGATAATATTGAAATGGAAGGAGTATCAGACCACTGCAAATCTACCAAGACCTGGCCGTCCCTCTAAACTTTCAGCTCATACAAGGAGAAGACTGATCAGAGATGCAGCCAAGAGGCCCATGATCACTCTGGATGAACTGCAGAGATCTACAGCTGAGGTGGGAGACTCTGTCCATAGGACAACAAGTATATTGCACAAATCTGGCCTTTATGGAAGAGTGGCAAGAAGAAAGCCATTTCTTAAAGATATCCATAAAAAGTGTTGTTTAAAGTTTGCCACAAGCCACCTGGGAGACACACCAAACATGTGGAAGAAGGTGCTCTGGTCAGATGAAACCAAAATTGAACTTTTTGGCAACAATGCAAAACGTTATGTTTGGCGTAAAAGCAACACAGCTGAACACACCATCCCCACTGTCAAACATGGTGGTGGCAGCATCATGGTTTGGGCCTGCTTTTCTTCAGCAGGGACAGGGAAGATGGTTAAAATTGATGGGAAGATGGATGGAGCCAAATACAGGACCATTCTGGAAGAAAAGCTGATGGAGTCTGCAAAAGACCTGAGACTGGGACGGAGATTTGTCTTCCAACAAGACAATGATCCAAAACATAAAGCAAAATCTACAATGGAATGGTTCAAAAATAAACATATCCAGGTGTTAGAATGGCCAAGTCAAAGTCCAGACCTGAATCCAATCGAGAATCTGTGGAAAGAACTGAAAACTGCTGTTCACAAATGCTCTCCATCCAACCTCACTGAGCTCGAGCTGTTTTGCAAGGAGGAATGGGAAAAAATGTCAGTCTCTCGATGTGCAAAACTGATAGAGACATACCCCAAGCGACTTACAGCTGTAATCGCAGCAAAAGGTGGCGCTACAAAGTATTAACTTAAGGGGGCTGAATAATTTTGCACGCCCAATTTTTCAGTTTTTGATTTGTTAAAAAAGTTTGAAATATCCAATAAATGTCGTTCCACTTCATGATTGTGTCCCACTTGTTGTTGAATCTTCACAAAAAAATACAGTTTTATATCTTTATGTTTGAAGCCTGAAATGTGGCAAAAGGTTGCAAAGTTCAAGGGGGCCGAATACTTTCGCAAGGCACTGTAATCCATCTGTAAATAGCCCATCCAACTACCTCATCCCCATATTGTTTTTGATGTTTTGTTCCTTTGCACCCCAGTATCTCTGCGTGTACATTCATCTTCTGCACATCTATCACTCCAGTGTTAATGCTAAATTGTAATTATTTCAACCACTATGTCCTATTTATTGCCTTACCTCCCTAATCTTACTACATTTGCACACACTGTGTATAGATTTTTCTATTGTGTTATTGACTGTACATTTGTTTATCCCATGTGTAACTCTGTGTTGTTTGTGTCACACTGCTTTGCTTTATCTTGGCCAGGGTGCAGTTGTAAATGAGAACTTGTTCTCAACTGCCCTACCTGGTTAAATTAAGGTGAAAAAAAAAAAAAAACAACTCCAAAGCAATTGCTTGTGGCATGGGAGCAACTGACTAGCAGCCTTGTTCTATTATCAGGACAACTGCTGGTAACTCAACTCAACTGCTTAGGACAGCTCATGAGTTGAGAAGAGTCCTAAAGAGGCTTCATGCACAGCTTTTATTTTTACCCAAAAGAGAAGGAGTAAAATGTCTCTTCTCAGCGGTTATGACAATTTTCTACTCTGAGACGCTTTGTGGATATGACCCCTGATCTCAGATCAGTTTATGCTGTATAGCCAACTCCTATGGATACAGCGCAAACAGATCTGGGACCAGGCCATAGAGGTCGTGGTGAGACGTTTTATTGTAGAAGTGTCTGTTTATCATACCCACGTAATGATGTACAGTTAACGTCTTGTATTGACTGTAGGTTGTATTCTGTATAATGTGTAACTACATGCACGATAGATGTTGCTGGGCATACATTGAGAACACATCTAACTTGCTCTTGCAACGTGTGTGAAGGTGCAGATTTTCTGGGATTAGACTGGAATTAAGATGTATAGTGTAGGCCTACTCATCATATATAGCCTACAGCCAGGTAATATAAATAATGAATGAATTCTGTATTGCTGAAGTGTAACTAACTGCACCTGGTCCAGTCCGCCGGTCCACAATGGGCTAACACATCCATTCAGTTGTACAACTGTCTTGGTTTCATTTCCTCAATGCAGACAAGTCAGATTAGTAATTACTTGAAGGAAGGAGAGAAGGAAGGAAGGAAGTAAAGATTTTCGAAGTATTCCAACAGGGCCCAGGTCAAGTGCTGAAGTGTATTTCTCCTCAGGTCTGTACCCATAAATGATTTATATTGACCTGGGGGCCTTTTCTGTCTTCCTGTCCTGGGCAGGTATAAAGTACTTCTTATCTCCCTATGCAAATATTGGCAGCTGGGAGTTTAACTGACTACTGGCAAATGGAAAACCCTTAAGCCAGTTAAACAGAACGTTACCGCACCTCCACCTAGAAAATAGAATACTCACCCCTGCTCCTAGGTCACATAATATAGTAACAGTAAAACTTGATCAGCTTCTTATGGGAATAGCATGGCATATGTTAGTGTTTCTAATATGTCTTTAGACTACATGCTATGTGGTTAGTCCTACAGTAAGTTACAATACGTCGCAGTCATGATAAGTATGAATTACATATTGGTTCATGATAATTAGCTCATTAATATTGACTTATGTTTCTGCTCATGATCTAGGGTCATATGTGTCAAGCGTCTCAGAGTAGTTCATGTTGATCTAGGGTGAGGTACCTCCGGTCTATGTAATCTTATCAGCAACACTCTTTAAATTGTTACAAAGTTTTTAAAACAATTCTTATAAATGCAACAGTTGGACAATGGATAAAGATATTCCAAACTTTTAGCATTTTTATAATCCATCAGATATTGACTGAAATATAAGATATAAAACATTTTACTACAAATTATGAATGGGAGTTCAGGTATTTTGTAAAAAAAATATAGATATAATCTTAATGCACTCATATACATGTTCTTATTGTATCAGGCATTCCTTTATATATTTTCTGTTAAAATAAAGACAATTATACGTGCCTCATTTGCATGATACACTGGGTGTATTTGCATGCAGGAAGCCTGGCGAATAGGAGCATTGGGCCAGTAACCCGAAAGGTTGCTGGATCAAATCCTCAAGCCGACAAGGTAAACATCTGTTGTTCTGCCTCTGAGCAAGGCAGTAAATCCCCAACAACAATTGCTCCCCGGACGTGGATGACGATTAAGGCAGCCCCCCGTACCTCTTTGATTTAGAGGGGTTGAGTTAAATGCGGAAGACACATTTCAGTTGAATGCATTTAGTTGAAAAACTGATTAAATATCCCCCTTTTCCATATACAAATAAATTAACATAAAGGGGTTGAGCAAGGCTGCAACCACCAAACACTTGCTCTGTCTCATAAATTGTTGGTGTCACATTCTGTTGCATAATTCAATAAGTGCCACTAGCAGGATACCCTCGGATAAAAAAAATCAACATGCTTGGCTCTAGATTACACTTATCTAAACATACTTCTGTGTATATATAGTGTATGTGGAAACCCGTTCAAATTAGTGTGATTCTGTTATTTCAGCCACAAGTGTCTAGCCAGTGCATTAAATCCCCAACAAATCTTTAGCGTTCTTATAGATTCAACGAAAAGACGATGTATTCCATGGAGCCCATATCTGGCATTACCAGGGTGTGTTTGACAGGTCATTACAAACATTTCCGTGGTCGTAACGTTAACAGGAAAAAATGACAGGCACAAGCAAGAGTATGAAAGAGTCGAAGGAGGAAAATTAAAGCAATCCAGCGAGATTTTAAGTGACAAGTGGATTTTGCACCCCTCAAACACAGGAAATACAGGACTAAGATTGAATCCTACTACACCGGCTCTGGCACTCGTCGGATGTGGCAGGGCTTGGAAACTATTACGGACAACAAAAAGAAACCCAGCCGCAAGCTGCCCAGTGACACGAGCCCACCAGACAAGCTAAATGCCTTTTTATGCTTGCTTTGAGGCAAGAAACACTGAAGCATGCATGCAAAACACCAACTTTTCCAGACTACCTTGTGATCCCTCTCTCTGTAGCCGATGTGAGCAAGACCTTTTAACAGGTCAACATTCCAGGACGTTTACTCAAAGTATAAGCGGACCACCTGGTAAGTATCTTCACAGACATTTTCAACCTCTCCCTGGCCGAGTCTGTAACACCTACATATTTCAAGCAGACCACCATAGTCCCTGTGCCGAAGATAGTGAAGGTAACCTGCCTAAATGATTACCGCCCCGTAGCACTCACGTCGGTAGCCATGAAATGCTTTGAAAGGCTGGTCGTGGCTCCCATCAACACCATCATGCCACTCCAATTCGCATACCACCCCAACAGATCCACAGATGAAGCAATCTCAATTGCACTCAACACTGCCCTTTCTCACCTGGACAAAAGGAACACCTATGTGAGAATGCTGTTCATTGACTACAGCTCAGCGTTCAACACCATAGTGACTAAACATCTCCCTCTGCAACTGGATTGTGGACTTCCTGACGGGCCACACCCAGGTGTTAAAGGTAGGCAACAACACATCTGCTACCCTGATCCTCAACACTGGGGCCCCTCAGGGATGCGTGCTTAGTCCCCTCCTGTCCTCCCTGTTCACTGATGACTGCGTGGCCAAGCAAAACTCCAACACCATCATTAAGTTTGCTGACGACACAACAATTGTAGGCCTGATCACTTACAACGATGAGACAGCCTATAGGGAGGAGGTCAGAGACCTGGCTGTGTGGTGCCAGGACAAAAACATTTATCTTAATGTGAGCAAGACATCATGGACTATAGGTAAAGGAGGGCCAAACAGGCCCCCATTAACATCAACAGGACTGAAGTGTTCCGGGTCGAGAGTTTGAAGTTTCTTGGCGTCCACATCACCAACAAACTATCATAGTCCAAACACACCAAGACAGTTGTGAAAAAGGGCAAAACAACACCTTTTCCCCCTCAGGAGAATGAAAAGATTTTTTATGGGTCCCAAGATCCTCAAACATTTCTACAGCTACACCATCGAGAGAATCCTGACCGGTTGCATTACCGCCTCGTGCGTACTGCTTAGTGCATCAGTGGTGCCAAGCTTCCTAGGAAGCTATATACTAGGTGGCGTCACAGGAAGGCCCTAAAAATGTCAAAGACTCCAGCCACCCACGTCATAGACTGTTCTCTCTACTACCGCACGGCAAGCTGTACCGGAGCACTAAGGCTAAGAGGCTCCTTAATTAACAGCTTCTACCCCCAAGCCATAAGACTGCTGAACAACTAATCAAATGGCCACCAGGTCTATTTACATTGAACCCTCCTTTTGTTTTTACACTGCTGCTACTCACCTGTTGTAGATGGAGCATGTGACGAATACAATTTGATTTGATAGATGGCTGAAAAAGATTCCTCAGGTGGGCAGGGCATACATATTGCTAATGTTATTCATATGGGAGATGCTTGATATATATACAGCCCCTGGTTGTTATTTTGCATTGGGACATCTTCCTCAACAAAGGCTTCACCTAAGGCCATTGGAAAGGATGTGTCTCCACTTTCTCCTTTCAATACTACGGTGCCTGTATGATGCTTAGCATAGTCATTCTTGTTGATATGGTACTTCCGGTAAAGGACAGAAATCAAACACTGAATTGATTGTGTTCACTGTGGTGTTGTTTGAGTTATCTTGCTTGTTTAAACTTTCAAATGGATATTTCCACTGAAATCTACTGCCGTTGTGCCCTTGAGCAAGGCAATTAACACCTAACTCTAGGTGGGCTCAGCAGCTGGCTCGGCTTATATTGCGCAAGTATATTCAGACCTTAAGACCTGGTGGCCATTTGAGTGATGCTGTAAGAGACGTGTCTGCATTGTGCTGGTACTGACTGAAGTTCCGTTCCTCTCTCTGATGCTGAAGGCATGAATCAGCCTGCTAACTGTGTGGGTCTACTGGCACCCAGCCCACTAGCAGCCGACTCCCACGGGATCTCACCCATTACCGCTAACTCCACCTGGCCTGTGGCTTTCAATCGCATTCGCCAGTTAGCTATTATATCATTTAGAAGATCGCGCTGACTGATTGAGCGCCCGCATTAACCCTGGCACTGCCCGGCCCTCTGCCTGGTAACGAGTATCGAGTGAGCACACGATGAGAGGGAGAAGCCTGGCATGTAACTGTTTCATTTGGAGGGGGGGATTAAGCGCATGGGAGAGAGTTCAAGCGTGACAGCTCTGGCAGGATTGAATGGAGGTGTAAGGACTTATAAAAGGCCACACCCTGACATTTCTGAGCCACCGTTTACACAGCAGCAGCCTACCCTGCATGGTTTTCTCACAATGGCGTTGCACAATCCCTCAACCGCTCTCTCTCCCACTCCTGTGGGAAAATATTTAAGAATTTCAAAAGGCTCCAAAGGTTGCTCCCTACTTAAACAATTTACTGCATCCGTTAGATAATGTTAAAATCAAATAAGATTATTTCCTCAATGAGTTTAGTGGCTGACCTTGAGAGTCGACCACAATTTGTACAGCCCTGCTGAATGGTTTCTATGTCTGTGTACAGGGTCAGGTTTGAGTTGCATTGTGTTCACTTTAGTTTGGCAACCTTGGTTCTATTTCCTCTGATGTAAGAGACGCATAAATGGTTAAAGTCTCCAGATATGGGAGCGCTTTCTAATGTTTCAATGAACCACATTATAAATATCTCACTCCAAAGTCGTATTTCCGGTTTGGAAGGCCTAAAAGTCAACAAGTACGTTGAGCAAAGGTGCACTTTATGCTCTTCAAATAGCAGTTGACATAAACGAAATGTGGTTCTCCTAGAAAGAACAAAGGATGATGAAACAGGTGGCTGCGTTCCTCTTGCAGGATGTGGTCACAACTATTCAGAGACTTGTGAAGACGTTGTCAGAACAGCCTGCTGTCTGAGAAAGGTCTACTTCAACATACTGTATAACACCAACAAAAAAAAACAAGTGACAGAATATTTAATCTTGACTCTTGTATCACCATTAGGGGAGAGTGGGGTAAGTTGAGCCAAAGGGGTAAGTTGAGACACCCTTGTTTCAAGAAATTTGACCAAATATTTAGGAAGAGGTCATAATTTCATGCAAGACTGGACTTTCAAAAATGTGCAGTTTTATCATGCTGTTCTACGATTTTGTCAAGAGGCAAAGTAAAAATGTTGCAGATTTAAGTTAGGGCTCCCGAATGGCGCAGCAATCTAAAAGCACTGCATCTCAGTCCTTGAGGTTTCTCTACAGACACCCTGGTTCGATTCCAGGCTGTATCACAGCCGGCCGTGATTGGGAGTCCCGTAGGGCGGCGTACAATTGGCCGTACAGCGTCGTCCGGGTATGGCCAGTGTAGACTGTCATTGTAAATAAGAATTTGTTCTTAACTGACTTTCCTATTTAAATAAAGGTTAAATAAATAAATAACATGTCCTGCAATTATGCTAACATATGCTATCTGAGGGGCCCACAAAGGGGGCAAGCAAGTTAGGTCCCAAATGAATTTATTGTGTTAGAGGATTCATGATGCTTGTATCTAAACCAAAGTAGATATGTCATGAGATATATTGGTAGATAAGTAGGTGGTGGGGCTGGTGTGATCAGACGCACCTGCAGCGAGTTAGCTATCAGACAGGTAGCTGGGGATTGGCTATTTCCTTTAAAAGCCCAGTGTTTTGTGGTATTCGGTGCTGGGAGTTGAGTGGAGAATGTCTCTTTGTGGGGATCGTTCCCCTATGCAAGTGATCATGTCTTGCGTGTTTGCTGTGATCGCAATGGACCAGAGTCTGCGGGACAAGAAGTCTTACTGGCGAATTCGAGTGAGAAAGTGGGAGGCTGCTCTGGTGACAAACTGCGGCTGTGGAGCTGAGCGGTGATCCGGGCAAGACATTTGAACAACACACCTCTAGGCACTTTAGCTCTGACAAGAATGTGATTTTACCCTTTACCCTTACACTACTCTTTCTCTCTCTGGGTTGTTTTGCCACTGAAAGCCACTATTGTTGGCATGTTTCCTTGCCGTCGCTCTCCCTCTCGTTCAGCACAGGAGGTGAAACGCCAAGCAAAGTCTCAGACCGGGCTCCTTCCAGGACAGGGAGCTGTGCGGATCTGGATAACGGCAGACAAATGTTTACTATTTTATTTTTGGGGATATGGTTCTTGTAGGGCCCTAGAAAAGTGAAAACCCACCCTCTCTATGTTGTCTGTCTTTCCCCCTCACTATTTTGTCTCATAGCAGTAGAGTCCTTGGCAGAGTAGAGCAAGGCCGAGGGTGGTCCCATATTGTGTGCAGCACCAGTGTGAGTTTGTAGTGCCTTTCACCATATTGTTTGCAGTGCCTTCCCTTAGAATAACTATCTTGTTGCTGTGCCATATCAGAATAATTCAGTGTGGAGTGAGATTTGTAGTGCCGTTCACCATATTGTTGCAGTGCCATATCAGAATAATGCAGTGTGTCACTTTGGCATGCCCGATATTTACCTGGGGGAGTAAAGAGGAGGGTAACCTTGGGATATGAGGTAACAGGGCCTGGCCTATGTACAAAGTGTTTGGTGTTAAGAAAAAAAGGCCATTCTGTTGACTTCTGTTTGGGAAATAAAGAGAGGGTTTTAAAGGTATTAATACAGTACTAAAATGTGTAAGCAGCTTAACTTGCCCTGTCTCGTTTCTCAACTTGTCTTCTGCCGAGAGACCACTTTTTTTGGACAGCTATGTTTTCAAAACTAATGTTACATTAATTCTGATTCTTTCCAAGGATACACAAAATCCTGATATATATATGTAGATCTCTGTCTGTATCTCTGTTGGAGTACTATATTGTCTTTGACGGTGTCAGAGTCTATCTAGAGCACATATGTCAGAGTCAAGGCCCGCGGGCCACATCCGGCCCGCAAGAAGGTTTTTTACGGCCCCTGGGATGATCTTGATTTATTATTAGAACCGGCCCGCAGCAAGCCGGCAGCCCGCAGATCTTTTACACGCACCAATACTACATTTCCCACAATGCAAAGGTGACGCACCGAGCAGTAGGCTGCTTCATTTCAATATTTATTGGCACAGCAGTCGTCAGCATCACAGTAAAATTAACTTTCAGATACCCATCAAAAATGGCAAAACGGAAGGTGGATACTGAGAACCGGGGGTTTCAAACAAGGTGGGAGTCGGAGTATATGTTCACGAAGGTAGCTGGAAAACCTGTGTGTCTTCTGTGTGGAGAAAGTGTGGCGGTACTGAAAGAGTATAATCTGAGACGACATTATGAAACGAAACACGCGGACAAAAACAAGAATATGGACATGGAACAAAGGCTACAAAAGGCAGAGGAATTAAAACGAGGCCTCAAATCTCGACAGGCTCTGTTCAAAAAAGCCAAATCACAAGGCCAGGCTGCTGTCAAGGCCAGTTTTATTTTGGCAGAAGAGATCGCTAAATCAGCCCGGCCATTTACGGAGGGGGATTTCATCAAAAACTGCATGATTAAAGTTTGTGACGAAGTTTGCCCAGAAAAAAGGCAACTCTTTTTAAATGTGAGTCTGAGCAGAAACACCATTGCCGAGAGAGTAGACCAGTTGTCCATCAATCTAAAAGAGCAGCTTGTGAAAAAGGGAAAAGATTTTATTGCATATTCCTTGGCTGTGGATGAGAGCACCGACATTTCTGACATTGCCCAGTTGTCAATTTTCATCCGCGGAGTGGACTCCAACCTAAGCGTGACAGAGGAGTTTTTGGCTTTACGTCCTATGCATGGCACAACTACGGGGCATGATTTGTATGAAGAGGTGTCAAGATGTGTAAATGAGATGGAGCTGCCTTGGGAAAAACTCGTGGGTTTAACAACCGACGGAGCACCTGCGATGTGTGGACACAGGAGCGGACTGGTGGCGAAGATACGGGAAAAGATGCAAGAGGAAAACGCGACAGGTGAGCTGACAGCTTATCATTGTATCATACACCAGGAAGCGTTGTGCGGTAAAGCCTTGAAAATGGAGCATGTAATGAGCATCATCACGCGCACAGTTAACTTTATCAGAGCCAAAGGTTTGAATCACCGCCAGTTCAAGGCATTTCTGACGGAGTTAGAAACGGAGCATGGTGATTTGCCTTATCACACAGAGGTGCGATGGCTAAGCCAGGGAAAGGTGCTTCAAAGATGTTTCGAGCTTCGTGAGGAGATTTGTCTGTTCTTGGACAGCAAAGGGAAAGACACAACACAACTCCGAGACGAAATGTTTCTGTGTGAAATGGCTTTTCTGTGTGACATTACGAGTCATCTGAATGCAATAAACTTGCAGCTGCAGGGTCGGGATCGTGTCATCTCTGATATGTACAGTACAGTGAAGGCATTTAAAACCAAACTGACTCTGTGGGAGACGCAGATGCGGAAAGAAAATTTGAGCCACTTTCCCAGCTGCCAGATCATGAAAGAGAAGCTCTCTACCAGTGCGTTCCCGAGCACACAGTTGGCTGATAAAATAGGTATGCTTGCCGCTGACTTTCGACGCCGATTTGCTGACTTTGAAGCACAAAAAAGCAGGTTGGAACTGCTCGGTAACCCATTTGCTGTTGACGTGGAAAGCTCACCACCAAACCTCCAAATGGAGTTGATTGACCTCCAATGCAATGATGCACTGAGGGCAAAATATGCGGCAGTGGGTGCTGCGGAGTTCGCCCGTTTCCTCCCCGGCACAATGCCCCAGCTGCGCATCCAGGCTGCTCAAACGTTGTCTATGTTTGGCAGCACATACCTGTGTGAACAACTGTTTTCTTTGATGAACCTGAACAAAACATCACACAGAAGTCGACTTACTGCTGAACACCTCCACTCAATTCTGAGGATTTCTTCAGCTCAGAGCCTTACCCCGAACATTGATGAACTTGTGGAAAAGATGGGACACCACCAAGTATCACCCTCAACCTCAAACAAGTGAACATTACTGTGCAATCACATATTTAGAGTTTTTACTCAGTTCAAGTTTAAAAGTTAAAATTTAATATTTGTTTTCACTGCATGTTACTTCTCCTTAAACAAAGTGTTGTTTTTGATTAATAGATTTTTGCACTTTATTTTTTTGTATTTCAATCCAATTATATTTTAAAAATATTTCAGTTGAGTGGATGATAGAAAATTGCTATTATTGTTTTTTCTTTGAAGTAAATTTAGCCCACTTTTGCTAAAATAGAAAATATAGTCTACTGATGGTGCCTTGAATACCGGTTTCTTTCATTTAATGTTCATGTTATGGGGATATTTATATAAAGGAAATTTGTCTTTTGTGTCTGTTGAAAATTAAAGATTACTGACAGAGCCATAAGAAAATATTGCTTTATTTATCTGATCATATTGTAATATATTTGTTAGGTTTTCAGTAGGTTCAATTAGGTTCACTAGACTATATGCGTCATTTAAACATTTTTCAATGAACATTCGAACAGTCCGGCCCTCGTCTTGTAGCTGATTTTTTTATTTGGCCCTCCGTCCATTTGACTTTGACACCCCTGATCTAGAGGATGGCGAAGGAGTCAGGCGCAGGACACAGGTAAGAGTAAAACCACTGTATTTACTCCATCCGCGAACGGAACAAAAATCTCGTTATAAAACAAATATAAAACAAATACAAAACAGGATACGAACTCCAACACACGAACGACAATCACGCACAAAACAGAAAGGGAAACCAGAGGGTTAAATTAGGAACATAATCATGAGATGGGACCAGGTGTGTAAAACAGACAAAACAAAAGGAAAAATGAAACATGGATCGGTGGCAGCTAGAAAGCCGGTGACGTCGACCGCCGAAGGCCCTTCTCAAGGCCCTTCTCCCCCATTTTCTCAGTTTGGCTGGGCGGCCAGCTTTAGGAAGAGTCTTGGTGGTTCCAAACTACTTCCATTTATGATCGAAGCCACTGTGTTCCTGGGGACCTACAATGCTGGATACATTTTTTGGTACACTTTCCCAGATCTTTGCCTCGACACAATCGTGTCTCGGAGCTCGACGGACAATTCCTTTGACCTCATGGCTTGGTTTTTTTCTCTGACATGCACTGTCAACTGTGGGACCTTATATAGACAGGTGTGTTCCTTCCCAAATCATGAGTCCAATGATCGAACTTTACACCACGCCGACGCTTGGCATTGTGATCTTAGGCTTGTGTGTGGCTGCTCGGCCATGGAAACCCATTTCATGAAGCTCCTGACTGTGGTGAAACGTTTATTTACAGTTTCTTACTACACCTACTACCACAAATATGTTATGGCCTGGTCATGCCACAGCTGTAAATATGAGTCATTTGGAGTATGTTTTTGTATACATTACCAGTCAAAAATTTGGACACACCGACTCATTCCAGGTTTTTAATTTTTTTTAAATTATTTTCTAAATTGTAGAATAATAGTGAAGACATCAAAACTATGAAATAACACATGGAATTATGTAGTAAGCAAAAAAGGGTTAAACAAATCAAAATATATTTTAATGTGTTTGAGCCAGTCAGTTGTTGTGTCAAGATAGGGGTGGGATACAGAAGATAGCCCTATTTGGTAAAATACCAAGTCCCTATTTTGGCAATAACATCTCAAATAAGCAAAGAGAAATGACAGTCCATCATTACTTTAAGACATGAAGGTCAGTCAATCCGGACAATTTCAAGAACTTGTTTCAAGAAAAGTTAAGACACTTGTCTTTGTACTCCTCACCTGGTTGCCGCCACACACGCTTGACACCATCTGAACCAAATAAGTTTATCTTGGTCTCATCAGACCACAGGACATGGTTCCAGTAATACATGTCTTTAGTCTGCTTGTCTTCAGCAAACTGTTTGCGGGCTTTCTTGTGCATCATCTTTAGAAGAGGCTTCCTTCTGGGATGACAGCCATGCAGACCAATTTGATGCAGTGTACGGCGTATGGTCTGAGCACTGACAGGCTGACCTCTCACCCCTTCAACCTCTGCAGCAATGCTGGCAGCACTCATACATCTATTTCCCGAAGACAACCTCTGGATATAACGCTGAGCATGTGCACTCAACTTCTTTGGTCGACCATGGCGAGGCCTGTTCTGAGTGGAACCTGTCCAGTTAAACCGCTGTATGGTCTTGGCCACCGTGCTGCAGCTCAGTTTCATGGTCTTGACGCAATCTTCTTATAGCCCAGGCCATCTTCATGTAGAGCAACAATTTTTTTTTCAGATCCTCAGAGTTCTTTGCCATGAGGTGCCATGTTGAACTTCCAGTGACCAGTCAGTATGAGGAAGTGTGAGAGCGATGACACCAAATTTAACACACCTGCTCCCCATTCACACCTGAGACTTGTAAAACTAACGAGTCACATGACACCGGGGAGGGAAAATGGCTAATTGGGTCCAATTTTGACATTTTCCCTTAGGGGTGTACTCACTTTTGTTGCCAGTGGTCTATACATTAATGGCTGTGTCTTCACCCCAACCCCATTGAGCATCTGTGGGGCATCCTCAAACGGAAGGTGGAGGAGTGCAAGGTCTCTAACATCCACTAGCTCCGTGATGTCATCATGGAGGAGTGGAAGAGGATTCCAGTGGCAACCTGTGAAGCTTTGGTGAACTCCATGCCTAAGAGGGTTAAGGCAGTGCTGGAAAATGATGGTGGCCACACAAAATATTGACACTTTGGGCCCAATTTGGACATTTTCACTTAGGGGTGTACTCACTTTTGTTACCAGCGGTTTAGACATTAATGGCTGTGTGTTGAGTTATTTTGAGGGGACAGCAAATTTACACTGTTATACAAGCTGTACACTCACTGCTTTACATTGTAGCAAAGTGTCATTTCTTCAGTGTTGTCACATGAAAAGATATACTCAAATATTTACAAAAATGCGGTGTACTCACTTTTGTGATATACTGTATGTGAGCAATAAAATTGGATTTGATTTAAGTTCATTAAAGTTACCAGCCTCAAAATTTGCAGCCCATAAAAATGCCTCACAAAGTTCAAGTAACAGACACATCTCAACATCAACTGTTCAGAGGAGACTGCGTGAATGCTGCCTTCATGGTCGATTTGCGGCAAAAAACACTACTAAAACACTACTAAAGGACACCAAGAAACACGGGCAAAGGACATTAGACTAGTGGAAATCTATCCTTTGGTCTGATGAGTCCAATTTTGAGATTTTTGGTTCCAACCCCAGTGTCTTTGTGAGACTCTGAGTAGGTGAACGCATGATCTCTGCGTGTGTGGTCCCCACCGTGAAGCATGGAGGAGGTGTGATGGTGATTTGCTGGTGACACTGTCAGTGCATTCTGCAGCAATACACCATCCCATCTGGTTTGCACTTAGTGCGACTATCGTTTTTTTTTCAACAGGAAAATGACCCAACACATCTCCAGGCTGTGTAAGGGCTATTTGACCAAGAAGGAGAGTGATGGAGTGCTGCATCAGATGACCTGGCCTCCACAATCACCCGACCTCAACCCAATTGAGATGGTTTGGGATGAGTTGGACCACAGAGTGAATGGAAAAGCAGCCAACAAGTGCTCAGCATATGTGTGAACTCCAAGACTGTTAGGAAAAGCATTCCAGGTGAAGCTGGTTGAGAGAATGCCAAGACAGTGCAAAGCTGTCATCAAGGCAAAGGGTGGCTACTAAAATCTAAAATATATTTTGATTTGTTTAACACTTTTTTGGTTACAACATGATTCCATATGTGTTATTTCATAGTATTGATGTCTTCACTATTATTCAACAATGTAGAAAAAAAAAAGTTAAAAATAAAGAAACTCATGAATGAGTAGGTGTGTTGAAACTTTTGACTGGTTACTGTTTTTACAAAAGTATGTGGACCCTTCAAAATAGTGGATTAGTGAATAGTGGATTTCAGACACACCCGTTTCTGACAGGTGTACAAAATTGAGCGTACTGACATGCAATCTCCATAGACAAACATTGGCAGTAGAATGGTCATACTGAAGACCTCCGTGACTTTCAACGTAGCGCCAAAATAGGATGCCACCTTTCCAAGAAGTCAGTTCGTCAAACTTCTTCCCTGCTGGTGCTGCACTGGTCAACTGTAAGTGCTGTTATTGTGAAGTGTAAACTTCTAGGAGCAACAGCGGCTCAGCCGCGAAGTGGTAGGCCACACAAGCTCATAGAACAGGATTGGCGACTGCTGAAGCTCGTTGCGAGTACAAATCATTCCGCGTAAACACTCAACCTCAGCACAAGAAATGTTCATCGGGAGCTTGATGAAATGGTTTTCCATGGCCGAGCAGCCACACACAAGTCTAAGATCACCATACGCAATGCCAAGAGTCAGCTGGAGTTGTGTAAAGCTCACAACCATTGGACTCTGGAGCATGGAAACGTGAATCGCGCTTCACCATCTGGCAGCCCGACGGACGAATCTGGATTTGGCGGATGCCATGTGAATGCTATGTACCCCAATGCATAGTGCCAACTGTAAAGTTTGGTGGTAGAGGAATAATGGTCTGGGGCTGTTTTTCATGGTTCGGGCTAGGTCCCTTAGTTCCAGTGAATGGAAATCTTAACTGTACAGCATACAATGACAATGTAGATGATTCTTTGCTTCCAACTTTGTGGCAACAGTTTGGTAAAGGCCCTTTCCTGTTTCAGCATGACAATGCCCCCGTTCACAAAGCGAGGTCCATACAGAAAGGTTTTGGCGAGATCGGTGGAAGAACTTGACTGTCCAGCACAGAGCCTTGACCTCAAGCCCATCGAACACCTTTGGGATGAATTGGAATTGCGACCGAGAGCCAGGTCTAATCGCCTAACATCAGTGCCCAACCTCATGAATGCTCTTGTGGCTGAATGGAAGCAAGTCCCTGCAGCGATGTTCCAACATCTAGTAGAAAGCTTTCCCAGAAGAGTGGAGGCTGTTATAGCAGCAAACGAGGGACCAACTCCATATTAATGCCCATGATTTTGGAATGATTTTGACGAGCAGGTGCCAACATACTTTTGGTCAGGTACTGTATTTTGTGTCTCTGTGACAATAACAGAGCATCTGTGTCCTGAGGTATTGCCACAGGGTTTGAGGTAGGATCCCTGTATTCTTTTACTAAATTGGGCTATCTTCTGTATACCACCCTTACCTTGTCACAATACAACTGATTTGCTCAAACGCATTGAGATGGAAAGAAATTCCACAAGGCACACGTTTTAATTGAAAAGCATTCCAGGTGACTACCCCATGAAGCTGGTTGAGAGAATGCCAAGAGTGTGCAAAGCTGTCATCGAGGCAAATGGTTTCTACTTTGTAGAATCTCAAATATAAAATATATTTTGATTTAACTCTTTTTTTACTTAATTAATACATAAATCCATGTGTTATTTCATAGTTTTGATGTCTGTAAATGAAAAAGCGTTTCAGCACAGTTAGCATGAGTCTGAACTAGTTCTTGCAGCATTCAGCTAATTATAGGACCAGTTAGCCCTAACCAGGCTTCACCCAGGGCCCAGCTGCTGGTGGCGTTGAAATGCCAGACACGTTTCTACGTAAAAGATGGCTTTCAGTCATGTCCTGACAGGGCAGATGGTCCGACCATGTGTACAACAACAGTGTGTGTTTGTTTCTGTCATCCCGACAAGACATCCTCAAACTTACACCTTGAGGTGTCGCTTCTGTCCCATACCCCCCTCTTTCTCTCTCAATGCAATTACATTTTTCAATTTAAGGGCTTTATTGGCATGGGAAACGTATGTTTACATTGCCAAAGCAAGTGAAATAAACAATAAAATATGAACAGTAAACATTACATTTAAGTTTCAAAAGAATAAAGACATTTGAAATGTAATATTATGTGTATGTGTAGATATATATATATATATATATATACACAGTGGGGCAAAAAAGTATTTAGTCAGCCACCAATTGTGCAAGTTCTCCCACTTAAAAAGATGAGAGAGGCCTGTAATTTTCATCATAGGTACACTTCAACTATGACAGACAAAATGAGAAAAAAAAATCCAGAAAATCACATTGTAGGATTTTTAATGAATTTATTTGCAAATTATGGTGGAAAATAAGTATTTGGTCAATAACAAAAGTTTATCTAAATACTTTGTTTTATACCCTTTGTTGTCAATGACAGAGGTCTTACGTTTTCTGTAAGTCTTCACACAGTTTTCACACACTGTTGCTGGTATTTTGGCCCATTCCTCCATGCAGATCTTCTCTAGAGCAGTGATGTTTTGGGGCTGTTGCCGGGCAACACGGACTTTCAAAGATTTTCTATGGGGTTGAGATCTGGAGACTGGCTAGGCCACTCCAGGACCTTGAAATGCTTCTTACGAAGCCACTCCTTCGTTGCCCGGGCGGTGTGTTTGGGATCATTTCATGCTGAAAGACCCAGCCACGTTTCATCTTCAATGCCCTTGCTGATGGAAGGAAGTTTTCACTCAAAATCTCACGATACATGGTCCCATTCATTCTTTCCTTTACACGGATCAGTCGTCCTGGTCCCTTTGCAGAAAAACAGCCCCAAAGCATGATGTTTCCACCCCCATGCTTCACAGTAGGTATGGTGTTCTTTGGATGCAACTCAGCATTCTTTGTCCTCCAAACACGACGAGTTGAGTTTTTACCAAAAAGTAATATTTTGGTTTCATCTGACCATATGACATTCTCCCAATCTTCTTCTGGATCATCCAAATGCTCTCTAGCAAACTTCAGACCGGCCTGGACATGTACTGGCTTAAGCAGGGGGACACGTCTGGCACTGCAGGATTTGAGTCCCTGGCGGCATACTGTGTTACTGGTAGGCTTTGTTACTTTGGTCCCAGCTCTCTGCAGGTCATTCACTAGGTCCCCCCGTGTGGTTCTGGGATTTTTGCTCACCGTTCTTGTGATCATTTTTACCCCATGGGGTGAGGTCTTGCGTGGAGCCCCAGATCGAGGGAGATTACCAGTGGTCTTGTATGTCTTCCATTTCCTAATAATTGCTCCCACAGTTGATTTCTTCAAACCATGCTGCTTACCTATTGCAGAATCAGTCTTCTCAGCCTGGTGCAGGTCTACAATTTTGCTTCTGGTGTCCTTTGACAGCTCTTTGGTCTTGGCCATAGTGGAGTTTGGAGTGTGACTGTTTGAGGTTGTGGGCAGGTGTCTTTTATACTGATAACAAGTTCAAACAGGTGCCATTAATACAGGTAACGAGTGGAGGACAGAGGAGCCTCTTAAAGAAGAAGTTACAGGTCTGTGAGAGCCAGAAATCATGCTTGTTTGTAGGTGATCAAATACTTATTTTCCACCATAATTTGCAAATAAATTCATAAAAAATCCTACAATGTGATTTTCTGGATTTTCTTTTCTCATTTCGTCTGTCATAGTTGAAGTACCTATGATGAAAATTACAGGCCTCTCTCATCTTTTTAAGTGGGAGAACTTGCACAATTGGTGGGTGACTAAATACTTTTTTGCCCCACTGTATATGTATATACAGTATATATATATATATATATATATATATATGTATATACACACATTCAATGTTGTCATGATGTACAAATAGTTAAAGTATGAAAGGGAAAATAAATCAACATAAATATGTTGTTTTTACAATGGTGTTTATTATACTGGTTGCCCTTTTCTTGTGGCAACTGGTCACAAATCTTGCTGCTGTGATTGCACACTGTGGATGGTCATTCATTTGGCAGGCGGTTAGGAAGTGCAGCTCAGTTTCCACCCATTTTGTGGGCAGTGTGCTCATAGCCTGTCTTCTCTTGAGAGCCAGGTCTGCCTTCGGCGGACTTTCTCAATAGCAAGGCTATGCTAATTTGAATCTGTACATAGTCAAAGATTTCCGGACTGATTTTGGGTCAGTCACAGTGCTCAGGTATTCTGCCACTGTGTACTCTCTGTTTATAGCCAAATAGCATTCTAGTTTGCTCTGTTTATCTTTTTGTTTTCTCAGGTATTTGGTTGGGTCAAATTGTGTTGCTGTCCTTGGTCTCTGTGGGGTCTGTTTGTGTTTGTGAACAGTGCCCCACGATCAGCTTGCTTAGGGGGCTCTTCTCCAGGTTTGTTTTTCTGTCGGTGATGGCTTTGTTATGGAAGGTTTGGGAATTGCTTCCTTTTAGGTGATTGTAGAATTTAACAGCTCTTTTCGGGAATTTTATAATTAGCGGGTATCGGCCTAATTCGGCTCTGCATGCATTAATTGGTGTTTTATGTTGTACACGGAGGATATTTTTTCAGAATTCTGCATGCAGAGTCTCAATTTGGTGTTTGTTCCATTTTGTGAATTATTGGTTGGTGAGTGGACCCCAGACCTCACAACCATAAAGGGCAATGGGTTCTATAACTGATTCAATAATTTTTAGCCAGATCCTAACTGGTATGGTGAATTTGATGTTCTTTTTGATGGCATAGAAGGCCCATCTTGCCTTGTCTCTCAGATTGTTCACAGCTTTGTGGAGGTTATCTGTGGCGCTGGTGTTTAGGCCGAGGTATGTATAGTTGTTTGTGTGCTCTAGGGCAACGGTGTCTAGATGGAATTTGTATTCGTGGTCCTGGGAACTAGATATTTTTTGGAACACCATTATTTGTTGTCTTACTGAGATTTACTGTTAGGGCCCAGGTCTGACAATCTGTGCAGAGATCTAGGTGCTGCTGTAGGCTCACCTTGGTTGGGGACAGAAGCACCAGATCATCAGCAAACAGTAGACATTTGACTTCAGATTCTCATAGTGTGAGGCCGGGTGCTGCAGATTGTTCTAGTGCCCTCGCCAATTTGTTGATATAGATGTTGAAGAGGGGTGGGGCTTAAGCTGCATCCCTGTCTCACCCCCTAGCTCTGTGGAAAGAAATGTGTGTTTTTTGCTAATTTTAACCACACACTTGTTTGTGTAGATGGACTTTATAATGTTGTATGTTTTTCCCCCAACACCTCTTTCCATCAACTTGTTATTATTACCGCCCCGTAGGACTCACGTCGGTAGCCATGAAATGCTTTTAAAGGCTGGTCATGACTCACATCAACATCATCCTCCCAGATACCCTAGACCCACTCCAATTCGCATACCGCCCCAACAGATCCACAGATGACGCAATCTCAATCGCACTCCACTCTGCCTTTCCCACCTGGACAAGAGGAACACCTATGTGAGAATGCTGTTCATTGACTACAGCTCAGTGTTCATCACCATAGTGCCCACGAAGCTTATCATTAAGCTAAGGACCCTGGGACTAAACACTTCCCTCTACAAATGGATCCTGGACTTCCTGATGGGCCGCCCCCAGGTGGTAAGGGTAGGCAACAACACATCTGCCACGCTGATCCTCAACACTGGGGCCCTTCCGGGTTGTGTACTTAGTCCCCTCCTGTACTCCCTGTTCACCCACGACTGCGTGGCCAAACACGACTCCAACACTATCGTTAAGTTAGCTGACGACACAACAGTGGTAGGCCTGATCACCGACACTGATGAGACAGCCTACAGGGAGGAGGTCAGAGATCTGGCAGTGTGGTGCCAGGACAACAAACTCTTCCTCAATTTGAGCAAGACAAAGGAGCTGATCGTGGACTACAGGAAAGGGCAGGCCGAACAGGTCCCCATTAACATCAATGGGGCTGTAGTGGAGCGGGTCGAGAGTTTTGAGTTCCTTGGTGTCCACATCACCATGAACTATCATGGTCCAAAGACTCTAAGACAGTCGTGAAGAGGGCACGACAACACCTTTTCCCCATCAAGAGACTGAAAAGATTTGGCATGGGTCCCCAGATCCTCAAAAAGTTCTACAGCTGCACCATTGAGAGCATCCTGACAGGTTGCATCACCGAATGGTATGGCAACTGCTCGCCATCTGACCGTAAGGCGCTACAGAGGGTAGTGCGTACGGCCCAGTACGTCACTAGGGCCAAGCTTCCTGCCATCCAGAAGAGAGCCCATAAAATTGTCAGAGACTCCAGTCACCCAAGTCATAGACTGTTTTCTCTGTTACCGCACAGCAAGCGGTACCGGAGCGTCAGGTCTTGGACCAAAAGGCTCCTTAACAGCTTCTACCCCCAAGCCATAAGACTGCTGATTAATTAATCAAATGGCCACCGGACTATTACATCAATTTGTTTTGTATACTGCTGCTACTCGCTCTTTATTATCTATGCATAGTTACGTCACCCTTACCTAAATGTACAAATTACCTCAACTTACCTGTACTCGCGCACACTGACTCTGTAACGGTACCCCCTGTATATAGCCTCGTTATTGTTATTTTATTGTGTTACTTTTTATTATATTTTTATTTTATTTTTTACTTTAGTTTATTTGGTAAATATTTTCTTAACTCTTCTTGAACTGCACTGTTGGTTAACGGCTTGTAAGTAAGCATTTCATGTGACATTTGATTTGTTTGATTTAATTTAAAAAATTGGAGCATTTGTTTATCCATACATCTTCATTTTGGATAATGATTTATTCGTGTTGTTTGTTTATTAGAGTTTTCCAATTTTCCCAGTAGTGGTTAGATTCTATGGATTCTTCAATTACATTGAGCTGATTTCTGACGTGCTGTTCCATTTTTTTCCGTAGTGTATTTCTGTATTGTTTTAGTGATTCACCATAGTGAAGCCGTAGGCTCAGGTTTTCTGGGTCTCTATGTTTTTGGTTGGATAGGTTTATCAATTTCTTTCTTAGGTTGTTGCATTCTTCAGCAAACCATTTGTCATTGTTGTTCATTTTCTTAGGTTGTCTATTACAGTGAAACTTTTTTGTCCAGGAAATTGTCTAGAAGGGATTGAATTTGTTTTTGCCTAATTGTTTTTTGGTAGATTTCCACACTACTCTTCTTCCATCTATAGCATTTCTTAATATTATTCAGCTCTTTTGGCTTTGATGCCTCATAATTGAGCAAAGCTCTGTTCAAGTAAATTTTGCTGTGATCTGATAGGGGTGTCCTGTGGGCTGAACGCTCTGAGAGACTCTGGGTTGAGGGCAGTGATAAAGTAGTCTACAGTACTACTGCCAAGAGATGAGCTATATGTGTACCTACCATAGGAGTCCCCTCAAAGCCTACCATTGACTATGTACATACCCAGCGACTGACAGAGCTGCAGGAGTTGTGACCCGTTTTTGTTGGTTATGTTGTTGTAGTTGTGTCTAGGGGGGCATATGGGGGAGGGAATGCTGTCACCTCCAGGTAGGTGTTTGTCCCCCTGTATAATGAGGGTGCCGGGTTCTTGTCCAGTTCTGGCATTTAGGTCGCCACAGGCTAGTACATGTCCATGGGCCTGGAAATTGTTCATCTCCCCCTCTAGAATGGAGAAGCTGTCATCGTTAAAGTATGGGGATTCTATTGAGGGGATATAGGTAGCACACATGGTGACATTTTTCTCTGTTGAGATCATTTCCTTATTTATAGTGCCTTGCGAAAGTATTCGGCCCCCTTGAACTTTGCGACCTTTTGCCACATTTCAGGCTTCAAACATAAAGATATAAAACTGTATTTTTTTGTGAAGAATCAACAACAAGTGGGACACAATCATGAAGTGGAACGACATGTATTGGATATTTCAAACTTTTTTAACAAATCAAAAACTGAAAAATTGGGCGTGCAAAATTATTCAGCCCCCTTAAGTTAATACTTTGTAGCGCCACCTTTTGCTGCGATTACAGCTGTAAGTCGCTTGGGGTATGTCTCTATCAGTTTTGCACATCGAGAGACTGACATTTTTTCCCATTCCTCCTTGCAAAACAGCTCGAGCTCAGTGAGGTTGGATGGAGAGCATTTGTGAACAGCAGTTTTCAGTTCTTTCCACAGATTCTCGAGTAAAGGGGCTGAATAATTTTGCACGCCCAATTTTTCAGTTTTTGATTTGTTAAAAAAGTTTGAAATATCCAATAAATGTCGTTCCACTTCATGATTGTGTCCCACTTGTTGTTGATTCTTCACAAAAAAATACAGTTTTATATCTTTATGTTTGAAGCCTGAAATGTGGCAAAAGGTCGCAAAGTTCAAGGGGGCCGAATACTTTCGCAAGGCACTGTATCTCAATGAATTTCAAGGGGCTTTATTGGCATTGGAAACATATGTTAACATTGCCAAAGCAAGTGAAGTAGATAATATACTATCTCTCTCTCTATGGTTGGTGATGATCGGCAGCAATAAGCACCATAACCCCCCCCCCCCCCCCCCCCCCCTTTTTGGTTATGAGCCATGTTATTCCTCTTACCCAGCATTTCACTCTGCTCACAATAGTCCCATTCTCTCGTTCTGAGAGGCCCCGAGAATTCTTCTAAACCCATTTCCACTGGCTGCTTTCCCTGTGATGTGTTAAAGTAGGACAAATGGGGAAGAGAGCTTGTGTCCCTACCTCTGACCCCTCAGATGTAGGGTACAGGCACACGGGTGGGAGCTGAGAGAAATACTACTAAAATACGCTCAAGTCGACCTACTCTAACACCGGAATAACCATACATGGCAACATTGCAAAATAATTATAACACTGAAGCGAAATATTTTTGCAATGTTGTGTAGATTGGAAAAATTGAAATGCAATATATCCCAAAGCTTTTCTTCTACTGAAGATGCATATTGGATTATGCAGAATATAAGTACATGTTAGTATTTTATTGTCATGAGAAAATGTAGTTCTCTCTGTACTGTGTATGTGAGTGAAAAGTATTTTTGTGTGCATGAGAGGTTCTGTGCTTGTGTGCGCACACGTGTGTTGGTGCTCCTGTGCAAACGTGGATGTGCATATATGTGAAAACACAGGCCACTTTAGCGGGGAAATGTGATCGCAGCGTTACTCACTGGGTAACATGAGGAACATGAATGTGGCAGTGTGGGTCCGGGATGGGCCTGGCATTCCCAAGTGGGTTGTGGGACATGTCGACACTGGTGGCTCCCTCCCATGCCAAAGCCTTTAAAGTGATACCGCTCTCCCTGTAGAGTTAACACTATCCAGCTCTGTGTCATACCCCCCTCCCCCCCCCCCCCCCCCCTCCCGCTGCCACACACACAGAAACACTGCTAAAACACGGGGAGTTGAAATTGGGATTGACAGAAGAAAAAAAATTACATGAAGGACAATGAAAGAAAAAAGTGAGGAAAGGTGGATTTGGCAACTTGTTGAGACTTGGCTGGGATCCTCTGGTTTTCAGGAATCTGAGGCTGTTAGAAAGCGCATGGTACGAACTTGCTCTGTAACTGAAATCACCAATGATTTGGAGATAAAGCTTGGGATTGGGAAATACCATAATAATGGAGGAGTAATATCTTACAATGTATAAACTGACCTGATCTGCGCTCTCTCCGGAAGTCGATGTTCACACACACAAACAAGAAGTCTCTCTAATGTATACTACAAACAAATTCCATCTCACAATTGTATCCTGGCAATGAACTGTCAAATTGGTGACTATCACACCTCGTCCCTGGAGAGGTGGCAAAATGGCCCCCTTTTTCAGTGCGGGTCATATCCTAATTTCCTTTCCTTGTCCTCTGTTCACCTGCAAGGTGCAACGCTCCTTCCTCTGTGCTGTTTACAGTTACAAAGAGTGGTAAGTAAAAGAGAGCGAAACGCACTTACATGTCCTTTGTGTCACCTTACAGTCACTTACATGTCCTTTATGTCACCTTACAGTCACTTACATGTCCTTTGTGTCACCTTACAGTGATTTACATGTCCTTTGTGTCACCTTAGTCACTTACAAGTCCTTTGTGTCACCTTACGGTCTCTTACATGTCCTTTGTGTCACCTTACAGTCACTTACACACGCACAGCTTCCGTCTCAAGGCCATCAGATTGTTAAACAGCCACCACTAGCACAGAGAGGCAACTGCCTACCTACAGACTTATACTTATCTATTCTTATCCCATTCCTTTACTACATTGTATGTATTAGGTTTTGTTGTGGAATTTGTTAGATATTACCTGTTAGATACTGCTGCACTGTCGGATCTAGAAGCATAAGCATTTCACTACACTATACTAACATCTGCTAAACATGTGTATGTGACCACTAAAATTAGATTGGATTTACTGATTTGATTTGATTACAAGCCTGCAAGGTGTTTGGAGCCCGCTGTCCTACAGTATATGAGTGAATGGAGAAGAGAGGAAGAGATTCCTATGGGAATTCCCAGCGACAGCTTAGACTCGGCTCCCTACAGTCACAGTGCCATCTGTTTCGGGTGGCACTACAAGAGAGAAGGGATGAAATCGACACCTAGGTCAAAACACAGACACAATCTGGGGATGGCTATCACCCTGCATAGAGGTTGGGTTGGGTATCCTCCTCGAACCATGTTTCCTCCGACACATTGGTGCGGCTGGCTTCCGGGTTAAACTGGCGGGTGTTAAGGAGTGCAGTTAGGCGGGTCATGTTTCGGAGGACGCTTGACTCCTCCTTCACCTCTCCCGAGCCCGTTGAGGATTTGAAGTGATGAGACAAGATCGAAATTGGGGAGAAAATGGGGGTAAAATTCACAAAAGTAAAAAAGGGAATAGGACCACTTTTTAGTTGAACCACCATCCTCAACAACACTGCTCATCTGCCTTTGCCAATTCTCCTCAGTGAAATGCAAGTCAACTGTCAAGGTTCTAATCTAGATTCAGAACCGGAGATGCTGATATGTTATCGTCTGATAACATCCTGACCTTGTGTACAATGCAGTCAAACAAATCAAAAGCTACGCCATGTTTCCTATGGGATGATTCTTCTCTCCTTAATCAGACCATTTGCTGGTGCTCTGTTTGGGAGCAAGAGCATATCCGCAATGACTCAGAGTAAATACCATTGATTCAGTATGTTCTAATGTAGTATGGGCAAATAAGCTTAGCAACCATGCCTCTATTTGTACTATTAGGAGTGCTGTAACATAATAGGATTACTGGCACTGGCTGCCACTGTAGCAAATAACTGGAAAAGTCATCAGTTCTTTTTTGTTAGTTTACTGTGAAGACCCAAAGACCTTGAAGTAGTTTTTTGCTAATTCTTCACGCTACAAATTGCCTACAGGTTAAACAGGCCCACTCTGTGAGTTTGAGAGGATTTTCCATAAACCACCATGCTATGTAAGGGGTGCAAAGCTTTAGTTGTTGCTTTGAAGCTGGGCCTCCTACTTGAGAGAGAGAGAGAGAGAGAGAGCCAACGTAATGGTAAATCTAAGCGCTGGTGGTAGCGCTATAGGTTCAGGTGGCGTGAAAGAGCTGTGTTTTGATGAAGTTGTAGTTGTGAAGGGCTTGGCCACTTACTGGCCAATCAAGGTGTTCCATGGATTAATACTGCATGTGTTTGTCTTAAGTTCTGTAGTTTATTGACAGTCTTTGCGTTGTCATCAACTCCAATTCGGCTGGGGACACAGAATATTCTGCCCTAGTCCATTGTGGGTCACCGGATTATCTCATCCATTGTTCTATGATCGGCATATAGCCTATGCTGGGTTTTTAGAGGAACCTGGCTAAAATAATTGAATAGCCTACATGGATTAAAAGGGGATGTCCGCTCACCGTTTTGCTGCTGCCAAACATGATATTTTAATACAGCTTTGGTGAGTAAGATTGATGTCAAAGCGGTCTCACGAGCCAAACCCTTTATCGATAGTCTTGACTACTTGGCGAATGCATTGGGCAGGATAAAAACAAACAAAAACACAGCCTTCATTGAGAGGAGGCTATGCTTGTTTTTTAATCAAACTAAATAGGGATAAAATAGAAAATAATCTAAATACAAGGTTTACCGGCACAAAAAGCACATCTCTCTTGTTCTATGTGCATATGGGCACTGGGCTTCACGGCTGGATAGGCTATCCTTCCATTGTCAGAATCCATGCCATAATCACATTACCGTTAAGACCAGCTTTTGGTTGGTCTTAAATATCCCCAACAGCTCACACATACTGAAATTGGCACTTTGGTGCATGATTTAAAGACACACCTCAGATATTGCCACCCCTCCCACCTCAGTGCAAGCAAGTTCATATAAGACCGGTAAATTACCAATCGTGGGGCTAGGGTTTGACAATAGAAGAGCGCCGGCTTTAAAAGGTTGAAATATCAAATCAAATGTATTTATATAGCCCTTCTTACATCAGCTGATATATCATAAGTGCTGTACAGAAACCCAGATTAAAACCCCAAACAGCAAGCAATGCAGGTATAGAAGCCCGGTGGCTAGGAAAAACTCCCTAGAAAGGCCAAAACCTAGGAAGAAACCTAGAGAGGAACCAGGCTATGAGGGGTGGCCAGTCCTCTTCTGGCTGTGCCGGGTGGAGATTATAACAGAACATGGCCAAGATGTTCAAATGTTCATAGATGAACAGCATGGTCAAATAATAATAATCACAGGAGTTGTCGAGGGTGCAACAAGTTAGCACCTCAGGAATAAATGTCAGTTGGCTTTTCATAGCCAATCATTGAGTATCTCTACCGCACCTGCTGTCTGTAGAGAGTTGAAAACAACAAACAAGTGTGCGTTTGACAATTGAACTGGCTTAATGCCAGACGGAAATGGAGCCCACAGAGGAAGCAATGTCATGAAGGTGAGACCACCTCAGAATTCATGTGAAGTAAACCTCAAGAGCCTCATGAATAACAGGAAATGGTGCAGGAAGCATAAAATGAAATCCAATCCAATTGTATTTGTCACATACACATGGTTAGCTGATGTTAATGCGAGTGTAGCGAAATGCTTTTGCTTCTAGTTCCGACAATGCAGTAATAACCAACGAGTAATCTAACCTAACAATTCCAAAACTACTACCTTATACACACAAGTGTAAAGGGATAAAGAATATGTACATAAATATATATGAATGAGTGATGGTACAGAACGGCATAGGCAAGATGCAGTAGATGGTATTGAGTACAGTATATGCATATGAGATGAGTAATGTAGGGTATGCAAACATTATATTAAGTGGCATTGTTTAAAGTGGCTAGTGATACATGTATTACATAAAGATGAAAAGATGCAGTAGATGGTATAGAGTACAGTATATGCATATGAGATGAGTAATGTAGGGTATGTAAACATTATATTAAGTGGCATTGTTTAAAGTGGCTAGTGATACATTTTTACATCAATTTTTCCATTATTAAAGTGGCTGGAGTTGAGTCAGTATGTTGGCAGCAGCCACTCAATGTTAGTGGTGGCTGTTTAACAGTCTGATGGCCTTGAGATAGAAGCTGTTTTTCAGTCTCTCGGCCCCTGCTTTGATGCACCTGTACTGACCTCGTCTTCTGGATGATAGTGGGGTGAACAGGCCGTGGCTCATCATCAACACACCTCAGACACAGGGGTGTTGTGGTATTTTGTGTTCTATCTGTTGACTATTTAAACATTTAGATAATCTTTCCTAGTTGCTCTTTAAAGCCCTGCTTATTATCCACATTCTGATTGTCCCCACATTTGTGAACAGGTGTAGACAATCACAAGATCCATTGTGAACCAATTGTGATTAGATCTTCCTGACCACCGGTGTAATACAGTAATATTAAAATACAGTTGGTTGTCTATGTAAATGTTATAAAAGTACACTCTAGCGATCTAAAGGTACAGCTGGAAAATTAGAGAGGGTTTACTTAACCCAAAATCTGTCCACTAAAATGAGACCACAAAGTGAAGGTCAATGAAAGCATGGAGGTCAAGGAAAGAGTGTCGAATTTGGTCCCCCAAAAATGTAATTGCTGATTTGCTATGTGAGGTTTATTTGATCTTATAGATGTTTCGCAATGGTTAGGTTGTATGAATGTACTGAAATACAGTACTTATTTTTTACTATTTTCTACATTGTAGAATAATAGTGAAGACATCAGAACTATGAAATAACACATGGAATCATGTAGAAACCAAAAGTGTTAAACAAATCAAAATAGATTTTAGATTCTTTGAAGTAGCCACCCTTTGCCTTGATGACTGCTTGTCACTGTATCTTGATTATGTGAGAGACGCAGACTCCATATCAACCTTTAAGTCTTTACTGAAGACTCATCTCTTCTGTAGGTCCTGTGATTGAGTGTAGTCTGGCCCAGGGGTGTGAAGGTGAACAGCAAGGCACTGGAGTGACGAACCACACTTGCTGTCTCTGCCTGGCTGGCTCCCCTCTCTGCTGGGACTCCCTGCCTCTGACCCTTATGGGGGCTGAGTCATTGGCTTGCTAGTGCTCCCCCATGCCGTCCCTACGAGGGGTGCATCACGTCTTGCCAGGATTGTTTTGCTATTCTCGACTTGAGTAGGTTGAGTCACTGATATTAACTTCCTGTCCGGTCTTGCGCCCCCTCAGGCTCCTGTGGTGGGGGAGATCTTTGTGGGCAAGACTCCACATTGTCTCAGGGTAGTAAGTTGGTGGACTGTTGATATCCCTCTAGGGGTGTGGGGGCTGTGGTTGGCCCAGTACTTGAGCACTAGGACCATGCCTCAGGACTAACTAGCCTGATGATTCCTGGCAGTTCCCGGCCCCAGTCCCCCTGGTCATGCTGCTGATCCAGTTTCTGCTGTTCTGCCTGCAGCTATGGAACCCTGACCTGTTAACCAGACGTGCTACCCTATCCTGGACCTGATTTTTCGACCCTCTCTCTCTAACGCACCTGCTGTCTCGACCTCTGAATGCTTGGCTATGAAAAGCCAACTGACATCTACTCCTGATGTGCTGACCTGTTGCACCCTCGACAACCACTGTGATTATTATTATTTGACCCTGCTGGTCATCTATGAACGTTTGAACATCTTGAAGAACGATCTTGCCTTAATGGCCATGTACTCTTACAATCTCCTCCGGCACAGCCAAAAGAGGACTGGCCACCTCAGAGCCTGGTTCCTCTCTAGGTTTCTTCCTAGGTTTTGGCCTTTCTAGGGAGTTTTTCCTAGCCACCATGCTTCAACACCTGTATTGCTTGCTGTTTGGGGTTTTAGGCTGGGTTTCTGTACAGCACTTTGTGACATCAGCTGATGTAAGAAGCGCTTTATAAATACACATTATTGAAATTTGATTGATAGATTATATAAGTATTCACCCCCTGACAGAAGTCTCTAAGTACCCGATCCCAACTTAGAAATGTATGGCTTTCCTACCCAAGCCTTTCTACTCACTTCTCAGTATTTGGTATTCAGACTTACCTGTTTCAGTCGCGTAACACGTTCTGCAGGTGTGGCTACATTGTGCGCTCTGAATAAATGTCATTAAATTGCTGAAAACCCTCCCACTTGCTGGCCAACAGATTTTCTCATGGAGTTTTCATTCAATGGGGTTTTCAGTACATTTATTTTAAGCCATCCCTTTTAATACAGTGCAACTTTTAATTCGAATTTTGCTGACAGACTAGAATATATCGAGTGAACGAACGGGTTCAGAATATTAGGGATCAATAATACAAAACGTTCTAAATCTATGCATATCGTATCGTCTCTGTTTCAGTACCAATTGGTAGATTTAAAAATACTCTGATCTTGTAGATTATTTAGGAAAGTATTTATGAATCATACGAGGCTTGGATTTCCTTTACGGGCGTTAGAAAGAAAACGATGGTTTGGTTCATTCTGAAAATTGCCAAATTCAGTTATTCAACCGATGGTAATGTTGGAAGGTTAGTGTACATATAATTATAATAGGGGGAATAGTGTACAATAGTAGGCTATACCCTCCTCTATTGCCTGCAATGACAATGGAACTGCGTGATGACATGGCCAAGTATTGCGCCATGCGTCGGGATCAAATTGTAACGATTTAATAAGCCTAAATGTATTTTTTTATATCGTCAACTGATACTCAGCAATAAACAAACAGCCGTGAGGATGTTTACAGAGGAAGCAAATTAAAGTAAACAAAACAATGTAATTGGAATAATATAATCAAATCAAATCAAATGTATTTATATAGCCCTTCCTACATCAGCTGATATATCATAAGTGCTGTACAGAAACCCAGATTAAAACCCCAAACAGCAAGCAATGCAGGTATAGAAGCCCGGTGGCTAGGAAAAACTCCCTAGAAAGGCCAAAACCTAGGAAGAAACCTAGAGAGGAACCAGGCTATGAGGGGTGGCCAGTCCTCTTCTGGCTGTGCCGGGTGGAGATTATAACAGAACATGGCCAAGATGTTCAAATGTTCATAGATGAACAGCATGGTCAAATAATAATAATCACAGGAGTTGTCGAGGGTGCAACAAGTTAGCACCTCAGGAATAAATGTCAGTTGGCTTTTCATAGCCAATCATTGAGTATCTCTACCGCACCTGCTGTCTGTAGAGAGTTGAAAACAACAAACAAGTGTGCGTTTGACAATTGAACTGGCTTAATGCCAGACGGAAATGGAGCCCACAGAGGAAGCAATGTCATGAAGGTGAGACCACCTCAGAATTCATGTGAAGTAAACCTCAAGAGCCTCATGAATAACAGGAAATGGTGCAGGAAGCATAAAATGAAATCCAATCCAATTGTATTTGTCACATACACATGGTTAGCTGATGTTAATGCGAGTGTAGCGAAATGCTTTTGCTTCTAGTTCCGACAATGCAGTAATAACCAACGAGTAATCTAACCTAACAATTCCAAAACTACTACCTTATACACACAAGTGTAAAGGGATAAAGAATATGTACATAAATATATATGAATGAGTGATGGTACAGAACGGCATAGGCAAGATGCAGTAGATGGTATTGAGTACAGTATATGCATATGAGATGAGTAATGTAGGGTATGCAAACATTATATTAAGTGGCATTGTTTAAAGTGGCTAGTGATACATGTATTACATAAAGATGAAAAGATGCAGTAGATGGTATAGAGTACAGTATATGCATATGAGATGAGTAATGTAGGGTATGTAAACATTATATTAAGTGGCATTGTTTAAAGTGGCTAGTGATACATTTTTACATCAATTTTTCCATTATTAAAGTGGCTGGAGTTGAGTCAGTATGTTGGCAGCAGCCACTCAATGTTAGTGGTGGCTGTTTAACAGTCTGATGGCCTTGAGATAGAAGCTGTTTTTCAGTCTCTCGGCCCCTGCTTTGATGCACCTGTACTGACCTCGTCTTCTGGATGATAGTGGGGTGAACAGGCCGTGGCTCATCATCAACACACCTCAGACACAGGGGTGTTGTGGTATTTTGTGTTCTATCTGTTGACTATTTAAACATTTAGATAATCTTTCCTAGTTGCTCTTTAAAGCCCTGCTTATTATCCACATTCTGATTGTCCCCACATTTGTGAACAGGTGTAGACAATCACAAGATCCATTGTGAACCAATTGTGATTAGATCTTCCTGACCACCGGTGTAATACAGTAATATTAAAATACAGTTGGTTGTCTATGTAAATGTTATAAAAGTACACTCTAGCGATCTAAAGGTACAGCTGGAAAATTAGAGAGGGTTTACTTAACCCAAAATCTGTCCACTAAAATGAGACCACAAAGTGAAGGTCAATGAAAGCATGGAGGTCAAGGAAAGAGTGTCGAATTTGGTCCCCCAAAAATGTAATTGCTGATTTGCTATGTGAGGTTTATTTGATCTTATAGATGTTTCGCAATGGTTAGGTTGTATGAATGTACTGAAATACAGTACTTATTTTTTACTATTTTCTACATTGTAGAATAATAGTGAAGACATCAGAACTATGAAATAACACATGGAATCATGTAGAAACCAAAAGTGTTAAACAAATCAAAATAGATTTTAGATTCTTTGAAGTAGCCACCCTTTGCCTTGATGACTGCTTGTCACTGTATCTTGATTATGTGAGAGACGCAGACTCCATATCAACCTTTAAGTCTTTACTGAAGACTCATCTCTTCTGTAGGTCCTGTGATTGAGTGTAGTCTGGCCCAGGGGTGTGAAGGTGAACAGCAAGGCACTGGAGTGACGAACCACACTTGCTGTCTCTGCCTGGCTGGCTCCCCTCTCTGCTGGGACTCCCTGCCTCTGACCCTTATGGGGGCTGAGTCATTGGCTTGCTAGTGCTCCCCCATGCCGTCCCTACGAGGGGTGCATCACGTCTTGCCAGGATTGTTTTGCTATTCTCGACTTGAGTAGGTTGAGTCACTGATATTAACTTCCTGTCCGGTCTTGCGCCCCCTCAGGCTCCTGTGGTGGGGGAGATCTTTGTGGGCAAGACTCCACATTGTCTCAGGGTAGTAAGTTGGTGGACTGTTGATATCCCTCTAGGGGTGTGGGGGCTGTGGTTGGCCCAGTACTTGAGCACTAGGACCATGCCTCAGGACTAACTAGCCTGATGATTCCTGGCAGTTCCCGGCCCCAGTCCCCCTGGTCATGCTGCTGATCCAGTTTCTGCTGTTCTGCCTGCAGCTATGGAACCCTGACCTGTTAACCAGACGTGCTACCCTATCCTGGACCTGATTTTTCGACCCTCTCTCTCTAACGCACCTGCTGTCTCGACCTCTGAATGCTTGGCTATGAAAAGCCAACTGACATCTACTCCTGATGTGCTGACCTGTTGCACCCTCGACAACCACTGTGATTATTATTATTTGACCCTGCTGGTCATCTATGAACGTTTGAACATCTTGAAGAACGATCTTGCCTTAATGGCCATGTACTCTTACAATCTCCTCCGGCACAGCCAAAAGAGGACTGGCCACCTCAGAGCCTGGTTCCTCTCTAGGTTTCTTCCTAGGTTTTGGCCTTTCTAGGGAGTTTTTCCTAGCCACCATGCTTCAACACCTGTATTGCTTGCTGTTTGGGGTTTTAGGCTGGGTTTCTGTACAGCACTTTGTGACATCAGCTGATGTAAGAAGCGCTTTATAAATACACATTATTGAAATTTGATTGATAGATTATATAAGTATTCACCCCCTGACAGAAGTCTCTAAGTACCCGATCCCAACTTAGAAATGTATGGCTTTCCTACCCAAGCCTTTCTACTCACTTCTCAGTATTTGGTATTCAGACTTACCTGTTTCAGTCGCGTAACACGTTCTGCAGGTGTGGCTACATTGTGCGCTCTGAATAAATGTCATTAAATTGCTGAAAACCCTCCCACTTGCTGGCCAACAGATTTTCTCATGGAGTTTTCATTCAATGGGGTTTTCAGTACATTTATTTTAAGCCATCCCTTTTAATACAGTGCAACTTTTAATTCGAATTTTGCTGACAGACTAGAATATATCGAGTGAACGAACGGGTTCAGAATATTAGGGATCAATAATACAAAACGTTCTAAATCTATGCATATCGTATCGTCTCTGTTTCAGTACCAATTGGTAGATTTAAAAATACTCTGATCTTGTAGATTATTTAGGAAAGTATTTATGAATCATACGAGGCTTGGATTTCCTTTACGGGCGTTAGAAAGAAAACGATGGTTTGGTTCATTCTGAAAATTGCCAAATTCAGTTATTCAACCGATGGTAATGTTGGAAGGTTAGTGTACATATAATTATAATAGGGGGAATAGTGTACAATAGTAGGCTATACCCTCCTCTATTGCCTGCAATGACAATGGAACTGCGTGATGACATGGCCAAGTATTGCGCCATGCGTCGGGATCAAATTGTAACGATTTAATAAGCCTAAATGTATTTTTTTATATCGTCAACTGATACTCAGCAATAAACAAACAGCCGTGAGGATGTTTACAGAGGAAGCAAATTAAAGTAAACAAAACAATGTAATTGGAATAATATAATCAAATCAAATCAAATGTATTTATATAGCCCTTCCTACATCAGCTGATATCTCAAAGTGCTGTACAGAAACCCAGCCTAAAACCCCAAACAGCAAGCAATGCAGGTGTAGAAGCACGGTGGCTAGGAAAAACTCCCTAGATAGGCCAAAACCTAGGAAGAAACCTAGAGAGGAACCAGGCTATGTGGGGTGGCCAGTCCTCTTCTGGCTGTGCCGGGTGGAGATTATAACAGAACATGGCCAAGATGTTCAAATGTTCATAAATTACCAGCATGGTCCAATAATAATAAGGCAGAACAGTTGAATCTGGAGCAGCAGGTGGCCAGGTGGACTGGGGACAGCAAGGAGTCATCATGTCAGGTAGTCCTGAGGCATGGTCCTAGGACTCAGGTCCTCCGAGAGAGAGAAAGAAAGAGAGAACTAGAGAGAGCACACTTAAATTCACACAGGACACCGAATAGGACAGGAGAAGTACTCCAGATATAACAAACTGACCCTAGCCCCCCGACACATAAACTACTGCAGCATAAATACTGGAGGCTGAGACAGATAATAATGTAGGTTACACCAACTGAAGGGAACTAACAGTAAATTGGCAGTTGAATGTGTGTGGTTATGATGCCTACTGATGGTCGATACTGATATTTAATAGAAATAGGAGACAGTGAAAGTCGAGGGAGCCTATAATTAAGACATTTGAGAGTGCTCATCCCTGCAAGTTAAACGACCGTACAATTTAAGTTCTGCATAATGGCACAGCATTTTGTCAACTTTGCTGTAAGAAAGTTGACATGTTGATATGGTTCACTTTGCTGCTGTCTGACAAATTTAACTTTTGTCCCCAGCGATCATAAGGTAAAATATATCTAAAACAAGTGTCATTTATATTTACAATCCCCTTATCCAAACTAATTACTCATTTACCTAGCTCTTATCAATAGTCCTGATCAAGTTGTAAATTACAATGCATTGAAAATTGTGTTTTGTCTATCAGAAAATTAGATGCTTTTTCCACTTGGAACTGGTAGGTTTGCTAGATCTTAGACATGGTTTCTCATGCATAAAGGTGGTGGGATAATAAAATAATGAAGTCAGAACACTGTGTATTGAGTTCCACCTCAAACGAATAGCCTACTATTCTCATGCTTAAATTCAAGGTCAGAATATGCATAGAGAGAAAAGTGCATAAAATTGAATTATATTCCATTTACGCACGCTTAACTCGGGTTGGAATTTCCCCCTAAGAGCTTTGCACACCTGGATTGTACAATATTTGCCCATTATTCTTTTAAAGATTCTTCACGCTCTGTCAGGTTTTTTGTTGATCATTGATATAAAGCCAAGTCTTTTCATAGATTGTCAAGCTGATTTTAAGTCAAAAGTGTAACTAGGCAACTCCGTGTCATCTTGGTAAGCAACTCCAGTGTAGATTTGGCCTTGTGTTTTAGGTTATTGTCCTGCTGAAAGTTGAATTAATCTCTATGTGTTTGTTGGAAAGAATACTGAACCAGGTTTTCCTCTAGGATTTTACCTGCTTAGCTGTATTACATTTCTTTTATCCTAAAATAACGACCTAGTCTTTGCCGATGACAAGCATACCCACAACATGATACAGCTACCACATGCTTGAAAATATGAAGAGTGGTGCTCAGTGATGTGTTGGATTTACCCCAAACATGACGCTTTTTATTCAGAACAAAAGTGAATTTCTTTGCCACATTTTTTGCAGTATTAATTAAGTGCCTTGTTGCAAACAGGGATGCATGTGTTGGAAAAATGTTATTCTGTCAGGCTTCCTTCAATTCACTCTGTCATTTAGGTTAGCACTGTGGAGTAACTACAATGGTGTTGATCAAGTCTGATTTATCTCATATCACAAATATTAAACTTTGTAACTGTTTTAAAGTCACCATTGGCTTTCAGGTTAAATCCCTGAGCAGTTTCCTTCCTCTCCAGTAACTGAGTTAGGAAGGACGCCTGTATCTTTATAGTGACTGGGTGTATTGATACACCATCCAAAGCTTAATTCATACATTTACCACTCACTACTGATAATTACAGATAATTGTATGTGAGGGGTACAGAGATCTGTTATTCATTCAAAAATCATGTTTACCACTGTTATTGAACACAGAATGAGTCCATGCAACGTATTATGATTTGTTCATAACATTTTAACTCTTGAATTGATTTAGGCTTGCTTTAACAAATGGGTTGAATACTTATTGACTCATGAAATTCCAGCTTTTCATGTTTTATTCATTTAAAAATGTTCTACAAATAAATTCCACTTTGACATTATGGGGTATTGTGTGCAGATCATAAACCCCTTAACAACCTCCTCTCAAGAATAACAGCATGCTCGGAAAAACAGAAGCCAACATCTGAAGGGAGTGAGTGCTGTCCAAACATTTGTCATAGGAGGTGAATGTATGGTGGGCTTTCCTCCCAGGGCTTGTTATTACAGGTGCCTCTCACTTCATTGACCAGAGTGACACTCGTGCAATTTAGCACATCACTGACGACTGTCCCTCGGGCTAACCTGTCACCTCCTTAACCCTGCCTGTGCCTTTGCATTGATACGGACATCACTGCTGTCACTGTAGACTCCCATACATTTTGTGAGTGGAGACCAGAGTAAGGGGTTACGTTCCATTTCAATTCAATGTCCTGTTATAGACTTTTGATGCAGTTTCTTATTCCAGATTGTGAACTTCTATGGTTTAGTGTGACATCATTGGAAGACGTGGAGATTGTATGGATTGGACATTGTGGGAAATTGTATCTATATGTTATTTCCCTGTGAACTATACCAACAAGCTTAATGCGGGCCTTGAAATGCCATTGAAAAATCTATTCAGTAGTCCCTGATCTTTGAGTGAAATCCGATCGCTTAGTCAAGAAAAGTGTGTGTGTGTTTACACGTGTGTTCTCTAGTGTGTGTGTGTGTGTGTGTTTATATTTGTGTGTGTTTGAGCGTATGTCTCTGCCTGCATGCGTCTGACTGCTGTTTGTTTATACAAGTGTGTTGACAGGAACTCGGGATCAACAGTTCAGAGACACTTCACAAAGAGAAAGCCTATAAGTGAAGGAAAAGCAGCCAACAAGTGCTCAGCAAATGTGGGAAGGCCGTTGGAAAAGCATTCCTCATGAAGCTGGTTGAGAGAATGCCATGAGTTTACAAAGCTGTCATCAAGGCAAAGGGTGGCTACTTTGAAGAATCTAAAATCTAAAATATGTTTAGTTTAACACTTTTTTGGTTACTACATAATTCCATATGTGTTATTTCATAGTTTTGATGTCTTCACTATTATTCTATGAGTAGGTGTGCCCAAACTTTTGACTGGTACTGTATGTTTCGTAAAACAAAGGGTGGATAGGTTAAGAGACAGTAAAGTATATGTTCCCATTGATAGGCTCTATAAATTGTACCTTAGAACACACCCCACACACATTAATCCTGATAACAATACATACCATATGTGTCCTGGGCTGTGGGCTCAAAAAGGCTGTGGGGTCAAAAGTAGTGCACTACATAGGGATTTGGGTGCTCTTTGGGACGTTACCCAAGCCTCAGAATGTGGACACCCCATCAAGATATAGCCCTTTGTGCAATGGAAAAAGGAGACACTCCCTAGATATACTCGACTGATAGATGCCCTGCACTCAGTCCATTAAGAGAGCGAAAACACATCTCCCACAACAATTGATGATTCTCTCTCTCTCTGCCTCGCTCTCTTCCTCTCTCTCTCTTCCTCTCTCTCTCTTCCTCTCTTTTCCTCTCTCCTCCTGATCTATTCCGTCAGCAGGTGGAGGTCAATAGGTCATGGAGTATGATGCCGATGACCTCCCACCCACACTTTAATAAATAAGGTATAAAACATGTTTGATGCAATGTTTAAGTAAAAACTGGTGCAGTACTGGTAGTAGAGATGATAGGAACACTGTGACAATTTTCTGCATTTTGCAACTGTTTATAAATTTTGCAACTAGTTATAAATAGTTTTTAAATGGGAAAGGGTTTAATCGAATGGGAAGGTAGCCTAGCGGTTAGAACATTGAGTTGACAAGGTAAAAAATATGCCGATGTGCCATTGAACAAGGCACTTACTCCTAAATGGCTCCAGGGGTGCCATACTACAATGGCTGACAAATTTCACTGCACCTATCCTGTGTGACAATAATATATAGCATTTTTGACGGTTTCTACAGTGGCCACTCCTGGTTCTGTTTGTTCCACCATTGGTTGCGAGACGGTGAAGAGCTTTGACTGGGCTGGGTGGGAGGGCCAAGAGAACAGAAGTGGTGGAATGGAGTGCTCGGGTTGGGATGTAGGGTTTGAGAATAGCCTGAAGGTAAGGAGATGCAGTTCCCCTTGCTGCTCCATAGGAAATCGCCAGGGTCTTGAAGATGATGCGAGCTTCATTTGGAAGCCAGTGAAGTGTGCCGGAGGAGTGGGGTGACATGGAAGAACATGGAAGGTTGAACACCAGGCGGGCTGCAGCATTCTGGATAAGTTGCATGGGGTTTGATGGCACAAGCAGGGAGCCCAGCCAACAGAGAGTTGCAGTAGTCTAGACGGGAGATGCCATGATTAGGACCTGTGCTGGCTTCTTTGTGAGGAAAAGTCATACTCTATGGATCTTGTATAGCATGATCCTGCAGGAGTGAGTCACTGCTTTGATGTTTGCAGAGTACGACAGGGTCATTCTGGGAGAGGGACACCATGGAGTTGTCAACCGTGATGGAGAGGTCTTGGAGCGGGCAGGCCTTTCCCAGGAGGAAGAACAGATCCTGTTTGTCAAGATTGGGCTTGAGGTGGTGGGCCGACATCCAAACTGAGATGTCTGCCAGGCATGAAGAGATGTGTGTTGCCACCTGGGTGTCAGGGAGAAGGAGAAGAGTAGTTGAATGTCATCTGCATAGCAATGATAGGAGAGACCATATGAGGATGTGATAGAGCTGAGTGACTTAGTGTAAAGAGAAAAGAGGAGAGGGCCTATAACTGAGACCTGTGGGAGACCAGTAGTGAGGGTACATGCTGCAGACACAGATCCACTCCACACCACCTGGTAGGAGAGATCTGATGGTTCACGGTGTTGAAGGCAGCGGATAGATCTAGGAGGATGAGAACAGAGGAAAGAGAGTCAGCTTTGTGGAGAGAGGATTGCCTCCGTGACACAAATGACAACAGTCTCAGTTGAGTGAGCCGCCTTGAAGCCTGACTGGTCAGGGTGAAGAAGATTGTTCTGAGAGAGATGACGAGAGAGTTGTTCAAGTGTTTTGGAAAGAAAATAAAAGAAAGAAGGGATACCGGTCTGTAGTTTTTGACGTCAGAGTGTTTGAGTGTTGGTTTCTTGAGGAGGCCATCTTGAAGTCAGAGGGGATGAAGCCAGTGGTCAGGAAATAGTTGATGAGGAATGGGAGAAGGTCTCCAGAGGTGGTCTGGAGAAGGAAGGAGGTAATGGGGTCAAGTGGGCAGGTTATCAGGCGGCTGGACATCACTATTCGCATGATTTCATCTGGAAAGATAGGGGAGAAAAAACTCCAAGCGTAGGGTAGTTTTGTGTGAGTGCGACCAGTGGACTCAGTCGGCTGAGTGAAAGAGGTGCAGATGCCGTCAGCCTTTTTTCAAAGTGGTTGATAAAGTCTTCAGCAGAGAGGGAGAGGAGGATTGAGGGAGGAGAAAGTGGAGAAGAGTTTCCCAGGGTTGGAGGCAGAAGCTTGAAATTTAGAGTGATAGAAAGTGGCTTTAGCAGCAGATACAGAGGAAGAGAAGGTAGAGAGGAGGGAATGGATGGAAGAAAGGTCCTCAGGGAAGTTTTGTTTTCCTCCATTTCTAATCAGCTGCCCGCAGCCATGTTCTGTTAGCACGCAGTGAGTCACTCAGCCATGGAGCGGGAGGGGAAAATCGCACCGCTTGGGAGGAAAGGGGACAGTGAGAGTCAAAGGATGCAGAAAGGAGGAGAGTAGTAAGGAAGCAGAAGGAAGAGAGGATAGGAGAGGAGACAGCGGTGCAGAGAGAGCGAAGATTGTGGCAGAGCATGACCATCTGGGAAGGGGCTGAGTGGGTAGGTTTGGAAGAGAGATCTAGAGAAAGGGAAACAAAGTAGTGATCAGAGACATGGAGGGGGGTTGCAGTGAGATTAGTAGGTGAACAGCCTCTAGTGAAGATGAGGTCAAGAGTATTGCCTGCCTTGTGAGTGGGAGGTGACTGGGAAAGGAAGAGGTCAAAAGAGTGGAAAGAAAGTACCAGGTGGAAAATGTTTTATTGAAGTCAGGAGTCGGGAGGTTAAAGTTGCCCAGTACGATGAGTGGTGAGCCATTGTCAGGAAATTAGTTTATCAAGGTGTCAAACTTATTGAGGAACTCTCCAAGGGCACCTGGTGGGCGATAGATGTCAACAATGTTAAGTTTGAGTGGACAAGTGACAGTGACAGCAAGGAATTCAAATGATGCAACAGGTGAGAGAGGGAGAAAAGAGGAAATCTTTACCACCACGTTGACCAGATGCTCTGGGACTATGAGAGAAAAACTTAGTCAGGTGACGAGAGAGCAGCTGGAGTAGCAGTGTTCTCTGGGGAAATCCATGTCTCCGTCATGGCCGCAGATCAGCAGTTCCAAACGCGGCCAGAGACTAGGAATACATGGGTTGTGCAAGCAGGGTACACTCAGTGGTGTAAAATACTTAAAAATACTTTAAAGTGCTACTTGTTTTTCAGGGTATTTGTACTTTACTTGACTATTTTATATTTTTATTTTTACTTCACTCCATTCCTTAAAGAAAATCATGTATATTTTACTCCGTACATTTTCTCTGACACCCAAAAGTACTCGTTTTGACAGGAAAATGGTCCAATTCACACACTTATCAAGAGAACATCCCTGGTCATCCCTACTGCCTCTGATCTGTCGGACTCAATAAACACGTTCTTCATTAGTCAATTATTTCTGAGTGTTGGAGTGTGCTCCCTGGCTATCTGTCAATACAAAATGTATGAAAAATAGTGCAGCCTGGTTTGTTTAATAAGGCATTTGAAATTATTTATACTTTTACTCTTGATACTTAAGTATATTTGAGCAATTCCATTTACTTTCTATACTTAAGTATATTTAAATCCAAATACTTTTATACTTTTACTCAAGTAGTATTTTACTGGGTGACTCACTTTTACTTGAGTCATTTTCTATGAAGGTCTTTAATTTTACTCAATTTAGAAGGGTTGCAGCCACGGATTGGGGAGTGTCTGTAAAACCTACAGGGAGAGTAGCGAACTGGGATGGGAAACACACTTGTACAGTACTTGCCAAAGCTACGAAAAGAGCAAAGTGAAATCATCAGAAAATAACTAGGTAAGATACTCAAGTGACAGAGTGGTGTGGAGCCTTCCTCGAATAACTCCACAGAATAACTCCACATAACAACTCCACTGTAAAAAAAAAAGTACTATGCATAATCGATATGACTCAAGTGAGTCCTGTTCTCCATTTCCATTCAACAAGAGGGAGGAATTTCCTGATCCCGACATTGAATTACGGTTTAATTGGTGCTCATCCTATCACAATCTTAGCAGTGTGTCCTCTAGAATTCCTGTCATAGCTTAGGCCTGTGTAGGGTACACTGAACATCAATGACCACTTCACACAGACCCACTGGAGTTAGTTATTCATCCTTTCTTACTGTAGGTGTTGCAATCCAGTGGTTTGAAATGAGTAATTTCCTGTTTTTCACTGTTAATGGCACCTTGGGGGCATGATTACAGGATAGCCAGCATATTACAGACTTCGTGTGTGGGATCTCAGTTAAAAACAGTGCCCCTTTTTTCAGGAAATCGGAACTTTTACCATTGCAGTTGTTGGTCGGGTCAGCTCTCTTTACAACCTCGGTGACAGTAGAATAGGCAGAGGCAGGCAGACAGATTGTCGGAAAGATTAAGATATTGAACATAGCCAGACAGACAGAGACATGTTTACTTGCATGAAGAAAAAACATTCACTGTTCTCGTAAATCGTACAGTATTTTCCTAATGCGCTGGCCACTGCTATAAAAAAAGATCTCAATTTATCTCTGGTTCAATATTGGCAGAGTTAAGTCCTATGTAAATACCATCTCTGGAAACTGTCTGTTAAACGGTTAGTCACGTGCAAACCCCAGAGCTAACCAAACCTATTTCCATATGAGAAATCACTTGACATATATGCTTTATTCAAACACTGAGTACGGTTACATGCACACAATATTGTGATTATTGTGGATAGATTAATATAATAGTTTGATTAAAACATTTACATGATTTGCAAGAAGAACAATTTCCCTCATAATCCTACTGTTTACAAGCATTACGCTACACTCGCAATAACATCTGCTAACCATGTGTATGTCACCAATAAAATGTGATTTGATTTGTTTACATGGACACATCTGAAATCAGACTACCTGATGGCACTCTGAAAAAATGCTGAAAAATGAACATTCTACCATGTTATTTTTGGGAAGTGAATTTGATTCAGAAATAAAGTTCCTTCATCTACTTCATACATACAGTTGTTTCGAACTCACTTTACTCGTGCTAAAGAGGGCGGCTCGCTCTGCTGGTGCTAGCACATGGGTTGATCAAAGACACTGCTGGAACGGGATGTTCTAATCATTTGAAAGATTGCTCAGAAAACTAGGTGTTTTAATCGGCGTATGCTTACTTCGATTTTGACCTTACGCAGATTAAGATAAGCAGAGTAAGTGTTTACATGGTTGTTGCATAATCTGCCATCATCAGTTTAATATCTAATTACTACTGTGCATGTAAACATACTCATTTACTTGGCCATTCAATCCAACCGTTTCTGAATGCCACTGCAAATATGTTATGTGCTCTTATGGATAGCTGTCCATTGTATGTTTTCTTGGTAAGAATGTATCATATAATCTAGATAGTTTAGATACATGTTTGCCAAGAGGGAGACAAAGTTTCAAAGTACCTTTTCAGTTTCAGATTAATCAAAAATGCACCCATGTAAACAGATGGTTACAGTAACATATGTCCGCTCACGTGCACACACTTGCACACACAGAGGGCCTGAGGAGCTGTGAGATAGTTCTACTGGCCTTATGTTGAGATTTCATGCTCCCCTCTCTTCAGCTGCCCCATGTCAATCTCCTACATATTTCATGGTGCGTTCCCTATGTCAAGTTTCCCGCACCCCTACCTCACATGTGTTAACCCAGTCAACACATACCAGAAACACAGAAAACTCACATTGTGGGGGTCAAATGGCTTGGAGGACTAGGGCCTGCAGGCCTGAGTCAGAAATGGAGAATGACTGTCAAGCAACTCATGTGTACACTTTTATTACGACAACGAAAGTCATTCTCTGGTCCAATTTCATGCTCCTATGTTTACCAGTCCTAGACTATAGCAACGTCATCTACATTAACTCTTGAAATTCCTTCTGTCACTACAGATTTAGTTAAAACAGCTTTTACACTGAACAAAAATATAAATGCAACATGCAACAATTTCAAAGATTTGACTGAGTTACAGTTCGTATAAGGAAACCAGTCAATTGAAATATATTCATTAGTCCCTAATCTATGGATTTCACATGACTGGGAATACAGATATACATCTCTTGGTCACAGTTCCCTTTTTTTTAAGTAGAGGCATGGATTAGAAAATCAGTCAGTATCCGTGTGACCACCATTTGCCTCATGCAGCGCGACACATCTTTTCCTCATAGAGTTGATCAGGCTGTTGATTGTGGCTTGGTGGAATGTTGTCCCACTCCTCTTTAATGGCTGTGTGAAGTTTCTGGAAATTGGTGGGAACTGGAACGCACTACCTTACACGTCGATAAAGAGCATCATAACCATGCTCAATGGGGGACATGTCTGGTGAGTATGCAGGCCATGGAAGAACTGGGACATTTTCAGATTCCAGGAAACAGATCCTTTCAACATGGGGCTGTGCATTATCATGCTGAAACATGAGGTGATGCTGGGGGACGAATAGCAAGACAATGAGCCTCAGGATCTCGTCACGGTAGCTCTGTACATTCAAATTGAATACAATTGTGTTTGTTGTCTGTAGCTGATGCCTATCCATACCATAACCCACCCACTCGCCCACACAATGCCATACACACTTGTCTGCCATCTGCCCGGTACAATTGAAACTGGGATTCATCCATGAAGAGCACACTTCTCCAACGGGCAATGCTCAAGATAATCTGGTACAGTGGCCCTCGAAGTTGAGCATTTGCCCACTGAAGTTGGTTACAACGCCGAACTGCAGTCAGGTAAAGACCCAGGTGAACACAACAAGCACGCATATGAGCTTCCCTGAGACGTTTCTGACAGTTTGTGCTGAAATTCTTTGGTTGTGCAAACGTACAGTTTCATCAGCTGTTCCGGTGGCTGGTCTCAGACCATCCCACTGGCTAGTGTGGTTACACCTGGTCTGCGGTTGAGAGGCCAGTTGGATGTACTACCAAATTCTCTAAAACAACGTTGGAGGCAGCTTATGGTAGAGAATTGAACATAAAATTCCTGCAGTAGGCATGACAGTTGCACACTCCCTCAACTTGAGACATCTGTGGCATTGTGTTGTGTGACAAAACTGCACATTTTAGAGTGGCCTTTTATTGTCTAGATCATAAGGTGCACCTGTGTAATGATCACGCTTTTTAATCAACTTCTTGATATGCCATACCTGTCAGATGGATGGATTATCTAAATGCTCACTAACAGCGTATGGAACATTTCTGGGATCTTTTATTTCAGCTCATGAATCATGGGACCAACACTTTACATGTTGCATTTATATTTTTGTTCAGTATAGTTTCTTCACATTTTACTTTTGGAACAATCTCCAGAATACCCTAAAGTTTGATGCCTTGGTGCATTTTGGGTAATTCTTATTGTTGGTTCAGGACCTCTTTACTGAGGAAGTGGTTATTTTTTATGATTATGTTTTGTATTTTTTGTATATTTCTTTGTACATTTCCAATGCTGCCTTGGTTATGGAATGTTTTGTCATGCAGGGCTTCCTTGTAAAAGAGACCTTGGTCTCAATGGAACTCTACCCTGCCTAAATAAGATAAATGCATTGACCATTCTTATGCCCGCAGGGAATTTTTCTGAGTACTGTGGCTTTAAATACAGACATGCAACCAGAATGATAGGGCCCCCTTCAGCTTTTACAACAAGCATGAAAGGTTGATAATGTTATTCCCATGCTATACTAGGTACTATCTTTGTATGGGCCTGTAAATCAGGCACTAAGGTTCCATTCCCTTTATAGTATACTACTTTTGTCAAAAAAAGTAGCCTCAGTCAGAGGGTCCACAGTCACATCAGGCGGCAGATCAGTGTACCAGAGAAAAACAAGCCAGGGCCATTCCACGCCAGCGGGAGCGGAAACTCATTTTTGTCCTTTAGTATACGCTCTTATCCAGAGAGAAAAGTATGTCACGCCAAATCACCAGGCGCATACAATGACCGGCCCGAAAACAGGACACAAAAAGTCAGGAGAAATACATAAAATACCACCGGCCTGAGGAGAGACACATGAAACGAGGGGTTAATGGGATAGTAAGAGGGAAGTTGCAATCTATAACACACCTCGTTTATCCTCCTCAGGACTGTAAATGGCCCCACACACTGCGGCCCCAGCTTCCGGCAGGGCAGGCGGAGGGGTAAGTTTCGGGTCGAGAGCCAGACCCTGTCCCTTGGTGCAAACACAGGGGCCTCACTGCGGTGGCGGTCAGCGCTCTTCTTCTGCCGTCCACTGGCCTGCTTGAGAGAGTCCTGAACTGCCCACCAGGTCTCCCTAGAGCGCTGTACCCACTCCTCCACCACAGGAGCTTCAGTCTGACTCTGATGCCACGGAGCCAGGACCGGCTGGTAGCCCAGCACACATTGAAATGGCGACATGTTCATGGAGGAGTGACGGAGTGAGTTCTGGGCCAAGTCTTCCCATGGGATGTACCTCGCCCATTCTCCTGGCCGGTCCTGGCAATACGACCTCAGAAACCTACCCACTTCCTGGTTCACTCTCTCCACCTGCCCATAACTCTCGGGGTGATAACCAGAGGTCAGGCTGACCGAGACCCCCAGACGCTCCATAAACGCCCTTCAAACACGGGACGTGAACTGGGGACCTCGATCTGATACGATGTCCTCTGGAACCCCGTAGTGCCGGAAGACGTGGGTAAATAGAGCCTCCGCAGTCTGTAGGGCCGTAGGGAGACCAGGCAATGGGAGGAGATGGCAGGACTTAGAGAACCGATCCACAACGACCAGAATGGTAGTGTTCCCCTGAGATGGGGGAAGATCAGGAAGAAAGTCCACCGATAGATGAGACCAGGGCCGTTGTGGAACCGGGAGGGGCTGTAACTTTCCTCTAGGCAGGTGCCTAGGAGCCTTACTCTGGGCGCATACCGAACAGGAGGAGACATAGAGCCTCACGTCCTTGGCTAAGGTGGGCCACCAGTATTTCCCCCTAAGACCCCGCACCCGCCTATCAATCCCCGGATGACCTGAAGAAGGTAATGTGTGAGCCCACCGAATCAATTGATCACGGACACCAAGTACCTGAGACCGGTCGGACACTGTGAAGACGCAGGTTCCAACCTCAACGCCCGCTCGATGTCCGAGTCCACCTTCCATACCACCGGAGCCACCAGCCTAGAGGCTGGAAGGATGGGAGTAGGATCGATGGACCGGTCCTCAGTGTCATAGAGACCGGACAGCGCGTCGGCCTTAGTGTTAAGGGAACCTGGTCTATATGAGATCGTAAATCTAAATCGTGTAAAGAAAATGGCCTACCTAGCCTGACGCGGATTCAGTCTCCTCACCGTCCGGATATACTCCAGATTGCGGTGGTCAGTCCAGATGAGGAAAGGGTGCTTAGCCCCCTCAAGCCACACCTTCAGGGCTTTTACCATAGCTAGCAACTCCCGGTCCCCCACATCATAGTTCCGCTCCGCCGGACCCAGCTTCTTAGAAAAGAAAGCGCAGGGGCAGAGCTTCGGTGGTGTGCCCGAGCGCTGTGACAGCACGGCTCCAACCCCAGCCTCGGACGCATTCACCTCCACTATGAATGCTAACGAAGGGTCCGGATGCGCCAACACGGGCGCGTCAGTAAACAACGCCTTCAACTGGTTGTAAGCTCCATCTGCCTCGGCCGACCACCGTAGACGCACCGGCCCCCCCTTCAGCAGTGAGGTAATAGGCGCCGCCACTTGGCCAAAACCCCGGATAAACCTCCGGTAGTAATTTGCAAACCCTAAAAACCGCTGCACCTCCTTTACCGTGGTCGGAGTCGGCCAATTACGCACAGCGTTAACGCGGTCACACTCCATCACCACCCCCAAGGTGGAAATGCGATAACCCAGGAAGGAAATGGCTCGTTTGGAGAACACACATGTCTCAGCCTTGACGTATGTGTCATGCTCCAGCAGTCGCCCAAGGACCTTGTGCACCAGGGAGACATGCGCGGCGCATGTGGCAGAATAGTTCAAGATATCATCAATGTATACCACCACACCCTGCCCGTGCAAGTCCCTGAGAATCTCATCTACAAAGGATTGAAAGACAGCTGGAGCATTCTTTAACCCATACGGCATAACGAGGTACTCATAGTGGCCTGATGTGGTACTAAACGTTGTTTTCCACTCGTCTCCTCCCAGGATACGCACCAGATTATACGCGCTCCTGAGGTCCAGTTTTGTGAAAAAACACGCTCCGTGGAATGATTCCACCGCCATAGCGATGAGAGGTAGCGGATAACTAAATCCCACTGTGATCGAATTGAGACCTCGATTGAGACCTCGAATCAATGCACGGACGCAATCCTCCCTCCTTTTTCCTCACAAAAAATAAACTCGAGGAGACGGGTGACATGGAGGGCCGAATGTACCCCTGTCTCAGAGGTTCCGTGACATATGTCTCCATAGCCAACGTCTCCTCCTGTGACAATGGGTACACTCCTGGGAAGTGCAGCGTTCTCCTGGAGGTTTATCACGCAATCCCACCGTCGATGGGGTGGAAATTTGGTCGCCTTCTTTTTACAAAAAGCGATAGCCAAATCGGCATATTCTGGGGGAATGCGCACAGTGGAAACCTGGTCTGGGCTCTCCTCCGACGTGGCACCGATGGAAACTCCTATACACCTACCTGAACACTCCTCTGACCACCCCTGAAGAGCCCCCTGTCTCCAGGAAATGAGAGGATTGTGAATAGCTAGCCAGGGAATCCCCAACACCACTGGAAACGCAGGTGAATCAATGAGGTGGAAACTGATCCGCTCCCCATGATCCCCCTGCGTTACCATGTCCAGCGGAATCGTGGCCTCCCTGACCAGCCCTGACCCTAACGGTCGGCTATCTAAGGAGTGCACGGGGAAAGGTGGGTCTATCTGCACCAACGGAATACCTAACTTACGGGCGAGTCCGCGATCCATAAAACTCCCAGCTGCGCCTGAATCGACTGGCGCCTTATGCTGGAGAGAGGGAATAAACGCAGGGGAAAAAAATAATAAAAACATGTGACCAACAGGGAGCTCTGGGTGAGTTTGGTGCCTACTCACCTGGGGTGGCCGAGAAGTGTTCCGCCTGCCAGCTCGATTCCCAGAGGGATTCCTCCAGCACCGGTCCGAAGTGTGTCCTCTCCGGCCGCAGTAGGTGCAGGAGGAGCCTCCTCCTCCGGTCCCCCTAGATGCAGCTCCTCCCAACTCCATTGGAGTTGGAGCGGGAGGGCTGGGAGGTGGAATTGGCAGGACCCCCTTTGAACGCCCGCGGGCAGCTAGCAGGTTGTCCAGTCGGATCGACATGTCTATAAGCTCGTCGAGGGAGAGTGCAGTGTCCCGACAAGCTAGCTCCCTGTGGACGTCCTCCCGGAGGCTGCATCGGTAACGGTCCATCAGGGCCCTGTCATTCCACCCCGCACCAGCAGCCAAGGTCCGGAACTCCAAAGCGAAGTCCTGCGCACTCCTCGTCTCCTGTCTGAGGTGGAACAGTCGCTCACCCGCCGCTCCGCCCTCCGGTGGGTGGTCAAACACGGCCCGAAAACGGCGGGTGAACTCCAGGTAGTGGTCCTGAGCCGAGTCTGGGCCGTTCCAGACAGCGTTGGCCCATTCCAGGGCCCTACCCGTCAAACAGGAGACGAGGAGGCTCACACTCTCCTCACCCGAGGGAGTCGGACGCACGGTAGCCAGGTAGAGATCAAGCTGGAGTAAAAAACCCTGGCACCCTGCCGCCGCTCCATCGTACTCCCTCGGGGGCGTGAGAACCAGACGATGACATGGGAGGAGTGGGTTGCGTCGTCTGTGGGAGAGCTGAGGTGGATGTCGGGAGACCACTCCTCTCCCATCGCTCCATGCTCTCCATCATCTGGTCCATCGCTGAACCGATCCGATGGAGGACGGCTGTGTGATGATGGACGTGCTCCTCCATTGATGGGAGAGGGGTGGTCGCTGCTCCTGCTGACTCCATAGTGGTGCGGGCTTCTGTTATGACTTCTAGGAGTAGTGGGTGCGGAGTCAGGCGCAGAGAGCAGAGGGTAAAGGACAACTGTATTTATTCCGGAGAAAAGTAGGTCACGCCAAAACACCTGGCGCATACAATGACCGGCCCAAAAACAGGACACAAACAGTCCGGAGAAATACATAAAATATCACATCCACAAAACGAACAGAGAAACAAGCCCGCACAAAAGCCGGCGGGCTTACTGGGTTTAAATAGCCCACAATCACAACCTAAACACAAAACAGGTGCAACTAATCAGACACAACTAAATGAAACAGAAAAGGGGATCGGTGGCAGCTGGTAGGCCGGCGACGACGACCGCCGAGCACCGCCCGAACAGGAAGAAGCACCATCTTCGGCGGGATTCATGACAATACTGAGCTCTTGTATATTGTATGCAAAAAAATAGGGAAATTATATTATTTCATACTAAGATTTTGTTTAATAATAATTTTTTTGTAAAAAAGGTAGGGCTCAAAATGATTGACACCACTAAAGATTCGTAGAAATAATGTAGTCAAAAGTGTAGTACTTGGCCACATATTCCTAACAGGTAATGACTACATTGACTCTACAAACTTGTTGGATGGATTTTCAGTTTGTTTTGGTTGTGTTTCAAATTATTTTGTGCCCAATAGAAATTAATGGTAAATAACATATAGTGTAATTCTGAAGTAACTTTTATTGTAAATAAGAATAGAATATGTATCTAAACACTTCTACATTAATGTGGATGCTAGCATGATTACGGATAATCCTGAATGAATTGTGAATAATGATGAGTGAGAAAGTTAGGGAGGTTCAAAGATCATACTCCCAAGACATGCTAACTTTCCCTGTTATTGGTAATGGTGAGAGGTTAGCATGTCTTGGAGGAAGGATGTTTAAATGCTTTTTACATTTGTATCACAAACCATTTTAGAGAAAATCATGATGAGAGCGGCCATTTGAGGCCCTTTGTAGACCTACAAAATGTTGCTTAGGGCTCACCAAATGCTAGGGCCAGCCCTGCTTTCAGTATTACTAAAGTTCTCTTAATCCTAAACCATTCTCAAGGATTTATCTTTGCATGTTGTCTCTGTCATTTCAGCAACACAGTTAGTCACAATGACACTCAAAGAATACTTTTTGTAATTCAGATCATTTCAGCCGGCAGACAGTAAGGAGTCCAAGACAATTGTCTTCTAGGGGAGGAGCAACAGAGGAAAATGGGGCTCTGGTTGTACTGTAACTAGGCCTACTAACTGACATTGTGGTCTGTAGGTGTGCCAATTTAGCAGAAATAAGGGAGGAAAAACATTCTACAACCCTTTGTGGGTCCCCCCCCCACACACACAATCTTCTACAATTGGTGGCAGAAGTGGGATCCTCTATGAGTCATCGTCTCCCAAAGGTGGTGGGTGACGATGACGCACATGAATGCATTTCTCAGTTAAGTTGAGGGCTGCTTTAACAACCTTCATATAATGGATAAGTCTGGTGCTGGATGCTGATTGGCCAAAACTCTGCCAAAGGGTCTTCTAGAAGTATAGATGAACCCAGGTGCGTCAGTGCTTTGCAGACCTGGGTTCAAATACTATTTGAAATTATTTAAAATACTTTTACTGTGCTTGATTGAACTTGCCTGTTGCAATAGAACCAAGCAGAACGTTCCAAAAGTGCAGACCCTGGCCACCTGGCACTCCAAGCAGGTTAGAGCAAACCCTCTTAAGTATTTGAAAGACTTTATATAGTATTTGAACCCAGGTGCCTTGACTAGTTTCATAGAACGTTATGGGTATAAAGTTAATTATTTTTACAGCATATACGTAAATAATTTAACAAACAAGACAAAGTCAAGAAACAAGCAAATAAAAAAAACTTTAGTCACTGCATCCCCCACCATAACACAGGTGGCACGAGCCGTACATCTTCGTTTCCTGTTTTGCAGCTCTCCTCCTCTGTGGAGGGGCTACTATATCTCCATCTTACTCATACCTATCGCCCTGAAACTTTCCCCTTTCCACTACGCCCCTCGGCACCACTCTCCCTGCCGCAGACATCAAACTACGACACCCCTCTGGGGGTCTGAAGAGGAGAGGCCTTTCCAGGTCAAAGGCACCGTTTTGAGGAAACAAAATCGTTGTGAGTCACAGAGGGCACTCTGTGTTAGAAGGTGCGTCAAGGGGAAACCCTTAGCTAACCAGAGTGAAGAGTGGAGCGTGGTGACTGTGTCGCGTAGGGAAACCAGCCACACAGAGCAGTGAGGTACTGTACAGAGCCATGGGTGAGAGGAGAGGCTGTGTCTGTGGGGTTTCCATCATGGAACATCATGGCTGTTTTAGAGCCATCATACGCTGTGAAGGAGAAGAGTGGCTGCATACAGTAACAACACCTACATGCGGACACTTCTAGGTCTCAAGTTTTTGGAAGGTTTGCAAAATGTTTTCAAAGCATGATTGTGACAAGTTTTTTTTTGTAACACTCTAAACACACACTAATATTCCTAAAGTGTTATGTGAACCAAGCCAGGCAGACTGTCAATCAATCAATCAAATATAATGTATGACTCTGAATCTGTCAACAGTTGTCTCAAGGTGCTCCACAGTAAAAGGGCCTAGATCCTAAAGAGCATGCAGCAACAAAGTGGCAAGAAAAAATAGCAGACTAGCAGCGTCACAAGCAAACGGACTAAAAAAGCACTCCCACTTATTTAGTATTAGTCCTTAGCACAGTGTTTCCTGCAATGTTCTCTCAGCATTTATGGACCATAACAAGCCCGTTGTAGTTGACTGTATCTGAATAAGAATATCCATCGTAATCATGTCGGTTCTTCAGGATAAATGGGTCGTACCTTTTAAATAGAAATTGTGCACCAATATTGAATCTTAAAAGCCTGTTATATTAAATGAAGTACCCTTTAATATAGACCACATGGAGAATTCAATAAATCCGATTTTTAATTAAGACTTCCAGGATGATTATTAACCACAAAATGTCTGTACATTTTCACCATCACTGTAACGCACTATTTATTTTGTGGCTTTGACAAAGTTATTTCTGAACATCACTATTTTTTTATCGAGGTCAACCCTGTTATGTAAAGGTCAACCCTGTTATGTGAACTGAACTCTCATTTTAATATGGTGAACTATTGCTTTAAAAAAAAGATATTCTGAACATCTAATAGTCAATTCATAGTGTAAAAGCAGTTGAGCTGGTTCTACTCTTTTGGGCCATTTTCAATGTTCGGGTGTTTTGTGGTGGATAACTGAGTGGGTTGAGCATAACACATCAACCCCATTACTCATAGATAGACAGGCAAGATTGGGATGTAAGAATGTTGTTATTTTATAAGCCGTTTTGAGAGGACATGTCATTTATAGTGTTTTTTTATTTAACCTCTTTGAGATGGGAAAATATATGTTTTATTAAATTGAACATGTGCTCTTTATGACAGAAGAAAAACATTTGGTGAAATCAAAGATTAGACACACATCTCAAAAGGCACTCTTAGACACACATCTAAAAAGACATTCTTCGATTGCAAAAACAAGGGATTTACCAGGGCTCAATCTCTTTTTATTTCTTGCTTCACAGCAGCAAGCATCATCCTCTCATGACATCAGTCTCCTTTACATTATTTCCACCAGATGTTAATTTTGCCTCAGCATTGTATCAGGGATTACCTCTATGCTGTTTTTGGCTCGCTGTGATGGAAATGTGTGAAGTGGCATGTACTGTACTGCCATACCAAGCAAAAAAGCAATTCCTGCTCAGAGCGTGGAACTGAGAATTTTTTTTTTGTTTACCTTGGTTTCACAGTAACTTTATGCTGTTACTGCTAACATGACCCCCATTTTCTCCTAAACACAATACAATAGAGGCAGGATACTTTAAAAACAATTATAGTGGGTTCGAACCAGGTCTCCTGCATGTCACAGGACTGTATTAGCCCAATTAGCTAAAGCCCATAGGGATGAGTTCAGGAAGCAAAAAAAAAGTATTCAAGTCTCCAGCAAGGTTACTCATCAAAAGAGAGTGGTTCATCGAACCACCTCGGTTACATTTCAGCCCCCTTTGACCTCATACTCAGATATGTAACATTATTAATAAATGTTTTACTTTTATTTATTCAGAGAAGCCCAAGGGTCTCAATCACAATGGTGCCCTGAAGAGAAACAACTGACAATTCAATAAATCAATAAAACAGCAACAAAAATAACCTACAAGATACAGCAGATAGTTAGACACAACCAAACACTTAAAAACCTCAGTGAATTCATCCCTCATCAGCGTACTTATGATTCAGTACTACACAAATTGGTTTATTTATTAGCTAATTAAATGGTAACACAGGATGAACATACACACTTAATACATTAAAAACAGGTTCCTAGCGGAACGACAACAATATGGCTGCTTGTTACAAAAGACATGGAGAGGACGAGAGACAGGCTAGCCAGCCGTGTCGATGGTTCCCAGTGGGGTGATTAGAGTAGAGTAATACGATGGTTTGAGCAGAGTAGTATAATGGTCCTGCTTAAATTTGCTTTTGAAGATACTTTACTTAGGACAGCTAATCAGCCATGCCAGTGATTGTCCGGGAGGTGAGTTTATCGTCTCTACCTCGTGTTGATATTCAAAGTTCAAACCACTTTAAACGTGCAGGATCAGCTTGACACTTTTCTGGTCTAGTTCGTTAATTTCTTGACTCATCATTAATACAGTTTGTTTTGAAAGGGGCGTTTCTGTCAGGCTGACACGCTCTCTGACCTCACTCGGGGGCGTGACTTGTCACTTGTAGAAAGTTATGTAAAACAATTATCTCTTATAGTTTCTCAAATCACATCCCTCTCCACATAACCACTTTCATAATTTATCATTTTACAAGCACAGTGCATAGAATGGAAACTTCGTACATGTAATGGGTATACTTTCCAAGTACAGTATTTCCTTTATAACATTGTTTAATGACACCCTTCGCTCTCGTGGACAGTCATGACAGTGGGTTTAGTGCCCGGTATTTTTAACAGAGAGGTCGGATATGTTGGAAGCTTGTGCAGAGAGCTTTGTGAACAAAAAGAGGTCCAGTTGACCTTCTGATAACGGATGCAGTGATGATTATTAAACTTGTCACCTGTGATAATATCACATTTTAGGGAAGACCCAGATGCAGACAGTGTCGAAATAACAAAAGTTTATTACTAGAACGGGGTAGGCAAAACGACAGGTCAAGGACAGGTAGAGGTCGGTAATCCAGATCAGAGTCCAAAAGGTACAGAACGGCAGGCAGTCTCAGGGTCAGGGCAGGCAGAGGTCAATAATCCAGTGTGGTGTGACAATGTACAGAACGGCAGGCAGGCTCAGGGTCAGGGCAGGCAGAATGGTCAAAACTGGGAAAACTAGAAAACAGGCACTTGAAACAGACAGTAGCAAGGGGAAAACGCTGCTAGGCTTGATAAACAAAACAAACTGGCAACAGACAAACGGAGAACACAGGTATAAATACACTGGGGATAATGTGGAAGATGGGCAACGCCTGGAGGGGGGTGGAGACAAGCACAAAGACAGGTGTAACAGATCAAGGTGTGACAGATAATGCGAAGTGAGCAGTGGTACACTAAATCCAACGGTTTTAGAGTAGTGGCTGCTACATTCTGATAAAAGGTGTCACCATAATCAGGAACTGGCAGGACGTTTGCCAGGGACTGATTTAGACTGGCAGGATGGTTGTCAACCTGCTTCCTGCTGTTTAGGGAGAGGCATGATCTATTTCTATAAAAGAAGCCTACATTAGATCTTAGCTTCTTAACTAGCAAACATTTTTGTCATTTCACATTTTTAAATAGTAAAGAGGACAGGTCCCAAAATCAACCCCTGAGGGACACCTTTAGTAATATCGAGGTAACTTGACTTGACACCATCAGAAACCACACATTGTGTCCTGTCTGACAGATATAGTGCCTTCAGAGAGTATTCACACTCCTTGACTTTTTCCACATTTTGTTGTGTTATAGCCTGAATTTAAAACATTCAATTGAGATTTTGTGTCACCCGCCTACACACAATACCCCATAATATCAAAGTGGTACAAATTAGTTAAAAATGAAAAGCTGAAATGTTTTGAGTCAATACGCATTCAACCCCTTTGTTATGGCAAGCCTAAATAAATAAATAACTTCAGAAGTAAATATTTGCTTAACAAGTCATATTATAAATTGCATTGACTCACACAGCGTGCAGTACTAGTGTTAAACCTCTTGTGGCTGGGGGCAGTATTGAGTAGCTTGGATGAATAAGGTGCCCAGTGGTGCCCAGAGTAAACTACCTGCTACTCAGATAGCTTTGATATGCATATTATTAGTATATTTGGATAGAAAACACTCTGGAGTTTCTAAAACTGTTTGAATGATGTTTGTGAGTATAACAGGCAAAAACCTGAGAAGAAATACAACCAGGAAGTGGGAAATCTGAGGTTTGTAGGTTTTCAACTCACTGCCTACTAAGATACAGTGGGATATTTGTCATATTGCACTCACTAAGGCTTCCACTAGATGTCAGCAGTCTTTAGAACCTTGTTTGATGCTTCTACTGTGAAGTGGAGGTGAATGAGAGGGGAATGAGTCAGAGGTCTGGTAGAGAGCCACGAGCCAGCCACGCTCGTTCACGTGAGAGCGAGCTCTGTTCCATTGCATTTCTACAGACAAAGGAATTCTCCGGTAGGAACATTATTGAAGATTTATGTTAAAAACATCCTAAAGATTGATTCTATACTTCGTTTGACATGTTTCTACAAACTGTAATATAACTTTTTTGGACTTTTCGTCCGTACTTTCTGCTGGACTTGTAGGCACGTCGTGAGTTTGGATTTGTTTACCAAACGAGCTAACAAAAGGAGGTATTTGGACATAAATGATTAACTTTATCGAACAAATCAAACATTTATTGTGGAACTGGGATTCCTGGGAGTGCATTCTGATGAAGATCATCAAAGGTAAGTGAAAATGTATAATGCTATTTCTGACTTCTGTTGACTACACAACATGGCGGATATCTGTTTGGCTTGTTTTGGTCTCTGAGCGCTGTACTCAGATTATTGCATGGTTTGCTTTTTTGGTAAAGCTTTTTGAAATCTGACACAGTGGTTGCATTAAGGAGAAGTTTATCTAAAGTTCCATGTATAACACTTGTATTTTCATCAACATTTATGATGAGTATTTCTGTAAATTGATGTGGCTCTCACCAAAATCACCAGAACTACTGAACATAACGCGTCAATGTATACTGAGATTTGTTGATATAAATATAAACTTTATCGAACAAAACATACATGTATTGTGTAACATGAGGTCCTATGAGTGTCATCTGATGAAGATCATCAAAGGTTAGTGATGAATTTATCTCTATTTCTGCTTTTTGTGACTGCTCTCTTTGGCTGTGTTTTTCTGTGAATAGGCACTCACCTAACATAATCGTTTGTGGTGCTTTCGCCGTAAAGCCTATTTGAAATCGGACACAGTGGGGGGATTAACAAGAAGAGTATCTTTAAAATTGTGTCAAATACTTGTATGTTTGAGTAATTGTAATTATGAGATTTCTGTTGTTTGAATTTGACACCCTGCACTTTCACTTGCTGTTATCATATTGAACCAGTTAGCGGGATCTCAGTCATAAGAAGATAATAACATGATTTTGGAATTACTACCTCATCTCTGTACCCCACACATACAATTATCTATAAGGTCCTTCAGTCGAGCAGTGGATTTCAAACACAGATTCAACCACAAAGACCAGGGACATTTTCCAATGTCTCGTAAACCTATAAGTAGATGGGTAAAACAAGCAGACATTGAATATTCCTTTGAGCAGGTGAAGTTCTTATTTACACTTTGGATGGTGTATCAATACACCCAGTCACTACAAAGATACAGGCATCCTTCCTAACTCAGCCGCCAGAGAGGAAGGAAACCGTTCAGGGATTTCACCATGAGCCGAATGGTGACTTTGAAACAGTTACATAGTTTAATGGCTGTGATAGGAGAAAACTGAGGATGGATCAACAACATTGTACTTACTGACAATACTAACCTAAATTACAGAATAAAAAAAGGAAGCTTGTACAGAATAAAAATATTACAAAACATGCATCATGTTTGCAATAAGGCACTAAAGTAAAGCTGCAAAAAATGTGGCAAAGAAATTAACTTTATGTCCTGAGCGTTCAAAGAGCTTTGTTTGGGGCAAATCCAACACAACACATCACTCAGTACCAATCTCCATATTTTCAAGCATGGTGGTGGCTGTATCATGTTATGGGTATGCTTGTCATCGGCAAGGACTAGGGAGTTTTTTATGATAAAAAAAACGTAATAGAGCTAAGCACAGGCAAAATCCGAGAGGAAAACACTGGTTCAGTGTGCTTTCCAACAGACACCGGGAGACAAATTACCTTTCAGCAGAACAATAACCTAAAACACAAGGCTAAATATACACTGGAGTTCCTTACCAAGATGACATCAAATGTTCCTGAGTGACCTGATTACAGTTTTGACTTAAATCTACTTGGAAATCTATAGCAAGACTTGAAAGTATACTGAACCAAAATATAAACCCAACATGTAAAGTGTTGGTCCCATGTTTCATGATCTGAAATAAAATATCCCATAAGCACCAAAAAAAGTATCTCAAATGCTGTTCACAAATTTGTTTACATCCCTGTTAGTGAAAATTTCTCCTTTGCCAAGATAATACATCCATCTGACAGGTGTGGCATATCAAGAAGCTGATTAAACAGCATGATCATTACGAGGTGCACCTTGTGCTGGGGAAAATAAAAGGCCACTCTTAAATGTGTAGTTTTGTCACACAACACAATAACACAGATTTCTTAAGTTCTGTGGGAGCGTGCAATTGCCATTCTGACTGCAGGAATGTCCACCAGAGCTGTTGCCAGAGAATGTGTGTTCATTTCTCTACCATAAGCCGCCTCCAACTTTGTTTTAGAGAATTTGGTAGAACACCCAACCGGCCTCACAAACGCAGAACACGTGTAACCACGCCAGCCCAGGACCTCCACATCTGGCATTCTGAGACGAGCCACCCAGACAGCTGATGAAACGGTGGGTTTGCGCAACCAAATAATTTCTGCACAAACTGTTAGAAACCATCTCTGGGAAGCTCATCTGCATGCTCGTTGTCTTCACCACGGTCTTGACCTGACTGCAGTTCAGTGTTGTAACTGACTTCAGTGGGCAAATGCTCCCCTTCGATGGCCACTGGCAGGATGAATCCTGGTTTCAACTGTACCAGGCATAATGCAGATGGCCGACAAGTGTATGGCATTGATATCAACGTTGTGAAGAGAGTGCCAAGTGGTAATGGTGGGGTTATGGTATGGGCAGGCATAAGCTACGGACAACGAACACAATTGCATTTTTTCGATGGCAATTTAACGCAACAAGATCCTGAGGCCCATTGTTGTAGCTGAAAATGGTAGCTGAAAATGTCCCAGCATATCTGTATTTCCAGTCATGTGAAATCCATAGATTAGGGCCTAATTAATTTATTTCAATTGAATGATTTGCTTATATGAACTGTAACTCAGTAGAATCTTTTAAATTGTGTTATGTTGTCTAGCAATGATAAACAGCATTTTGACAGAGCTTAACAAATGTTTTAAAGCTCTTCGAGACTTTTCCAGAAAGACTCACAGCTGTAATCACTGCCAAAGGCGCTACTGACTCAGAGGTGTGAATAAGTATGTAAATTAGATACTTCTGTATTACATTTTCAATACATTTGCAAAAAAAATATTTTGCCTGTTTTCGCTTGGTCATTATGGGTTATTGTGTGTAGATTGATGAGGACAATTTTTAATTCAACCCATTTTAGAATAAGGCTGTAACATAATAAAATATGAAAAAAGTCAAGGGTACGAATAATTTCTGAAGGCATTGCTGTTCCCAAACCACTTGCAAGACACCTGGTCGAGGCCCATTTCAGACAACCTTTGAATAAGTAGGGGATGCTTGACAGCACGAAAGGCCATGGATAGGCAAATAAAAATGCTATCACAATGATCTATAATCTAAGCAATTTAACACATCATTTAAGACAAGTGTAGCTGCTGAAACGGTGCTATGTCCAGGTCTAAAACCAGACTGGTGCACATTTCGAAAAGTTCTTAGCTGAGAGTTTACCAGTGATTCTAATGTTTTTTCAAGGCAAGATAGTTTAGAAATTGGGCAGTTTGTGTAGTTTAGAAATTGGCCACCTTTGAGTAGAGGGAGGACATGCACCACTTTCCAGATCTTAGGGAGAGCACCAAAAGCAATTTTAAAAAAAATGTGGTTCTAAGGTTCTACAATAAGTTGGGCAGAAAGCTGCAGTAGAAAGGGATCGAGAAAATCAGCTCCTATGGATTTTTTCATATACTTTTTTTGAAAGGCACTTAGTACTTCATTGACATAAAATGGTTCAAATGAAAAAGAAGAGTGAGTGCTTGGAAGTGCATAATTCTCTGCTATCTGTTTATGGGCCTAATGGGAAAGATGTCATTTAATGGTAAATATGTATTACATTTGATTGTGGCACTAACACTACCAGTCATGATATTTTCAGTCTCTTAATACAGGACTAGTAAAGGCCTTGTGCACAACTTTTTTTTTAGAAAAAAAAAATTATTAGTATTTTCTGATAATTCAACATTTTCAGGGGGTGCTGTAGCACCCTCACCATCCCTACTTCCCGTGGCTATGCTGCTAGCTTCTGTTTACCATAGATAGCGTTTGATTTGATCTGTTCTCCTCTACCTTTCCAAGCTGGCAAAGTACCAAGATGGTGTCTCTGGTTTTGAATTTGAATAACTGAATTTTAAAACTGAATCTGAATGCACCTGAAAAGTTTAATATATAAAACTTTGGTAAACATGAAAAGGTAGTTTGCACACTTAACACACAGATAATGAAACTGAATATATAAATGTTGAATTTGAATATTCAATTTAATTGAAACTTAATTTTAAAACGGAATGCAATATTCATTCAATTCATAATGATATACAATTTTCGATTTATGAATTCAATGATTCAATTTGTGCATTACAAATTCAAAAATATTACATTCTAATTCAATATCCTAATACAAATTCAAAATGATGAAATGAAACAAAAATTTCTGTTGGCACTGAAATCACTCCATACATCACTCCATACACCAGGTGGGTGAAATTATTTTCAGATAGAACAGAAAACCAACAGTACTCCGAACCTTGTACGGTAAGATTTGAATAACCCTTCTCTGGACACTGATCTTGGGCCAGTTTAGCATTTTCAGCACAAATGGTTACGGTTAGGATTGTGGGGAGGGGAAGCTGATCCTAGATCTGTACTTAGGGGAAACCTAGGGTTGGGGCAGGTAATCTGTACCTAGGGGAAACCCTATATATCTTTGCTGCAGATTTTCAAGGACAAAGATGGTTTGTAAAATCATCAATTGTTCCCTCAGGTAGCCTAGTGGTTGGAGCGTTGGACTAATAACCAAAAGGTTGCAAGATCGAGTCCCCGAGCTGACAAGACCTTGTTCAGGGGCAGAACGACAGATTTTTACACTGTCAGCTCAGGGATTCAATCTTGCAACCTTTCGGTTACTAGTCCAACGCTTTAACCACTAGGCCACCTGCCGCCCCAAACTTGAGGGGATAATTGATGATAAATGATTTTACAAACTAACCTTGTCCTTGAAAATCTGCAGCAAAGATATATAGGGTTTCCCCTAGGTACAGATCTAAGATCAGCTTCCCCTCCCCACAATCCTAACCGTAACCATTAGTGCTGAAAATGCTAAACTGACCCACTGTTCCTAGGCCATCATTGAAAATAAGAATTTGTTCTTAACTGACTTGCCTGGTTAAATAAATCGTAGTATCTTATTAATACATTTCTCATTAAACATCTCCTCATACTCTAATGACTCTGGGTTGCTGCTGAAGAGGAACTGTGAAAAGGTACTATTAGAGTTGTAAACCAAAGGTCAGTTTCTGTATGACTTGACGTCTGTAAATACCGTTTGCATAGATATTGAATGAATGGTCTCAGACGTTGTTGGGGTGGCTGAGTGCAGTTACAAGATACTGGAGGTAGTCAAATGAAAACACAATGTGTAAGTGACACCTCTACTTGTATGAGTCACATCTGGTATGATTTACTAGAACTGCTAGAACTGAGAATAAGTTGTTTCAACTTAAATTATAATTTTTAAAAATAATTTCTATCAGCAAAAGGTCATAATACAATCGCAGTGAATTGCACTTCAAATCACAAAAAAGTTAATTATACTCCTTATCTGCATCTGCCAAAGCTAGGATGCAAACAATTTTTTTTAATGAAATCAATCCATCTGTGACTGCTTCTGGGGTTTGTCAACTTTTTAACATGTTTGACACCTTTAATACAGCGTAAATGACCATTAGCATAGTCTTGTGGCACGAAGACGACCAGTTTAAAACTCAGTCTGTCACACTATGATTAAATTCTGCTCAAACTCTGATTTCATTGCAGGTCTGAGAAACATTGGGGCTAGCAATGTATCCTATGGAAAACAGACTTCGGGAGAATGGACGATAATAGTGTAGTAACCCAACCCCTAACGACAGTTAAGGTGTTGGATTGACAGTTGGTGTAGACTTTCAACTGAATTGATCATTGATCATTGAAAAACTAGTTATACATTTTCTGAGAATTATCGATGTCTCTTCTGAGAGACTACAGTAATTAATCATATAGATTTTCATAAAGTGCTGTCAAATAACAGAATTACAGCTAGGGACAATCCCTGGTGTGAACTGGGGAGAAACAGTTTAACAGAATGAGTGGGTAACCATTACCAAAATTCTCTATACTGATAACATTTGCGTCACAAATGGCATCCTATTCTCTTTAAAGTGCACTATTTATAAGTTCAATATTGTATCAACTGAAACTACTTATTCTTGGTTCTAGCAATTCTAGTAAATCATACCGGATGTGATGCAAAAGTACTGCACAGGGAATAGGGTGCCATTTGTGACACACACTTTTGACACACACACATTATTATCTGGTTGCATTCCATAGCTTGCCTTTTTAAATAACCTTATTAAGTCATGTGATTGGTATCGTAAAATACAAATTACCTCTGTCTTCCAAAAGCTTTCTTCCCAAGTATCCAATTGTTCCCTTTTCTGAGAAAGTATGTGAAGTTGAAGCTGTTGTGAACAAATTTTAGACCACACACAAACACACACACACACACACACACACACACACACACACACACACACGCACACACACATCAAACACCTCACCTCAACATCTCTGTTCTTATTAGTGCCTTAATTAAATGTGGTGGTTCAGATCGACCCAAAGGCATCCATTTAATGAGGCATTTACTAACGAACACCTTGGGCCCAGGTAATAAACAAATGGAACACAGGGGAGGGTTTTGGTAATTTGAGAATGTCAGGAGTGTCAGTGAAAGAGGTTTCACTATTCCATAACCACTCCCAGGTGCGATTTTAGCCTAGAGTTATACTGTCTATACCACATCACAATGTACATAAACGTGTCGGTTATGGTGCTCTTCATGCGTGTAGTGTAGTGTACACAAAACGTAAACACATCTGGGAAGTGGGGAACTGAATATCCATAGGAGTGACTATATTTGCTTGTTGTTGGTCAATGTTCTTGAGAATCTTACCCGTTTCATACAGATATTGTTCTCATTTGCAGTTGTCTTGCTGTCTTCTGTGTGAACACAACACCAATGGGACCTGTAGCGATCTAGACAAAAAGTAAATCTTTGCTTAAATTGCTAGCTATCAGTAAGGCAATCAGTTTTTGGGCGATTCCACGCCAGCGGAAAATATTTTTGCCATCTCAGATTGTTCTGACAATTCTTACATAGGAGAACAATACATTTGTATCACAAACCATTTTTTTTATCATGATGAAAGGAAGTGGCCCTTCTAGGTCTTTTTAGACCTACAATGCATTCATAACGTTTTCACACCCCTTGACTTTTTCCACATTTTGTTGTGTTACAAAGTGGGACTAAAATGGATTTAATTCTAGTTTTTTGGTCTAGAATTTACCCAAAATACTATGCAATGTCAAAGTTGAAGAAACGTGTCAAAGTGGAAAAAAAACGTGTGTGTGTGTGGCGTCAGTATGCATGTGTGCTCATGTTATGTGTGTGTGTGGCGTCAGTATGCATGTGTGCTCATGTTATGTGTGTGTGTGGCGTCAGTATGCATGGGTGCTCATGTTATGTGTGTGTGTGGCGTCAGTATGCATGTGTGCTCATGTTATGTGTGTGTGTGGCGTCAGTATGCATGTGTGCTCATGTTATGTGTGTGTGTGGCGTCAGTATGCATGTGTGCTCATGTTATGTGTGTGTGGGCATATGTAGTATGTGTGTGTGTGTGTGTTGGGGTGTCAGTGTAAGTATGTGTGAGTGTGTGGGTAGAGTCCAGTGTGTGTGCACAAAGTCACATGTTACTCTTACTCTTTCACATGCTGGCCAATGTTTTACAGGTGCCCTTGCTGGCCGTCAGATACATTAAGCTACTGACAAACTCATTGACTACAGGGCCGTGTCCCATAGGACTCTGGTCAAAAGTAAAGCGCTACATAAGACATAGGGTGCCATTTGGAACTCAGCCCAGGTCCCTGGAATTGTCTGTGGCTGTTGTTCACTTTTGATATTTTGTTTGTCGCAGAGGCTGTAAAAGAGGCCGTTTTTTCTCAGAACCTCATACACACGTTCTGAAAGGTGCCTCCTAAACTCCTGTACTGTACTTGAATCTTCCATATAGACTTTATGATTGATAGTTCTGACTCTTCTATTTATGTTGCATTTGAATGGAGCCAGTGAGGAATGTCCTTTGTAGCATGGAGGGGGTCATTAATGCTGTCAATAACTGTTTTTTAAATCATCAAAAGCCTATTATCATTTGAACAATACTTTGGAAGCCAAAACATTTCAGATACCACTGAAGTCTTGCATGGTTGAATTGCTGCCTTTTCAATCATTTCCAGATTATGTAGGACACACTCATGTGCATGCACTTACACACAGCTGCACACACACATACTGTATGCTCTCACTTACTCTCATATGAACATACTGTAAAATCTTCATTTCTTACATAATCACATTCATGTATCCACCAATCAATACACCAACACAAACTTGCATGCACTCTCAAACAAAAATGTTCTCACACATACAAATGTAGGCATTCACCTATCCACTCTGCCATGCACACATAAATGCATAAACTCATTCACCAACCGTATTACACATTAATAAAGAGCGTCATTACTCTATATGATTGTCTATTATTTCCTTTTGTTCTTTATCTTTACAGCTTAGGTGGCAAACTGACACTTAATAGTGCCGTTAGTCTTATGCAAGTACGTTTAAAAAAAAAAATGATATCCCCTGGTGAATCACAGGAAACACATGATGTACTTTCAGCGCTGTATTTTTAACCTGGGCCCCTTGTTGACACAACACCTCAGTGACTCTGTGGTGAGCAAAGACTTAATTTTCCCCTGCTCACTGATTCAGGGCACTTTAAAGGCCAACTTGACAGGGAAATTCCTCTCACAGCTGAAGTTGTGAGCTTCCGTGGAAGCATCGCATTAAGGGGCCTTCATTTCAACACTGATGCACTGGTCTAGCCAGCATATATATCTGTGTACCACTCAGCAGCTCTATCTGCTTGCCTCCCCGACCTCTCTTACCGGCTACCAAAAACAACAAAACCATAAAAAACACTTTGAAAGACCAAACCCACTTGTCTTTTGTGATAAACCATTTAAATCTATCTCACTTGCAGTGGCGGCCTTACCATTAGGCAGAAGAGGCAATTGCCTCAAGCCTCACATCATCAAGGGGCCTCGTGATCTGGGCATATTTTTTTTAAATTATACTAGTAATCTTTTTTATGTTTAGCTTGAGGCCCCCCCATGCTCTGCTCTTCAAGGCCAACCATGGCACTGCAAGCATTGTTAGCAGAAAACAGGATCCCAAATTATAGTGAATGGAAAAATGTAAATCTTTGTGTAAATAAATTAAAATGTCTAAGACAATCAGGATACCAATAATTGCTTCTAATACACCAGATGTATGTCCTTGAATCGATTATTTTTTAAATCGCACACAGAATAAGTTATAAGGATCATTTAGTTGCTGATGTTAGCCTGCAGTACCCCGGCCGCCCTTCAACGTGAGTTACTCAATGAGAGGGGGCAGCACTGAGCTAGCCTGGAACATCACTTCCTGGAGTAGCTCAAACTGTGCATGTTATGTCTCCATGAGATGCTATCGTAATCGTAATGATGTATACAAACCCTGGATTGCTGATGCTATGTATTGAGAGGCTTTTGAAGCCTCCATATTGGCACTTCCCACAAGGAGCAGGTCATCCAAAGCAATGAATGTAATTCTACAGCATTACATGTATTTTTTCCAATAACGTTAAGAAACAACGTTCTTCTATTTGAAGTCATTTAAATTGTTCTGAGAACATTAAGAAAATATTAACTGAAGGTTGTCACGAATCCCGCCGAAGATGGTGCCTCTTCCTGTTCGGGCGGCGCTCGGCGGTCGTCGTCGCGGGCCTACTAGCTGCCATCGATTCCCTTTCCTTTTGTTTCTGTTAGTTGGGTCTAATTGGTTACACCTGTTTTGAGTTTAGTTTTGTTTGTAGGCTATTTAAGGGCACTAGGCCCGCTGGGTATTGTGCGGGCTTGTTCTCTGTTTATTGGTGTTGGTTGATTTGTGTGATCTCTATTTTTCCGGACAGTTTTAGTCCTGTTTATTTGGACGGGTTGTTTCATGCGCCCTTGTGTTTTGCATGTCCGTTTTGCCGCTGTCATTGGAATAAAAGATCCACGTATGGAATTACCTGCTATCTGCGCTTGACTCCTCCACCCACCATTCATAGAAGTCGTAACAAAGGTTTTAAGGAAGTTTTTCAAAAACCTCAAAATAACCTATATTTTCCTGGGAGGGTTAATAAAACCAGAAGACTTGAAGAACAAATAAGGTTTATATATGAAAGATGGCTAAATAAAGAGCAGAATGATTGATTATTATTATATTATTATTTGTGTCCTGGTCCTATAAGAGCTCTTTGTCACTTCCCATGAGCCGGGTTGTTACATAAACTCACACTCATTCTTATGTTTAATAAATGTATCGTATAGTGTGTGTGTTGCAGGCTTACAATGATGACAAAAAACAACATTTGAGTGTGCGCTGACCCTGGTGCTAGAGGGGGTACACAGCTGGAGGTTGAATGTTTGAAGGGGTAAGGTGACTATAAAAAGTTTGGGAACCACTGGTGTAGAGGGTAGGTCTGGGTCATATAGCCACTGGACTTCTCTTCAACTCTGTTAGGCACCTAGCTGGGTAATGTCTCGGCAGCTCTGGGCGCCAGAAAGCTCGCCACACATAGTTCAGAATAGTAGCTAGTCGTCCTCCCTATGAGCCCTCTGCCTTGGCACTTTATTCCTCCATCTCCTATTCTTCTCACGCTTCAAGCAACTCTTAACATTATGTTCTACAAAGATCAGGAACTGGCAGCCAGGTGAAATGAAAAAAGCTGGTGCTGTATCCTGATGCATTTTTTCAAACAAAAACATGAGCCAGCTAGCTAGCTAGCCAAGACAAAAATAGTTGACCTGTCAGTCAATCTGCAAATGTATGTCTCAAATCCACCAGACATACCGGTATGCAATAAAAAACTCACTGTTGGTTCCATAACCAATGAAAATTAAAAACACTTAATATAACTAAATATGTACAAATGTACAGCAGCTCTCTGTCTAAGCTGCAGCCAGTGATTGAAGTGGATTTAACAAGTGACATCAATAAGGGATCATAGTGTTCACCTGGATTCACCTGGTCAGTGTTTGTCGTGGAAAGAGCAGGTGTTCTTAATATTTTGTATTCCCGGTGTAAATCTATGTATCTATGAGCACATACATTAAAAAAAACTATATAGTTGCTCTGGTATAAGACCACTTTAATGTATTACGTATTATGTATTGGTATAAATGTATCTATTTGTATTTATTTTTTACTTTTGAATCTTATATTTAAACCAAAATGGATTATTTGGCGTGTGTGCAATTCTGTGTTATATTACTTCTGTGAAATGAGAAAAGTTTTGAAAGAGAGTAAGTAAAAATTTGAAATAATAAGAGATTTTTGAATCAGAATTTGAATTGCAATTTGATCCGATTCTTCATATGGTATGCGGGCAGATCATTTCAAACCTGACCAGAAAAAAAACAGGTCAAGGAAACGGTGGTCAACCCAGCACTATTCAAACAGTGTTACCACCAGTGACTCTTCCTAAATGCATCTGTTACATCTGTATCCCCCGTGCTTGACCATGTATACACAAACATCCGCGACGTGTACAAAACCATCCCCCGCCCCCACTTCGGCCAATACAGACTCAAACCTGAATTGATGTCCGACAACTCAGACTCACGTGGCATGTGGCAAGGACTATCACAGACTACAAAGGAAAATCCAGTTATTCGGTACCCACCGAAGCCTCCCTCCCAGATGAGCTTGAAATCAAATCTAATTTTATTTGTCACATGCACCAAATACAACAGAGGTGTAGACCTTACAGTGAAATGCTTACTTTCAAGGCCTTAACCAACAATGCTTTTAAGAAGTTTTAAGAAAAAAATTGAAAATAAAAGTAACAAATAATTAAACAGCAGCAGTAAAATAACAATAGCGAGGCGATATACAGGGGGTACCGGTACAGAGTCAACGTGCGGGGGCTCCGGTTAGTTGAGGTAATATGTACATGTAGGTAGAGTTAGTGACTATGCATAGATAATAAACAGAGAGTAACAGCAGCATAAAAGAGGGGTCTGTGTAGCCCTTCGATTAGTTGTTCAGGAGTCTTATGGCTTGGGGGTAGAAGCTGTTAAGAAGCCTGTTGGACCTAGACTTGGTGCTCCGGTACCGCTTGCTGTGCTGTAGCAGAGAGAACAGTCCATGACTAGGGTGGCTGGAGTCTTTGACAATTTTTAGGGCCTTCCTCTGACACCACCTGGCATAGCGGTCTTGGATGGCAGGAAGCTTGAACCCAGTGATGTACTGCCTTGCGGTCGGAGGCTGAGCAGTTGCCATACAAGACCATACAAGGCAGTAATACAACCAGGATGCTCTCGATGGTGCAGCTGTAGAACCTTTAGAGGATCTGAGGAACCATGCCAAATCTTTTCAGTCTCCTGAGGGGGAATAGGCTTTGTCGTGCCCTCTTCACGACTGTCTTAGTGTGTTTGGACCATGATAGTTTGTTGGTGATGTGGACACCAAGGAACTTGAAGCTCTCAACCTACTGCACTGCAGCCCCGTCGATGAGAACGGTGGCTTGCTTGGTCCTCCTTTTCATGTAGTCCACAATCATCTCTTTTCTCTTGATCACGTTGAGGGAGAGGTTGTTGTCCTGGCACCACATGGCCAGGTCTCTGACCTCCTCCCAATAGGCTGTCTCATCGTTGTTGGTGATCAGGCCTACCACTGTTGTGTCATCGGCAAACTTGATGATGGTGTTGGAGTCGTGCATGGCCATGCAGTCATGAGTGAACGGGGAGTACAGGAGGGGACTGAGCACGCACCCCTGAGGGGCCCCCGTGTTGAGGATCATTGTGGCGGATGAGTTGTTACCTACCCTTACCACCTGGGGGCGGCCCGTCAGGAAGTCCAGGATCCAATTGCAGAGGGAGGTGTTTAGTCCCAGAGTCCTTAGCTTAGCGATGAGCTTTGAGGGCAGTATGGTGTTGAACGCTGAGCTGTAGTCAATGAATAGCATTCTCACATAAGTGTTCCTTTTGTCCAGGTGGGAAAGGGCCGTGTTGAGTGCAGTAGAGATTGCATACTCTGTTGGGGCGGTATATGCAAATTGGAGTGGGTCTAGGATTTCTGGGATAATGGTGTTGGTTGGTGTGAGCCATGATCGGCCTTTCAAAGCACTTCATGGCTACAGATGTGAGTGCTATGGGTCAGTAGTCATTTAGGCATGTTACCTTAGTGTTCTTGGGCACGGGGACTATGGTGGTCTGCTTGAAACATTGGTTTACAGACTCAGTCAGGGACAGGTTGAAAATGACACTTGCCAGTTGGTCAGCGCATGCTCGGAGTACATGTCCTGGTAATCCGTCTGGCCCTGCTGCCTTGTGAATGTTTACCTGTTTAAAGGTCTTACTCACAGCGGCTACAGAGAGCATGATCACACAGTCGTCCGGAACAGCTGATGCTTTCATGCATGCTTCAGTGTTACTTGCCTCGAAGCGAGCATAGAAGTAATTTAGCTCGTCTGGTAGGATCGTGTCACTGGGCAGCTCGCGGCTGTGCTTCCCTTTGTAGTCTGTAATAGTCTGCAAGCCCTGCTACAAGCGTTGGAGCTGGTGAAGTACGATTCAATTTTAGTCCTGTATTGACGCTTTGCCTGTTTGATGGTTCATCGGAGGGCATAGCGGGGTTCCATATAAGCTTCCGGGTTAGAGTCCCACTCCTTGAAAGTGGCAGCTTTACCGTTTAGCTCAGTGCGGATGTTGCCTGTAATCCATGGCTACTGGTTGGGGTATGAACGTACGGTCACTGTGGGGACAACGTCATCGATGCACTTATTGATGAAGCCAGTGACTGATGTGGTGTACTCCTCAATGCCATCGGATGAATCCCAGAACATATTCCAGTCTGTGCTAGCAAAACAGTCCTGGAGCTTAGCATCTGCTTCATCTGACTACTTTCTTTTTGACCGAGTCACTGGTACTTCCTGCTGTAATTTTAGCTTGTAAGCAGGAATAAGGAGGATAGAATTATGGTCAGATTTGCCAAATGGAGGGTGAGGGAGAGCTTTCTACATGTCTCTGTGTGTGGAGTAAAAGTGGTCTAGAGTTTTTTTTTCCCTCTGGTTGCACATTTAATATGCTGGTAGAAATTAGGTAAAACGGATTTGAGTTTCTCTGCATTAAAGTCCCTGGCCACTAGGATCGCCGCCTCTGGATGAGCGTTTTCTTGTTTGCCTATGGCCATATAAAGCTCATTGAGTGTGGTCTTAGTGCCAGCATTGGTTTGTGGTGGTATATAGACAGCTACAAAAAATACAGATGAAAACTCTCTTGGTAAATAGTGTGGTAAATAGGTTATTCATGTCTTCGTTCAGCCACGACTCAGTGAAACAAGATGTTACAGTTTTTAATGTCCTGTTTGTAGGATATATGTGATCGTATTTCGTCTATTCTTTTATCGATTGATTGTACGTTGGCTAATAGGACTGATGGTAAAGGTAGATTATCCCCTCGGCGACGGATCCTTACAAGGCACCCGGACCTTCGTCCTCGATACCTCTGTCTCTTTCTCCTGTGAATGACCGGGATGAGGGCCTTGTCAGGCGTCTGAAGTAAATCCTTCCCATCCAACTCATTGAAGAAAAGTATCCATCAAGTATGGGGTGAGTGAACGCTGTCCTGATATCTACAAGCTCTTTTCGGTCATAACACACGGTGGCAGAAACATTATGTACAAAATAAGTTACAAATAACGTGAAAAAACATACACAATAGTACAATTGTTTACGGGATCGTAAAACGGCAGCGATCTCCTTCGGCGCCATTCTCTAGCTTTATACATTCTGTGCTCGCTTCGAAGCAGACAATACCGAGCCATCCAGGAAGACTCTTGCTGCTCCGAACAACCAGATGCTTTCGCTCTCTGAGGCTGACGTGAGGAAAACTCTCAAAAGAGTGAATACTCACAAAGCCACCGGCCCAGATGGCATCCCTGGCCGTGTCCTCAGAGTGTGTGCTGACCAGCTGGTGGGCATCTTCTCGGACATCTTCAACCGGTCCTTGTCCCAGGCTGTAGTCCACACCTGCTTTAAGGAGACCACCATCGTTCCAGTGCCCAAGAAAAACAAGGTGACATGCCCAAATGACTATTGCCCCTTCGCGCTCACCTCGGTTATCATGAAGTGCTTAGAGAGGCTGGTCATCAAGACAAGAGAAACACTTATGTAAGAATTCTGTTACATGACTATTTATATTTTTGCCAACTTTTACTTTTACTGAAGTACATTCCTAAAGAAAATTATGTATTTTTAACTTCATACATTTTCCCTGACACCCAAAAGTAATCGTTACATTTTGACAGGGAAATGGTCCAATTCACACTCTCATCAAGAGAACATGCCTGGTCATCCCTACTGCCTCTGATCTGGCGGACTCACTCAACACAAATGCTTTGTTTGTAAATTATGTCTGAGTGTTGGAGTGTGCTCCTAGCTATCCGTAAAAAAAAATGGTGCCGTCTGGTTTGCTTAATATAAGGAATTTGAAATGAGTTATACTTTTACTTTTGATACTTAAGTATATTTAAAACCAAATACTTTTAGACTTTTACTCAAGTAATATTTTACTGGGTGACTTTTACTTGAGTCATTTTCTATGAAGGTCTTTAATTTTACTCAATTTAGAAGGGTTGCAGCCACAGATTGGTGGTACTTATACAGTACTTGCCAAAGCTACAGTTTTTCACAGACAGACAGACAGACAGACAGACAGACAGACAGACAGACAGACAGACAGACAGACCTACCTACCTACCTACCTACCTACCTACCTACCTACCTACCTGTTTCTACACTCTCTACATGGAACACCATATCACAAAGCTGACTCCTCCTCACCTGTCCTCGTCCACATCTCATAACCGTCTCCTGCTCAGTTAAGTCATTGTCCCACCAGCGGGCTACGGGGAGTGTGTGTCGTTTCTGTCACGTGAGAAATTTGAACTATGTAGGCTATAGCTGTATGTAACGTTTGGCCAAATTAATCATACGATGTAGAGCTACAATCACATGTAATGGAAGGAGTGCATTATCTATAGTGCATTATCTATATCTATATTTATTAGATTAATAGAAAAATAATTGCTCAAGAATTCTAGATTGCAATCCATTTTAAAATGGTCTCCACTGAATTCCACCAAGAAACTATTTTGAAGTATCTCTGTCAGAGCTACAGAGACAGGTTAAATTGAAAAAATATACAGTTTTGTAGTGTTGCTTGTGTAAACTGCACACTTTCTTCCCGTTAGGGCCCTTTCTGCATGGAGGAAGGACACTTTTAAGGATTTCGGAGAAGTGTTTGTTGGGCCCTGTTTGAAATTCACTAAAATCTCTTTCATGTTTTAGTGACTTAGCGGGTTGCTGGTAAAAGGGGGATAAACAAATATAAACAGCAGGCACAAGCCCCCCCACCACCGCCAACTAACCCCCGCCTTCAACCCTGTTCTGCCATAGACAGTCATCATCGACATATGGCCCTAGCTTCCCCATACACCCCAGTCACGCCACAGTGAAAGGGAACGGACCACCGTTAGCCACTTTTACACTATCACGTCTGTAAAAGAAACCTTGGTCTCAGTATGACTTTCTATTAAAAGAAAGGTTAAATAGAAATAAAATACCCACCCACCGTCTACACTTTCACTTCTCCATTCAAACTCTGCTCATCTCCTCTTCTATTTACTGTAAGAATGCAAAAACGGAGAAAGGGGAGAGTTACAATAATGTCCCTCAGGACTGGTCACAGAATAGGGACGCTACAGTGGGGGCCTATGTAACCATTGAGGTTGTTCAGGAAAGTTCAGCCCAGCATGTTGCTTCATAATAATGTTTTACATTGACAGAATGCTTGAAGCACTTGTCAACCTGTGGCCAAATGCCAAAGATTGACACTGGGAAGAATTTTTGCCTGTATTGAGGCAATACTGTTTGGCTTGTAACACATTCTACATACACTTAGTATTACTTTCTTAGCTACCGTATACATACTGTATCTCCCTGGCATATTACATCACTTATGCAGCAGCATACTAGACATATTTATGGACTCACCATTGCTGTGCTCACTTGAACAGGAAGTTGGCACGGTGGTCCTTCTTGTGATTAAACTTCTCAATTACTTTGTCATCAAAGTCTGGCATTCTTTGGATGAAGTCATGATGTATTGACAGCATGGCCAATGCATTTAACATTTTCTGGCCCATGGAGTTGCGTGTGAAGATTTTTATCCTTTTAAGGGTGGAAAGATTTCTCTCTGACTCTGCGGTTGTCATCGGAGTGGTGATGTTGATTATGAGAAGAGAGACCGTCTCAGACAAGGCCTCCTGCAGGTTGTTCTCGTAGTGATTTTAATAAAGAATGTGCTGTCCTTCCAGTGTGCAGCTCAGGATGTCGGTAGAGAGTGGGCAGCTCCGTTTTCAGCTTCTCCTGGTTGCCCACAGGCCATAGCTTGGTAGCACACTGGAGTTCTGTGGTCGGAAAGGAATGTACATACTGGGGAAAAAATGAGCTGTCCACCAACTTTGCAGCAATTAAGTGGTCACTTTCAAAAAACCTTTATTGCACATGAGCAGCAATTGTGTCGCATGTCTCCATCACGGGTGCAGTGTTAAGTTTTCTCTGCCTTGGTTCAGTGGCATCAACATGTCCTTTGGCCAGTGCATTACTTTGCTCGCAAATATTTTGAATGTTCACCTTGAAGTTGTTGATTTCACCGGCGATTCCTGCTGCATCAATGGTTTGTTTCTGCATTATGCTGTACAAAACATCCACCTCGGGCATGACCAAGGAAAATAACTTGTAGGATCCTTAAGTTTCATGGACAGGCCATAATCCTTTCTGATGGTGATGTCGTCCCATCCAGGCTGTGTGCGGATGTCCTCCATGCACAGGGCCAGTGTCTCGTGGTCCTCCCACACAGCATTGACGGTTCTGCCTTTAAAGTTCCATTGTGTACCCGGTGGTCTGGGGACAAGTCTGTTAGTTGATTCCGTGAGAGTGTTGAGTCTTTTGGGTGAGCCTGTGAAAGAGGTGGAAAAGGAAGATAGGTCACTTTAAACACGTTCACTCTCCCAGCACAAAGTTGCTGAAGTGTTAGATTCAGTAGGTGTGTGTAACAGTGCACAAATTGCGCGTTTGGGTAAGTCTCCTTCAGTAGCGTTTGGACACCATGTACATTACCACTCATCACAGCTGCCTCGTCAATGGTTTGTGCAACCAGTTTCTCCTTGACATTCAGTGGCGCTAGGACTTGTTTGATAGTGTTGGAGAGGCCAACACCAGTTTTGTCTATCACTTCTACAAACTCCAACAACCTCTCACACACTGTTGTCTGGTAGCATGTAGCGCAGCACGATTACCATATGTGATTTACAGGAGATGTCAGTGGTCTCATCTGCATGTATCGACGCAAAATGAGTCTCAGACACCTCCTTCGCTATAGCTTCCCTGTACACTTCATACATACAATCCAAAAGTTAGTTTTAGATAGTGCTTGATGTACCCTTGAAAATTGGTTGGTCATCATAATGCCGTTGTAGCCTGTAATCTCCTTCACGCATGGTCTCAAAAATACCTGAAAATGCCTGTGTTCAAGGAGTCAGCCGACTCGTCATGGCCCCTCAGTGCTGTCTCACAATTGCCATACAATTTAAAGCATGCTATAATTCTTCCAAGCACATACCTAATCTCCTTGGTTTGTTGGTTGTGAAGTTTGATGGCTTGTCTATATGTGGTGTATAGTTGAGCCACAACATTTGTTTTCCCCAGTAATCCGAGTTTAACAGCATTGTCTATATGTGATGCACAATTTTCATGTCTTGTCTAAGCCTTTGTCTAACCCCTAACCATTTTGTCTAACTCTAACCCTTTCAGACAGATGTTTTAAATCCTTAAATCCAGACTTGGACCACACACCTGCTCCACTGAATAACAGGCAAGGGAAGCTGAATAGTGATTGCTTTGAGATGCTTGCAGTTAGCCACTGCTTCCTTCCAAACCACTCATTGTTGAATTTGCGATTTCCGACTTGTGTAATGTTTATGCCCAATGGCCGATGAGCACCGAGATGTTTTATCTCTAATTTCTCTTCATATAACAAGGATTGATGAGGATTTTCCAGTAGATTGTCAACTTGATTCATAGTGATGACTGCTAGCTAGCTAGCTAAGATTTTGAAAGTATGATGTTCAGTCCTATCAAAGCTATTTTAGATATGACTTGATTTGATGTCATTCTATCTGTGGCCAATGACCTTGAGCCTTCTTGGATGGGCACTTCTAATATAACTCCATGGCAGAACCAAAGGGGCTAATTTTTTTTAGCTCTAACCTTAGACTTGGGTCGATGTACTGTCCCCACGAGGGACAGAAAACTGAGCCAATCGAACGCAACGCTCTGTATTTTCTGCTTGCTTGCCCCACCACCACAGAAAGCACTGAGCTATGCTGAAACCTGCATTTTGGAGCTGCCTTACTCAAGAAAGCAAAAAAGAGACCATGTTTGTATGTGGATTTATTAACTCAATGACATACAGTTGAAGTCAGAAGTTTACATACACTTAGGTTGGAGTCATTAAAACTCCATTTTCAACCACTCCACAAATTTCTTGTTAACAAACGACAGTTTTGGCAAGTCGGTTAGGACATCTACTTTGTGCATGACATAAGTCATTTTTCCAACAATTGTTTACAGACAGATTATTTAACTTATAATTAATGATATCACAATTCCAGTTGGTCAGAAGTTTACATACATGGAGTGGACATCACAAAGCCCTGACCTCAAGCCTATAGAAAATGTGTGGGCAGAACTGAAAAAGTGTTTGAGAGCAAAGGAGGCCTACAAACCTGACTCAGTTACACAAGGTCTGTCGAGAGGATTGGACCAAAATTCACCCAACTTATTGTGGGAAGCTTGTGGAAGGCTACCCAAAACGTTTGACCGAAGTTAAACCCTTTGAAGGCAATTCCACCAAATACTAATTGAGTGTATGTAAACTTCTGACCCACTGGGAATGTGATGAAAGAAATAAAAGCTATTATTCTGACAATTCACATTCTTAAAATTAAGTGGTGATCCTAATTGACCTAAGACAGGGAATTTTTACCAGGATTAAATGTCAGGAATTGTGAAAAACTGAGTTTAAATGTACACTGCTCAAAAAAAAATAAAGGGAACACTTAAACAACACAATGTAACTCCAAGTCAATCACACTTCTGTGAAATCAAACTGTCCACTTAGGAAGCAACACTGATTGACAATAAATTTCACATGCTGTTGTGCAAATGGAATAGACAACAGGTGGAAATTATAGGCAATTAGCAAGACACCCCCAATAAAGGAGTGGTTCTGCAGGTGGTGACCACAGACCACTTCTCAGTTCCTATGCTTCCTGGCTGATGTTTTGGTCACTTTTGAATGCTGGCGGTGCTTTCACTCTAGTGGTAGCATGAGACGGAGTCTACAACCCACACAAGTGGCTCAGGTAGTGCAGCTCATCCAGGATGGCACATCAATGCGTGCTGTGGCAAGAAGGTTTGCTGTGTCTGTCAGCGTAGTGTCCAGAGCATGGAGGCGCTACCAGGAAACAGGCCAGTACATCAGGAGATGTGGAGGAGGCCGTAGGAGGGCAACAACCCAGCAACAGGACCGCTACCTCAGCCTTTGTGCAAGGAGGAGCAGGAGGAGCACTGCCAGAGCCCTGCAAAATGACCTCCAGCAGGCCACACATGTGCATGTGTCTGCTCAAACGGTCAGAAACAGACTCCATGAGGGTGGTATGAGGGCCTGACGTCCACAGGTGGGGGTTGTGCTTACAGCCCAACACCGTGCAGGACGTTTGGCATTTGCCAGAGAACACCAAGATTGGCAAATTCGCCACTGGCGCCCTGTGCTCTTCACAGATGAAAGCAGGTTCACACTGAGCACATGTGGCAGACGTAACAGTCTGAAGACGCTGTGGAGAACGTTCTGCTGCCTGCAACATCCTCCAGCATGACCGGTTTGCAATAGGTAAGCAGCTTGGTTTGAAGAAATCAACTGTGGGAGCAATTATTAGGAAATGGAAGACATACAAGACCACTGATAATCTCCCTCGATCTGGGGCTTGACGCAAGATTTCACCCCGTGGGGTCAAAATGATCACAAGAACGGTTTGCAAAAATCCCAGAACCACACTGGGGGACCTAGTGAATGACCTGCAGAGAGCTGGGACCAAAGTAACAAAGCCTACCATCAGTAACACACTACGCCGCCAGGGTTCTCAAATCCTGCAGTGCCAGACGTGTCCCCCTGCTTAAGCCAGTACATGTTCAGGCCCGTCTGAAGTTTGCTAGAGAGCCATTTGGATGATCCAGAAGAAGATTGGGAGAATGTGGTCAGATGAAACCAAAATATAACTTTTTGGTAAAAACTCAACTCGTCGTGTTTGGAGGACAAAGAATGCTGAGTTGCATCCAAAGAACACCATACCTACTGTGAAGCATGAGGGTGGAAACATCATGCTTTGGGGCTGTTTTTCTGCAAAGGGACCAGGACGACTGATCCGTGTAAAGGAAAGAATGAATGGGGCCATGTATCGTGAGATTTTGAGTGAAAACCTCCTTCCATCAGCAAGGGCATTGAAGATGAAACGTGGCTGGGTCTTTCAGCATGACAATGATCCCAAACACACCGCCCGGGCAACGAAGGAGTGGCTTCGTAAGAAGCATTTCAAGGTCCTGGAGTGGCCTAGCCAGTCTCCAGATCTCAACCCCATAGAAAATCTTTGGAGGGAGTTGAAAGTCCGTGTTGCCCAGCAACAGCCCCAAAACATCACTGCTCTAGAGGAGATCTGCATGGAGGAATGGGCCAAAATACCAGCAACAGTGTGTGAAAACCTTGTGAAGACTTACAGAAAACGTTTGACCTCTGTCATTTCCAACAAAGGGTATATAACAAAGTATTGAGATAAACTTTTGTTATTGACCAAATACTTATTTTCCACCATAATTTGAAAATAAATTCATAAAAAATCCTACAATGTGATTTTCTGGATTTTTTTTCTCATTTTGTCTGTCATAGTTGAAGTGTACCTATGATGCAAATTACAGGCCTCTCTCATCTTTTTAGGTGGGAGAACTTGCACAATTGGTGGCTGACTAAATACTTTTTTGCCCCACTGTATATATTATTTTATTTTTACCTAAAAATGTGCAACCCCACCTGCCCTGAATGACGGGTCGCCACTGTTTGTATTCTAATCAGTGAGGCAACAGGGCATACGGCCTCTGCGGCTTGCTTGGTAGCTAATCCTTTCCCTCCTCTGCAGCCTCTAGTCAAAGCCAGGCGTAACCCATAGAGTTAGATTGAGAAAAGGGGGATACCTAGTAAGTTGTACAACTGAAATCATTCAACTGAAATGTGTTTTCCGCATTTAGCCCTCTGAATCAGAGAGATGAGGGGGGCTACGTTAATCCACATTCACGTCATCGGCGCCCGGGGAACAGTGGGTTAACTGTTCCCCGGGCGCCTTACTCAGGGGAAGACAGACCGATTTTCACCTTGTCAGGTCAGGATTCGATCCAGTAATCTTTATTACTGGCCCAACACTCCTACCCGCCAGGCTACATGCCACCCAAGGGACTCTAGATGGATAAAACCAGTTTTGGCATGGACAATGACATTGAGGGCTTCCACCATTTCAAAATAGTCAACTGAGTAGGACTTCCTATTAATTAGGAAGGATCACATGATTCCATCCAGGTCATCAGGAGGGATCAGCCAATTAATTATACTTATGAGCAAACACTAGTTGGAAGTATGCACCCGTTCAGTTTGACTGCGACCTCATAGAAGGAGTATAAGAAGAAAATTGACTACTTCAAAACGCAGATTGCCTCAATGGCGCTGCCATAATGGTGTATATATATATATAAAGATGATATCTCTCTCTCTAAACCACAGAGGGCATGCTCCAGCGGACTAATCAATCACAATGACTAGGTGTAACACATTTTACACTCCCAAAAAAAGTTGAATCATTCACATTGTAATTTAATGTGAACAAATGGCTCTGTCCCAACTTGAATTATCACGTTTGTGCAAAGAAAATTAGTCCTTTTTTATTTTAACAACGAAATGTATATACAATAGATTTGAATCATTGTGCTCAGTGAAACTCCTCTTAGCCTTCTTTCACTGCCTCCAGATCTTGACTTGTTCAGATCTACAGATTCATTGAATAAAGCAACCTGTCATATTTCCTGGATGCACCATAGAGACTTGATCTAGGCCTACCATTCATTCAGTGACAAAGAATAAAGAATGTGGGTAACTGGTTTTTGCTTGACTGTGTGACATTCAAAGTGGGCCATTCAAAGTGTAAACACACACACACAATAATTCTCTGATTTAGCGTTTCCATGATTTCTGTACCTATCCACATCGTCACATATGTGAACAGTGTGAGAATGAGTGGGAAAGAGAGAGATAAAGAGGAAGAGAGCCCCAGGGGTACAGGCAGACAGGTTTATATGCATTTCATACGCTCTCCCAGATGTTACCTCTACAAAGAAACACTTGATATCTCTTAGGGTGCTAACAGTTTGGGGACGGGAGGCTTGTTTTAAAGGGTTTTACTATGGATACTTGGTTTAATACCCTGCGTGAGTTGCAAAACTAAACTCCAGCTTGGGAAATGTCAACAGTAAAGAGATTCTTGAAAAGTCACTGCTTTTCACTGAGCACTTGTTTTTTACTGCCTCAGATTCACACTGACTTTAATTCTGCACAAGACAATGTTTGACAAGTGACACCTAATACGAGGGCTTGAACGCTCCTGAATGGTTGTGCACTAATACCTTGTACTGTGTCCTCCTCCTCCTTACCACCTCTATGTCTGCAGACAGTCACATGGGAGCAAGTCTTGGAACCAATGAAGCATTAGCATCTTAAAGAACATCACGTCCCATGCCATCCATCTATCTCGACCCCCACACCACAATGCCCACATCCACAATTAACCACATTTTCAGAAGTACACTTTTAGAAAGGCATCCTACTTAGGGATGCAGACTCTGTGGAGTCTTTCCTCTCCACACCACTTAATAAGATCCATGGCCCAATGACTTGGAACACAAAGGATGAAAGAGAGAGGGTGAAAAAGTGCCAGAAGTTGCACGACCATTCAGACTCACTGGTCTTTTCAAAGCAATCTTGTGATGATGATGGCAGAGGCAAAAGCTACATTAGCATGCCCTTTGTGCTCAGTAAAAGCTTGACGAATGAGGCTGTTATTGGGAATTCCATTGATTCACCTGGGTGTGAGAGTTAAACAAGCACTTCTAAAGACATGTTGGCATTTGTCATTTGTGTATAGTCTGTTATTTTATAATTTACTTTCTGTTAATGTAACCCAACAATGACCTTTCGCATGGTTTATCGCCGAGAGGCTACTCATACCAAAAAAAGTAACCACAACCTGCAAGCCTACCTCATATGACCTCTGGCAGTGAGTGACCGTCCAGGGACACATCAGCCTTCAGCTAGCTCTGCCTGACTCATGGCAGCCAGGGTCATGTTCATTAAGCATCAAATGGACAAAAACTGACTGAAACAGGGAGGAACAACCTAGACTTGTCTAATAAGACACATTTTTGTTGCAAAAAATTATTTTGTGTGCCGTAATAAACACGCCCCAGGAGTGGATGACATCATAGACTACCCCCAGGGCATTAGGGTGCTTATGACAGCCAGGCAGGAAGAGCGTCAACATCTGCCAGTAGGGGAACTCTTGACCAGATATTAAAGAGCAAAAGCCTGTCCTTCAGACTTGAGTTGTTGGTAATAGTTCAGAGGAGTTTGTGTGCCGATGTGGGCAATCCATGTCACTGAGGCATTCACTACAGTGCTCTCTGGGTTGTTCGTTTTCTTTCTCAAAGTATTTGGATGGTAACGGTCAAAGTGAAGCACTGGGGTCATATGAATCTCAGGCAGGTGGTTGGGTGTATTCATGCAAGAGAAAGGTCAAGTGTCTTTCCATCTTTGCACAATGGGCAAATTCCTGCTTGGGTTATCAGACACACCCCATCTTGAGATAATCCCCTTCATCTTTTGACAAGACTTTGAAAATAGTTTATGGTGCCATTCCAAATCAGGTACTGCACAATCTTCAAACTGTCAATCATCCACCCACTCACCTTGACCCAAACACTTATACATGTACCGCACACCGATTGTGCGATAGCGGTCTTCTTGGATGTACCTTCCTGTGAGGTAAACAAGTTGTACAGGTGTATTTCACATTCTGTATAATAACTCCAGTAAACATTGACTTTTGTCCATTCTTTATTACATTATAAAAAACAAAGTGCTGCTGATAAACAGAACTTTAACTTGCAAATGAACCCCCCCACCCCCCAAAAAATACTAAAATAACTTATGATACAATAAAACCAAAATATATACGACTAAATCTATATATAGTTGCTTCCAAGAGAGCAAACAAATTCTCAGGTTTCAGACCTGTTTGAGGTAGAGTACAGTAATCATGCTTTTAACAAAACATAACAGAATGAGTTAAGGCATGAGGCATTGTTCCACAATAACACACCAAATTCTTAACAGGTCAGGTCTTTAAAGTTCACGTGGGTAAATGGTAGTAATTAACAGTTTTAGTAATTAATGGCAATAATTGGCATACATTACAATCAACCCCTTAAATTTTTTAACTTTGGATCCAGCCCAAAAAAACAAAACAAAAAACAGCAAAAGAACCAAACCACTGGATGAATCAACGTTATTTCAATGCTGACCTAACATGGAATAGACATTTCTACCCAGTGGGAATTTCATAACATATGGGGAATGTGGGAGACTGTATATACAAGGTCCATTTTTCACTAACAAAATGGCTGCTCGATTTGATATAGCTTACTCTACAACATAGATGTATATGGTTGGTATATGTAACATTGGTTACATATAGTCTATTTTATGAACAATGACTTTGGCAAATCGCTAGGACAATAAATGACTAACATTATTGTACTAGGCTGAACATGGACCTGTTGTTCCAAACCAAACTTTGTTTTACTGATACGGGTTAACTGCCTCTCAGCAACTTTCACTTCTTAAACAGTCACCACAGTGGATGGATGAGACCATGCATTGAGTGTGCGCAGCATCAAGTCTTAAGTCAAGACCAGTATTTTCAAATCATCTATCTCTAAATGCTTTAGTTTTGCGCCTCATCTCGTCAGTCACACCATTGGCTCCTGAGCTGCTCCAGTTTAACTTTGAGCTGCTCCTGCCTCTCTCGGAGCTTGTCTCGCTTGTCATTTAGTCTCTGGCCCGCCAGCTCCAGGCCACGGATGCTGTCGCACGCCCTCTTCAGGATGACCACCTTGGAGGCCTTGTCGTTGTTGGACAGCTCAGGCACGTTGTCCCTGAGCCGCAGGAAACAGTTCTTCAGCTCGTTGCGCCGTTGCCTCTCCATCACGTTGTGGGTATGCCTCCTCTCCTCCTCATCCTCCACATCAGTCGACTGCCTAGAGCTAGACTGGTGTTGGTGACTGCTGAGGTTGTGTCGCGACGAGCGGCCTGACGAGCTGTGATGGTGGTGTCTGTGGGAGTCGGAGGACCGGGTGCGCTTGTGGTAGGAAGTGGACGAGGGCTCTGAGTGGAGGGGCGATGCAGGGCAGGGGGCGGCGTAGTTGTGCTGCAGCTGGATCTCCAGGTGTTGCCGCTTTAGGGCGCGCTGCCGCCGCCGGCTCTCTTCTACCGACTGGGAGAGTGGCTGGTGGTTGGGGCTGGTGGTCCTCTTCACTGTCACCACGTCTATCTCCTCCTCTGTAGAGGAGAACCACAAGGGATTGGGTTAGCAGTCAATTCCGATAACATTTGAAAAACTGCATTTCAGATGCCTTGGCTTTAGACTAACATTTTTAACTGCAAGTGTCTGGGCAATGCAGCCAACTTTCCTTTTGGGTTAATTATAGTGAACTGCAAGCTTGCACAGCAGATAATTAATGTTCTTCATTTTTGCAGAAATGCTTGAGGAAAAAAAAAAAATACAATAAAAAAAAAAATATATAAATTCATTCCCTTATTATTATATTATGGCATTTAAAAGCATGCAAGATCAACTCATTACTGTACCAAAGTAACTTTCTAACAGTTCCTCTTCACATTTAAGCAAATAACGAAAGTCAATAAATGCACGGTATAACTTTTTCATTTATAAGCACAGTGACCAAGAACGTGGACCAACTCACCAGAATCACTGGCACTGCTCGAATACGTTGAGAATTCACCTCCTGCTGAGCCGTAGTCTGAAGTCGACTCGCTGCCTTGCTCCTGACTGTCCAATAGTAAATCCTCATTCTCCAAAGCTTGGCATGCGAGCGCCGCGCTGTGGCAGTCCAGTGTGGAGCCGGCAATTTCCTCGAAAATGCTTGTGTCTATGTCCGAGAGCAGCGGGCTGCTGGAGAGCACAGATGATAGCTTCTCCATAGACTTATCACCGAGGCAATGCCATAAACAGTCGTCGGACTCATCTGGCTGTTGGTCCTTTGTCTCGGTTGCACCGCCATCGTACAAAAAGTCACAATTCCAATTTAGTTGCGGGTCCTGATCCTCCAGGAGTATGTCCGAGACGTAGCTCAACTGGTCCTCCTTGGAAAGTGGTTTGGCATGGAGTCCAGTCTTCAATGGAGGGGACTGGGGTGGCGTGGGGAGCGACTGTAGGTCCTTCATCAAGCTCTGGCAGAATTCATCATCAAACAAGAGAGGCTCTGAGTAGAACCAGTCTAGTGACTGGGAGAAACTCTGCAGCATTCTGGCAGAATCTGGGAAGAGGGGAAAAAAAGCCTGTTGAGTATGCACCTGTGATATAAGTCGACTTAGTGATGCTCTTAGTACATTGACTGCAAGCACAACCTTTTATTCATGTTTACATCCTTCACCCCGCCCCAATCTGGGTGACCATCAACAGGCTTTTAACCCCATGACATCATTTAAACAGGAGCACAACGTAGCCAAATGCGCGTTTTTCTCCTAAAAATAAACAATTTGCCTAGGTAATGCTAGCCAAGTCCCTCAACTGCTCCATGGAGTTAAGTGCAGACTATTTGTTATTAACTTCGACTCCTTCAAGTCGCTTTGCGTCGATACTTCAAAGGTGGAAATACTTCATCCCTTAGTGTATCCATGTTTGTTCTGTGATTGCGTGCCTTTAACGTTTCTATTTGAAGAAATTAAACGAACAATCAAATACCACCAACTTTCCTTGCTGAGATGCAATTAGCACATGCGCCTTCGCGCCGAGTTGCCATATTAGAGCAACAGCAACAATGAGGAAATAGTCGGTGGTTGCATTTAATTTACGTTTTATTAAAATGTATGGATTTCAGCAAACACTGGGCACGTCTAAGAGAGTACAATTTGAAGTCTCGACGCATAGCGACTCGAACAGAGACGGAGGTACATTTCAAAAACGTATGTGCTCAACTCCGTGGACTTGGCTATGGTAAAGATCAACTAGGTAACAATTCAAAGACCGAGATGCCTCCAGATAAAGATCATCCACTGGCTATTGCGAAACCTTGCCATCTCTAGTCTTGAGCAGTCAGTCACACAGTTCTTCAGTAGTCAATTATTATTATTTTACACACACACACACACACACACACACACACACTGGTTCCACTGCAGTTTAAAAATCAACTTCTACAGCTCTCCCATTCAGACTCACATTTCAGCAATATACGCACATAAATGCCTCTATTTGAAATTTAACCTTTATTTAACTAGGCAAGTCAGTTAAGACCTAATTATCATTTACAATGATGGCCTATTCGGGGAACATGTTGAAAAGGCTGTAACTGCACTGCCGGTTAAAATTAGCATTTAATTAAATACCAGAAGACATTTTAAAGGGCAAAATAGGTGCAGTTACCATAAGCAAACATTAGGTTAGCAGAACAGAGAAGGGCTATGTAAGAGCTATGCTGACGTTACACATGGACATTTAATTTGATTGTGAATACAAAATCGTTTGCATCGACCGTTGCACATTTACACGTTAGTGCCAACAATTGTCACGGTTTAACGTTAGAAGTACATATTCTTATACAAATCATCAACAAAGAAAACACGATTGAAGCGAAAACCATTCGAATGAATTATCCTTTTATGTATGCCGTCATGTCCTTTCAAATAAATATATCAAAGTCAGGTAACTAATAGCTAGCTAGGCAACGTAAACTACAAAAAAAAAAAAAAAAAAAAAATCAGCTACCGGCAAAAACCACGTGAAAAAAAAAGCCATGTGAAATAATCAGTGAGACCATAAATGTCAACTCTTACCTTTATTATTTCAGGGGTACGAGAAAGGGAAGAAGACGTTTTTGTGTCTTGATAAATTCCAACGAGATAAACTACTGTAATTATTCTGCCGTCTGTAAACGAACTGCACATCTGCTGGCGCTCCGTTATCTACCATAGTATACAAGATCCGTAGGTGTGGCAGCGAGACCCATTTCAGTATATACCACCACGGTGCAGCAGTATCCCTCCACAGCACAAAAACGCGCCAAAATTTACAAATCTATATGGGACACTACAACAAAGAAATATTCCACTGCTGTAATAATGTTTATTGTGTATAAATCCGTGTGGATTTGCGCATAAAATACGGTGATTAAACACACACACAGCTAAACTTGTTTAAGGAAGGATCTATATTGTCTGGAGACGCGGATGGATCTGCTCTCCATGCGCATTATGGAATTCCAAGAAAATGGAGGCGTGGTGGTTACAAATTTACACCGTCCGTGCTGTCCAGAATCCTTGGGACGTCCCTACCCATTTGAATTTGAAATGGAAACTGGTTTCGGGTAAGGACGTCTCAAGGATACCAAATAACACTGACCAAATGTACACTTGTGTACTCCCAAAAGAAGAATGTCTCGCCTGGGTCATACCAATAATGTATATAAATCCTGGATTGCGTTTGTTATGTATTGGCCAGTGAGTGGCTTTGAAGCCACCGGTCGGCCATATTGCCATTCCCCAGAAGGCGCAGTCATCAATAGGAATGAAAGGAATTATTTTACATTTATTTAACTAGACAAGACAGTTAAGAACACATTTGTATTTACATTGACATCCTACCCCGCAACCTGGACGACGCTGGGCCAATTGTGTGCCGCTCTATGGGACTCCCAATCACGGCCGGTTGTGATACAACCTTGGAATGTAACCAGGATCTGTAGTGATACCTCAAGCACTGAGTTGCAGTGCCTTAGACCGCTGCCCCTACAGTATTTCAATTAAATGTTTAAAGGTCACAATTACATTTCTGTTGTTGTAGTGGGGACAGTAACACAATAACTTAAAAAAATGGACTTTAAGGGAAATGTTTTTATTTATGTTTTAATGTTTTTTATGTTTAGCTCACATAATATAATTTAAAACTATGCATTACGGTGCCTTAACAGAGTAAACACGTCAAAAACAAATGTAGACAGGCATAAATCCATTTCTATTACAAATATGTTTTACACTGGTGGGGGAGTGCCAAGATGGAGGCACGGTGGCTTCAAAACATCGCCCCTTGTTAGTAATCTAGTGTATATATATATATATATATATATATATATATATATATATATATATATATATATATATACATATATATACACTGCTCAAAAAATAAAGGGAACACTAAAATAACACATCCTAGACCTGAATGAATGAAATATTATTATTAAATACTGTTTTCTTTACATAGTTGAATGTGCTGACAACAAAATCACACAAAAATGATCAATGGAAATCAAATTTATCAACCCATGGAGGTCTGGATTTGGGAGTCACACTCAAAATTAAAGTGGAAAACCAAACTACAGGCTGATCCAACTTTGTGAAGCTCAGTAGTGTGTGTGGCCTCCACGTGCCGTATTACCTCCCTACAACGCCTGGGCATGCTCCTGATGAGGTGGCGGATGGTCTCCTGAGGGATCTCCTCCCAGACCTGGACTAAAGCATCCTCCAACTCCTGGACAGTCTGTGGTGGATGGAGCGAGACATGATGTCCCAAATGTGCTCAATTGGATTCAGGTCTGGGGAACGGGCGGGCCAGTCCATAGCATCAATGCCTCCTTCTTGCAGGAACTGCTGACACACTCCAGCCACATGAGGTCTAGCATTGTCTTGCATTAGGAGGAACCCAGGGCCAACCGCACCAGCATATGGTCTCACAAGGGGTCTGAGGATCTCATCTCGGTACCTAATGGCAGTCAGGCTACCTCTGGCGATCACATGGAGGGCTGTGCGGCCCCCCAAAGAAATGCCACCCCACACCAAGACTGACCCACCGCCAAACCGGTCATGCTGGAGGATGTTGCAGACAGCAGAACGTTCTCCATGGCGTCTCCAGACTCTGTCACGTCTGTCACATGCTCAGTGTGAACCTGCTTTCATCTGTGAAGAACCAATGGCGAATTTGCCAATCTTGGTGTTTTCTGGCAAATGCCAAACGTCCTGCACGGTGTTGGGCTGTAAGCACAACCCCCACCTGTGGACGTCGGGCCCTCATACCACCCTCATGGAGTCTCTTTCTGACCGTTTGAGCAGACACATGCACATTTGTGGCCTGCTGGAGGTCATTTTGCAGGGTTCTGGCAGTGCTCCTCCTGCTCCTCCTTGCACAAAGGCAGAGGTAGCGGTCCTGCTGCTGGGTTGTTGCCCTCCTACGGCCTCCTCCACGTCTCCTGATGTACTGGCCTGTCTCCTGTTAGCGCCTCCATGCTCTGGACACTACGCTGACAGACACAGCAAACCTTCTTGCCACAGCTCGCATTGAGCCACTTGTGTGGGTTGTAGACTCCGTCTCATGCTACCACTAGAGTGAAAGCACCGCCAGCATTCAAAAGTGACCAAAACATCATCCAGGAAGCATAGGAAGTGAGAAGTGGTCTATGGTCACCACTTGCAGAACCACTCCTTTATTGGGGGTGTCTTGCTAATTGCCTATAATTTCCACCTGTTGTCTATACCATTTGCACAACAGCATGTGAAATTTATTGTCAATCAGTGTTGCTTCCTAAGTGGACAGTTTGATTTCACGGAAGTGTGATTGACTTGGAGTTACATTGTGTTGTTTAAATGTTCCCTTTATTTTTTTGAGCAGTGTATATATAATTTACTCTTACCAACAATGAGGCTTCACTGTTCTCGGTGATTATTGAATGAGTTGGTCAGCACAGACCATGAGTTTATGGCCACGTTGGACATTTCAAAGCATTTTACCAGCCAGCCCAGAATGGAAACATAGGTGATTTGCATTTATGTATACCTAACCAGTGGTATAGTGTAATTTTTTAGGCGAGGGAGCACCTTTTCTTTAAATGACATCATATAATTTCCTCAATCAAAGTTTGTATCAACAGATGTAGCAAATGTAATATCCCATTATAGAATTAGCATAAAATGCATCCTCCAACTGAAACGTCTGCCTATGCCGACTCATAGTGTAAAGAACATGTTCTATTTTGAATAACCTCAAACACCAAATTAGCCATCATCATTGTCAATCATGAATAATAATTATTCAGGTTTTACTGGTGACACGTTCAAACTGCATCTCTATGCCAATCATTTGATTGATCTCAATCAGTTTAATAGGAATATGCATTTAGATCATCTTGAATTACCATTTTGCAAGTGAATTAGAGCAGATGGGGTAACAAACTATTAGCCTTGTATTTTGTTGCAATCAAAGCATATATCCTGCCTAGTGGTGCGCCCAGTTGCGTTTTGGCAACAAGTGACTATTCAGCTTCAGCTAACCATCCTAAAATCTCATTAAAAATGAGGAGGGTTTTCTGGTGTAACAGTAATGTTACAGGCCTACTATGCTATGGTATTATATTTGGTTATGTTATGTAAAATTAACATTTATCATGATGTGACCTTGCGAGACATTGATTCAGCTTTGATCTTACTTTACTAAAGGAGCACCATTGTGAGAAGTGATAATCTTCTATTTGGACACACACAGCACCATGGTAATTCTGAATTACATAAAGACACAAAGGGGATCATCTGCTACCTGCTACAGTTCATACAGTACATAACTGTCATCTACTGGGTTTGGGTTGACACCAGTGGGCATCCTTAATGCTAGTTTATTTTATTAGGATCTCCATTAGCAACTGCAAATGCAGCAGCTACTCTTCCTGGAGTCAACATAAAATGTACAAATACATGACAAAGTACAAAACCATTATAGACAAGAACAACATAAGATATTACATTACATTAAAAATAAGAAATACAAATAAAATAATAGTTATATATTGGAAAGACACCAAGAGAGCATTCCACAATGACATGGCTCTATAAATAACTGGGCAACGCATTAAATATTTTTTTGGTTTGGGTGAAGAAACACATAATTGGCGTGTCTGGTGGGTTATGTACGCTATATGCAAAAGTATGTGGACACCCCTTCAAATTAGTGTATTTGGCTATTTCAGCCACACCAGTTCCTGACAGGTGTATAAAATCGAGCACACCGCCATGCAATCTCCATAGACAAACATTGGCAGTAGAATGGTCTTACTCAAGAGCTCAGTGACTTTCCAACAATTTATTTTATTTTTTATTTCACCTGTATTTAACCCGGTAGGCCAGTTGAGAACAAGTTCTCATTTACAACTGCGACCTGGCCAAGATAAAGCAAAGCAGTTCGACACAAACAACAACACAGAGTTACACATGGAATAAACAAACGTACAGTCAATAACACAATAGAAAAAATATTTATACAGTGTGTGCAAATGAGGTAAGATTAGGGAGGTAAGGCAATAAATAGGGCGTAGTGGCAAAGTAATTACAATTTAGCAATTAAACACGGGATAGATGTGTGATAGATGTGCAGAAGATGAATGTGCAAGGAGATACTGGGGTGCAAAGGGGCAAAAAAATAAATAACAATATGGGGATGAGGTAGTTGGATGGGCTATTTACAGATGGATTATGTAAAGGTGCAATGATCTGTGAGCTGCTATGACAGCTGATGTTTAAAGTTAGTGAGGGAGATATGAGTCTCCAGCAATTCGTTCCAGTCATTGGCAGCAGAGAACTGGAAGGAAAGGTGGCCAAAGGAGGAATAGGCTTTGGGGGTGACCAGTGAAGTATACCTGCTGGAGCGTGTCAAATTTCTGTTTGAAAAAGCTAGCCTTTGCTTTCCTAACTACCTGTGTATATTTTGTTTCCTAACTTCCCTGAAAGTTGCATATCGCGGGGGCTATTCGATGCTAATGCAGTACACAACAGGATGTTTTGTGCTGGTCAAGGGCAGTCAGGTCTAGAGTGAACCAAGGGCTATATCTGTTCCTGGTTCTACATTTCTTGATTGGGCATGCTTATTTAAGATGGTGAGGAAAGCACTTTCAAAGAATAACCAGGCGTCCTCTACTGATGGAATGAGGTCAATATCCTTCCAGGATACCCGGGCCAGGTCGATTAGAAAGGCTTGCTCGCTGAAGTGTTTTAGGGAGCGTTCGACAGTGATGAGGGGTGGACGTTTGACCGCAGACCCATTACGGACGCAGGCAATGAGGCAGTCATCACTGATCCTGGTTGAAGACAGCAGAGGTGTATTTAGAGGGCAGGTTGGTCAGGATGATATCTATGAGGGTGCCCGTGTTTACAAATTTGGGGTTGTACCTGGTGGGTTCATTGATAATTTGTGTGAGATTGAGAGCATCTAGCTTAGATTGTAGGATGGCTGGGGTGTTAAGCATGTCCCAGTTTAGGTCACCCAACAGTACGAGCTCTGAAGATAGATGGAGGGCAATCAATTTGTATATGGTGTCAAGGGCACAGCTGGGGGCAGAATGTGGTCTATAACAAGCTGCAACGGTGAGAGACTTGTTTCTGGAAAGGTGGATTTTTAGAAGTCGAAGCTCGAACTATTTTGGAACAGACCTGGATAGTATGACAGAACTCTGCAGGCTATCTCTGCAGTAGATTGCAACTCCGCCCCCTTTAGCAGTTCTGTGTTGTCGGAAAATGTTATAGTTAAGGATGGAAATTTCAGGATTTTAGGTTGCCTTCCTAAGCCAGGATTCAGACACGGCTAGGACAACTGGGTTGGCTCAGTGTGCTAAATCAGTGAGTAAAACAAACTTAGGGAGGAGGCTTCTAATGTTAACATGCATGAAACCAAGGCTTTTGCGGTTACAGAAGTCAACAAATGAGAGCGCCTGGGGAATGTGAGTGGAGCTAGGCACTGCAGGGCCTGGATTAATTTCTACATCACCAGAGGAATAGAAGAGGAGTAGGATAAGGGTACGGCTAAAGGCTATAAGAACTGGTCGTCTAGTGCGTTCGGAAAAGAGAGTAAAAAGAGCAGGTTACTGGGCGCGGAAGAATAGATTCATGGCATAATGTACCGACAAGGGTATGGTAGGATGTGAATACAGTGGAGGTAAACCTAGGCATTGAGTGACGATGAAAGAGGTTTTGTCTCTAGGGACATCATTTAGACCAGGTGAGGTCACCTCATGTGTGGGAGGGAGCAGGGCTGGAGGCTCTACAGTGAAATAAGACAATTATCACTAACCAAAACAGAAATGGACAGGACATATGGACATTAGGGAGAGGCATGCATAGCCGAGTGATCATAGGGACCAGTGGGAAGCTAGGCGAGCTGGAGACATGGCGATTCAGACAGCTAGCGGGCTGGGGCTAGCAGGCTAGCAGAAGGGCCTTAGGGCGACGTCGTGGCGGAAGAAGTCTGTTGTAGCCCCCTCAGACGGTTATGTCGGCAGACCAGTCGTGTTGGATCGGCAGGGCTCCGTGTAGGCAGTAAAAGGTTCCAGGCCAATTGGCAAAATTGTCTGATGGTCCTCTTCAGCTAACAGTCCGATATGCTCTAGACAGCTAGCCAGCCGCGGCTAGCAGGCTAGCGGATGGGCCTTCAGGGGACGTCGCGACGGAGGATCCTGTTGAAATACCTTGGGCGGATTACGTCGGTAGAACAGTCATGATGGAATCGGCGGGGCTCTGTGTCGGCAGTAAAAGGCGGTCCAGGCCAATTGGCAAAATATGTATTGTAGCCCAAGGAGTGGCTGATGGACCTCTTCAGCTAGCCGGGAGATGGGCCTAGCACAAGGCAAGTTCCAGGCTCACTTTTGCTTGCTTCGGGACAGAGATGTTAGCCAGGGGGTAGCCACTCAGATAGCAGCTAGCTAGCTGCGATGATCCAGGTGAAAAGGTTTCCTTGCTTGCGGTAGGAAACCGGAGATGTGCAGAAAAAGGGACCGCCGAGTGCTGAAGCGTGTAACGCGTCTGCCCTTGATTGCAACACCCACTACCGAGTTCCAAACTGCCTCTGGAAGCAACATCAGTGCTGTTCGCCAGGAACTTCATTAAATGTTTTTTCATGGCCGAGCACACAAGCCTAAGATCACTATAATTAATGGCAAGCGTTGGCTGGAGTGGTGTAAAGCTCACCGCCATTGGACTCTGGAGCAGTGGAAACGCATTCTGTGGAGTGATGCTTCACCATCTGGCAGTCCGACGGAAGAATCTGGTTTGGAGGATGCCAGGAGAATGCTACCTGCCCGAATGCATAGTGCCAACTGTAAAGTTTGGTGAAGGATGAATAATGGTCTGGGGCTGTTGTTCATGGTTAGGGCTAGGTCCCTTAGTTCCAGTGAAGGAAAATCTTAATGCTAAAGCATAGTTACATTCTAGATGATTCTGTGCTTCCAACTTTGTGGCAACAGTTTGGGGAAGGCCTTTTCCTGTTTCAGCATGACAATGCCCTCATGCACAAAGCGAGGTCCATACAAAAATGGTTTGTCGAGATCGGCGTGGAAGAATTTGACTGGCCTGCACAGAGACCTGACCTCAACCCTATTGAACAATTTTGGGATGAATTGGAAAGCCGACTGCGAGCCAGGTCCCTGCAGCAATGTACCATCATCTAGTGGAAATCCTTCCCAGAAGAGTGGAGGCTGTTATAGCAGCAAAGGGGGGACCAACTCCATATTAATGCCCATGATTTTGAAATGAGATGTTCGACGAGCAGGTGTCCACATTCTTTGGTCTTGTAGTGTATGTCTGTTTGAAATGTATGCAAATAAATTATACAAGTGGTTAGGAATTTTCAACACACAAATGTTTCTTAAAGGACTCGAAGAGAAGTAGTCAATATCTCCTCAACCCTCAACCATGAAAGACTATCATGCATGTTGATGATGTTAGTTCTGTGTGTGCAGGTAATGGCAAGGCGTGCTGCTCTGTTTTGAGCCAGCTGACTCTGAGGGGGAGATTATGGAAAAGAAGGGGGATTACGGAAAAGATGCACATTGTGTGCCAGGTAGTAAAGTGGGCATTCATGCAGTCATGTGGTCTGAGTTTTATTTAATTAATTTATTATTTTATTCAGTCCGTCTAATTAAGTATTAAGATGAAGACAGAACAACGGCGAGGAGGATTACCAAATTTTGGTGTGTTTAATCAGAAAAGTTAGGTTTTGAAGAAGTGTAATAAGGTTAACGTCGTCCGGGTTAGGGTTTGGCTGGTGTAGGCTGTCATTGTAAATAAGAATTTATTCTTAACTGACTTGCCTAGTTAAATAAAGGTTAAATAAAAGCTAGCATGAAGAACAGCGGGATACAAAACAACACGAGGCCAAGATTGGGATCTCACCCTATGAAAGTGTGCATAAATTTAACCTTGTTTTTTTTTTATTACTTCTCACTGATATGAAAGATAAGGAAGGACCTTATGCTTCCAAAACCGTCCAGACTGAGCGTCGGGGCTCTTAACAAAACTCCCCCGTACAGAAGATGCCTTCATCCAATGACTCTTATGTGTAATGTGATGGAACTGAGTCATGATCGAGAGCTAATGTTAACCTACCTTGCCTAATCAATAGCATGCTTTAATAACAGAAGACTGAATAACTACCTCCCTCAATTTCAATATTGAAATCCTAGTTGATTAGCTAGCTAGTGGGTTAGTTAGCTTCTCTACTGAAAAACTATCAAACTTACCTCTTTATTGTCAGCCATCATTAACTTTTCACCATCTTCTTTCATTTACAGTGGGCAAATACTGTTAGAAAGCGGTCAAGCGTTGATTGGTCCAAAAACCTGAACAATTGCATTTCAGTAGACTACTACAGGCCATGTTCATTGGCTAGAATTATCCCCTGTTATATTATACTAGTAAGCAGTTGCGAGAGCAAGATGGATTTTGAAGAGCAAACTGGAAAATTAGTGTGAGAGGGAGAGGAGACATCCAAATCCAGTATTTGTGAGTGTAGTAATTTTTGTCTTGATAAGTATTTCTTCAGGGGAACAAAAATCTCTGCTCTCGAATTAATTTACTGTGTGTGTCAATGCAATTCTTCTTTCTCAAAGTCACTCTCGCAAGCTTTTACATTTAATTTGCGCGCACCACACTGGCCTGCGCTTGCAGGACACATCATCTGCTCATTCAACCACATCTCTTCTGTCTCGACTCGTGTTTGCTCACGCAATGATGCTCGCGCCCGTTAGACTCGGGATTTGACTCCATACATTTCTATGCTATTTGGAGAAATACAGAAATAACAAGCAAAAATAACCCTAGCCATTATCCGCTTTTCTGCTGTATATTTATTCACCTCAGTCTTTCTACACATATGTGACTATATTTTTCAGAGCTTCAAAATGGTATATCATACAATGCAGTTGAGTGAAAGATGGGAAAGTTATCCTTAGTTGAAATGTGATAAACCTGTTATTCCACCTTCTAGACAAGTAGGAGAAAATCCCCTGGAAAGTTTTTTTTTCACAATGGCTTGAGAGCCCATTCAGCATCGTTCACACCCTCTTAAGCCTTAGCCCAACCCATCGGTTTAAGGATTCACGTGAGGGCATGTGCTAAACTGAGTGATTAAGGTAGTGTAATACACAAATGGTGAAAGTAGTAGACTACAATAAGGAACATCTCCAGGTTAAAATATCTAGACTTTGCCCTATATGCCTATATGTTGTTCTTCACATTGTCTCTGGTAAACACACTATATATAAAATCAAACAAAATCAAATCAAAGTTGATTTGTCATGTGCACAGGATACAGGTGTAAACAGTACAGTTACATGCTTCCTTGCAAGTTCTTCCTCAACAGAGCAGTATCAATATAAGTATCAATATAAGTGTCAATATAAAAGTATCAATATAAAAAAAAACAGAAGATAAAAAGTGTAAATGCCAGTTAAGAACAAAATAATATACATGTACAAGAACAATATCAATAACGATAGTAGTGAAACCGGTGATAGATGCACAACGCATCACCGGGGGCAAACTACCTGCCCTCCAGGACACCTACACCACCCGATGTCACAGGAAGGCCATAAAGATCATCAAGGACATCAACCACCCGAGCCACTGCCTGTTCACCCCGCTATCATCCAGAAGGCGAGGTCAGTACAGGTGCATCAAAGCTGGGACCGAGAGACTGAAAAACAGCTTCTACCTCAAGGCCATCAGACTGTTAAACAGCCACCACTAACACTGAGTGGCTGCTGCCAACACACTGACACTGACTCAACTCCAGCCACTTTAATAATGGGAATTGATGGGAAATGATGTAAATATATCACTAGCCACTTTAAACAATGCTACCTTATATAAATGTTACTTACCCTACATTATTCATCTCATACGCATACGTATATACTGTACTCTATATCATCGACGGTATCCTTATGTAATACATGTATCACTAGCCACTTTATACTATACTATGCCACTTTGTTTACATACTCATCTCATTTGTACATACTGTACCCGATACCATCTACTGTATCTTGCCTATGCTGCTCTGTACCATCACTCATTCATATATCCTTATGTACATATTCTTTATCCCCTTACACTGTGTACAAGACAGTAGTTTTGGAATTGTTAGTTAGATTACTTGTTGGTTATTACTGCATTGTCGGAACTAGAAGCACAAGCATTTCGCTACACTCGCATTAACATCTGCTAACCATGTGTATGTGACAAATAAAATTTGATTTGATTTGATTTGATACAGTTGAAGATTACATACACTTAGGCTGGAGTCATTAAAACTCGTTTTTCAACTACTCCACAAATTTATTAACAAACTACAGTTTTGGCAAGTCGGTTAGGACATTTACTTTGTGCATGGCACAAGTAATTTTTCCAATAATTAAAAAATTTTTTTTACAAAAGAAGGTATTTGGACATAAATAATGGACATTTTCGGACAAAACAAACATTTATTGTGGACCTGGGATTCCTGGAGTGCTTTCTGATGTAGATCATCAAAGGTAAGGGAATATTTCTCATGTAATTTCTTGTTTATGTTGACGCCATCTTTGCAGCCGTGGTGTTTTTACTTTTGAGCGCCGTCTCAGATTATTGCATGCATTTCTTTTTCCATAAAAGTAATTTTGAAATGTGACACAGTGGTTGCATTAAGGAGAGGTATATCTGTAATTCCCTGTGTATAACTTGTATTATCATCTACATTTATGACGAGTATTTCTGTTGAATGATGTGGCTATGCAAAATCACTTGATGTTTTTGGAACTAGTGAATCTAACGCGCCAATGTAAACTCAGATGTTTTGATATAAATATGAACTTTATCAAACAAAACATGCATATATTGTGTAACATGAAGTCCTATGAGTGTCATCTGATAAAGATAATTCAAGGTTAGTGATTAATTTTATCTTTCTTTCTGGTTTTTGTGAATGCTATATTTTGCTGGAAAATGGCTGTGCTTATTGTGGTTTGGTGGAGACCTAACATAATCGTTTGTGGCGCTTTCGCTGAAAAGCCTATTTGAAATCGGACACTTTGGTGGGATTAACAACGAGAATGGCTTTAAAATGATATAAGACACATGTATGTTTTAGGAATTGTAATTATGAGATTTCTGTGGTTTGAATTTGGCGCCCTCTATTTGTAACGGCTTTCTTCGGTAGAAGGAGAGTCGGACCAAAATGCAGCGTGTAGATTGCGATCCATGTTTATTTAACAATGATAAAACATGAACTGTACAAAAACAATAAACGTAATGTGAAAACCGAAACAGCCTAAACTGGTGCAAACTAACACAGAGGACACTAAGGACAATCACCCACAAACACACAGTGAAACCCAGGCTACCTACATATGGTTTCCAATCAGAGACAATGACTAACACCTGCCTCTGATTGAGAACCATATCAGGCCAGACATAGAAATAGACAAACAAGACATCCAACATAGAATGCCCACCCAGCTCACGTCCTGACCAACACTAAAACAAGGAAAATACACAAACGATGGTCAGAACGTGACAGTACCCCCCCTCCAAGGTGCGGACTCCGGACGCACAACCTAAACCTATAGGGGAGGGTGTGGGTGGGCATCTGTCCGCGGTGGCGGCTCTGGCGCTGGACGTGGACCCCACTCCATAATAGTCTTAGTCCACCTCCTTAGCGTCCCTAGATAGGTTACCCTCCTTAATGGCAGCTCGGGACAGAGGGGCAGCTCGGGACTGAGGGGTAGCTCGGGACTGAGGGGTAGCTCGGGAATGAGGGGTAGCTCGGGACTGAAAGGAAGCTCAGCACTGAGAGGAAGCTCAGTACTGAGAGGAAGCTCAGCACTGAGAGGAAGCTCAGCACTGAGAGGAAGCCCAGGCAGGTAGTTGGCTCTGGCAGATCCCGGCTGGCTGGCAGTTCTGGCAGATCCCGGCTGAATGGCGGATCCTGGCTGAATAGCGGATCCTGGCTGAATAGCGGATCTGGAAGATCCTGGCTGACTGGCAGCTCTGGCTGCTCCATGCTGACTGGCAGCTCTGGCTGCTCCATGCTGACTGGCAGCTCTGGCTGCTCCATACTGACTGGCAGCTCTGGCTGCTCCATGCTGACTGGCTGCTCCATGCTGACTGGCGGCTCTGGCTGCTCCATGCTGACTGGCGGCTCTGGCTGCTCCATGCTGACTGGCAGCTCTGGCTGCTCCATGCTGACTGGCGGCCCTGGCTGCTCCATGCTGACTGGCGGCTCTGGCTGTTCCATGCAGACTGGCAGCTCTGGCGGCATCCTGCAGACTGGCAGCTCTGGCGGCTCCTTGCAGACTGGCAGCTCCTTGCAGACTGGCAGCTGCAGACTGGCGGGAGACTCCTGCAGCGCTGGAGAGGAGGAAGGCTCTGGCAGCGCTGGACAGGCGAGGCGCACTGTAGGCCTGATGCGTGGTGCTGGCACTGGTGGTACTGGGCCGAGAACACGCACAGGAAGCCTGGTGCGGGGAGCTGCCACCGGAGGGCTGGTGCGTGGAGGTGGTACTGGGTAGACCGGACCGTGCAGGCGCACTGGAGCTCTTGAGCACAGAGCCTGCCCAACCTTACCTGGTTGAATGCTCTCGGTCGCCCTGCCAGTGCGGCGAGGTGGAATAGCCCGCACTTGGCTATGCAGGCGAACCGGAGACACCGAGCGCAAGGCTGGTGCCATGTAAGCCGGCCCAAGGAGACGCACTGGGGACCAGATGCGTAGAGCCGGCTTCATGGTACTTGGCTCGATGCTCAATCTAGCCCGGCAGATACGCGGAGCTGGAATGTACCGCACCGGGCTATGCACCCGCACTGGAGACACCGTGCGCACCACAGCATAACACGGTGCCTGCCCGGTCTCTCTAGCCCCCCGGTAAGCACAGGGAGTTTAAGCAGGTCTCCTACCTGGCGTAGCCATACTCCCTGTGAGCCCCCCCCCCAATAAATTTTTGGGGCTGACTCCCGGGCTTCCTTGCCAACCGTGTTCCCTTGTATCGCCGGCTCCTCTCTCCGGCTGCCTCTGCTCTTCTAAATGTTCCCATGGGAGGCGATCTCTTCCAGCCAGTATCTCCTCCCAAGTGTAACAACCCTTGCCGTCCAAGACGTCCTCCTGCTGCCTTTCACCACGCCGCTTGGTCCTGTTGTGGTGGGTGATTCTGTAACGGCTTTCTTCGGTAGAAGGAACAAATCTCATCAGGTTGGGTCTGCTGGATGGTTGGGATTTCTCCCTAAAGATTAGCCCTCTAAATCCATGACCCTGTAAGATCGTCAAGATGATAGGGGAGTATAAGTCAATTTGGATTTAAAAAATGGTTTCAACTGTGTGTTGTTATTTTTTTTTTACATTTGTTTTAGAAATCTGTATTAAGAATATTGGTAGTAGTATTAATTTGTCATACATTGAATAATTTGTATGGAAGGGATAATTTGACCAAGAACAGTGTGAACCTCAACCCCCCCAACGAGCTGAAGTAATGGTGACAATGGCGTTAACTATGGTCCTTCACCACCTGAAACCCGAGTCCGAGCCAGCAACCTGTACAGAGCATTCAGTCGAAGCTATCAACTGCCTTTTTCTCACGCCTTTTCTCTTCTCTCAGGAGTGCGACATGAGTCCATGTGGAGTGAGCATGGAGAGAGATCACGTCCAAACGTCTCTCATGCTGCTGGTGTACTGGTAGGACAATGGAGAAAGACATAATGGACTGTAAAGGACAGTGGCAGATGAGAGACATTATCAAGGGCCATCCACTTTGAACATGTGCCATTGGGAGGACAAACTGAAAAGCCAGAAGAATGAGTGCTGGGAGGGAGGGGGGGGGGTCAACCGTGCCCGTAATTAATTTAGGATAATCCAAAATTGTTTATTTGGAGTATCAGGTTGATTTTGGACATCTGTGCACTGCAACATTTATAGTAATTTAGACTAAGAATGCATTGAGATACCGATCTGTCATTAACATGCCACTCGCAACAAAAGCTCCAGCTGAAATGTCATTGCCAGAATCCATAAATTAAATTGTGTAATGAAGCATATGTGTAACTGTATGAATTGAAAGTCTTAAGTTAAAACATTCTACTGCAATGGTTTTACAAGTACAACCCAGAATGCTTGTACAACCCAGAATGAAGGGTTTGAAAGTGTTACTTACTACTTTGATTGTAGATTTTAGCTTTAGTATGACGATAATGAATGAAATCAGATTCACTCCCATTAATAGAAGTATAACCTTTATTATAATTTATTATAATGACGTATTTTGATATAGAAGCTAACATCTAAATGCTTGCATTAAAATGTAATTATGATTATCACAGATTGAGTGATAAGAGGAGGGAATGTGATGGACATTTTTGTGTTTGTGCTTTTCTAATAACCAATTTCTGTGTTCATGCAAGTGACTGATTTAACGAATCCTCACTATCAGTATATGCAATTTGGCAGTATGCCCAGACCCTTGTTTTGAGAATGAAAGATATCTCAGTTTCAAGATCTCAGTTTTGGGAGAAGAAGCCTCGTGGGGCATGCATGACCAAGTATTGGTGGGTCACATGAATGAAGCAAACGTTAATGATTAACTAATTGTGAATAATGAATAAGCTAAATAATGCAAATATAACTTGTCTGCAGTATAAAGTGCATTCGGAAAGTATTCAGACCCCTAGACGTTTTCCACATTTTGTTACGTTACAGCCTTATTCTGAAATAGATTAAATAAAAACATTCCCTCATCAATCTACAAAAAATACCCTATAATGACAAAACGAAAACATGTTTTTAGACATTTTTGCTAATTTATATAACCCCCCCAAAATACTTTATTTACGAAAGTATTCAGCGCCTTTGCTATAAGACTCGAAATTGAGGGGGGTTTATAGGTTTGCAAAAAAAAAAACATGTTTTGGATTTGTCATTATGGGGTATCATGTGTAGATTGATGAGGGGGAAAAAAACAATTGAATCCATTATAGAATAAGGCTGTAATGTAACACAACACAAAGTCAAGGGGTCTCAAATCCAATCAAATCAAATTTTATTGGTCAAATACACGTGTTTAGCAGATGTTATTGCGGGTGTATCAAAATGCTTGTGCTTCTAGCTCTGACAGGGCAGTAATATCTAACAAGTAATATCTAACAATTTCACAACACATACCCAATACACACAAATCTAAGTAAGGAATGGAATTAGGAAAATATACATATATAGATGAGCGATGTCAGAGGGGCATGGACTAAGATATAGTAGAATAATATAGAATACAGTATATACATATGAGATGAGTAATGCAAGATATGTAAACATTATCAAAGTGACTAGTGTTCCGTTACTTAACGTGGCCAGTGATTTCTAGTCTGTCTATAGGCAGCAGCCTCTAATGTGTTAGTGGTGGCTGTTTAACAGTCTGATGGCCTTGAGATAGAAGCTGTTTTTCAGTCTATTGGTCCCAGCTTTGATCCACCTGTACGGACCTCGCCTTCTGGATGATAGCGGGGTGAACAGGCAGTGACTCGGGTGGTAATATCCTTGATGATCTTTTTGGCCTTCCTGTGACATCGGTTGCTGTAGGTGTCCTGGAGGGCAGGTAGTTTGCCACCGGTGATGCATTGGGAAGACTGCGCCACCCTCTGGAGAGCCTTGCAGTTGTGGGTGGTGCAGTTGCCGTACCAGGTGGTGATACAGCCTGATAGGATGCTCTCAATTGTGCATCTGTAAAAGTTTGTGAGAGTTTTAGGTGCCAAGCCAAATTTTTCAGTCTCCTGAGGTTGAAGAGGCTCTGTTGCACCTTCTTCACCACACTGCCTGTGTGGGTGGTCCATTTCAGTTTGTCAGTGATGTGTACGCCAAGGAACTTGAAGCTTTCCACCTTCTCCACTGCGGTTCCGTCGATGTGGATTGGTGGGTGCTGTTTCCTGAAGTTCACGATCATCTCCTTTGTTTTGTTGATGTTGAGTGAGAGGTTATTTTCTTGGCACCACACTCCCAGAGCCCTCACCTCCTCCCTGTATGCTGTCCCGTCATTGTTGGTAATCAAGCCTACTACTGTTGTGTTGTCTGTAAACTTGATGATTGAGTTGGAGGTGTGCTTGGCCACGCAGTCATGGGTGAACAGGGAGTACAGGAAGGAGCTGAGCATGCACCTTTGTGGGGCACCCCAGTGTTGAGGATCAGCGAAGTGGAGGTGTTGTTTCCTACCTTCTCCACCTGGAGAAGGTAGGAAACGATCTGTCATGAAGTCCAGGACCCAGTTGCACAGGGTGGCGTTCAGACCCAGGGCCTCGAGTTTAATGATGAGCTTGGAGGGTACTATGGTGTTGAATGCTGAGCTATAGTCAATGAACAGCATTCTTACATAGGTATTCCTCTTGTCCAGATGGGATAGGGCAATGTGCAGAGTGATGGCAATTGCATCGTCTGTGGAACAATTGGGGCGGTAAGCAAATTGAAGTGGGTCTAGGGTGGCAGGTAAGGTAGATGATCCTTGACTAGTCTCTCAAAACAGAGGTGAGTGCTACGGGGCGATAGTCATTTAGTTCAGTTACCTTTGCTTTCTTGGGTACAGGAACAATGGTGGCCATCTTGAAGCGTGTGGGGAAAGCAGACTGGGATAGAGAGAGATTTCCCATAAACACACCAGCCAGCTGGTCTGCGAATGCTCTGGGGACGCGGCTAGGGATGCCGTCTGGGCCAGCAGCCTTGCGAGGGTTAACACGTTTAAATGTTTTACTCGCATCAGCCACGGAGAAGGAGAGCCCATAGTCCTTGGTAACGGGCCGCGTCGGTGGCACTGTGTTATCCTCAAAGTGGGTGAAGAAGGTGTTTACCTTGTCCAGGAGCAAGATGTCGGTGTCATTGATGTGGCTGGTTTTCCTTTTGTAGTCCGTGATTGTCTGCAGTCCCTGCCACAAATGTCTTGTGTCCGAGCCGTTGAATTGCAACTCCACTTTGTCTCTATTCTGACGTTTTTTCTGTTTGATTGCCTTGCGAAGTGAATAACTACATTTTTTGTATTCTGCCATATTTCCAGTCACCTTGCCATGCGGTGGTTATAGCGCTTTCAGTTTCTCGCGAATGCTGCCATCTATCCACGGTTTCTGGTTAGTGTAGGTTTTAATAGTCACAGTGGGTATGACATCTCCTCTGCACTTCCTGATAAACTCAGTCACCGTTTCAGTGTATTCATCTAAATTACTTTCGCAAGCTACCCGGAACATATCCCAGTCCACGGGATCAAAACATTCCCGAAGCGTGGATTCTGATTGGTCAGACCATTGTTGAATAGTACCTACATGTACTCGCATGTAGGTACTACATGAATTTGGTTTTGTACACTACTGCTACTCACTGTTTATTATCTATGTATAGTCACTTCACCTCTACCTATATGTACAAATTACCTCAACTGACCTGTACCCCCGCACACTGACTCGGTACCCCCTGTATATAGCCTCGTTATTGTTGTGTTATTGTGTTACTTTTAGTTATTATTATATTTTTTTTAACTTTAGTTATTTGGTAAATATTTTCTTAAGTCTTCTTGAACTTCACTGTTGGTTAAGTGCTTGTAAGTAAGAAGTTCATGGTAAGATCTCCACTTGTTGTTTTCGGCGGATGTGACAAATAAAGTTTGATTTGATGTTGATAGAACTTCGGCAGCCTAGTCCTCAAATTTGCTTTGTTAAAATCCCCAGCTACAATAAATGCAGCCTCAGGATATGTGGTTTTCAGTTTGCATAAAGTCCAGTGGAGTTCTTAAAGGGCCGTCGTGGTATAGGCTTGAGGGGGGATATAAACGGTCATGGCTATGACCGAGGTGAATTCTCTTGGGAGATAATATTGTGATTGTGATGTATTCTAGGTTGAGTGAAAAGAAAGACTTGAGTTCCTGTATGTTACTATAATTACACCATGAGTCGTTAATCATGAAACACACACCTCTGCCCTTCTGCTTCCAGGAGAGATATTTATTCCTGTCTGCACGATGAACTGAGAATCCCTCTGGCTGGACCAATGTTGATAGAATATACAGAGAGAGTCACGTTTCGGTGAAACAAAGTATGTTACAGGCCCTGATGTCTCTCTGGAAAGAAATCCTTGCCCTGAGCTCATCAACTTTGTTATCCAAAGACTGAGCAAGTAATATACTCGGAAGCGGTGGGTAGTGTGCGTGCCTCCTAAGTCGAACCAGCAAGCCGCTCCGAGTTCCTGTCCTCCGCTGGCGATGTTTTGGGTCGGCCTCTGGAATCAGTTCAATTGCCCTGGGGAGAACGAACAAAGGATCTGCTTCGTGGGAAGTCGTATTCCTGGTCGTAATGCTGGTAGTTCTGGTAAGTTACCGCCGCTCTGATATGCAATTTTTTTTACCGGCTGTATGTAATGACACAAAACATTGCATGAGCTAATAATGTAAAAAATAATACATTAAAAAACGAAATACCGCAAAGTTTCATAAGAGCTAATCGCGAGGCCACCATCTCCGTTGGCGCCAGGTGTAACCTGTGGTAGTTCAATATTAGTTAGTGAAAGCACAACTAAAACAACACATCTCAAAGTCAAAGCACTGATATTGGGCCCATTTCAAAGACTATGGCAGATGTTAATGAGCCAATGCTTTTATTGGTATTCATTATGTATTGACTATTAATTAAACTTTTCAGATTGCAGAAGTTTATGAACATGCAATTGAATAAATCTGTAAACAAAACAATCATTACATGAATTGCATATTGCATCTGGGGTGAAAAATAAATGTATTGTATCCTAAATTATGTTTTAACTTCATAAATGCTTTATTGATCGCATTCAAACTGTGATTAATGTTCTATAAACGAGCTCATGCCAATAAATCCAATATGTCATGAAAAATTACTTGTTCAGTAAGCGCAACTTTTATTTTGAAACAATCAGACCAGGTATAAAAAACCCTGATTGGTTGAATTCCAGGAAGCAAATAATGGAAGCAGCATTAGCCACTCTAGCATGGTGGTGAAACATCTGTTAAGAAGGTATGCATATTTTTTTCAAAAATGTATTTTACAGCCCCCCATTAAATCAAGTTAAGGAGGAAACAGACGCCTTTGCAGCCTGAATGTGGGATGTTTTATGTACGAGCTGGTCGGCAGGGGACACAAATTAATTACCGGCTGGGCATATTACTTCCAGACGATAGTGAAATCGTCAAAAGATAGGTAAATACCGCTCACTAGCGGCTGTCGGAGGCTAGCACGAAAACCAGATTGGGCAAATTTGTCATTTATCGCAACAGTTTTTGTGACAAAACTATTGGTAGAGTAGAATTAAGCTCATGTTTTTTATTCGGTAAATGAAAACTTAAATATGCACTCCGGGATACACACATTTTGGAGTCACTTTTATTGTAATAAGAATACAATGTTTTTAAAGACTTCTATGCTACAATGATTATGGATAATCCTGAATGAAAAATCATACCTCCCCTGTTATTGTAATGGTGAGAGGTTAGCATGTCGTGGGGGTATGATATTTGTGCGTCTGTAACTTTCTCGCTCATCATTATTCACGATTCGTTCAGGACTATCCGTATTCATGGTAGCATCCACATTAATGTAGAACTGTTTAGAAATATATTATATTCTTATTTACAATAAAAGTGAATCCAAAATGACACAATACATTACTTATCATTCATTTCAATTGGGCACAAAATAATCTGAAACACAACCAAAACAGCAATTGCATCCAACAAGTTTATAGAGTCACAAGTTTGATGTCATTTTTATTTTATCCTTATTTTACCAGTTAAGTTGACTGAGAACACATTCTCATTTACAGCAACGACCTGGGGAACAATTACAGGGGAAAGGAGGAATGAGCCAATTGGAAGCTGGGGAGATTAAGTGGCTATGATGGTATGAGTGTCAGATTGGGAATTTAGCCAAGACACCGGGGTTAACCCCTAAACCCCTACTCTTACAATAAATGTTGTGACCACAGAGAGTCAAGACACCTGTTTAACTTCCCATCCGAAAGACATCACCCTACACAAGGCAATGTACCCAATCACTGCCCTGGGACATTGGGATATTGTTTTCAGACCAGAGGAAAGAGTGCCCCGTAAATGGCACTCCAAAACCATTTCCAGCGGCACTTTAATCATATAGTCATCGTATCACACAAATGGCAAAAAACTTATGATATCGTACGAATTGCAAAATTCGGAACATATCACACGAAATGGATGGCAAAGTACACAATTGGATGAAAAACAGTGAGCATCACTTTCAAAACTACTGGCTGAAATGATACAAAAGTTTGAGTGCATCCTTAAGTGCAAAAGTATTTTTTTTAATGTCCACTACATCATCACGCACAGCCTTTTATCTGCAACAAAGTCAGTGTTCGAGAGCATCAAAACCGTGATGTATCATTTTTAAATTGTGACTGACTGACTGATCTACAAATAATATTGAGTAGTTATTTATGATGCAAGGTGATTTGTAGATCAGTTCGCCTTTTAAGTCGGCTGCAATGTCGAACGCACCCAATCTGATGGAAACACGCCTCTTTTTTTAAAATGTAGATTTATTATATTTGCATGAAAATCTGTTGCAAATTGGATGGAAACTGAGCTAGTGAGCAACTTTCATACCCATTCACTGATATTTCCTCAGCTGTAATCAGTGTGCCAATCAGTAGGCTACCTTAAATAGCAAGAATAATTATATATGGTTGCATTTAGACATGCAGCCCAATTCTGATATTTCTTTCACTAATTGGTCTTTTGACCAATCATATCAGCTCTGAAAAAGATCTGATGTGAAAAGTTCTGATGTGATTGGTCAAAAGACCAATTTGTGGAAAAAATATCAGATTTGCATTGCCTGTCTAAGCGCAGGCTTTATGAGATCAGCTCAGTCTTTGGTCCTTTTCACATTGACAAGAAGGAAATTCTTGAGAGGTATTAGGAAAAAATCCAGAGAATATATATCCTTTTACTGAAGTGTAAACTTGCGAACTTGCCACGTCTCGACCGCCACCTCCAGAGGTCCAGCACGTCCCTCGCCCGACATTTATCCCCCAAGCAGTGCAGTGTAAACAGAATGTTCTTGTTGAGCCCAACCGTCCTATAGTAAAAATCGTAATTGCAGAGCAATGTTTTTGAAACAGCTGAAATGTATAGACATTTTCCTTTTATCAGAGACTTGTTTTATTGAGTTTTTATCTGAAATTGCAGTAGAAGCCGGTTACTCTGAAATTTATGCTTTAGCTTTAAGGGAATCTCAGAACACTGGAATTTATTTCAATGCAAAAGCGAGCAGGAATGCAAGCATCAACTGCCCAATAAATTAACAACTTTTTCAGTCGCAATTAGCTTTTTTTCATTTAACGAATGATTTGAATGATATGGTTTGTTCCAAGGTAGGCTGAAAAGCAATCTAGCTAACATTATGGTTCAGATAACTTTGGCTGGTGTTAGCATTCAGCTAACTAGCTAGCTAATTTTGCTAGTAAGTTAATATGTCAGGAGAATGCAGACATTTTGTTTAGCTTGCTACCTAGCTCTATATAATATGCCTTGTCTATTTCAAATCTTCTCATTGATCTTGACAGGTGAGTGTCATCATAACATTCAGCACTATGGGTAGGACACCCACCTGTCTCAAATTGAGGCGATTCGATTGATCTGGCACGAGACCCGAGTTTTTCACCAGGTGAAAGTTGATTGCATTCGTTTTGGAACCGGGTTACCCACCGGTGTGAGCCAGGTGCCTCGTTCAAAGGCCACGGTGCAGTCGGCTCAAAACAAAAGTGCCATACTTAAACACATGGAGTAATGAGTAGGATTCTGTTGTCACATGCAAAAGTGATTGTGTTTGATAAAAATGCCTTATCTGCCTTCCCAATGAAAACTAGTGTAACGACCCTTGGTTTATAAGCGCGAAAATCGACTCTGCCGCAGGAGCATGCTTTTGCGGCACAGTCGATAGTGCGCCGGACCTCGGGCTCAAAGGTCGAGGGTTCGAGACCTGCTCCCTGCTGTTTCATTACATTGGTGTCAAAAGTGATCGGACCTTGCATCCACGACAGTGCGTGTGCTTGGCCGGTGAGCGCGTTCCTGTAAGACGTAGAGTCGCAAGCTAGCGCGAGGACGCGCTCTTTGAAAGGAGGGAGTAATGTAACGACCCTTGGTTTATAAGCGCGGAAATCGACTCTGCCGCAGGAGTACTCTTTTGCGGCACAGTCGATAGCGAAGGTCGAAGGTCAACGGTTCGAGACCTGCTCCCTGCTGTTTCATTACACTAGTAAGAAAGGTCAAACATACATTTTATGGAAAAGAGATGTTGTATGTTTCTGGGGTTAGGGTTAGGGTTGTTTCTGGATGATGCCGCAAGCTGCCTTGTTGACAACACGACTGAGCAGCGCAGATTACTGTTCAATTTGAGAAGGGCGCTCCTCCCTGACCGCTTTTTCCCGGTCATGTCACTGCCATAGACCAGTGCTACCTGGCTCAGTATAATCAAATCTGCCCAATGAGAGAAGATTTTGCTCTAACAATCAAAATAAATATATTCAAAAATGAAAGGCAGCCAGGAGGAGGCCAGGTCAGGGGATCCATTCTAGCCAATGAGAAGGAAGATATGCGTATGAATAACCACAACGGCCCTTGCTATCTGGGATCTTTGGGATGTCTCCCCTCTTTGAAGTCAAAATATTAAATTGGTTAGGTAAGGGCTGGGGTTTATGGTCAGGACGTCCCGATTAGCAGTAACAGAGACAACTCCGATATAAAGTGTTTTTTCGCAACGTTTCCAGGATGCCACGTGTCCTACTTAAATCAGAACATTCCTAACAACCTTAGCATTACAATATATTCGATCAAATGAACCTCACCTAACAAATAAGCCATAAACATGTTTGTTGACCAAATTCAACACTCTAATTGACTTCCAAACAAACCCTTTTTTTAAAACCACACCTGCTGGAGAAGACCGAGTTATCCCTCTCGCTTCGCCTCTCCCTCTGGATTACTTCATGGAGCAATTTTTTATTTAATTAATTAAGAACCCCTGCAACTAGAAGTTTAGAAGATATGTGTCAAATTAAGGAAATATCTTGCCAATGAAAGGTTGGTCAAAATTCTCTGCTATGCTTAACATTACCTACCCAATAACGCCTATCAGCCAGCTGGAACCATAATAATGGTCTAACTAGGCAATATTTTTAATAGCTAACATATATGGTACATTTGAGCTGCGAAGCAAGAATGTCACCCGAACCCTCTCTCAGCTCGTGACATTCCTGTTGCTAATGGGATTTGAAAAGCTTATGTACATGTGAAAATTATGATATTTCGACCCGGTACCAATGCTTCAACCCTCTTCAAGGAGAATAAGCTGTTAATGAGGACTTGCTGGCTCAAGCTCAATAAGCCTAAGCTAATATGGGTGAGCTGAAAGAGTGGGTTAATGGGCCACCTAGATTCTGCTGTCGGACTGGCCCACTGAACCAGAGTTGCCTGTAGAAACCAAATAACTAACTTTGCTCACATCCTCAGCTTGGATAATGTAAGTGCCATAAGGCTGCTGTTTTCTCCCTAGCTACCTACAAACCTCACCATGGGCCTATTTGATATTTAAATGAATTGAAAAAAATTTATTACCACATTTCTCGCTGAAATGTACTGGATGGATTAATTTGACAAACACAAGAGTTTTATTATGTAGGCCATTTATGCGGAACATGGCCTTTTATCAATGGACCGTGGCTTAGAGTTCCCATTATAGGCCTGTGAGAAAAGTTCAATAACATTTGTCTATCTATTCTCAATGCGTATGACATTGCAATATAAAACACTGATGATCTTTCCACAAACGCTTGCCAAACAAATTCAGAGTATAACTTTGCTTTCGGACTACCAATTAACGTGACAGGTTTGGACGATGGTTTGGGTTAGATCACTGGAACAAGCACATCAAAGGCCAGAGACTGTGCTCTTTCCGTTTGCCAAAAGTTTATATATATATGGAAAATACATTTGAGTTATCATCATGTTATGAGAGAACAGAGACTACTTGTTCAAGCTGTTCAGAATCAAGTTTTTGAGCATTGAGGGTCAATAATCGAGGGCCTATAATCTATATCATAGGAGGCTTCTCTTAGCTTGAGGTCTGTAAACATCCTAACATTTTCTTGTCAGTGACTTACTAGTAGAGAAATGTTTCTTTCTGTGCCATGGATAAACTATTTTGGGGGTGGTGGGGGACTTAATTTTGGTGTACATTTCGGGCCCGTTTTTATGTGGTGGGCGCTATGTGTGGTATACATGCTTTGTGGTATACATCAGAGAAACCAGTCTCTGTTGGGAATATATTGAAGTCTTAGGCCACTTGATAGCATTACTGGCAGGCAGCTAACCCAGCAATAGCTCCCATATGCCTATAGGAGGATATGGAGACACAATAGCAGAGCTTGTTATAGGGTAGTAGTGCAAGATCATGTGAATCAAACATAGACTGTCATTGTTCCATTCTTTTTTCAACGGTTTAACAGAAACCATTTATTACAAAATGAACACAGACATTTGTTGACTGTACATCCCATACCTGGAACTCGACAATGTTGCAGAGTGAAATGCTGATATAATGCTGCATATAGCTGTGTAGTAAGGGTGGGGTAGGCAGGAGTTGACATGACTTAGCAGACAAAGGCTACTGATCTTTGTTTGCACACATGAATAGAGAAAGTTATGATGGCTGACAGCTGGGATAACTCAGTTGACATAATCATAGATAGGGCATTGTAACGGCATTTACCGTACTATGGATGCCAGCCGCATATAGGCCGATGTGCTCCACTTGCTACTACGGTCAGTCAGTGTGACCATTTTTTTGCAGTGAAATCTCTAGTATACACCAGACAACACAGGAGAACGTGGATACGTTTCCCCACTTACGTTGGCCTTTGTGACTGTGGGTCAAACTCTTTATGTTGAATAGACAACAATAAGCAGTGGGACAGTGATGTGCATTGTGTTGAACTTACGAAGATGTAAAGTTCAAATACATTGTCACAATAAACACATACAAAAATATATATTTACCTTTATTTAACAGGGAAGACATGTTGAGACCTAGGTCTCTTTTTCAAATACGCTCTGTGTGATACAACATAAATATTCACATTATACACACACACAAAAAAAATATATATCTATATATATATACACTACTGTTCAAAAGTTTGGGGCCACTTAGAAATGTCCTTGTTTTTTAAAGAAAAGCTAACTTTTTTGTACATTAAATACCATCAAATTGATCAGAAATACAGTGTAGACATTGTTAATGTTTGTAAATGACTATTGTAGCTGGAAACGGATGATTTTTAATGGAATATCTACATAGGCGTACAAAGGCCCACTATCAGCAACCATCACTCCTGTGTTCCAATGGCACATTGTGTTAGCTAATCCAAGTTTGTCATTTTAAAAGGCCAATTGATCATTAGAAAACCCTTTTGCAATTATGTTAGCGCAGCTGAAAAAAACTGTTGTCCTGATTAAAGAATCAATAAAACTGTCCTTTAGACTAGTTGAGTATCTGGAGCTCAAAATGTCCAGAAACAGGCTCAAAATGTCCAGAAACAAAGAACTTTCTTCTGAAACCTGTCAATCTATTATTGTTCTGAGAAATGAAGGCTATTCCATGTGAGAAATTGCCAAGAAACTGAAGAACTTGTACAACGCTGTTTACTACTCCCTTCACAGAACAGCGCAAACTGTCTCTAACCGGAATAGAACGAGTAGTGGGAGGCCCCGGTGCACAACTGACCAAGAGGACAAGTACATTAGAGTGTCTAGTTTGAGAAACAGACACCTCACAAGTCCTCAAATGGCAGCTTCATTAAATAGTACCCGCAAAACACCAGTCTCAACGTAAACAGTGAAGAGGTGACTCCCGGATGCTGGCCTTCTAGGCAGAGTTGCAAAGAACTGGCCAATAAAAAGAAAAGATTGAGATGGGCAAAAGAACACAGACACTGGACAGAGGAAGATTGAAAAAGAGGATTATGGACAGACGTTTGAGGTGTTCGGATCACAAAGAAGAACATTCTAGAGACGCAGAAAATATGAAAAGATGCTAGATGAGTGCTTGACGCCATTTGTCAAGCATGGTGGAGGCAATGTGATGGTCTTGGTTGGTGGTGGTAAAGTGGGAGATATTTACTGGGTAAAATGGATCTTGAAGAAGGAAGGCTATCACTCCATTTTGCAACCCCATGCCTTACCCTGTGGACGGCGCTTAATTGGAACCAATTTCCTCTTACAACAATGACCCAAACCACAGCTCCAAACTATGCAATACATATTTAGGGAAGAAGCAGTCAGCTGGTATTCTGTCTATAATGGAGTGGCTAGCACAGTGACCGGATCTCAACCCTATTGAGCTGTTGTGGGCGCAGCTTGACCATATGGTACGTAAGAAGTGCCCATCAAGCCAATCCAACTTGTGCTTCAGGAAGCATGGGGTGAAATCTCTTCAGATTACCTCAACTGACAACTAGAATGTCAATGGTCTGGAAGGCTGTAATTGCTGCAAATGGAGGATTCTTCGTCGTAAAGCAAAGTTTGAAGGACACAATTATTATTTCAGTAAAAAATCATTGTTTATAAGCTTGTCAACGTCTTTCCTATTCATTTTGCAACTCATTTCATGTATGTTTTCATGGGAAAATTTTTTATTTCTATGTGGCCTCAAACTTTTCAACGGTAGTGTATATACACATCAAAATACAAAAACACAGTCATGGGAAGCACAAATATAACATCACAAATCTACCAGAAAAACAGTTACATTCCTCCACAAATAAGTCCCCAATAATGCTTTAAATTGCCCAAACGGAACCAGAACATCAAGATGAAATGTATTTAGAAGTTTGTTCCAGCAATACAGTGCATTAAAACTAACTGCTTTGGCAGCAGCTAACGGGGATCCATAATAAATACAAATACAAAATACAAAAGGCACATGACAGCCCTCTTGGAGTTTGCCAAAAGGCACCTAAAGGACTCTCAGACCATGAGAAACAATTCTCTGGTTTGATAAAACCAAGATTGAACTCGCCGTCTTTTCTGCGTTCCCCGATATGGCTGTCATGGTGGCGCAGACGAGGAGCGAGGAGGATGGGGTCAAGAAGGAAGGGGTTTGAGATGAAAACCACCTCCCATTTCAACATCGTTGGCCTCAACGGATCTGCTATGGGCAGAGGTTCAGGGGAAATGGGTTGTGTCCCCTGTGGCTTTGTGATAGGGGGCTGTGTGGAGGGCACAGATACCCCTACGGAGTGATCCAGGCTCTTCCTCTACAGATTACTACACTGGATTTTCTTATCTCTTTGGCGGCAGCATGCAACTGATTCTTCTTGGGGAATTAAGCACGGGTAAATAGGTCCACACATTTGTCCATTGGAATCTGCTTTCTCCAAAGGAGACAGAGAAATATTAATTATTTATTGAAGAATTTCACTTATGAAAACTATCGTCTTGACCCCATGGACTGTCAGTTCCTCCATTGCGCCATCTATGAATTTGCGAATGGTTACATTTCTCAAGCTCCAGCCCTTAGCTTCATGGCAAACCATGTGGGTCGTTAATGTCAATATATGAGCCAGCAATTCTTGTTGGCTCGGAGTGTGTAAAATTCTGTCTAAATGTCTAAAATTAACGCTTTTGTTGAACTTCATGTATTTGGTGGTAATGTTATACTATGATAGGGGAAGCGCACAGAACAGGAAAAAGTTAAGAGGAAGGAGGGGTCTCAACTGTTACAAATGACTTTTTCGCTTCCTTTTTTGCCTAACATAGGCTACATCTTAAAAGAACAGGACCTTTCAAATGTGTCAAACGACTCTAGAAGTACCATCTATAGGCCTAACTAATTTTTCTAGAGTTCATAAGATGTTACATGTAATGATTTTTTTTGATCATGTCATGTGCAACTCACATTACATTTAAACAGTATGGCTTTATGGTGCTTATCCAGAGCAAAGAACATTATTAATGCTTTGAAAAAAATACAATTATTATAGATTCAAGTCTTTATAAAGTCTTTGGTATGCAGCATTTTGTTATTGTTGTTGACTTGTTATTCAGCAATGTATTTTTTTCCACCCAGTGTAAAATCTCGGTCTTAGCTCAAAATGAATTATTATGATCATTTGTAAACAGTTGTGAACAAATGAGGAGATCGGTCATCTGTGTGAAAGGTCAGTGTACACCATGTGTCAAGCCGTGTTAGTGACCACTCCTACTACCTTCTACCATGGAGAGACACCGCAAGAGGAATAGAGGGTGTACAGTGTTGGAATGAGAAACAGACCCCTGACTCATTCGCAGTCAGCACACGCACACGCGCACGTACGCACGCAGGGCCTACAGTTGCTGAGAGCCACATGTGTTTCTGTGCACTTGGAGTGTGTGACTACTTTCTGAAGGCGCAGTAATATTGACATCGGACGGGGCCACAGTGTCTCCGGACCCCTCCTGTCTCAGCCTCCAGTATTTATGCTGCAGTAGTTTATGTGTCGGGGGGGCTAGGGTCAGCTTGTTATATCTGGAATACTTCTCCTGTCTTATCCGGTGTCCTGTGTGAATTTAAGTATGCTCTCTCTAATTCTCTCTTTCTTTCTCTCTCTCGGAGGACCTGAGCCCTAGGACCATGCCTCAGGACTACCTGGCATGATGACTCCTTGCTGTCCCCAGTCCACCTGGCCGTGCTGCTGCTCCAATTTCAACTGTTCTGCCTACGGCTATGGAATCCTGACCTGTTCACCGGACGTGCTACCTGTCCCAGACCTATTATTTGACCGTGCTGGTCATTTATGAACACTTGAACATCTCGGCCATGTTCTGTTATAATCTCCACCCGGCACAGCCAGAAGAGGACTGGCCACCCCTCATAGCCTGGTTCCTCTCTAGGTTTCTTCCTAGGTTTTGGCCTTTCTAGGGAGTTTTTCCTAGCCAATGTGCTTCAACACCTGCATTGCTTGCTGTTTGGGGTTTTAGGCTGGGTTTCTGTACAGCACTTTGAGATATCAGCTGATGTATGAAGGACTATATAAATACATTTGATTTGATTTGATGATTGACAGTATTGTGAAAAAGTAGTTGCCCCCTTTCTGATTTTCTCTATTTTTTCATTTTTTTTTATACTGAATGTTATCAAATCTTCAACCAAAACCTAATATAAGATCAAGGAAACCTGAGTTTATAAATAACAAAAAAAATAAGTATACGTACTTTATTTATTTAGTTAACAAAGTTACGCAACACCCAATGCCCCTGTGTGAAAAAGTAATTGCCCCTTTCACTCAATAACTGGTTGTGCCACCTTTAGTTGCAATGACTCCAACTAAACACTTCCTGTAGTTGTTGATCAGTCTCTCACATCACTGTGGAGGAATTTTGGCCCACTCTTCCATGCAGAAGTGCTGTAACTCAGCGACATTTGTGAGTTTTCAACCATGAACTGCTCGTTTCAAGTCCTGCCACAACATCTCAATTGGGATTAGGTCTGGACTTTGACTAGGCCATTCCAAAACGTCAAATATGTTGCTTTTTTTAGCCATTTTCATGTAGACTCGATTGTGTGTTTTGGATCATTGTCATGCTTCATGACCCAGCTGCACTTCAGCTTCAGCTCACAGACGGATGGCCTGGCATTCTCCTGTAGAATTCTCTGAAACAGAGCAGAATTCATGGCTCCTTCTATTAAGGCAAGTCGTCCAGGTCATAAGGCAGCAAAGCATCGCTAAGCCATCACACCACCAGCACCATGCTTGATCGTTGGTATGAGTTTCTTACTGTGGAATGCAGTGTTTGATATAATTAGACCCATCTCGCCCAAAGAAGACATAGGGATGAATCGACTAATTCATAAATGTGTTAGTTGGCAGGCATATTGATTGAGGTACAGTGCCTTCAGAAAATGTAGACTTTTCCCACATTTTGCTGTGTTACAGCCTGAATTTAAAATGGATTTTGTGTCACTGTACACCATTAGGTCAACAAAAAAATTTAAAGCTGAAATGTCTTGAGTCAATGAGTATTCAACCCCTATGTTATGGCAAGCCAAATATATATTCAGGAGTACAAAATATGCTTCACAAGTCACATAATACATTGCATGGAATCAGTAATAATAGTGTTTAACATGATTTCTGCAGGGGTTTAACAAAATACTAACCTAAATGACAGAGTGAAAAGAAGGAAGCCTGTACATAATACAAATATTCCAAAGCATGCATCCTGTTTGCAATAAGGCACACACAATATGTGGCAAAGAAATTAACTTTATGTCCGGTATACAAAGTGTTATGTTACGGGCAAATCCAACAAAACACATCACTGGGTACCACTCTTCATATTTTCAAGCATGGTGGTGGCTGCATCATGTTATGGGTATGCTTGTCATCGGCAAGGACTAGGGAGGTTTTTTAAAATAAAAATACATGGAATAGAGCTAAGCACATGCAAAATCCTAGAGGAAGACCTGGATCAGTGTGCTTTTCACTAGACACTGGGAAACAAATTCACCTTTCAGCAGGACAATAACCTAAAATACAAGGCCAAATAAACACTGGAGTTGCTTACCAAGAAGACATTGAATGTTCTGAATGTTATTTACAGTTTGAAGAGCTGAAGAGCTCAGTGACTTTCAACGTGGCACCGTCATAGGAATGGAAGGTCCCCGCAGCAATGTTCCAACATCTAGTGGAATGTCTTCCCAGAAGAGTGGAGGCTGTTATAGCAGAAAAGCGGGGACCACCACCATATTAATGCCCATGAATTTGGAATGTGATGTTCAACAAGCAGGAGTCCACATAATTTTGGTCATGTAGTGTATTTCGGTTTTTCATTTTCAATTCATTTGCTAATATTTCTACATGTTTTTACTTTGTCATTATGGGGTTTTGTGTTTAATCCATTTTGAATTCAGGCTGTAAAACAAACTGTGGAATAGGTCAAGCAGTATGAATACTTTCTGAAGGCACTATATATTTCCGTTTTGAGTTATAAAGATTCTAGAACATTAAGGGTGAGGGCACTGTTCCCATACTGCTCCCAGTACACATTCACGCACTCACGCATGCACAAACACTGTTCCCAAACTGCTGGTAGCCAAATGCACACACAGAGTGATAGAGAAACAGTGCTCCTGGGGGAGAGATGGAGAAAATGGGATGAAGACAGACAGACAGGGCTGCAGGGGAGGTCACATGGATTACACATGTGTGATGATGAGGGAGAAAGTGAAAAAAAGGTCTGCAGGAGTTTTGGCAAGTAAAGGGAGTTTTCTGTGAATCCTAAGGGGAATATTACTAGGAACTCTGCAACTGTGACGAGAGAAAGGGGTGAGCAGAGAATGAAAGAGGGAGCGTGGGGTGGGGGGGAGCAGAGAGAGGGAGAGAGGTTAATAGTAGTGGAAGAACTCAGTCGGGACCAATGCCATAGTATTTATTTTTAGGACTGCACTAACATAGATAGACAGAGAGAAATAATGAGGGAAAAGAGAGGGGGAGGGAGGGAGGGAAAAAGAGAGGGAATGGAGAGCTGTTCCAGATGCCAGAGGAGTCTTATGACTGTATGTTCAGCGTGGCACATAGCTGCCTGGTGTTATGCGAGACCTCACCATGTAGGGCAGAGCACTGGCAAGGAACCATACTAGTCAGTTGGTGCCAGCACTTGACCCAAAACCTGACACCATGCGTGCCAGCGACATTCACAACCCCAGTCATTCATTGGGTGAACTTCTGAGAAACACTGAGGCCAGTCTTATATGGCAAACTGCAGCTGCTTGTGAGTGTCACATGAAATGTAACAGCGTATGTGCTGCAATAGCAGCCCGATGAAATATGGTTTGCCAATGGAACTATGCACATAGGAGCTTTGCAGACTCAATTTGTTTATTACAAGCTTCAAAACTTAATTATGGGTTATCAAGACAAAATTATATTGGCAGCGATGTAAACTGAAATGATTGATGTACTTGATGACGGAAATTGATTGAATATCAATAATTCATACGAATACGTATAAAATGTGTCCAATAACAATAAAATGCATGGAAAGCTGGATGGAATTCTGATTTTAAAAAGTACTCTGGGGGTAAGAAGATTTATTGTGAGAGTTCACCTGAGTTCCTCCAGGAATGGGAGGGACAGGGAGCTCAAATTCTGATGACTCACTGAACTCCTAGCATTTCACAGCCTATTTCACACAGAGAGAAGGGAGGTCCACAGGGCACTCTGGCCTAGCACTGCTGGATACTCTAGCCTTGCTATGTGGTTCCAAATGATGCTAAAAATTAATACTCTTTAGCATTTTGCCTTAGCTTTCCATTTCCATTTTTAAGTTGCTTAAGAAGAGTTAGCTCAAATACCAATAAGTTAATAGGCATTTGAACTTACTCTTATGCAACATAAAAATGTGACATACTTGATACTTGATATTTACGAATGCCCTCCATCTCAAATAAAAACTGATTCCATGTCAAAGTTATTCTTAAATGTAGGACGCTAATATGGTAAAAATATGTAAAAATGGAACAGCTGAGGCTCTTCTCTGCCTATAGAAAGCAGTTAGTTGTGTTAAATACATGTATATAAAGAGGGGGGAGGGAATGGAAAGCTGTAAGCGCTGTAAAAGCTGTAGCAGATGTTAATGCGTGTGGCGAAATGCTTGTGCTTCTAGTTCTGACAATGCAGTAATAACCAAAGAGTAATCTAACCTAACAATTTCACAACTACCTTATACACACAAGTGTAAAGGGATAAAGAATACGTACATAAAGATATATGAATGAGTGATGGTACAGAACGGCATAGGCAAGATGCAGTAGATGGTATCGAGTGCAGTATGTACATATGAGATGAGTAATGTAGGGTATGTAAACATAAAAGTGGCATAGTTTAAAGTGGCTAGTGATGCATGTATTACATAAAGATGGCAAGATGCAGTAGATGATATAGAGTACAGTATATACATATACGATGAGTAATGTAGGGTATGTAAACATTATATTAAGTGGCATTGTTTAAAGTGGCTAGTGATACATTTTTTTACATACATTTCCATTATTAAAGTGAGCTGGAGTTGAGTCAGTATGTTGGCAGCAGCCACTCAATGTTAGTGGTGGCTGTTTAACACTATCACCACTATAGAAGCTGTTTTTCAGTCTCTCGGTCCCTGCTTTGATGCACCTGTACTGACCTTGCCTTCTGGATGATAGCGGGGTGAACAGGCAGTGGCTCGGGTGGTTGTTGTCCTTGATGATCTTTATGGCCTTCCTGTGACATCGGGTGGTGTAGGTGTCCTGGAGGGCAGGTATTTTGCCCCCGGTGATGCGTTGTGCAGACCTCACTACCCTCTGGAGAGTCTTACGGTTGTGGGCAGAGCAGTTGCCGTACCAGGCAGTGATACAGCCCGACAGGATGCTCTTGATTGTGCACCTGTAGAAGTTTGTGAGTGCTTTTGGTGACAAGCCGAATTTCAGACCTCACAACCATAAAGGGCAATATGTTCCATAACTGACTCAAGTATTTTTTGCCAGATCCTAATTGGTATGTCGAATTTTATGTTCTTTTAGTGGCATAGTAGGCCATTTTTGCCTTGGATCTCAGAACGTTAACAACTTTCTGGAAGTTACCTGTGGTGCTGATGTTTAGGCCGAGGTATGTATAGTTTTTTGTGTGCTCTAGGGCAATGGTGTCTAGATGGAATTTGTATTTTTGGTCCTGGCAACTGGACATTTTTTGGAACACCATTATTTTTGTTTTACTGAGATTTACTGTCAGGGCCCAGGTCTGACAGAATCTGCGCAGAAGATCTAGGTGTTGCTGAAGGCCCTCCCTCCTTGGTTGGGGACAGAAGCACCAGATCATCAGCAAACAGTAGACATTTGACTTCAGTTTCTAGTAGGGTGAGGCCAGGTGCTGCAGACTGTTCTAGTGCCCTCGCCAATTCGTTGATATAAATATTGAAGAGGGTGGCATAAGCTGCATCCCTGCCTCACCCCTCGGTCCCATGGAAAGAAATTAGTGTTTTTTTTTGCCAATTTTAACCGCACACTTGTTTGTGTAGATGGATTTTATAATGTTGTATGTTTTTCTCAACACCACTCTCTCCCCACTCATGCACATACCCAAGATCATTAGCCAATCAATAAAGCTTTGTATCATCCATTCTTTCATTTCTGGCCTGAATTCCCTCTTACATCCTTGAAAGACCCCCAATGCAACACTGCAATCAATTAGGAATGCATTAAGCATTAAGGGTAGGAAAGCTGTTTTTAAATGTTTACCCCCCACTACCTCTCTGTCTTTTCTCTCTCTCTTTTTGAACCCACTGCCCTTTGTTTTGAAGAGGTTGTGAAGGCTGCATAATCTGTGGTCTGGTCACTTTGTGTAGTCCCCCCATCTGGGTATTCATTCAAGATTGGCCTCATAGATTACAAGGATGCCCAAAGTCAAATAGCACTTTAAATGAAATTTGATTCCCCTGGAAAATCTATTGTCATAGCGGTGCTCGTCATGGATCCAAATCCTGGTCATAGATTTCCAATGATGTATGCGCTTGATATGCAGCACTCGTTCAGGCATGACGTTTGTTGTTGTTCATCTGAAGGCCACAATCACCTCCACTATAAAATGACTGGCCAGTGTACTAGCGTTTGCACTGCTCCTGCAGTGAAGAATCGTTGTACTACTGAGTGCACATTTGATTTATTTAACTGTAACACTGGAGCTAGATGCTGAGTTTCTGGTTTAGGAAACATACAGATGGCATAGATTATATTGTGGCTCACTCTTCTACATTTCCTAAATGAAAACAAAAGAGTATGACTACAATGTCGTGTCTTTGGCTATGCCGGATTAAGTGATATGACATGCTATTCTATTAAATAATTTCTCCGTACTTAATATTACCTGATTGAGCTAATCATGTAAATGTAATTAACTAGAGAGTCGGGCACCACAAAATAATATTTATAGAGGTGTTATCTTCCGAATAAACTCTTAAAGACCTAGTAATATTTTACATCAATAGCAGTCAATATTAATCGTCATCTTAATTCAGTCTCATCTGAAAGTTGTAAATTCTTAGTTATCTGCACGAACCCTGGCTAACAAGTTGAATCAGCAATACAAAATTGGGTTTAATTATTTATTTACTAAATACCTAACTAATCACACAGAATTACACATACACATATTTAAATCATAACTTGATTACAAATTACGTCAAAGGAAAACGTCCCTAGCGGGCGGAACCGATATGACAGCTGGTTACACAAAAGAAAAGGGGCTGAGTGAAAGAGTGGGAAGACTGAGGAACAAAGGGCGAAGCTGTGCTATCGTAAATACAGTATCTTATGCATTCTACATTACCGCCCATTTGGAAAAGGAAAATGCAATAAATATTTACTCTGAGCTGCGCCCGGTAGGTTGGTGGTAGATGGAAGGCCGTGTTGCCCAACCGAGTCCTTTGAAGAATGTCTCTGCTGGTAAATTGAATACGTTGTAGTAACGTCGTTGTGTGGTAGACGGGATACTCTGCCTGTTCCTTCCTAACCCTCGTTTGCAGCGGCTGTTGCTAAGTCAACGGCTCGGAGGTATCACTTCTGTAGTGAATAAGAGTTAAAAGTTCATACCATTCGCAACCAAAGCTCACGCTGATGTTGGCTTCGTTCTGTAGTTATTATCTGAACCATTCTGACATTGGACCGTCGTCATCACGTTCTCGGAACAGGAAGTTATGTCGTCAAGGCTTTATATAGGAAGGGAGAGGAGGGCGTGTTTGAAAAGTTTTATAGCCCATGTCCCTTCACAGGGGAGTGCCACTGATTGAGCAGAGCCCTACCTTATGAAAACTCCGATTTCACACTTTAGAAGCTAAAATCACATTTCATCCCATCACAAATAATTTCATATTCAAACATTTAAATTGAACAACAATTCCATGTGAATCCGATAACTCTGATGTGTAGACTTTCCACTGTTGAGTTTATGTCATCTTATCATTGATGAGAATGTCTCAGATGACAACCGAACTGACATCATATTCATTAAGTACCACCGCATATGTTCAATTGGTCGGATTACCAGAATATAGTTCATTTCCCCCCACCTTCTGATGTTCCCAGAATCTCTATGTTAACCAAGGGTTTTGCAAATGTAACATCAGTAGGGTAGAGAGAGGAAAAAGGGGGGGAAGAGGTATTTATGACTGTCATAAATACACTCCCAGGCCAACGTCATGACAACTAACTAACTGGAGAGGCCCACTAACCCGTAGAGGCACCTTTACATCTTCATTAATTTACGAGGCCCCATTTAGCCTAGTGTTAATGTTAAGTGTAGGCCATACATTGCTCATCTATTCAAAGAAATTGTCATATTTTTTTCTTTGTGAGTGTATTCAGTTGCTCTGTGTGATATTGGGTAACATAGCTGTGAAAGTGATGTCTCGCGTCTGTCACAGGGAAGTGACTGAAGTCAAAGTTTTAACAGTCAGCAAAACCCTACACTTCATAGGCTTATACCTTCCCTTCCTTCCTCCATCCTCTATGCATTAGAGCTGTAGTTCTCAACATGGGATATTAGTACCCCTGGGGGTACCTTTCTCCCTCACAGTCCAAATACGCCAGCCATGATGGGCATGAGCCAGATTCACTGACATGGCCTTTCCTTTCACCAGACTTTGGGTCATAAGGCTCCCAGCTAAGCTGGAAAAAAACATCCGCAGCTTTTCAAAGCTGTTTGCTTAGTGCCCCTCATGCTCTTGTGTGGATGATTGCATCACAATCCAGTCGACAGGATGTGGGAGTTAGAGCAACGGAAAAGCAATACCAGCTGTAGACTCCCCAGGAAATTAGTATTGTCTGAGTGTAACTAAGAATAATGCACTTATTCAGGCATATTGTGTCAAAATTAGGCCCTGTATAAAAAAATAAGGCTTTCAAGAGCAAAATGGCTCATAGATACGTGGCCGTGACACATATACAGGAAGTTACTCACAATAACGTTATTCAGCTGTTATTACCACAATTACTTGGGTACTCAGACCTGTGACTCCCCCTGGTGGCTGAAACATTACACCTCAGACAAACTGGAAAGGATATTGAGCAGTAGCCTACTTTGACAAAGACGTAATTGAAAGGAGGCCACTATAGTCACGTGCAGTGATCATTGTTTGTAATCTCCTCATCCCAAGGCTATTCCACATGAGCTTAGAGGAAGTATAGTGCAGAAGAATTATCACTGACATTCCAGAGATCAGTACAGTGCCTTGGCAACAGACTCCAGTGTTTTCTATTTTTTCTCATGAGTACATCAACTTGTCAAGAGTGATGGTCTCAAATTCAGTATGTGTGATCAATAAGAAACACCTAACCCAAATAAAGGGTCCCCTTTAGCAATATACAGCATCATTCATTCTATGGACAAAGACATTTCACAAAGACCATTCAAGTGTTCAAGATCTCTCAGATCTTGGGGTCACTTAGCGATGTCCTTGTTTTTTTAAAGAAAAGCACTTTTTTGTTCAAAATAAATTGATCAGAAATACAGTATAGACATTGTTAATGTTGTAAATGACTATTGTAGCTGGAAACGGATGATTTTCCTTTGTTTCTGGCCATTTTGAGCCTTTAATCGAACCCACAAATGCTGATGCTCCAGATACTTAACTAGTCTAAAGGACAGTTTTATTGCTTCTTTTTATCAGCACAACAGTTTTCAGCTGTGCTAACAATTGCAGAAGGGTTTTCTAATGATCAATTAGCCTTTTAAAATGATAAACTTGGATTAGCTAAAATGCCATTAGAACACAGGAGTGATGGTTGCTGATAATGGGCCTCTGTACGCCTACGTAGATATTCCATTTTTTTTTTTTTTTTTTTTTTTAAATCTGCCGATTACAGTTACAATAGTAATTTACAACTAATGTCTACACTATTTCTGATCAATTTCATGTTATTTAAATAGACAAAAAAATAAGTGCTTTTCTTAAAAAATACATTTAAGTGACCCCATACTTTTGAACGGCAGTGTATATTTTACTCAGTTGTTCCTGGGACAGGAATTGGACAGGACACTGTACACAAAATGTCACAAATTACTACATTACAGGCTGGTGTATTCAACATTTATTTGTCATTTTAAAAAACATTGAGGATTCTCAAAATATAAATACGTCTCTCCCACACACACACACACACACAATAAGCTGTACACATGCGTTCACACACACTTTCCCTCAACCCCACACACTTTCACTCAACACAGGCCCCTGAATTGGATCTCAAAATGTGCAATCACAACAAAAGAACAATAAACTGCATCATTTGGTCTCCTTAAGTAGTCCTCTCAACGACAGTCAGAGATTCCATCAATCTGGGGTGTATTCACTAGGAACCAAACGAGACAACTTGGAGTGACCTAAATTAATTTTCAAATAAGACTCATTTCAGTTGCAAAAAGTTTTCTATAGCAAAACTTTTTGCACTAATGAATACACCCTTGAACACACATTAAAAAAACACATTCAACCTGCTCGGGTCCAATGTCATAGCAAATAATTATGTAAATGAAGGGTCCATGATTGATCAAAGAGATTAGAAATTAAAGGGATGGGATAAACATGTCCATGACAGTACATTTAGGGTAGATGAGAATGGCAAAAAAGGTATATACACTGAACAAAAATAAGCGCAACATGTAAAGTGTTGGTCCCATGTTTCATGAGCTGAAATACAATATCCCAGAAATAAGCACAAAAAGCTTATTTCTCTCAAATGTTGTGCACAAATTGGTTTGTCACTGTTTGAGCATTTCTCCTTTGCCAAGATAATATCCATCCACCTGACAGGTGTGGCATATCAAGAAGCTGATTAAACAGCATGATCATTACACAGGTACAACGTGTGCTGGGGAAAATTAAAGGCCACTTAAAATGTGCAATTTTGTTACATTATACAAAACCACAGATCTCTCAAGTTGAGGGAGTGTGCAATTGGCATGATGACTGCAGGAATGTCCACCAGAGCAGTTGCCAAAAAAATGTAAAGTTAATGTTTTAGAGAATTTGGCAGTATATCTGACCGGCCTCGCAACCACGCCAGCCCAGGACCTCCACATCCAGCTTCTTCACCTGTGGAATCGTCTGAGACCAGCAGCCCAGACAGCTGATGAAACTGTAGGTTTGCACAACCGAAGAATTTCTGCACAAACTGTCGGAAACCGTCTCAGGGAAGCTCATCTGCATGCGCGTCATCCTCACCACGGTCTTGACCTGACTGCAGTTCGGCGTTGTAACTGACTTCAGTGGCCACTGGCACGCTGGAGAAGTGTGCTCTTCATGGATGAATCCCGATTTCAACTGTACCGGGCAGATGGCAGACAGCGTGTATGCCGTTATGTCGGTGAGTGGTTTGCTGAGTGCCCCATGGTGGCGGTGGGGTTATGGTTTCGGCAGGCATAAGCTACAGACAACTAACACAACTGCTTTTTAAAGCAGTGATGAAGACCTTGAGGCTGATACATAAAGCTTAATAAAGAGCAGTGATACTAGCAAGAACATTGCGCGGGTTTCTTATTTTTTCTCACCGATGGCAAGTTGAATGTCATGACAAGATCCTGAGGTCCATTGTCACTCCTGTTTCAGCATGATAATGCACAGCCCCATGTCACAAGGATCTGTACACAATTCCTGGAAGCTGAACATGTCCCAGTTCTTCCATGGCCTGCACTCAGACATGTCACCCGTTGTGCCCGTTTGGGATGCCCTGGATCAAGGTTTAAGACAGCGTGTTCCAGTTCCTGCGAATATCCAGTAACTTTGCATAGCTATTGAAGAGGAGTGGGACAACATTCCACAGACTGCAATCAACAGCTTGATCAACTCTATGCGAAAGAGATGTTGCTCTACATGATGCAAATGGTGGTCACACCATATACTGACTGGTTCTGATCCACGCCCCTACCTTTAAGGTATCTCTGACCAGATGCATATCAGTATTCCCAGTCATGTGAAATCCAGATTAGCGCCTAATGAATTTATTTTTGATTGACTTTTCCTTATATGTACTGTAAATCAGTACAATCTTTGAAATTGTTCCATGTTGTGTTTATATTTGTTACGTGTATATGGGAAGCAACTGATAGATACAATGTGCTTGGACTGGGGATGAATCAAATGTGATCAAAAACATCTGTTAAATCACTCTTCTGTCCAGTGATTTGGTCTTTCATTCTTTGTATATGGATAAGGGATGTAAAAACAAAAATAACTAAATGGGAGACTTAGCGGTCAAATTTCCTTCCAATATTGAGGGAGATTATTCTGATTTTGTTTATTGCCATGTTAGTTAGCATCAGTTTGTAGTCACTTCCCTTTTACAGATAGGCCCTTCCGGAGAATGATGAACAGTCTGGTTTGCCCTTGTGCAAAACACTCCACTAAGATGCCTTGCCCAGTTCAATCTTCTTCTGGATGGCTTTTGCCGAGTGGTATATCAAGGAATCAATTAGTCCAGCCACTGGGAAAAAAGATACAAGATAAAGCATTTAACATGACAAATATAGTTGGACCACCATCCAAAAGGCTCATTCCAACAAACTGTACTACAGTGCCTTGCAAAAGTATTTCAGCCCCCTTGGCGTTACTCCTATTTTGTTGCATTACAACCTGTAATTTAAATGTTTTTTATTTATTTGGATGTCATGTATTTGGACGTACACAAAACAGTCAAAATTGGTGAAGTAAAGAAAATTATGGAAAAGTGGTGCGTGCATATGTATTCACCCCCTTCGCTATGAAACCCCTAAATAAGATCTGGTGCAACCAATTACCTTCAGAAGTCACATAATTAATTAAATAAAATCCACCTGTGTGCAATAAAAATATAATTTAAAAAAAACATGTTCTGAAAGCTCCCCCCCCAGGTCAGGGTCAAAGTTGTGAAGTACAGATGGGGGTTGGGTTACAAAAAAAATATCAGAAACTTTGAACATCCCACAGAGCACCATTAAGTCCATCAGCGTTTATCAGAGAGGCAACAGACCAAAGATATCTCCGCTGTGGAGCTTTGTAGCTCCTTCAGGGTTTGGAGTATCTGTCCATAGGACCACTTTAAGCCGTACACTCCAGAGCTGGGCTTTACAGAAGAGTGGCCTGAAAAAAGCCATTGCTTAAAGACAAAAAATTAGAAACGCATTTTGGCAAACACCAAATGTGTTGTGGGAGACTCGCCAAGCATATGGAAGAAGGTACTCTGGTCAGATTAGACTAAAATGTAGCTTTTTGCCATCAAGGAAAAAGCTGTCTGGCGCAAACCCAACACCTCCCATCACCCCGAGAATACCATCCCCACACTGAAACGTGGTGACAGCATCATGTATGCTTAGGGTCATTGTCCTGCTGGAAGGTGAACCTCCTTCCCAGTTTCAAATCTCTGAAAGACAAACTGGTTTCCCTGTATTTAGCGCTATCCATTCCTTCAATTTTGACCAGTTTCCCAGTCCCAGCCGATGAAAAACATCCCCACACCATGATGCTGTCACCACGTTTCAGTGTGGGGATGTTTTTCAGATTTGAAACTGGGAAGGAGGTTCACCTTCCAGCAGGACAATGACCCTAAGCATACTGTTAAAGCAACACTCGAGTGGTTTAAGGGGAAACATTTAAATGTCTTGGAATGGCCTAGTCAAAGCCCAGACCCCAATCTAATTGAGAATATGTGGTATGACTTAAAGATTGCTGTATACCAGTGGAACCCATCCAACTTGGAAGGAGCTGGAGCAGTTTTGCCTTGAAGAATGGGCAAAAATCCCAGTGGCTAGATGTGCCAAGCTTATAGAGACATACCCCAAGAGATTTGCAGCTGTAATTTCTGCAAAAGGTGGCTCTACAAAGTCTTGACTTTGTGTGTGTGGGGGGGGGGGGTGAATAGTTATGCACGCTCAAGTTTGAGTTGTTTCGTCTTATTTCTTGTTTGTTTCACAATAAAAAATATTTTGCATCTTCAAAGTAGTAGTCATGTTGTGTAAATCAAATGGCGACACCCAACACCCCCCCCTCCCCCCTAAAAAAAAGAAATACATTAACTCCAGGTTGTAAGGCAACGAAATAGGAAAAATGTCAAGGGGGTGAACACTTTCACAAGGCACTGTACCTCCAGTAGTGCATAGTATACACTACCTTCAAACTGAGAAAGCCATCACTAATTAAAAACAATATTAAAATGATTAAAGATGTATTGAGTGACATGTTTGCTGCATTTGAAATATGGGATTGCAGAGGTGCCAACCTGTAAATACACCTCCTACGATGGCACACAGTCCTGTAAGAAAATGAGTGAATGATCTGAAAAAAAAGAGCAAAACATGTTTGATACAACACACAGCTTACCATTTACATAGGCTACACGGATTTTCCATTGAGGGTCATGGAATCCACACGTTGAACATCTCATGCCAAAATTATGGGCATTAATACGGAGTTGGTACACCCTTTGCTGCTATAACAGCCACCACTCTTCTGGAAAGGCTTTCCACTAGATGTTGGAACATTGCTGCGGGGACTTGCTTCCATTCAGCCACAAGCGCATTAGTGAGGTTCGCACTGATGTTTGGCGATTAGACCTGGATCGCAGTCAGCATTCCAATCCATTCCAAAGGTGCTCGATGGTGTTGAGGTCAGGCCTTTGTGCAGGCCAGTCAATTTTTTCCACATAGATCGACAAACCATTTCTGTATGGATCTTGTCTTGTGCACGGGGGCATTGCCATGCTGAAACAGGAAAGGGCTTTTCCCAAACTGTTGCCACAAATCATCTAGAATGTCATTGTATGCTGTAGAGTAAAGATTTTCCTTCACTGGAACTAAGGGGCCTAGCATGTGAAAAACAGCCCCAGACCATTATTCCTCCTCCACTAAACTTTACAGTTGGCACTATGCAGTCGGGCAGGTAGCGTTCTCCTGGCATCCTCCAAACCCAGAATCGGACTGCCAGATGGCGAAGTGCAATTCTTCACTCCAGAAAAGTGTGTTTCCACTGCTCCAGAGTCCAATGGTGGTGGGCTTTACACCACTCCAGCCAACGCTTCGCATTGCACATGGTGATCTCAGGCTTGTGTGCAAGGCTACTAGGCCATGGAAACCCATTTCATGAAGCTCCCGATGAACAGTTCTTGTGCTGACATTCCTTCCAGAGGCTCGGTATTGAGTGTTGCAACCGAAGACCGACGATTTTTACACGCTACGTGCTTCAGCACTCGGCGGTTACATTCTGTGAGCTTGTGTGGCCTACCACTTCTCAGCTGAGCAGTTGTTGCTCCTATAGGTTTCCAGCTCTAGCAGGGCAGAAATTTGACAAACTGACTTGTTGGCAAGGTGGCATCCTTTGACGGTGCTACGTTGAAAGTCACTGAGCTCTTCAGTAAGGCTATTCTACCGCCAACGTTTTCCTATTGGGATTGCATGGCGGCACGCTCAATTTTATACACCTGTCAGCAACGGGTGTGGCTAAAATAGCTGAATCCACAAATGTTACGTGTCCACATACACTATATATACACACAAAATAATGTTTGAAGCTACCTACCTCTGTTTCTCTGTGAATTTGACCATCATAGGGGAGAGTTCATATAATACAAACACACCAGGTAGGCCCTGGTCTCCGATCAACCCATTGGCTACTTTCTCATGTCGCGTTACAGAGAATTGGTTTGTTTTAACCACCTGTAAGACAAGTAATACAACAATGTCCTTGTTTGATGCACAAGTACCTTAACATGTAAAAGGAAATATAAAATACAATTAACTTAATTTAATCTGATATAGCGATAAGATTAACTCTGTGAAATACCTACATTTCATTGCTGTCATGTACAACATATACTCACCTCTCCATCCCATTTCACATAGATGGTTGGGACAATCTTCACAAAGTACTGATACATCATGGAAGCTGGAATAAAAAAATAGATTTTTCTATCATTTGCTGAGGTCGAGCACATGTAGTCTGGACAAATGCAACATTCCACTCTGCATGAACACAAGGAGGTGCTATAGCTTTAACATCACATTATCTGGCTACACACCACCTCTGCTAAGTGTCGACTTCAAGTAATGGCCACCTGCTAGAAAAGCATTTCAAACACCATCGAAAAAGAAAAAAGGTTGTCTTCAAGTGACTGATACCGTAGAATTAGAACATAGGTGCTCTATGCTGATAAAACCTACATTTCACTATAAACCATGTCAAAGACAATACAACTATTCTTAGCGTGGTCATTAATATATATATTAATGACCATGCATAGATATTACATACGGAACAAGGATATTTTGTATAGAAACAAGTATATTTTAAAAACTGGTTTAGTCGTCATATGCTGCTGGTGAGTCAACTTTTTAATGCAGAAGGATTGTTACTCAATTACGAGGAGATCTAGATCATTTTATTCTCGTTACAATATCCCGGTTACACTTAGAGTTCGCCATAGTCTTTGATAGTACTCCATCTGTAACTCAGGTTGTTCAGAGGTGTAACAAGACCTTGTCTTATTGAGAACTGGATTAAGAGAGGGTGACTCTACAAAAGGAAACATATGTTTCTCCTTGCTCCCTCAGAACAGATCTATACGTGCTTTATTTCAAAGGGATTTTGTGTCAATACCTTGTCACAATTTACTGGAATACATTTGTCAATAATATCTGTTGGAAAAAAAGGTCATTATTACCACACAAATACCTGCTTGTTAAAGTCAGAGGCCTCAGAATTATTACCTGAAGAAACTCAAAAAAGTCATTAACTGTACTTTGTGTTGAGCATCCAGAAAGAGTTCGGCATTGTCAACATGTAAAGAAATTATGGAAAGATATCTATTGCTCTATAATTGTTAATATTCTTGATTACTTGTTTGTTATGGGAAAATGTGCTGCTCGGTTTCCTTAACTATAATAAGGATAAAGAAAAACAATTATACATCTTAAATCTAAATTGTTCCAACTCTTCCATGTTTTCTATAAGGAGTACATTAAGACCATTCTACTTCCAATAAGAAAGCTGTTAAAACAATCAATACTTGTGTCTTAAGGGCTTTGTATAATCTGCAATTAGTTGTACCCCTAGCATATGTTATCATTGTCCGTTTGTATACTTCTTGTATGTATGGCTCCCGAGTGGTTCAGCAGTCTAAGGCACTGCATCTCAGTGCAAGAGACGTCACTACAGTCCCTGGTTCGAATTCAGGCTGCATCACATCCACATGTCTTGCTAATTGCCTATAATTTCCACCTGTTGTCTATTCCATTTGCACAACAGCATGTGAAATTTATTGTCATCAGTGTTGCTTCCTAAGTGGACAGTTTGATTTCACAGAAGTGTGATTGACTTGGAGTTACATTGTGTTGTTTAAGTGTTCCCTTTATTTTTTTGAGCAGTGTATATTGTTTTATGTATTCTCCACACACTCGTCCTCACAAGAACATACTCAAGAGAATGCACTCGGAGCATGAGAGTGTGGAGCACAGTAATATGCATATTGAAAAAACATCCATTGACTTCTCAAACCCCAAACTGGTCTGTTTCGCAAACGTTCCCGGGAAGTCTCGATGTTGCACCTCTGGCTTTAGAAACTCTGTGGCTATATGGAGCCATTTTAAATGGGATTCGTGATGGGCTTTGCAGTTGGGATGGCAGCTGGTGTCATGTTTGGAACATTTTCCTGTATATGTTAGTGAAGTGAACTACTTACCTTATACACGTAGGCCTACACTGAAATGCAAGACATAGAAAGAATGCCATAGTCTACTTGGGCATCACCGATTTCTTTACTATATCAGTTTTGATAAGACTTTATTGCAGCCATCCAAACTGCATATTGTAGATTGTTCAATAGAACTCCATAGTGTTATGTGATTTTGTTCAAATGCTGTATTATTACTTCCCTCAGGGTCGGCATGAGCGACAGAGAGCAGATGGGAGGAGTTGGGAAGATGATGATGCAGGGAGGAGTTGGGAAGATGATGATGCAGAGCGGAGGCATGTTTGGTACATTCATGTCCATTGGGATGGACATCTGCTGCAGAGACCACCTCTACGGCACTTACTTATAATTACACAACGGGACTTTTGTAATAACTCTTATTCCCATGTCACAACTTCTCCATAGTTCTTGGACAAAGTATGTCAAACGCTGTGATTTCAATTGCTGGTAGTAGGTCTAAGTCAAATGTTCGGTGTGCGGAATTTGACAAATGGGATAATTACTAACCTTGTGGTGCCGCAACATCGGTGCCATCCAAAGGATTGACGATACCAGGGTAATCCCTCCCAAAGGATAGATGTTTGATCAAGTGAGTCATGTTGATCTGTAGGACACAAGAAACACAAATAAGCGCTTAAAGGGGTATGGATAACACTGCCTTGGAAAGACAATACTTTCTTTTTTTTAAGTACTTACGTTGTCTAGTCCAAAGCTCTGCAGATCATGAACTGAAATTAAAATGAGACAATATGTCAGTATTGCTGTGATCTGATAGAACATCAGTTACTGTATATGTTCGGTATACTCAAGAGTATGAGGGTTTACTAGTCTCATCAAATCTACAGCTCTCCCATTATAAGTTATTGTTGAGCACACAGCCCTCAAATGCAATGTGTTCTTGATTACTGCTTGTACCACCTCAATTAAAGATCAACAATCACATGCTGGTTATTCAAAAGGACAGTTTCAAATCAGTTAGAAGCAGCTTTGGTTGTCTTTACTAGGCTTTAAGTAAGTAACAGGGTGAATTCTGACAGACAACCTCTTCAAATACGAAGTTTGATATTTGACTGGACAATTTAGAAGGCAGTGATGTGAGGGGGATGTGGCCTGAGTGTCAGTGTTTGTGCCATCATGCCAATTCCTTGTAACTCAGCTTCTCTCCTCCGTGACCCGGAAACTGATGTGGTCGAGGAGAGTGCCAATTTGTTAGTAGATGAATGGAAGAGTATCCTCCCCTCCTCGATAGCCACCTTTCATCAAGAATAATGTGTATCCTACTCGAGTCCTTCGCCTGAAGAGTTTGGATATCTATCACACCCCCTTTGAAGCAGTTGTTTTTTCGAAGGAGAAAATCATGCAAACATTTAAAAAACGATATCCTACATATACCTTTGTACATATAAAATGTCATGCACAACTACCTAAATGTTCTCACTTCACACATTTTGGGATTCAACACCTGTAAACTTAATTTGCCTGATGACGCGTGAGGAGAATAATAATTTCATACAAGCTTTTTTTTTTCAAAAGGAGGCGAGAGAGGACGCAGGAGTTGAGCAAATCCAATTGAGAAAAGGCACGGTCATGCCGAACTTGGTCTTTGGCTGGACAAGGATAGCACTGGAGTATGCAAGAACACAAAACAATCTGGGACCAGTCTAGGGGGGGGGGGGGGGGTGATGTTTACTACAAAAATAAAAGCTACAAAATGATGGACTTACTTTCCACAGCGTGCACTGCAGAAAGAAGAGAGAAGAGTCACTATATGACGCATTTTGGGCTACACAGAAAAAGCCAGTCCTAAGAGGCTGGCCAAAGGCAATAAGCCTCTGAAGGGGGTTCATCACATCTGGTATTTCATTACGACCAAATTCTTATCACAAGGAGATTGTCTGCTTAAAAGGCAAAAACCAGACAGAGTGTAGTACTAGTCTACCGAATAAAATAGAAAATTAAAGCAGCTTTAAGCTGGTGAAGCATTTGCTCTAAGCTTTCGGTACACGTTGTTCATAATGACAAAGGACACCTTTCAATGCCTCCAAGCAAGTTGAGAGACTAGTACTTAGGGCTTACAACTTCATCTGGTTATGTACCATGTTACTTTATCACCAATTCTTGACAAATTCTTAAGGTAAATCCTATGAAAACAGTACCTTCTATTTTTCTTCAATCACGAATGCATACTTTTAAATGAATTTGGCCTGTCTTCACAGTAACAAAGGTTACATCAGTGACATTGTAGTAACTTTTGTCAAGAAGCTCATCAAGATGACACCAATTGAATTTTAAAAAATCCATTGGCAAACTGATTGCAAAAAATGAATTGCAAACAAATTAATACATTTCACATTACTTAATTTTCAAAGAGAGTAAGTGTCAATGCAAAATAAGTAGATTGGTGTTATTAGTAGGCAACATTTATGATAAAGCAAGTGAGTCTATCAATTTACAATCAAAATGTTATTTATAAGTGGGAGAAAAATAGCTACTTAGTTTGACACATTTTTTCACCTGTGCCACAAAGATAAAGGTCAGATGTTTTCATGAAATAAAAAATAAAGATACAATTAATGCCTAATGATTGATCCGGAGGAGGAAAGAATGGAAGAAGTCGAGAAAATGAAAGGAGTTATGAAAGAGAAAGAGACCATTTACCAAATGTTTCACTTCAGTGTTTTACTGGAAAGACTAGTAACGGATGCACTAGAAATGTCTTTACTGGTCTATTGACAAAGTCTACACTACAAGAGGGTCTGTACCCAAATCTGGTCTGAGATACAGACTGGTTTAATAAACCACAAGGTGTTTCTAGTAGCAAGTAAGCAATTTTAGAATTCGAACCAAATCAGTCAACCTGCTTCATCTCTAAGCAATTCAGAGGATTGATAGAAAGCACAGAACTTCTATTTTCCTTAGGTAGTTCATTGATATCAGGTCTTACCATGAACATGGGACTGCTGGAAACTCTTTCCAGGGGCAAAGTGGAAATTTCCTGCCACCTAACAACAAAAAAGACAAATTGAAGAGTTCAGAAAAAAGTCTAACAACGAACGTAATATTTGCAGATTGAAAGTGTATGAATGCATTAAACCATTCCTAATTTTATTTAACCACATCTAGAATTCTGTTCCCAAAAAGTGATGATTCATTTCAAAGCATGTTGTTTTCAACACTGTCTGACCATTTGAAAGCCAGGCAATTGAAAGTCGAAACATTGTCAGCCATTAAATAAAACACATTCCTTCTATGAAGTGTTAACCAGTGTGTGAGTACTGACTATTCTTTCTGATTATGAACTCATCCAAAGCGTCAGTCTAAGACTAGTTACCTTGTTGACCTCAAGAAAGCCATAGATCTGGCAGCCCTCATTCTTCTGCTCCTGCATCTTCTGGCTGAAGCCCTCCCTCTTGCACTGCTCGATGGTGTCAGGGTTCTTGAAGGCCCAGCCACGCCTGCGATACGCTTCCCGTACGTCATCACAGGTGTTACAGCACCTACAAAAAAGCAAAAACATAAGTAATAGGTTAATGTAACACGTACTATCACAATCACATGTTGGACAAAGGATTAGCTAATTTGGTGATAGCCTATGTTCTGCAAAAGAGTTCAGGGCTCAAATAAGTACACGCTTTCATGGATTCTTTCTAACAAGTCCAATTTCACAGGCAAGGGATTTAAGCTATGAGATTGACAGGGAAACCTCATTGTCTGTCTTTGGTCATGGGAAGTATGATCTGTGAAGCCTGGGAAGGCATTCTGGAGGGCATTCCGGTCATGGGAACTCACTTCAAATCCTCTGTCTCTGCTCCATAGCAGCTTTCACACCGCTCAGGATCTAGCTTACTAGGGTCAAAAATTTCACCTTCCTCTTGTCCCAAATCTACATGAGAGATGACAATAAAACAATATCCATGACCCAGTGAAAACATGAACTATTCAATACAATTCATATATCTTATTTTCCCAAGAGGGAAAACCTATGCTGTATTCCATGGTGTATAATGCTCTTCAAGTAATAGAACAGAATTACAAGCAAGCATGGCTACCATGTTTCTCTGCCTCTGTAGTGACAGGATTGCCATCCTTGTCGAGCCTTTGCTTGAACAGGTTGTGTTCCACATCCAACTGCTGCTCTCCAGCAACATCCATGGCATCAATGCTGAGATCTGAAGGTCACGGTGATGTTACAAATGTCATATACTTCAACTGTGAAATCCCCATATTGCTTCATGCATAACCCCCCAAAAGATTACTTTAGATTTTACGGAAGCATTTTGTCAATTTATGCAACTGTTTGATAATATCACAGAAAAACGCACATATAGGGATTAATTGTGCAGGTGTACGTTTGTCAAATGTGATGATGCATGCTAGGTTCTCTCTAAAGTTACTTACAGGCACACGGCATGTTAGGAAATATCACATTAATGTTGATTTTCAGTTTGTCTCCTCGTGATGTGTCCACAAACAATTCAGGATGGACCTGTGTTGGCAGAACAACATTCATATTTTGCAAGTCATAACAGTGGTATTTAAAATGCGGACCGGGCTTCATAGATTAAGCAAACGTTATGACAGATGGCTAAATAATTATAACAGAACATAAAATGATAGTGATGTTCCAATTATCCTCAAACAGGCTAGCCAAAAGGATTCGACTCGTTAATTTCTCTCGGTTGGAAAGGCCCTGTGCCGGAATGTGGACAGCCAGAGCTCAGCGCAGTAACGTTATTTGGCTGGGAAAACCTACCTCAATCCCGAAATGATTAAAGGTGAATCGAGAAAATTGAAATAGTGCTAGTTTTTAAATAAACATCAGTTTTCGTCAAAATGCTAGGTAATACTGAAGCAACAAACTGCATTCAACACTTCCGGTAGTTACTCAACCAAATGCTAAGTGTACCATTTTAATGGAATCTAATGGGTGTTATAGCATTAGCTAGCCTAGCATGCTGGCATAAACGGCAATTTAATTCAAATCTAGCAGTATTTCAATCTTCTCGAGTCACCCTTCACAATTTCGGGATGAATATGTACAACGACATATTCCATCCCGTGATAGAGGTACATTATCCCAGCCTAACGTGATCATTGACAGCTGCCTTGAAGGACACAAATAAAACATGCTGTATGCTATTAAGATCAGTGAAATGTGGGCTAAACTGACAACGGAGTGAAGAGCAGAAATCCCAACTAGCAAGCAAGTCGCAGCAATGAAGAATTGAGTGTGCGGGGGAGATTTTCGGCATAGCACCATTCCGACTCAAGAGACAAATGAACTTGAGTAGGATCCTTTTGGCTAGTCATTGCATTTCAGCACCATGTCCACCATTGGAATGTTGCGCATTCCCAGTTGCCCTGGTGGCAATTAACTACCTTTGATTACAAAAAAAATAATTGCAATGGGATCAGCTGAAAAAGATTGAATACCACTGTTATAAAGTATACAAACCACAATAATTGTGGCATGTAAAGTTGGCTAGGCTTGCTAGCTGTTATTTGTTACTTGTTGTCATAGTTCTCCATTAGAATATCCTTCCGTTTACAAGTGTGATCCATACAGAGCTAGCTTCTTACCCACGTATTTGACTGGCACACTTAGCATGTTCCCTGACTATTTTTAGAAGATGTAACGTTACATTAACCTACCTCCTTAGTGAGATAATACTGCAACTCTGAGAAGAACAGGATCAACATGATGAGACCACTTATGATGGTGACTTCAAAAAGGGGAAAGAAAAAGTCAGAATATCACCCAATCCCATAGAATTTTTGCAAACTACATAGTAATATGTTCTGTTCTCTAGTCTGACAGATCTAGAATGCTAGTCCAAACACAGTGATCATAGTCCTACTAACTAGCTAGCTAGCTACTGGGGACAGTATGTGTTCTGCAAGTAGCTAAGCGCTATCAAAAGTCTACCCAAAACCACTCACCCGTAGCTCCGCCGCATGTTTTAATTCGGAAATCCTCAAGAGTTTTCGGATAGGCATCAAATTGTTTTAGTTTATGTAGTGTGTCCATCTTCTTTCACACCGTGGGCTGAAATAATTCCCGATACACATCAGTTCTCAACATTTACTTCCGGTACACAAGGCATACGTATTGAACCAATCAGCGCCGACCACGTATCGGCCTGTGTGTACCACCAAAGACGTTCTATTATATTGACAAGATAGTCGAGTAACCATTCTAACAATAGAGGAGTTGACGTACGATGCCTCCCGGCTGCCATGTTGGAAGACCACCGCATTAATTATTCGACAAGAACAACAGAGTAGCCTAGTGGTTAAAGTGTTGGACTAGTAACCAGAAGGTTGCAAGTTCAAACCCCCAAGCTGACAAAGTACAAATCTATCTTTCTGCCCCTGAACAGGCAGTAAACCCACTGTTCCTAGGCCATCATGAAAATAAGAATTTGTTCCTAACTGACTTGCCTAGTTAAATAAAAAATACAAGAACTGCATGGTAACATTTTGAGTAGTTGCCTGCAGGAAAGACAATGGGGAAAAAAACATGTTTACAGATTCCCTGCAATCATAAAACACCATTGGTGACACTAAGATAAGACTCAAGAACTGTCACAATAGCAAAGAAACCTTTTGCCCGTCAAGACCTGAACTCAGACAGCTGTCAGTAACGTAAACTCACTCACTTTTGTACATCGCCTTGGTCCGTACAATTGCCCTTATTTTAGCACCCAAAAAACGTGATACTTCCAGATCAACTGTAATGACAATACCATTGCTAAGCACAATTTCTCCCCTTTCCAACATAATCAATTACATGACCTAAACGCTGCCCGTTTCTGCATAATTCGAGAAGGCAATGGGCCCTGTCGGGTCTTTTTAAAAATGGAGGGTGGGGAAGCGAAACTAATGTGTGACAGTAAGAAGGAGATCTGTCCAACTTATCACCTTATCACCTCTAAAATGTAAATAAAACACTATAAAGAGTTTATACAATGTGTGATTTACCTATTTGAAGGTTTGTGTCGAATTTTAATGGGGTTTTTAGGGCGGTGCTAAAGTGATCTTAGAAGTAACAGCAGCTTTGAGAATGATGATCGCATGCAATGATGACGCAAAAAATTACTAGGTATCCCCCCCGTACCCCCGTCACTGTCCATTTCTTGTTTTTAAAGGATGATAGAAGTGCTACACCTGGTGGTGAGAGATTGTAAGACAGAAATAGTTGCTTTATGCGTGCTGTACGTTACGACATGACACGTCACGATATAACGGAGGGTCCGTTTTTTCAACTTTTCTCCAATACTATAGAGCCATTACCATGTCAATCAACGCTTGAATAGAAACCTAGTTCACACCCCCAATTTTGAAGTCAACACAGTCGCTACAGTCCCATTAGTTTTCTTTGTAGCCTTGTGTGAATTTTGCGGTTGCGCACATTTGTACAGAATGGGGTGAGTTTACGTTAACTGGTCTGCTACGATCATTTCATCACTGGTAAATCAAGTCTGATCGATTTCGAGTTTAGTTTAGCTGTTAAAATAACCAGTTAACAACAACATTCAGTTATCCAAAATTAGCTGGCTAGATAGCTTGTAGTCTATCATCGCATTTGCAGACAAATGCAAGCATACTATTCCTAATGTTATGAGTAAATTGGATAGTGATAATTTGGGTTATTAATAAGCGCGTAGTGTCAGGGTTATAGGCTATATCAGAGACGTGGACTTTGGTAAGCATTTAATGCAATTATACTACACTTTATATGACTGCAGAAATTAGCAGAATCTCATTCAATATGATGGTAGCCTAGACCTACTCTACTGACACTAACAACAGATCAATAAAAACGACCTTGTCTTGAATGCAACCATGTAATCTAGCCCTATTAAAAAGGGGTCCTGGCTAAAAGGGATCCAGCTATTGTCAAATTGTTCAAAATATTTTTGTTTGTTTGCATTTTAGCTAACCCTAACACCTTTCTTATACATAACCTAATTCTCCAAACCTGCTGCCTAAATTCTCATAATCTGCTACGAAATGTCAAATATCATGTTCATTTGACAAAAACTGGATCCCTTCTAGCTTTGACCATGAAAAGGAGAGAAGCAAATTGTACATTATGACGTCCATATAGCCTGGAGGACATTATTGTAAAAAAATATATAAAAAAACCTCCAGTGGTTATCATATATTAATTTATTCATATGATAACCCAATGATAATTTGTTTAAATTTATTCATAGGAGCAGGGAAAATGTATGGACATTACAGAATACGACAAAAGTCTCAATGGGATAGGACAACCTGATGTGTTGACTATTGGTTGTTCAAGACAAACAATAAATTAAATATTTATATGACACTAAAACACGTGAATGAATTAAACATAACAAAACAATTAAGAGCCCTGATGGTATAGGTGACCTGAAGCTTTTCATTGGTTTATGTACTACTGTAGGTTCACCAGCTGACCTCTGTCAAGACACCCATGTCGACTGGATTCCCACTGTGAAGATGAGCAATGCAGCAGCAGCAGCAGATTCTGCTTCAACAACTTTTTCCTTTTCGAGATATGAAAGGAGACATCCCTCCAATTATACAAGATGGTTGTTATATGTGGTGCTTTGGTCAATCTGAACGATTCTGTTGTGCCATTTGAGTAGAGGACCTTCACCTTGTCGTCATGACAAAAGTGCCCCCTTAAACCATATTGATATATAAAATGAAATTTTGAAAGTGTAAAAGACTATTGTTTATGATATTGCGAAAAATAAGGTGAAAATCTTACACACTTGTTCTATAAATGTAAATCTTTGATAGGTTTTTTGGAAAACCTTGCAGAATACTTATTTAGCTTTTTGAACCCTACCCATGTTTTTGGCATGAGGCATACAATATGTTAATATTGCAATGATAGCAAGACTATTGAAATTAATGTTTTTATTCTTGTTGCCAAATACTTTGAACACAAACAAAAATGAAAGAATTCTATACCAAAATTACTAATATTTATGATTGAATTTAATCATCTTGTTAAAACTTCTTGGTGACTGGGGGGCAGTATTGAGTAGCTTGGATGAAAAAGGTGCCCAGAGTAAACTGCCTGCTACTCAGCCATTAAATCTAGAATATGCATATAATTACAATATTTGGATAGAAAACACTCTGAAGTTTCTAAAACTGTTTGAATGATGTCTGTGAGTATAACAGAACTCATATGGCAGGCAAAAACCCGAGAAAAGAATCCAACCAGCAAGTGGGAAATCTGAGGTTGGTCAATTTTCAACTCATTCCCTATTGAATATACAGTGGGATATTGGTCGTGTTGCACTTCCTAAGGCTTCCACTAGATGTCAACAGTCTTTAGAAACTTATTTGAGGCTTATACTGTAAAGGAAGGGCTCATAAGGGCCACTGTTTGAGTCAGTGGTCTGGCAGAGTGTCACAGGCTCGTGACGCTCGTTCACGTGAAAGGTAGCTCCCGTTCCATTGCTTTTCTACAGACAAAGGAATTGTCCGGTGTGGACATTATTGAAGATTTATGTTAAAAACATCCTAAAGATTGATTCTATACATAGTTTGACATATTTCTACGGACTGTAACGGAACTTTTTGACATTTCGTCTGCTCCTAGTGAACGCGCTTCGTGACTTTGGATTTGTTTACAAAACGAGCTAACAAAAGTAGCTATTTGGACATAAATGATGGACATTATCGAACAAATCAAACATTTATTGTGGAACTGGGATTCATGGGAGTGCATTCTGATCATCAAAGTTAAGTGAATATTTATAATGCTATTTCTGACAAATGTTGACTACACAACATGGCGGATATTTCTTTGGCCTGTTTGGGCTCTGAGCGCCGTACTCAGATTATTACATGGTGTGCTTTTTCCGTAAAGTTTTTTTGAAATCTGACACAGCGGTTGCATTAAGGAGAAGTTTATCTAAAGTTCCAGTTATAGTAGTTGTATCTTTTATCAATGTTTATTATGACTATTTCTGTGAATTGATGTGGCTCTTGTCGTGGAGGATCGTTACAAAATATAACACTTACAAAAACTTGTGAATTCAATATAGGCTTTTAATACAAACATATCAGAAGCCTAGATGGTCTGCAGAACACACACTTTTCCAGAGCACTGGCTCTGATTTATACACATACAACATATGAGTCCATCTCACATGCAAATGAAGTTACTTCCCTCAGTCCATCTGCCACCATTATCTTTCAATCTGTGCTTCCTGCTGGTTCACGCCCAATAACGCCCATCCATATCTGCTTTCAGTCAAGTTATAATGGTGACAGGACCTCTTCATGTCCCAAAAATAATACATGCCCATCTATCCTATCCTATCCTATGCCCACCTTATCCTACCCTTATGTTTAGCTTGTCCTTATTAGGACTAGTAGACTATGTGTCTCTTCTCTTCATGTCCTAAAAATATGTCTATAGTCCATCAGTTGGTCATTTGGCTGACCCCGTCCTTTGTATGTCCCTCTGACCTTGGTATGTCCAGCTGTCCTACGCTCTCATGGCCTTACTTTGGCTTCCTGTCCTATACAATAGACAATTCATTTTACCAGAATGGCAAATGCACTCTAAGTGTATCTTTCTCTTGTGGTACAGTATTATGTTTCTCCCTATATGTACATCTTGCTCCCACAAATCCCTCCTCTGGTGCTAATTTAGCACCAGAAACTACACTAAAAGGACATATAGGGTGGAGGCCAATACCAACAGTTGACAAAAACATTAACAAAAATAAAGCTTACAAATCACCTGGACCAAACATCTCCAGATCCTATTTGAAACATAAAACACTTAGAAAACCCAACTAGACCAAACATCTCCAAACAATAACATAGAAAGGAGTAAAAGATCTAGTCTGTAAAGAATAAAACACTTATAATAAATCATTATATTGTGAAGAAGCAATGAGCATGTAGTATGCCCACACATCCAGAAACTATCAGCTATTCCTTAATCCTGATTCTTTAATATTTCAATATATAATGTTACTTGAGTTATATTACCACATTTTACCTTTGTGTTTTACAATCATTATTTTATCAAATTGACTAGTTTCTATCACCCAAATAGTTTATTCAATTAACTATAGTGTTTCCCACATCCATCCCATTATCTCCATAGCTGTAGAAACATTCATATTTACTTTTTACAATAGTAAACCTATTATTATGAGGAGGACCATTCAATTCAGTTCTTATGTTGCACATTCATGTTCTCCCAACATATTTTTATTTAATTCACTTCTGCCTTTAGTGTTACCTAATGCCAACCTGCATTCTATGTTACACAAAGGAATGTATAGTATTTTCTCTGAATACATTGAACATTTTACATTTAACACATTCTTCAAATGTGGCAAGTTCAGGTACTATCAAAGGATCAGACAAAGGTGATTTGCTACACAAAATACAATTGTCCATCCTATGTTGATTTGCTGTATACTTAGCCCATTCGTACCACTCGTTCTTCACTACTTCTTCTCGTGTGGTGTCCTTGAGTGGTTCTGATTCTGAGATATCTGTCGCTTCTAAAATGTTTTTGTCTTGAGGTATAACATTAGAGTTTGTCAAAAAGTTCCAAATGTCAGTAAATAACCCTCCTGGTTCTGATGCTTTAGGTTTCTTTGTGGGTACAGTGGACTGCTTGGTAAGGGCAGTTGATGTTATCTTAGTGGTAGCTACTGTGGTCTTCACAGCAGCTTCCACTGTTGTTGTCGTTCTAGCTACCACAGACTCTTCCTGTTTAGGTATTGGCGTAAGACCAATTCTAATGACTGAGGTGCTATTCCCTTCGGTCAATCTTGTTCTCGTTATTTCAACTATTAATTCTTCACCTTCAACTGGTTCAATCTGATTCATGGTGAGCACCCACTCGTCTACTTCTTTGGTTAACGTCAGGTTACATCCTTTTGAGTCCCAAATTACTTCTCCCTTCGTTTGATGATGTGTCCATCCACCGAATGCAATCTCCGGTAAGGGTTTGATCCTTTTGTCTTCTGTTCTCCTGTTTCAGTTATGTGTTGAGGTGGAACAGAGATTCTAACCTTGTCAGTCTTTTTAGATTGTCTGGCTGGATCCTCTCTTCTCTTCCTGTTTCCACCCTACATCTTGATTGTGCGTGAGTCTGTTGTTTCTATCCTAGCGTTCACTGTTACTTCTGTTATGTCAATGTCATTGTTCTTCTGTGGTTCTAACATCAATTGTCTGTTAAGGGGACAATTCAAGAGCTGAAAAGTCAATTTCGGGGAAATCCCCATTTTCTTCAGCTTGCTGGACTTTTCCTCCTCTTTGTGGGGTCTCTCCTTCTGTTCCTTGTGAGGCCTCTCCTCCTCTTTCTTCCCCTGAGGCTCCCTCCTCAGGCCGGACTGGGCTTCCATCTGAAAGGGAAGCAATTTTAGGGAAGAGATGTTCCCATTCTGTAGGTGATATTATGGGGTCCCACTGTGGAGGGCTTCTGTCAAAGAGGTCTGCCACAACAGGTATGTCATCAGGAGTATCAGGCATGTTACTCCCTCCCATCCCTGGACTCTCTGGACCCACAGGAGTGAATTCTGGTTGTTCGCAGGTTCTCTCTCCAGTGTTGTCTCTCCTTCGTCTTCTTCTGGGTGCATTAGGCAATGCACCTGTCGTATTTTGGCTTTCACTTGGTCTGCTGTTCTCTTGGCTCCTCCCTGGCGTCTCGATTGCTTTCGCTGTTCCTGCTCCTTCCGAGCTCCTGCCTGATGGATCAGCATCCTCTGTGTCCTCATCTCTATATGGTTGTGTCCTTCTTTCTGTTGGGACAAGTGCAGTGATTCAGATGGTACCATGGTACCACGTCTTGCTTCCTTTCACTTGGACGGCCGTGTTTGTTGCTGCGGACTCCTCGTATGGTCCGTCTCTCCTCGGTTGATCCCACTTCCTCCGGAACACTCAAACATAGACTAGATCTTCTGGTATCACTGGGAGAGGTCCTTCTGGTCCCCTTGGATCATCAGACGTGGAACCACTCGTCCTGGTTCAGGTTTCTGCCTTCTTTCTGTGAGGCATTCAGACTTAGAGACTTATGGCCTCTGTTCTATGATTACACCATACATTCTCTTACTTCCATCACTCATCACACAACAAACTGACATTCCAGCTGAAGCTGGCGAACCCTTCTCCATCTGGTTTCCTAAACATAAGACTTGGAAAGCAAAGGACAAAACATAACAGTATTGACAATGTTATGTGTTATGCATGAATATATTCATGAATACTGAAATCTGAGACCATGACAATTCCCATTCTCTCTTCACCTGACTCTATGCCTCCAGGATACTTTTCTGCTGGACCCCTTTCGGCCCCAGGTTCTGAGAGGTGTTCCCAAATCATGTCATTTTTTACTTAGTTCCCCATCTGCTCTATTTCAACTGATAAGCATGTGCATAACCTTAATCAACATTATTTCTTCTTAAAGTAATTCAACACTGTATCTGCTTTCACATCAAGCCTTCAACATGTTGTTTAGAGTAAAACTACCCTAACATCTATCCCTTTTCACATGATGCATTAACAAATAAAACAAGTGAGCCCCAAACTCAACCCAGTATGTCTACAGTGGAATTTAGTCTTTCTCTCTCTCTCTCTCTCTCTCTCTGGTTCCACGTCCTCTGTCATGGTGTTTTCAAGCTCACCCATTATTCAGCTGGACCTTACTTCTTGTGAGACTTATGCACCCACCAAAGAGAGACATGACGATCTTTACCACTGCAGGTGCTGTAAGAAGTATACCCCCAGCCTGGTGTATCTTGATGTACACTCAGTCTCCAGAATTCAGCCCATGCCCTTCCATCTGGCCTCGTATGTGCTGTTTTTTCCTGAGGACATACACACTAACACAAGGATAATTTCCTTTCTTCTTAGAGCAAGATCACTAAATCTCAATTTTTAAATAACAGCCCCATGTAAACATTCTGTCTCAAATACCTGGCCTCCTGCCACAAAAATATTCATAATGATAGCCAAATTATGGTCCCTACAGCAACTGCTGTAAGAATAACATGTAATCAGTCAAGTGTCTTCCAGTTGGAAGAATATCCAATCCTAACAAAACTAAGTCCTAAGCTTCTTAAACTTTTGCTCTAGTGTTCAAAATGCCACCACTTATTTATTTTACCATAATCTAGGTATGTGTATTGTTCTATTTACTTTAGAATTGTCCCTATATTTTATATCCCTATATTTTTACAAGACCAACTGTCCTTCCTTTTCTGTGAGTTATCTCGTCTATTAATATACATTGTTTCTAGAAATAACACCCCTCCGCTACCATAACCTTCATGTATGAGCCCCCAATGTAGTTACAGTTTTTCTAACTCATAACACATAAGTCACTACTCCTAATTTCCTTCCATAGTTTGATACATACTTAAACATTCTCAAATCAGTTTTAGTCAATTTATATCAGTCCCTCCTCAGGAACAATATACACACTTATTTTCCTCAAAACAAAAATAAATTGACCAAACAAGAAAAAATAGTAAAGTAAATTATAATAACTTATAAATTATAATAACATATTTGCAATACATTACCACTATTTGTAATGTAATTAAACCTGGGGAAAACGTCCATCCGTTTCGTTTTATGCCCATGTTATGTTGGTCTCTTTCTTCTTCATCCTTGGGTGTTATCGCACAACAGAATATACCTTTTATTCAATTACTTATATCATTCCAATTTATCATTCCAATTACAATGACATTGTATAACAAAAGAAACAAAAACCTTTAATCTAATATTCTGTAAATTCTGTCAATCACCCTGTCTCAGGATTAGTTTCCAGAGCTTCCCTAGGCCTAGTAAATTTAAACAGTCCTATATCCAAATCATAACTAAATGTTGTTTATAAGTTGTCCAACCCAATATTCAGGATAACAGTCCTTAGTGCTTACTTTAACTCAAATTTGACCTTCTCAATTCAATACACATCATCCCTTTAATAATTACCATTATACTAAAAACTTTTAGTACCAGTAATATCTATTTTCCAATGCGCCCTTTGTCTCTGTTTTTCTGTCAAGGCCTGGTAATAAAAGGTCATTACCCCAATCCCCTTTAGTCTTTCTTCTCCCAGCACATATCATTCCCGCATGTCTATTTTAGATACATTTCACAGGTCATCAGACACAGTTGTCCCTCAGAAACTATACACCGCTTGGTGAAAATGTCATTCTTACTAACCTCAAAACGATTAGTTGTTGCTCTTTTGAAAAGGATGCAAACTCCTGTATAGCAGCATTCTTTGCTACCGCACTAAATTCCAGTGTCACCTTACACTCATTTTCACCCATACTTGTTAGCTCCTCATCTACCACTTCTTACGCTTAGATATTTTCTATAGCTCTGCTAACCACTCGCACGTCTGCAAGGGCAAGCAGAATCATATCTGTCCCCCATCGTAATGTATTTTCTGATGATAGAATGCTGACATCAGAACGCTGGTAAATCGAGCTTCTTATTATGGTTTTATGTGATTGTTCCAATTCCCAATTGCCTCCCTGAATCGTTTATTTTATTTATCCTGTTTACCGGGTAATGTTGTCCTCTATTATCCAGTTTGCTCTTTCATATTCAAGCCGAATTTGGTAGAATTCACGTGCGCTTCTTTCAGCGACTCCATGGCTTTATTAAATTCCGCTATCTCTGTATGCTGGGGAGAAACAGTCCGTTTGTTGCCATGCCACTATTTATTTTTCCTAAACACTCCCATCGCATTATACACCTTTTATTTACTATTTTCCCAAGGTAGAGCTACCCTTTCCCAAATAATAATTTATTAGTCACATCACTTAATTTCTCCTATCAAAGCCTACTTTATAATGTCTACACTTTCTTATCTCTTTATTTATCCGCTTGCTATATTCTCTCTTAGCCTATTTTACTGTTTAATTCCTGATTCATGGTTTTAGTGAAACAAAGTCTCTCCTGTCCTTCAGGCTATTTTTAAATTTCAGCCTCTGTTGCTACAGAGTGCCAGAGTCGCCTGCTGTTTTTCATCCTATTTCGTTTACAGGGCTCGTGATATTTTTAAATTCTTTCTTCCTACTTCGCATCCGTTATATACTATCCGTGCCTTGTTTAATACCTCTTTTTAACACCTATTGTATTTTTTACAATGGTCGTTTAACACATTATCACATCAATGTTTTATCCTTATGTATAACTTATTTTGCCCAATATTTATCGATTTCGTTCCTCTTCCCAGTGAGAGTTAAATGCACTCTCTTTCTCAAATGACACTCAGTTAACTGTCAGAGAGGCTTGCGCATTCCTCTTCCTACCAGCTGGTCACAGACACACAGCCTGTTCTTCCTCTTTTTTCTAATCTGCTCATTCATCACAAAGAATTGTCATTCATTAGTTTATTTTTCATTCATTCATACACAGCCCCAGGTGGTAAGAGTAGGCAACAACACATCTGCCACGCTGATCCTTAACACTGGGGCCCCTCACGGGTGTGTACTTAGTCCCCTCCTGTATTCCCTGTTCGCCAACGACTGCATGGCCAAACACAACTCCTACACCATCATTAAGTTTGCTGATGACACTTCAGTGGTAGGCCTGATCACCGACAACGATGAGACAGCCTATAGGGAGGATGCCAGAAAACTGGCAGTGTGGTGCCATGACAACAACCTCTCCCTCAATGTGAGCAAGACAAAGGAGTTGATCGTGGACTGTAGGCCCCCATTAACATCGACAGGGCTGTAGTGGAGCGGGTCGAGAGTTTCAAGGTCCTTGGAGTCCACATCACCAACAAACTATCATGGTTCAAACATACCAAGACAGTTGTGAAGAGGACACAACAAAATATTTTCCCCCTCAAAGGACTGAAAAGATTTGGCATGGGTCCCCAGATCCTCAAAAGGTTCTACAGCTGCACCATCGAGAGCATGGTTGCATCACCACCTGGTATGGCAACTGCTCAGCATCAAACCGTAAGGCACTACAGAGGGTAGTGTGAACGGCCCAGTACATCATTGTTGGGACTAAGCTTCCTGCCATCCAGGACCTATCTAATAGGTGGTGTCAGAAGGCCCAAAAAATTGTCAGAGACTCCAGTCACCCAAGTTATAGACTGTTTTCTCTGCAACCACACGGCAAGCGGTACCGGAGCACCAAGTCTAGGACCAAACAGCTTCTACCCCCAAGCCATAAGACTTCTGAGCAACTAAACTAATCAAATGTCCACCCAGACTATTTACATTGACCCCCTCCCACCCCCTTTGTTTTTACACTGCTGCTACTCGCTGTTCATTATCTATGCATAGTCACTTTACAAATGAGCTCGACTAACCTGTGCCCCCGCCCATTGACTCGGTACTGGTACCCCCTGTATATAGCCTCGTTATTGTAATGTACATTTCTTGTGTTACTTTTTGATTGATTTAAAAAACATTTTTGACTTTATTTTATTTAGTAAATATTTTATTAACTCTATTTCTTGACCTGCATTGTTGTTTAAGGGCTTGTAAGTATACATATGTATTCGTTGCATGTGACAATTTGAAGGCCTATTGTAGGCGATTCTGGTAGGTTAATAAAAGCATGTTGTTCACAGCATAAACCAGCCTATTACCTCTGCAGTTCATTCATTTATTGGTGATGGATACTTTAACTGGATGTTTAGGCTACTGTTAAAGAGCTCACATAGGCTACTTCTCTGCCAGAGCACATGAAATAACTAGTCATACTGATGAGTTGGTAAGCAATTCCCTTATGATGTCAAGTTACCTCCCTACATATAGGCGGCGTGTCCATAAGGCCAGGGGAAGCTAAGCTTTCCCTAAAGTAAATTTGATTAAATTGCCAAAATTATATAGCCTAATTAGCCTACTCCTGTCTATACAGAAACAAATAAAATAATTAAAAATAGACTACTAAAGCATGATTTGGCCAAAGTGGATCATTACCTTCTTACATTTTTTGTTATTGTTGTTGATTCAATCGCATTAACTACAGTTGGAAGGAAAGGCAGCGCGAGGAATTTAGGCAGCTTGCATGGCAAATACCAAATAGATGATTGTTGAACTGTGACTTTCAGTGAAAAGTTGAGGCCAGCCAGGCATATTGCTATATTTCAAAATACAATCGTGGGAAAACATAGTTTGCAAAGCAAATAGCTAATGCTGTAAAGAGAATATAATGAAAAGTCTCATCTGTCATTTAGTTATCAAAATAGTTAACTTAATTGAGCGAACAACAGTATAGCATATCTTATTGGCATAAGAAGAGAACATCCGCCATATCCCCGGTGAGTGCGGACTGCGCATATTCACACTTGATAATTGTTGGGTCAGCGCCACTTAAAAGTTTGTTTTTGGACAATAATTTCCACCTCCTGTTAAGACGGACATATTCTATTTGTGTCTCCCCTTCTTGTAGCCCTAATATAAGGGAGGAACTGTAGGGTTTCATGTCACAATCTGTGAAGACTCAAAGCATTAACTCATGAATTATTAACAACTCAGGGAGTAAAACTATCAGGAAACAAGGTAAGTGTGAAGTAACAATGTTTATTATAACCACAGGGGCAGGCAAACGACAGGTCAAGGCAGGCAGGGGTCGATAATCCAGAGTAGGAGCGAAGGTACAGGACGGCAGGCAGGCTCAAGATCAGGGACAGGCGGAGTTCAGTAATTCAGAGGTGGAGCAAAGGTACAGGACGGTAGGCAGGCTCAAGGTCAGGGACAAGCAGAGTTCAGTAATTCAGAGGTGGAGCAAAGGTACAGGACGCAGGCAGGCTCAGGGATGGGCAGAATGGTCAGGCGGGTACAGGGTCAGGACAGGCAAAGGTCAAAAACCAGGAGGACTAGAAAAAGAGAGGCTGGGAAAAGCCAGGCGCTGATAGGACGCACGCTGGTAAGCTTGGCAAACAAGACGAACTGGCGCAGACAGACAGAAAACACAGGTATAAATACCCAGAGGATAAGTGGGGAAGATGGGCGACAGATCAGGGTGTGACAGTACCCAACCCCCTCTAGGGATGCCACCCTGGATGATCAGCTTTCATGCTCAAGTCGTATTTACAAAGTTGTTGTGAAGATGGGAGAGGTGTCTGTTATAAAAACATGTTTTGCGTTTTGACACAAAGATCAACTATACTAGTTGTTCAGGCTCTGGTCTTGTCCCGTCTTAATTACAGTCCGGTAACATGGTCAGGATCAGCAAAGAAAGACCTAGCAAAGCTGCAGCGTGCTCAAAACAAAGCATTAAGCCTTGCTCTTAACTGCACACACAGAACTAACATCAACAACACGCATGATAGTCTGTCAGGGTTGTGGAGAAATTTACTACGTCTCTTCAAGTCTTTTTAAGAAACATTTTTGTATTTAATATGCCTAACCACTCGTAGAATCAGTGCTTAATTTGAGCCCAGCACCTTTCAGATTTGACTTGGTTTGTTCTGGCACCTATTTGCCCAGATCCGGTACTACTCGTGGCATGATTGATTTATTATTTCACTGTTCGCACCGTAGACCTTCTAATAAAAGTGATCAGTATTTAATCAAGTTGCCTCCGCATTTTTTTCTCAATGTGTTCCGGTACCTCAGAGTCACCCGGACTGCGTATAATCTATTTGCATACACTTCGAACAGACATTCCGTACATACCCCACCAGACATGCCACTATGGGTTTCTTCAGAGTACCCAAACCAAAAACAGATTTCATGTGTCGCTCAGTTATGTATAGAGCCATGTCATCATGGAATGATCTGCCACCAGAGGTTACTCAGTTATGTATAGAGCCATGTCATCATGGAATGATCTGCCACCAGAGGTTACTCAGTTATGTATAGAGCCATGTCATCATGGGAATGCTCTGCCACCAGAGGTTACTCAGGCAAAAAGCAAGTTTAGCTCTAAAAAAACAGATAAAAACATATTGTATTACAGCCTCTCTCTTTCTAAAGATCTAACTTAACTGTAATGTAATGTAAATAAGAATATGAATACATGAAGTGTGTAAATAGCCTTTTTGTTGTCTCTTGGTGTCTTTCCTATGTACACTGAACAAAAATATAAACGCAACATGTAAAATGTTGGTCCCATGTTTCTTGAACTGAAATAAAAGATCCCTGAAATTTTCCATAAGCACCAAAAGCTAAATAATCATAACATTTAAAACTATATAAATATAAAAATAAGACTCATAAATATCAAAAAGTAAGAAAGTCAAATAGAAACAAATTTGAGTATATAAATACAATAAAATGATTATTTAATTATTACCCTATTGCTAGTTAAAAAGGTTAAATAAAAAATAAAATAATAATAACACTATTACCCTATTGCTAACAAAAAACACACAAATAAAACTAAATTGCAGAAATCCTATATCAAACAAATACACAAATAGAACCTGATTATTACACATCGAACAAGAAACACACAAACTGTCACACCCTGATCTGTTTCACCTGTCTTTGTGATTGTCTCCACCCCTCTCCACCCCCCTTTGTTCTCTGTTTGTCTGTTGCCAGTTCGTCTTGTTTGTCAAGCCAACCAGCATTTTTGTGTCTCAGCTCCTGCTTTTCCCAGTCTCTCTTTTTCTCACCCTCCTGGTTTTGACCCTTGCCTGTCCTGACTCTGAGCCCGCCTGCCTGACAACTCTGCCTACCCTGAGCCTGCCTGCCGCCCGGTACCGTTGCCCCACCTCTGGTTTACTGACCCCTGCCTGCCTGCCTTGACCTGGTTTACTGACCCCTGCCTGCCTGCCTTGACCTGTCTTTTTCCTGCCCGTTGGATTATTAAACCATTGTTAATTTTACGTTGTCTGCATCTGGGTCTTTCCTTCATACCTGACACAAACTAAATTGCACAACTGCCATCTAAACCCTGACCTTTCTTGCCTTCCTTGATGCAAAGTCATCAATTACATCTTAAGAAATCTGCCCAGCAATTGCATGGTTAATACTGACGACAGTAAGGCCATTAAGGTGTTCCTGTGACATGGTGGACCTCGGGTAGCATTTGATGAGCTTCAGCTTTGACAAGCTCCTCTCTGCTTCAGCCACAGTCATTGGAAGAGTAAGACCAATTCTGAGATCAGTCCACAAATTTGGATACATTTCTGAGAGCTCCCTTTCGTGTATACATATCAGCAGCTCAAGTAAGGTCATGGTCTTCAATGGCAAGTCAAGCAAGTTCTTCAGTTCCTGTACAAGCTCTCTGCCATCCAAGTCTGAGTGTTCTTTATAGTGTAGTGTCATACTAAGAGCATCACATTGTTCTGTCAGCTCCTCATTTTAGAGACTTTGGAAGGTTGACAGCACTCAAAACTTCTCTCCCACATTTTCCAATGTGGAAAATCTTTCCTGAATGGCTAAGGTTGCAGCATCAACAACGACATTGAAAAATGTCACCTCCAGCTTCTCCAGGGCATCACTCAAAGGCTCATCGAATGATTCTTATGAAAAATGCCGCTTTGTGGACCTCAGCCTTTTTTGTTGTAGAATGGCCTCTACATTCATACCCTCGCAAATATCCTTGGCTGACGTTTGTGCAGTCATAAAGCCCGTTGACTTGTAGCTGCTGAGACCTGTCTTTCTGAGAAGACTGACTGCAACATCCACATGCATACTGGGAGATTGCATCAGCTTGATCACATGTTGGATCTGGCTCAAGATGTCCTACCACACCCCTGTACAGATGCTGAAGTGGTATAATCCCACCTCCTCTGACAAGGACTGGGCCTCAAACTTTACCACAGGGTCTTTGGTTTGATCCCTCACCTCAATCTGTGCCTCTCTCAATGCCGCTGCCCGATACCTCAGTGGCTCGACACGCTTAACTTTACTCTCCCACCTTGTCTCAGTCGACATCTTCAAAGTGCTGTCCACATGTTTTTTCAGGATGGCCCATCACTGTGTGGAGGCGTGGAGAACATGGCGTGGAGAACATGGTGTACAGTTTGTAAGATGCCAAAGTAACCTGTGGCATCGACAGAACTTTTGGCAGAATCAGCCACAACCAGGTTCAATGTGTGAGCCCCACATAGAGCTCTTGGATTCATTTCCAGGAGTCTGGCTTGGACACCTTTGTTTTTGCCTCTCATGTTGGCCCCATTACCATAAGACTGTCCTCTGCAGTCCTCAAAATAAATAAAAATTGCTCCTCTAATCTTTTGAGAATCAGGGATGCCAAATGTTGGCCTGTGGACTCCATAACATTTTCCTTTATGTGGGGCTTCTCCTTCAGTGACAATTCTAATCACAACTGTTCAGTGTGGCTGACAGAGGTGCAATCTAGAATGATAGAGAAGAATTTTGCCAGCTTGATGTCCCTCACCATTATTGAAATGATCTTGCTGCTCAACAAATTTGGTGGCCAAAGTAGCTGGTGGTGTGACCTGAGGTCCCTTTTTGGACACGGTTAAAACGCCCCCTGTGCCTAAATGACATGCTAGCAACAGATCTGTTGTAACTAGCTAGCTACATTACTAAACTTGCTGTGTTCTAAGTTGGGAGTAATTTTACAGCTTGCATTAATGGAGTCACCTTTCTATAACTAAATAGTGGATTACAAATAAGACTGATAGCCTGTGACATCTGACAAAACGCTGTCTACTACCTTAGATACGGATAACTGAGCGGAGCCGCAGGCTAAGGCACTGCATCTCAGTGCAAGAGGCGTCACTACAGTCCCTGGTTCGATTCCAGTCTTTATCACATCTGGCTGTGATTGGGAATCCCATAGGGCGGCGCACAACTAGTCCAGCGTCATCCGGGTTTGGCCTTCATTGGAAATAAGAATTTGTTCTTAACGGACTACCCTAGTTAAATAAAATGATCAGCAGAGATTGCACACGTTTTGATTGGTTTACAATTTAGTACACTGGTGCCTGTCCAGCTAGTGAACAAAATTTTGTAAATGCAAGAATTGGCATTGCCAAGAAACGGAAGTGTTCAGAAGAAATATACACCATGTAAAAACCAGCTTTTCCCTCGACAGAGATTTATCATCTCAAACTAAAGCAGCACCTACACGTTGTGTAGAAAGTACATGAGCCACAGAAGCGTGGTGTAGGTCCAGTGCAGAATAACATTGTCACACGTAGTATCGGATTAAAACATGGTTTATTCAGTACACCAGTGTTTATTAAATATTTACACACCAAAGTGTAGAAAACCTATAACGTGACAGATTCACAACAGCACAAGATGGTTGCAGGAACATACAATGACTCCGGTTGAGAATCCCCTCAGAAGAACTGGTTAGCCACTATACAAGTGTTTCCCCCCAAAAAATGTGTGCCGTTGGGGTTACTGGAGTTGGGAAACACTAGACCACAACCTGGACACGTTTCGTTTGATTACAGCTCAAAACAAGTTAAGGTTGTGTTTACATCCTTCCCTTTTGGCAGAGAATCTCTTTTTTGAAAAGACCCCCCATCAAGTGAATTAGGGTAACCATATCTTAAATGCATGTGAGGTTTTTTTATTTATTAAAGATGGACAATTGCAAATCAGAGGGGTCAGAGTTCGAGCCGAGCAGCCACATGGGCAGGCAGAATGCAGCTGTCCAGGTCTTTACTTGGGGGGCCTGTAAGCAATCTTCCTGCTCTTCAGCACAGACCACCTGTGCCTCTTCATGTAATAGACCAGAGGGACCAAGATGGCAGAACCCATGAGCAGCTGGGGGAAGAAAGAGTTTGAGTGAATTGGATAACTCCAGTCTTTTTAAATTCTATTAAATGATGTTAGATGCATATGAAATTAAATGCAATGAATATATGAAAGCACTACTTGTCATGTATTAAAACAGTGATCACAGTGATTCTTAGTCAATCACCAAACATTTCAGTAAAAAAAAAAAATGATAAAGGCTTGCACTCCTACTTATTATTTTTTTATTTTATTTGTCTTGCGCTGTTGGCGGTAGGTGCACTTGATTCAGAAGCCCGACGCACCAGGTAGGCAAAATGTTCCCATTTGTCTGAAGGGACAAACTCCGCCTGTCTGGCAGACCAGGAGAGCTGTGGCTAAATCAAGTGTGCCTACTTCGCTGAGAAATTGGACAGCTCAAATCACTGTGCCTACAGCTTCCACGACCGAAGAGCAAAGTTCAATACTAGCCTACGTGAGATTTTATAACTTTAAAAACCATGACCAGAAAGAATAAAGCATAGAACTGCTGTTTTTATGAGTTTGTGTTTAAGTTTATTCAACACTTTTTCTAAACATAAAAATACGCTTCTCCCTACTTCTACTCGCTCTGCAATTCATTATTTGCGGCTAGTCGTGTCCATTTGAATAAAGGAATAACATGAATTTGTGCATGAAGCTAAAATAAATGCGGTGAGACTAAAGTTTCACCATCAGGTGGAAAGTGTCCCCTCTCTCTGGCCAGTCTCACATGAGGAAAGGAGAGAGCGCTCTCCCTTCCTCTCTCGGCTGAGACGGACCAGATGCAAGTGTACCGTCTGTCCAGTAAAATAAAAAAGCTAATTATTTATGCTCAGCTGTGCCTCGCAAGTGATATAGCAACTGATCTATTTTGTCATCAAAGCTTGAGTTTTGAAATATAATAATGGTCTGAGAAGAACAATATTAGCAGGCCAAGCATAAATAATATTTAACTATCTACATTTGATAAACTTGACTGCAGTTGATATTATAGTAACACCATTAAGTTACAAAAGTATTTGCAAGAATTACAAGGCATGCCTCAAGAGTCCCTGGGGTGGAGAAAGCAAGAGTATCTCACCAGAGCAGGTCAGGAACAAAGAAAAAGGAAGACAATGAACCTAAGACCTGTTTATAAGCATCCAAGTTGTTTGGATTCAGAATCGGAATTGTTGACCAAAAGGATACTGTAAAAGTCAACTTCCAATCAGATAGACTTAGATGATGTAAAGACAACAGAACCTCTACTACCCAGAGGTATGACAAGAGGGGGTTGGTGAGATAATGCAGCATTCCTAAGACAGCACAAAGGAAATTCTGGTATACAGTGTAAAGCAGGCGTGTCAAACTCATTCCCTGTAGGGCGTAGTGTCGGCAGATTTGTGGTATTTCCTTTCAATGAAGACCTCTACAACCAGGCGAGGGGAGTGATTGACTAATTAGTGACCTTAGTTCATCAATGAAGTACAAGGGAGGAATGAAAACCCAAAGATCCTCGGCCCTCCGTGGAATGAGTTTGACACCTGGTGTAAAGAGTCACTTCGGGGGAGGGGCCACCCTACAGCCAATGTGCTGTGATAATGTAACGTAATAGACCTACTGCACAAACCTCATTCCTAGAGAACTGTTTTTATTAGGTTAATGTTGCATAGGCTTACATTTATCATGTTTAAAACAAAGAAATCTGAGCGGTAGATCCCCTCTTGCTTCTAGTGACCAATATTTTCATTTTTTTAATGAAATAAAGGAAGCACTACTGAGGCAAATCCCCTCTTTGGATTGCTTGACAGCAAGCAATGCCCCACATAGATCTACCACTTCAAGAGTGCTAAATGATTTGGTCATAAACAGTTGAAAGAGGTGTATTTACTAAAAACCAAACGGAAGTAAATGGACCGAAATAAAGAGGGACTACCTGAAATTGAAAATAAACTTGTTTTCGTCGCAAAACGTCCTGCTACGGTTTGCACTAATGAATACACCCCAGGCTGAGAATACATTTCTGATGCTAGTTCTATTACGCCAGAGGGTGGCACCCCCTCCCAGCTTACCTTCAGGCCCATGCGTTTGCGCTGGTCGTGCTCAGGCTCGGCTGCCCACCGGAGGAAGGTGCACACATCCTTGGCCACCTGGCTCATGGTGGCTGGGGTTCCTGTCAGATGAGAATGGAAGGTTTTACTTGCAATGATTGTAATATGTGGTTGTCTTATCTACCGTAGTTGAATGCACTGACTAAGTTGCTCTTGTTGAGAGCGTCTGCTAAATGACCAAAACAGAAAATGCCACTTTCACTATATCAAATCATAAGTATGACTCTATACAGACACCATAAAACGGAGTCCTAGGAGCACAATGTATAAAAATTACTTTATGAATTGATTTATCCATCATTTCAAGTTTGGGATCCCAGAAGGGGGAATCCTACTGACCGTCCTCGAATTCCAGGACCTCATTGTAGATAGGGGGAGCCATGCCGATGGCCTGGCCTGGAAAGTAGGGGTTGTAGTAGAGGCCCTCTCTCACCTCCACTCCAGCAGGGGGCTCACAGTAACCCGTCAGCAGGGAGAATACATAGTCTTCACCTCCATGTCTGGAGCAATGGAGAGAAACAACTTAGGACAAGGCAATCTAAGGTACGATATCATTGTATGATTAATAGGAGTGGAGTGTCTTGCTGTGGATTTACGAAAGTATATTATCCTGCTCCATAGACAGTAAAAACATATTTTGGGTAAGAAAAGGTTACAATAAGTAACAAAGTACCTTAAATCTAACGTTTCTTTTACTGTCGATATGACCCATCACCAGATACTCTGACGTTAGCAACAAAGTACCTGGCATTGACGATGTAGCTGAGATCTGGTGGCAAGGCTCCGCCGTTGGCCGCACGGGCAGCCTCTGGGTTGGGGTATGGCTTGGGGAAGTAGTCGGAGAGCTTTCCTGGACGGGTAAACATCTCTCCCGACTCGTCAGGGCCATCCACCACCTCAATCTGAGCGGAGAACACAGACGGCGGTCAGTGACTTGGAGAAGGACCAAGATGTCCCTAGAAACTGATCGGTTTGCATTTCCGCTCATAATGGTTAATGTTAGGACAGGGAAAACTGATCCTGGAACTGTGCTCAGGTGCAAGTTCTAGCCAGAGCAACTGATACACTCACCTATAAAGGTCATGACCTAGTTTAATCTAATGGCCAAGGACACAGCCTTACCTCCTCAGCCAGAACCTTAACTTCGGCCTCTGTGTGCGACACTCCAACCAAGTTACGGAAGGCCAGGTACTCCATGCTGTGACACGCTGAACACACTTGCTTGTACACCTGATATCCACGACGGATGCTGCAATATAAAGAAAACAGTTACGATCCATTTCATCCAGTCCTCCTTGTCAGGCAAATATGATCTAGTATGTATTAACAAGATTCTGTAACACTACTTGACACCCAGAGTCATAACATGTTATGACACGGTCATTACCATGTTATAACAGTTGACAAACTTGTCATAACCTGTTATAATATGGTCCTAACACTGTCGACACATTTCTCCCAGTTGTGACATATTGCGTTATTTTATGGCGGGTTATGAGACCAACATAGGAGTGTCAAAACCCACAAAACTTCCCACACAAGGTACAACATTCCATTACACCATAGCCTAACAGTGTATATATGTATGTATGTATGTATGTATGTATGTATATATTTTTTATTTTATTGACCATGTTAAATTATCATCGTAATTGAGCACACATCGATGTCAGACATGTACCAACACAATGCTCTGTTGCTGATGATGGATGAATGCAGGAGCAGATTTCAGGAGCAGGACAAGACACCCTCTTTGTGATTGATATAAGGGCATGTACGTGATAGGCCTATCTGGCTTATATGATTATGATGGTCATAATGCTTCTTGACAGTGTCATAATGTGTATTTTCTTAGTCCAAGTAAAGTGACAGATGGTCATAATGCTTCTTGACAGTGTCAGTTTATTTTCTATAAGTTCATTATAACAAAGGATTTAAGGAACAAACTTTCAAACGAAAGGAAACTTCTTGGCAGAAAAAAAATAACTGGGTTGACACTTTAGTAGGTGTCATAACCAGCCATAAAATAAAGCAATGTCACAACAGGTGTAAATATGTGGATCATGACAGTGTTATGGCCATATTATGAAAGGTTATGACAACTTATGCCAGCTGTTATGACATGCATGGTTATGACAGTCATAACATGTTATGACACTGGGTGTCAAGTAATACTGAAGAATTCCTAAGAAAAATTATATTTCCCTAAAATGAACAGAAACAAAGTCTCAAATTAAATGTTTCGTTGCAAGCACCGGAAAAAGCCTGAGTGATAACATTACTGTACAATCTTACATGCAATTACACAATTGTGTGTCCTTCTTGGTTAGGAGTTAGCTTGTACCTGCCGTGGTCAAGGGCTGACAACATGCCGCTGTGGGTCCAGGGGTAGTTGGGGGGGTGGAGCTCCAGGTCTGAGGCCTTAACAGACTGCTGTAGCATCAGCGCAATCCCGGCCCCACTAGTTGTCAACACACCAAACATTGTCAGGGCCACCTTCTTTGACCTGGGTAGACTGGCAAACGACATGTTGACCTGTCGAGGAAGAGAGTTGACATAAGATGACGAATGTTGCTAGCTACCGACACCCCCAGGGTTGCATAATTTGTCATCCAAAGCATCCATGTTAGGTGTTCTTCACAATAACTTTTGATGTGACCAAAATTACTTACATATTGGGGTCAGTCTTTGTTGGTTCATGATATCACTGAATATGCATCTAATGTCAAGTCAAAGGCATACAGCCGAGTGGTTATGAAACTGCCCTTATACCCTGGGTCTCACAACAGATACCAAAGGAGTGAGACTTCTAGCATCACAAGTAGCAACATATACGCACAACTAGCTAGATATCTGTAAATTAATCACTTCTGCATGAAGTCAGAGCGATATCGATGTCATATACTGGCTGGCAACAAATACACTTCATAAGGCCAACGTTAATGATAACCACACATTAACAAGTGTTGTCATGTAGTTAGGAAGACGTTTCCCTGTTTAGAGCCTCACCTATAGATAGTAGTGTATCTAGCCAGTATCAAATCAGTCGTTTTTATAAATAAAATCTAGCTAGCTAAGTTAAGTCTAGCTACCTATGTCAATTCAAAACTACACCTCTGGCTCTGTAAACTAACGTTAGCCTGATACAATCACATTGCTGGATAGCTGGCTAACGTTACCTGGGTTTTGCTTCCCAGCTAGCTCCCTAATGAGCTAACGTTACTTTTGTAATCAACCTGATGATTAAACGGCAAGAAAAGCAGACATTAGCTAACTAGACTGTTAACGGAACCTGACATGGCATTATCCCCCATCAACTGGCGACGATCTGTTCGAATGCTAACAAACACCCAATACGATATTCAATCTGCCATCGCTTCAAAATAGCAAGGATAACATACTGGGTAGTGCCTTAAGAATGTAGCAAGCTAGCTCACATTAACGTTAGCATTGCACGAGTGACCTTGCCTATTAGCTACAGTACTAGCTAGCTAACGTTACCCGGCTAGCGGTCAGGGTGGCTTTGAAAGTGTTATCTTTCCTACAAAAAAAAGCAGGCAGAAGCGAGCATAATCCCAATACAGCATTGAGAGGATAAACATATCATACCCGAGGGGCCTTGATCGTTTTTGGCGTGCATAGTAGGGCTCTTCCAGTCCCCGACAGCACGACCACTCGTAGCGCCGCCATCTTCCTGCCTTTTCCTGCCTCGAAAGACAGCGGAACGCTAATTTATGTGAAGCCAGCCACAATTACATCAGACATTGCGTTGCGCGTTGTTCCGCCTGAGCCTGATTCTGGGATGTCACTAGTTACACACCGACATAAACCCCGCCTATTTCTACAATTTATCTTCTTGACATGGGATTTTAAACCTACATTTAAATTAAGACCAAAAAGTACATTTATGTATTTTTACGATATAGCCAATTTTGACTTGGTGGCTATGGTAACTAGTGGAAACGCTGATTCCGTTGATGCCGCGTTCAAGACAACTGGGAACTCTGAAATCTCCAACCTCAGCGGTGTCAAGACAACTGGGAATTGGAAAAAACAAGCACCGAATGGGAGAAATATTTTGAATGGTCATCCAACTCGGAATTCCAAGTTGGAAACTCAAGAGTGCAAATTATACCATGACCTATTTTTTTCTTCTCTATTTTTCCACGGACCTACTATGTAGGCTTACATTTGTTTATGGGCATAATAGTGAATGTGCATGTTCGTCCACTCCAAAATAATTTAACTCGTGCCATTTGATGAATGGAAATAAATAAACATCTGTTACAAAACAGGAAACAGTGCAATGACATTCCCTGCTGACAAAGGTACCTTTTTTTGTAGAAAGAAAAGTTGGGACACCTGAAAAGGGACTGAGATACGGGACCAGAGACAGAAGAGGGAGCGAGACACCCCACTCGCTGTTTTTTCACCCATTTTTATAAATCATGAATAATGATGATTGATTATTATTATCATACCCCCCCCAAAAAAATATATTGTAATGGTGAGAGGTTAGCATGTCTTGGGGGTAGCCTATGATATTTGTCCGTCTGTAACTTTGTCACTCATCATTATTCACAATTCAGTCAACTATCAGGATATGACCCAGATACAGACACGGCAGCGGATAGTATAGCTCTCAGATAATTTATTAGAAATACGGGTCAAGCAAAGGGCAGGTTGAGGACAGGCAGAGGATTGTTATCCAGTCAGATTCAGGCAGGTACAGGACGGCAGGCAGGCTCGGGGTCAGGGCAGGCAGAATGGTCTGAACCGGGAATAACAGAACTTGAGCAACAGGAAGACGGGAATGCACGCTGGTAAGACCTGACAAGACAACATGACCTGGCAACAGACTAACAGAGAACACAGGCATAAATAAACATGGAAAATGGGGCAGAGAGGCGACACCTGGAGGGGGGTGGAGACAAGCACAAAGACAGGTGAAACAGATCTGGGTGTGACATCATGATTATCCGTAATCAAGGCTGCATCCACATTTATGTAGAATTCTTTAGAAACATATTCTATTCTTATTTACAATAAAAGTGACTCCAAAATTCCCTTATGATAAATGTCCATTGGATTCCCAATCGAAGTCATGGGATGTCAATGTTAATTCATGGGACACTCATGAGTCACCATCAGAATCCCATGTAAACTCATGGGGCCACCATGGCAGACCCATGAGATGCTATGGGGTACCTACAGTGCCTTGTGAAAGTATTCGGCCCCCTTGAACTTGACGACCTTTTGCCACATTTCAGGCTTCAAACATAAAGATATAAAACTGTATTTTTTTGTGAAGAATCAACAACAAGTGGGACACAATCATGAAGTGGAACGACATTTATTGGATATTTCAAACTTTTTTAACAAATCAAAAACTGAAAAATTGGGCGTGCAAAATTATTCAGCCCCCTTAAGTTAATACTTTGTAGCGCCACCTTTTGCTGCGATTACAGCTGTAAGTCGCTTGGGGTATGTCTCTATCAGTTTTGCACATCGAGAGACTGAAATTTTTTCCCATTCCTCCTTGCAAAACAGCTCGAGCTCAGTGAGGTTGGATGGAGAGCATTTGTGAACAGCAGTTTTCAGTTCTTTCCACAGATTCTCGATTGGATTCAGGTCTGGACTTTGACTTGGCCATTCTAACACCTGGACATGTTTATTTTTGAACCATTCCATTGTAGATTTTGCTTTATGTTTTGGATCATTGTCTTGTTGGAAGACAAATCTCCGTCCCAGTCTCAGGTCTTTTGCAGACTCCATCAGGTTTTCTTCCAGAATGGTCCTGTATTTGGCTCCATCCATCTTCCCATCAATTTTAACCATCTTCCCTGTCCCTGCTGAAGAAAAGCAGGCCCAAACCATGATGCTGCCACCACCATGTTTGACAGTGGGGATGGTGTGTTCAGCTGTGTTGCTTTTACGCCAAACACAACGTTTTGCATTGTTGCCAAAAAGTTCAATTTTGGTTTCATCTGACCAGAGCACCTTCTTCCACATGTTTGGTGTGTCTCCCAGGTGGCTTGTGGCAAACTTTAAACGACACTTTTTATGGATATCTTTAAGAAATGGCTTTCTTCTTGCCACTCTTCCATAAAGGCCAGATTTGTGCAATATACGACTGATTGTTGTCCTATGGACAGAGTCTCCCACCTCAGCTGTAGATCTCTGCAGTTCATCCAGAGTGATCATGGGCCTCTTGGCTGCATCTCTGATCAGTCTTCTCCTTGTATGAGCTGAAAGTTTAGAGGGACGGCCAGGTCTTGGTAGATTTGCAGTGGTCTGATACTCCTTCCATTTCAATATTATCACTTGCACAGTGCTCCTTGGGATGTTTAAAGCTTGGGAAATCTTTTTGTATCAAAATCCGGCTTTAACCTCTTAGAGCTCTAGGGGCGCTATTTCATTTTTGGATAAAAAACGTTCCCGTTTTAAGCGCGATATTTTGTCACGAAAAGATGCTTGACTATGCATATTCTTGACAGTTTTGGAAAGAAAACACTCTGAAGTTTCAGAATCTGCAAAGATTTTGTCTGTAAGTGCCCCAGAACTCATTCTACAGGCGAAACCAAGATGATGCATCACCCAGGAATTAGCAGAATTTCTGAAGCTCTGTTTTCCATTCTCTCCTTATATGGCTGTGATTGCGCAAGGAATGAGCCTACACTTTCTGTCGTTCGCCCAAGGTCTTAGCAGCATTGTGACGTATTTGTAGGCATATCATTGGAAGATTGGCCATAAGAGACTACATTTTCCAGAGGTCCGCCCGGTGTCCTTTGTCTAAATTTGTGCGTAATCTTCAGGTGCGGGCATTTTCTCCTGGGATTCAGGAGAGAAAGCATGTGTCCAAGAACGATGTATCAATGAAGAGATATGTGAAAAACACCTTGAGGATTGATTCTAAACAACGTTTGCCATGTTTTCAGTCGATATTATGGAGTTAATTTGGAAAAAAGTTTGCGTTTTGAGGACTGAATTTATGGATTTTTTTTGGTAGCCAAATGTGATGTATAAAACGGAGCTATTTCTAATACACAAGGAATCTTTTTGGAAAAACTGAGCATCTGCTATCTAACTGAGAGTATCCTCATTGAAAACATCAGAAGTTCTTCAAAGGTAAATGATTTTATTTGAAGGCTTTTATGTTTTTGTTAATGTTGCGTGCTGGATGCTAACGCTAATGCTAACGCGAAATGCTAACGCGAAATGCTAACTCTAGCTAGCTACTTTTACACAAATGATTGTTTTCCTATGGTTGAGAAGCATATTTTGAAAATCTGAGATGACAGTGTTGTTTACAAAAGGCTAAGCTTGAGAGATGGCATATTTATTTCATTTCATTTGTGATTTTCATAAATAGTTAACGTTGTGTTATGCTAATGAGCTTGCTGATAGATTTACACAATCCTGGATACAGGGGTTTTTTCATAGCTAAACGTGACGCAGAAAACGGAGCGATTTGTCCTAAACAAATAATCTTTCAGGAAAAACTGAACATTTGCTATCTGAGAGTCTCCTCATTGAAAACATCTGAAGTTCTTCAAAGGTAAATGATTTTTTTGAATGCTTTTCTGTTTTTTTGTGTAAATGTTGCCAGCTGAATGCTAATGCTAAATGCTACGTTAGCCATCAATACTGTTACACAAATGCTTGTTTTGCAATGGTTGAGAAGCATATTTTGAAAATCTGAGATGACAGTGTTGTTAACAAAAGGCTAAGCTTGAGAGCTAGCATATTTATTTCATTTCATTTGCGATTTTCATGAATAGTTAACGTTGCGTTATGGTAATGAGCTTGAGTCTGTATTCACGAACCCGGATCCGGGATGGGGAGATCAGAAAGGTTAAACTTCTTCACAACAGTATCTCGGACCTGCCTGGTGTGTTCCTTGTTCTTCATGATGCTCTCTGCGCTTTTAACGGACCTCTGAGACTATCACAGTGCAGGTGCATTTATACGGAGACTTGATTACACACAGGTGGATTGTATTTATCATCATTAGTCATTTAGGTCAACATTGGATCATTCAGAGATCCTCACTGAACTTCTGGAGAGAGTTTGCTGCACTGAAAGTAAAGGGGCTGAATAATTTTGCACGCCCAATTCTTCAGTTTTTGATTTGTTAAAAAAGTTTGAAATATCCAATAAATGTCGTTCCACTTCATGATTGTGTCCCACTTGTTGTTGATTCTTCACAAAAAAATACAGTTTTATATCTTTATGTTTGAAGCCTGAAATGTGGCAAAAGGTCGCAAAGTTCAAGGGGGCCGAATACTTTCGCAAGGCACTGTATAGGAGATCATGGGATACACATGGGATTCACAGGAACAGTCATACAGCACCCATGGGACCCCATGAGCTTTATATGTACAGTACCAGTCAAAAGTGAAGTAGCCTTATTCAACCTATTTAGCCCGTCAGTTGGACGGTTGCAGCTAGTACTGTATATACAGTACCAGTCAAAAGTTTGGACACATCTACTCATTCCAGGGGTTTTCTTTATTTTCACTATTATCTACATTCTATAATAATAGTGAAGACATCATGAAGTAACCAAAAAAGTGTTAATTTGAGATTCTTCAAAGTAGCCACCCTTTGCCTTCATGACAGCTTTGGATTCTCGTGGCATTCTCTCAACCAGCTTCATGAGGTAGTCACCTGGAATGCATTTCAATTAACAGGTGTGCCTTGTTCAAAGGGTATACAGAATATATCCCTATTTGGTAAAAGACAAAGTCCCGTATCTCAGTATGCATTGACTGACCGTCATGTCATTAAGTAATGATGTACTGTCATTTCTCTTTGCTTATTTATTTGAGCTGTTCTTGCCATAATATGCACTTTGTCTTTTATCAAATATGTCACAACTTTGAAAGTTTCTTCAAGTGCAGTCGCAAAAACCATCAAGCGCTATGATGCAACTGACTCTCATAAGGGCCGACATAGAAAAGGAAGACCCAGAGTTACCTCTGCTGCAGAGTATAAGTTCAGTAGAGTTAACTGAACCTCAGAAATTGCAGCCCAGAAAAATTATTCAAAGAGTTCAAGTAACAGACACATCTCAACATCAACTCTTCAGAGTAGACTGTGTTTTAGGCCGTCATGGTCAAAGCAAAGAAGAAACCACTACAAAAGGACAGCAAGAAGAAGAAGAAGAGACTTGCTGGGCCAAGAAACACGAGCAATGGACATTCGACCAGTGGAAATCTGTTCTTTGGTCTGGAGTCAAATAGGAGATTTTTGGTTCCAACCGCCGTGTCTTTGTGAGGTGCAGAGTAGGTGAACGGATGATCTCCGTGTAACAGGGTTGGTTATGTTTCCACTTGCCTCTAAAGAAAGGTGTATTCAATGTTCAAGCATTTTTATTGGTTGGTTCAACTCTGAAGACAATAAGGCATGTTGTGATTGGCCCCGCATGCAGATAGGGGGAGATCACGAACGTCAGGTCTCCCCAGTATGAAAATGTGATGCAAGAGGTAGGTCACGTTCTGAATGCTGTTTTCTATTTTACAATGTGTTCAAGTTTGCTGTACATTACTGATTTATACATACAGTGGCGCAAAAAAAGTAGGCCTGCAATTTTCATCATAGGTACACTTCAACGATGACAGACAAAATGAGAAAAATCCAGAAAATCACATTGTAGGATTTTTTATGAATTTATTTGCAAATTATGCTGGAAAATAAGTATTTGGTCACCTAAAAACAAGCAAGATTTCTGTCTCTCACAGACCTGTAACTTCTTCTTTAAGAGGCTCCTCTGTCCTCCACTCGTTACCTGTATTAATGGCACCTGTTTGAACTTGTTATCAGTATAAAAGACACCTGTCCACAACCTCAAACAGTCACACTCCAAACTCCACTATGGCCAAGACCAAAGAGCTGTCAAAGGACACCAGAAACAAAATTGTAGACCTGCACCAGGCTGGGAAGACTGAATCTGCAATAGGTAAGCAGCTTGGTTTGAAGAAATCAACTGTGGGAGCAAATATTAGGAAATGGAAGACATACAAGACCACTGATAATCTCCCTCGATCTGGGGCTTCACGCAAGATCTCACCCCGTGGGGTCAAAATTATCACAAGAACGGTGAGCAAAAATCCCAGATCCACACGGGGGGACCTAGTGAAGGACCTGCAGAGAGCTGGGACCAAAGAAACAAAGCCTACCATCAGTAACACACTACGCCGCCAGGGACTCAAATCCTGCAGTGCCAGACGTGTCCCCCTGCTTAAGCCAGTACATGTACAGGCCCGTCTGAAGTTTGCTAGAGAGCATTTGGATGATCCAGAAGAAGATTGGGAGAATGTCATATGGTCAGATGAAACCAAAATATAACTTTTTGGTAAAAACTCAACTCGTCATGTTTGGAGGACAAAGAATGCTGAGTTGCATCCAAAGAACATCATACCTACTGTGAAGCATGGGGGTGGAAACATCATGCTTTGGGGCTGTTTTTCTGCAAAGGGACCAGGACGACTGATCCGTGTAAAGGAAAGAATGAATGGGGCCATGTATCGTGAGATTTTGAGTGAAAACCTCCTTCCATCAGCAAGGGCATTGAAGATGAAACGTGGCTGGGTCTTTCAGCATGACAATGATCCCAAACACACCGCCCGAGCAACGAAGGAGTGGCTTCGTAAGAAGCATTTCAAGGTCCTGGAGTGGCCTAGCCAGTCTCCAGATCTCAACCCCATAGAAAATCTTTGGAGGGAGTTGAAAGTCTGTGTTTCCCAGCAACAGCCCCAAAACATCACTGCTCTAGACGAGATCTGCATGGAGGAATGGGCCAAAATACCAGCAACAGTGTGTGAAAACCTTGTGAAGACTTACAGAAAACGTTTGACCTCTGTCATTGCCAACAAAGGGTATATAACAAAGTATTGAGATAAACTTTTGTTATTGACCAAATACTTATTTTCCACAATAATTTGCAAATAAATTCATTAAAAATCCTACAATGTGATTTTCTGGATTTGTTTTCTCATTTTGTCTTTTTAAGTGGGAGAACTTTCACAATTGGTGGCTGACTAAATACTTTTTTGCCCCACTGTATGTGGGTATATGGTACCTGTTAGGGATTAAGGGGCTTTCTGGGATGTGCTTTGGCATATGATTGCTGTAAATAAGTGTGTTAGCTAGCATACACCGATGTAATGGTCACATAAGCCCATGCTACAGATTTTACCATCGACAGCCATCAACATCGTTAAGCCCTCCACAACTAACGTGCTGTTTCCTATTTAACAACAGAAATAAATAATGCTCAACTGGGACCACTGGCTGGGGTGATTCATTTGGACAAAACACAACGCAAGGAGAGTACGATTTACATCTGTTACATCCACATGTGTGGTTCCCATCGTGAAACATGGAGGTGTGATGGTGTGAGGGTACTTTGCTGGTGACACTGTTGGTGATTTATTTAGAATTCAAGGCACAGTTAACCAGCATGGCTACCAAAGCATTCTGCAGCGAAACGTCATCCCATCTGGTTTGCGCTTAGTGGGACTTTTTCAACAGGACCATCACCCATAACACACCTCTAGGCTTTGAAAAGGCTATTTGACCAAGCAGGAGAGTGATGGAGTGCTGCATCAGATGACCTGGCCTCCACAATCAACCCAATTGAGATTTTTTGGGATGAGTTGGACCGCAGAGTGAAGGAAAAGCAGCCAACAAGTGCTCAGTATATGTGGGAACTCCTTCAAGACTGTTGGTGATTTATTTACAATTCAAGGCACAGTTAACCAGCATGGCTACCACAGCATTCTGCAGCGATACGCCATCCCATCTGATTTGCGCTTACTGGGACTATCATTTGTTGTCAAGCCCCAAAGGCCCAACTCAGTCCCACAGACACAAGTGAGAGAGTACTCATCATGTCACGCCTGCTCCCGCTCCCCTTCTCTGGAGCTCAAGGGCGCCAGGCTGCCCATCATTACGCAGACCTGTCACCATCATTATGCACATCAGCGCTCATTGGACACACCTTGACTCCTTCACTTTGTTGATTGGCCCTTTTATATATGTCTGTTCCTCAGTTCGTTCCCCGTGTCAGCATTATTGTCATTGTGTTTTCCCGTGTCCAGACGATGTCCTTGTTTGTTTCTGTAATGGCTGTTGAACACAGAAATAAACAAAAATAACAAAGCGAATGACCGAAACAGTTCTGGCCGGTGCAGACACACAACAGAAAACAACTACCCACAACTCAAGGGTGAAACCAGGCTGCCTATGGTTCTCGAGACAGCTGTCAAATGTTGTCTCTGATTGAGAACCATACTTAGGGAGCCTGTTTTCCCACTCTCCTCGCCCCGGGTTATATGGCACCAGCCCTACGCATGGTGTCCCCGGTTCGCCAGCACAGCCCAATGCGGTCTGTTCCACCCCGCCGCACTTGCCGGGGAGTATCCAGCCAGGACGGGTTGTGCAGGCTTGGTGCTCGAGACCTCCAGTGCGCCTCCACGGTCCGGTCCATCCGGTGCCTCCTCCACGCACCAGGCCTCCGGTGGCAGCCCCATGCACCAGGCTGTCTCTCCGTCTCCTCCTTCCAGGTGCTCCCGCCTGTCCAGCACTTCCGGAGTCGCCCTTCATGCCGGCGCTGCCGGAGTCTCCCGCCTGTCCGGCGCTGCTGGAATCTCCCGTCTATTTGGGGCCCGCTGCAAGGGTTATTCTTATAATCAATACACCCTTGTGTATTGATTATAAGAAATGCATTGATGTTCATGGTTAGGTACACATTGTAGCAACGATACGCACCACATCAATTATATGCAACGCAGGACACGCTAGATAAACTAGTAATAGATAAACTAGTAATATCATCAACCATGATCATCAACCGTAGTTAACTAGTGATTATGATTGATTGATTGTTTTTTATAAGATAAGTTTAATGCTAGCTAGCAACTTACCTTGTCTTACTGCATTTGCGTAACAGACAGTCTCCTCGTGGAGTGCAATGAGAGGCAGGTGGTTAGAGCGTTGGACTAGTGTAACTGTAAGGTTGCAAGATTGAATCCCCCGAGCTGACAAGGTGAAAATCTGTCGTTCTGCCCCTGAACGAGGCAGTTAACCCACCGTTCCTAGGCCGTCATTGAAAATAAGACTGTGTTCTTAACTGACATGCCTAGTTAATTAAAGATTAAATAAAGGTGTAAAAAACAACAACATTAAAATAGGCAAAATCGGTGTCCAAAAATACCGATTTCCGATTGTTATGAAAACTTGAAATCGTCCCTAATTAATCAGCCATTCCGATTAATCGATCGACCTCTAGTGTTGACATTGTTAATGTTGTAAATTACTATTGTAGCTGGAAACGGCTGATTTTCAATGGAATATCTACATAGGCATACAGAGGCCCATTATCAGAAACCATCACTCCTGTGTTCCAATGTCATGTTGTGTTAGCTAATCCAAGTTTATAATTTTAAAAGGCTAATTGATTATTAGAAAGCCTTTTTGCAATCATGTTAGCACACAGAGGCGACTCCGGGATGCTGGCCTTCTAGGCAGAGTTCCTCTGTCCAGTGTCTGTGTCCAGTGTCTTTTGCCCATCTTTTCTTTTTATTGGCCAGTCTGAGATATGGCTTTTTCTTTGCAACTCTGCCTAGAAGGCCAGCATCCCAGAGTCGCCTCCTCACTGTTGACGTTGAGACTGGTGTTTTGCGGGTCCGTTTCTCAAACTAGACACTAATGTACTTGTCCTCTTGCTTAGTTGTGATGATCTAGGAGGATGTGAACAGAGGAGAAAGTCAGCTTTGGCATTCGGAGAGCCTCAGCAAAACTCTGCTGGCACACAGCCATCCACTGACGCGATGTGATCGTTCTCGCTCATTTTTCAGAATAAAAGACTGAAACTATGTCTAAAGACTGTTCACACCATGTGGAAGCCATAGGGAATCTGGTTGATATCCCTTTAAATGGAGGGAAGGCATGCAATGGAACAGGGAACTTTCAAAATAAGAGGCACTTCCTAGTTGGATTTTCCTCAGGTTTTCGCCTGCAATATCAATTCTGTTATACTCACAGACAATATTTTTGACAGTTTTGGAAACTTTAGAGTATTTTCTATCCTGATCGGACTATTATATGCATATTCTAGCTTCTGGGCCTGAGAAATAGGCAGTTTAATTTGGGCACATTTTTCATCCAAACATCAAAATACTGACTTCTACACTCAACAGCTTAACGAGTCGGACGGGAAGGATTTACTTCAGACGCCCGATAAGGCCCTCATCCCCGTCATTCGCAGGAGAAAGAGACCGATAGATCGGGATGAAGGTCCGGGTGCCTTGTAAGAATCAGGCGAGCGGAGAAACTCACCATCGTCCTATTAGCCAATGTACAACCAATGGAAAATAAGATAGACAAACTATGATCACGTGCATCCTACCAATGGGACATAAAAAACTACAATATTTTATGTTTCACAGAGTTGTGGCTGAACGACAACATGAATAACATATAGCTGGCGGGTTTTAAGCTTTTTTGGCAGGATATAACCGCGGCCTCTGATAATACAATTGGTGGCGGTCTATGCATATTTGTAAACAACAGCTGATGCATGAAATCTAAGGAAGTCTGCCTGAGGTAGAGTATCTCATGATAAGCTGTAGACCACACTATTTACCAAGAGCGTTTTCTTCTATATTCTTTGTAGCTGTCTATTTAGCACCACAACCGATGCTGACACTAAGACCACACTCAATGAACTGTATATGGCTATATCGCTCATCCAGAGGCGGTGCTCCTAGTGGCCGGGGACTTTAACGCAGGGAAACTTTAATCCCTTTTACCTCATTTCTACCAGCATGTTAAAAGTGCAACCAGCGGGAAAACAACTCTAGACCACCTTTACTCCACACACAGAGACATGTACAAAGCTCTTCCTCGTCCTCCATTTGGCAAATCTGACCATAATTCTATCCTCCTGATTCCCGCTTACAAGCAAAAACTAAAGCAGGAAGCACCAGTGACTCGGTCAATAAGAAAGTGGTCAGATGAAGGAGCAACCCAGGGATGTGTGTGCTTTGGGGACCTTTAACAGAATCATTAAGTTTGCCGATGACACAACAGTGTCGCTGACAACGACGAGACAACCTACAGGGAGGTGGTCAAAGACCTGGCCGTGTGGTGCCAGGACAACAACCTCTCCCTCAACATTATCAAGACAAAGGAGATGATTGTGGACTACAGGAAAAGGAGGACATAGCATGCCCCCATTCTCATCGACGGGGCTGTAGAGCAGGTTGAGAGCTTCAAGTTCCTTGGTGTCCACATCATCAACAAAGTAACATGGTCCAAGCACACCAAGACAGCCGTGAAGAATGCATGACAAAACCTATTCCCCCTCAGGAGAATGAAAATATTTGGCATGGGTCCTCAGATCCTCAAAAGGTTCTACATCTGCACCATCGAGAACATCCTGACTGATTACATCACTGCCTGGTATGGCAACTTCTCAGCCTCCGACCGCAAGGCACTACAGAGGGTAGTGCGTATGGCCCAGTACATCACCGGGGCCAAGCTTCCTGCCATCCAGGACCTCTATACCAGGCGGTGTCAGAGGAAGGCCCTAAAAATACGATTATTCTTACGATTATTCGTCCATTTACTTAGCTATGTCAACTGCAGTTATTCAATTCCCAGTTTCTCTCTCTTTGATTTCTACTTCTCAGATGAGGGTGTTGTTTAGGTAAGGGTGGTATCTGTACAAAAACAAAACAGGCTCTTTTAAGAGTCACCCATTTGAAAAAATGTAGGACAATTAGACACCCTATAACCCACACATACACACTTGTGTATTGATCTGATTGATGGATTGTGTTGCGCAGTAAGCAGGCTCAGGTATATTACTGTGGCTCCTTCCACCTTCAAAGAATAAGAGGACCAACCATGGAGAATAGTAAGACACTTCATTATTTCTGTAACTACGCTACATTGTTTGTCCTTGTGTGTCTGTGCATGTTTTTAGTATAAAGTACTCTGCAGCCACTTAGTGTGGACACAGTCTCTCTCTTTCACTTTATCCCTTTCCTCTGTCGGTGAACCCCTCCCGCATCAGAGCTGGCTACATAGAGGGCACAGCATGATCAGAGGTGAGAGGTCAATTGGACAGGTCAACAGGAAGTATTATTAAAGAGATGCTTTACATTGAAATACAGATAGAGATGTAGTAGTCCCAGAGCTAATGATCCAAGGTCAGTTTTGCATTTCACCTCCTGATGATTATGAAGACTGACAGTGTTAGAATAAAAAAAACACAAGGCTTAATCATTCTCTCTCTCTCTCTCTCCATCTGTCTGCAGGTATGTTTTGTTATGAGAGGATGCCAACCCCTACTCCTGTCATCGAAAATTAGATATTGAGATGAACCGGTTTCAGAGTATTTACATGATGGATAGGAAGTGTAGTGTACTGTTTTTTTAATTCTGTTTCTGTATATATTAATTACAAATCAGCCTTGAACTAAATCATGTTTCTAGTCTATTTCATAGTTACAGTGTGTAACCATTGATGTCCCAGGACCGGGATTGGTAAACACGGTTGAAGTTTATAGTTGAAAACATACATGCAGGCACAGCATCATTCAAAGACTGGAGTTTAATACTCCTGGTATTGGACATGACTGAAAACTAATGCCTCACAGACATTCATACATGAACTGCACCTTTATTTGCCAAGGTAGAGTACATGATCAGTGAATATATTAAATGTACAGGCTACAATGTGGGGACCTCATGCTTGGTAATAACTACATGTATATACGACTTGCATCCTTAGCACAAAGTTATATTATATTCTACTCAATCCACAGGCTTCATTAATGTCATTCAGCTGCCTTGCATGGCAAATATCAGCAAGGCAAGCTTACAAAAATGTACATTCAATTTGCTGTAAATGCTTTAGCTAGCTAGATTCTTTACATCCACTGTTTCACAAGACGAAAGCCTGGTTTGCTGGTTGTTTCAGGAGTCTCGAAAAACCTCTTACAGCTACCCCCTACTTTTTTCAATTTCCCGCCTGAAGACATACCCAAATCTAACTGCCTGTAGCTCAGGCTCAGAACCAAGGATATACATATTCTTGATTTCATTTGAAAGACAACACTCTGAAGTTTGTGTAAATGTGATTTGAATGTAGGAGAATATAACACAAAAGATCTGGTTTAGATAATACAATGAAAAAAACATATGTTTTTTAAATGTTTTATTGTTGTATCATCATCTTTAAAATGAACAAGACAAAACAAACATTCAGATAGGATGATGGGGACAATTTCAGTGAAAAACATAAGACGGCAACAGTACTTGTGCAAAGTTTCTGAATGATAACTTCCAAAATGAGTGTGCTACATGACATTTATCATGAAGTCCCCCAGGTGTCCCACACAAGTAGCCCAAATGTACCCAAGTGGCCAAATTGGTGAAGTTATACATTTTGAATGGAATAACTATATACAAAATACCAAAATGGTATTCTAACACACCCCCCCCCAAAAATGGAGAAAAAAAAAATATATATACACTGTACATTTTCATTTCACTTTCATATTTCACTTTCATAATAACACTAACATATTTGGAAGACCCTCAGTCCTCTACACAATATTGTGCTGCTGATGCCAGGTGCCATAGCAGTCTCTTTCTGCTGTAAAGCAGAGGGTCACCAAGCATGTGGTGCAGGTGATGGGGGACTTCATTTTGCAAAGAACACAGCGACGCCTCCATGCTATGCCCTTTTGGCCCTGAGGCACATCCATGCCTGCAGAAATACATTTGGGCAGATGAACACCACTTGTGGCAGGAGCTGGATGAACCAGCTTCAGTGGGGGATGGACACCTTGGTACTGGGGGCTCCCATTCGGAGTCAGTGTCACTGTGAAAGAAAATGTTCCGTTAGAATAGTATCACATATGAGCTCTGTATCAACAGGTATAATAAACAGATATATATAGAGTACAGGGAACATAAGGTTGAATATATTATTATAGACCTGCTAGATCTACTGTCTCTATTATATTATGACAGACCAGCTAGATCTACTGTCTCCATTTCACTTTGACCATTGTTGTGGGCCTGCCCTCCCCTCAACAGCCTCAAATAGGCTATTTCATGTGTGGGTGGGGTGGGGAGGGAGACACACGCATCTCACATTTCATTACATTACATTTTTATATATTGCTACTCAAATTTAAAAAAATCACAAATAATATTTTATATTATTAATTTCTAACAACGGCATTAGCATGAGAAGAACTTACCAGTCCAAAACGATGTCATCTCCGTTCAAAAAAATATTCCTCCATTTGGGAATCGCTAAATAAATCGTCCTCCAACAATCTCTGTCTCACTTTCCCGATCAATTTCTTCTAAAATTATGTGTACATCTGTATATCTAGACTTATAGTCAATCAACAAAACAGCGGTCATATCATTGGTGCAGAAAGATGTCATTACTTGTTGTCTTCAAATCGGTTTCTTTCAGTCAATACGTCCCGCGAAATGACCCATCAGGTTTGGTTGTGTTACAAACAAACCAGTTGATTGCAATGAAACCAAACATGACTGGAAAAGTCACGTTTAGTGTGTGTATTTACATCAAATGTGTAGTCGAAAATGGAATGAGACGGAATTCACGACACAAGCGGTTCACAAAATGTGTTAGGCTATAAAAATTGATTTTATCAAACAAAAGACTATTCATTGTGTAACAATGAGCATTAGAATTGCAAACAGAAGAAGATCGTCAAAGGTAAACTATTTATTTTATTGCAGTTTGTGATTTTGTTACGCCTGTGCTGGTTGAAATAGTTGTTTTTTATGGGGCTTTATCCTCAGATAATCGCATCGTATTCTTTCGCAGTAAATTCTTTTTTAAATCTGACAACATAGTTGGATTAGCAAGATTCTAGGCTTTCGAAACATTTGAGACACTTGTATTTTCATGAATGATGAATATGACTATTTATGTAGCGATCACTGTATGTTGTCGAATTTCATCCCGTTCGGTGCGCAGAGAGGTTAAACAACCAGAATTACAATTTCATACTCATGTCACAACGGCCATAAAGCTAGCCAGCTAACGTACGCTAACCTCATTCTGTACAAATGTGCCACCGCCACATTCAAACGAGGCTGCAAAGAAAACGAATGGGACTGTAGCGACTGTGGTGACATCAAAATCTGGGGTGTGAACTACGTTTCTATTCAAGCATTGATTGACATGGTAATGGCTCTATAGTATTGCAGAAAAGTTGAAAAAAACGGACCCCTCCGACGCTCTCCGTTACATCGTGATGTGTCATGGCGTAACGTACAGCACGCATAAAGCGATTAATTATGTCTTACCTGTCTTGCCTCTCTCCACCAGGTGCAGCACTTCTCTCACCGTTTACAAACAAGAAAGGGACAGGGTAAGGGGGGATACCTAGTCATTTTTTGCATCATTACTGCAAGCTATCATGACTCTCAAAAGCTGCTGTTTATTTCTGAAGATCACTTGAGCACCGCCCTAAAAACCGATTCAAATTCGACACAAACCTTCAAATAGATATGTAATGACACATTATATAAACTCTATATAGTGTTTTATTTACATTTGAAAAGAGATAAGGTGATAAGTTGGACAGATCGTGTGAAATAAGCCGTTTCCCCCACACGACATCTCTCCTTCTCACTATCACGCAATAAGTTTTGCTTCCCCGCCCACCATTTTTAAAAAGACACGACGAAGATCATTGCCTTCTTGAATCGTGCAGAGATGGGCATCATGAAGGTCTCATCATTGATTTTGTTGGAAAGGGGAGAAATTGTGCTTTACATTGGTATTGATATTACAGTTGATCTGGAAGTATTAAATTTTTTGGCCGCTAAAATAAGGTCAATTGTACGGACCAGCGCAATGTACAAAAGTGAGTGAGTTTACGTTAGCTGTCTATTGTTCGCTAGCTTGCTAAATAGTGATTTTACGACAAAAAATATGCATAACCGTTTACCTCTACATTAACTAACATGTTCCGCTCAACTGTACATTTTTTGCATGATTTGTTATGACATTATAATCACTTACATTTACATTTCACTTACATTTTGTCAGCCATCTATATTGAAGAAAGTCTGCAGCCTTGTGTCGCATACCGTCAAATTCATCATGGGAACCACGATATGATTGGTCATTGCCCAGTAGTCGAGGCTGGTGATTTGCATAAAGTTGGGAAATGTACTTTTAGACCGCCTCCCACGCCACGTTCGCTCCACCCAGCAGTCCCCCACCCACTCCGCTTCTCACTGGTTTCCTTCCATTGAAAATTAATGGAAAGTGGTGTTTCACCATGCGGCACCACATGCCAGTGTACACGAAGGGTCATTGGACATGTTAGCTAGCTAGCTATGTCAACCGGGTGCTTTCTTGTCTAGTCTTAGCTAGAATACCGATGTTTTACAAACAAAACACTATCTAGCTAAATTAGCTACCTAATATCACATAGGCCAGAACCTAAACATATTGACTTAGCTAGCTAATATCACCTCTGCTCTAAAAGTTACTGTCCCTAAGATACAGTAGCTAGCTAGCTAACATTAACATTAGCTGACGTTAACAGAGAAACTTTGACAACAACCACGACCAGAAATTAATTAGCGACTGCGATGAAATACACTATTACAAATAATGTTATACTAGCTACAATTACCTATTTTGAACTTTTTGAAATTTTCTCTGGCTGGCCGTTGGAAAGTCAGGCTACGAGGCAGGCTCGAGCTGCAAGGCAGACGGCTCGAGCAGCAGAGGCCACCACTGCTGGATCATGTGTTTTTGGTTAATTAAGAGGTGATGCTAGCTCCTTAAGGATAAGACCCTTTAATTTATTTTTTGCCTAATATGATATCCCCAAATCTGCCTGTAGCTAAGGACCTGAAGCAAGGATATGTATATTCTTGATACCATTTCAACAAAAACAACTTGCAGTTTGTGGAAATGTTAAATGAATGTAGGAGAATATAACACATTAAAAGATAATATAAAGAAAAAGAAATACGTTCCAAAAAAAATGTCCATCATCTTTGAAAGGCCACAACGTATTATTCCAGTTTAGGTGCAATTTCGATTTTGGCCACTAGGTGGCAGCAGTGTATGTGCAAAGTTAACTGATCCAATGAACCATTGCATTACTGTTCAAAATGTTGTATCAAGTCTACCCAAATGTGCCTAATTGGTTTATTGATACATTTTCAATCGTCAGTACATAACTGTGCACTCTTCCAACAATAGCATGCTATTATTTTACTGTAATAGCTACTGTAAATTGGAGAGTGCAGTTAAATTAACAATAATTTATGTTTTATGGCCATATCAGATATACCTATGTCCTAGGAAATGTTCTTGTCATTTACAACGTCATGCTAATCACATTAGTGCACGTTAGCACACCTTCCCGCGGGGACGAAACCGATCCTATAGGATACTTCAGCAAGCATTGATGTTGGCAATTGAAGATACATGTATGCTGCCATTTGTTATGTTGAAAATTACAATCACAGACTTGTAAAACAGACAGGAAATAGTATATGAGGCGTTATACTGTAACGGTTTTCTTTAGGTGAAGGAGAGTCGGACCAAAATGCAGCGTTGTGATGATTCATGTTTGTTTAATAAAGGAAAAACTATACATGAATAAACTACAAAATAATGACATGTGAAAACCTAAACAGTCCTATCTGGTGCAAACACAGAGACAGGAACAATCACCCACAAACACACAGTGAAACCCAGGCTACCTAAATATGGTTCCCAATCAGAGACAATGACTAACACCTGCCTCTGATTGAGAACCATATCAGGCCAGACATAGAAATAGACAAACAAGACATCCAACATAGAATGCCCACCCAGCTCATGTCCTGACCAACACTAAAACAAGGAAAACACACACGAACGATGGTCAGAACGTGACAGTACCCCCCCTCCAAGGTGCGGACTCCGAACGCACAACCTAAACCTATAGGGGAGGGTGTGGGTGGGCATCTGTCCGCGGTGGTGGCTCTGGCGCTGGACGTGGACCCCACTCCATAAATGTCTTAGTCCACCTCCTTAGCGTCCCTAGATAGGCGACCCTCGCCGCCGACCTTGGCCTAGTAGTCCTCAACAAGGGCCCCACTGGACTGAGGGGCAGCTCGGGACTGAGGTAGCTCGGGACTGAGGGGTAGCTCGGGACTGAGGGGTAGCTCGGGACTGAGGGGAAGCTCGGGACTGAGGGGAAGCTCGGGACTGAGGGGAAGCTCGGGACTGAGGGGAAATAGCGGATCCTGGCTGACTGGCGGATCTGGAAGATCCTGGCTAACTGACAGCTCTGGCTGCTCCATGCTGACTGGCAGCTCTGGCTGCTCCATGCTGACTGGCAGCTCTGGCTGCTCCATGCTGACTGGCTGCTCCATGCTGACTGGCGGCTCCATGCTGACTGGCGGCTCCATGCTGACTGGCGGCTCTGGCTGCTCCATGCTAACTGGCGGCTCTGGCTGCTCCATGCTGACTGGCGGCTCTGGCTGCTCCATGCTGACTGGCGGCTCTGGCTGCTCCATGCTGACTGGCGGCTCTGGCTGCTCCATGCTGACTGGCGGCTCTGGCTGCTCCATGCTGACTGGCGGCTCTGGCTGCTCCATGCTGACTGGCGGCTCTGGCTGCTCCATGCTGACTTGCGGCTCTGGCTGCTCCATACAGACTGGCAGCTCTGGCGGCTCCTTAAACTACAAAATAATGACATGTGAAAACCTAAACAGTCCTATCTGGTGCAAACACAGAGACAGGAACAATCACCCACAAACACACAGTGAAACCCAGGCTACCTAAATATGGTTCCCAATCAGAGACAATGACTAACACCTGCCTCTGATTGAGAACCATATCAGGCCAGACATAGAAATAGACAAACAAGACATTCAACATAGAATGCCCACCCAGCTCACGTCCTGACCAACACTAAAACAAGGAAAACACACACGAACGATGGTCAGAACGTGACATATACAGTTGAAGTCGGAAGTTTACATACACTTATGTTATGTACAACACTTATGTTGGAGTCATTAAAACTCCACAAACTACTCCACAAATTTCACAAATTTCTTGTTAACAAACTAGAGTTTTGGCAAGTCGGTTAGGACATCTACTTTGTGCATGACACAAGTATTTTTCCAACAATTGTTTACAGACAGATTATTTCACTTATATCACTGTATCAATTCCAATTCCAGCACAATTGTAGTGGGTCAGAAGTTTACATACACTAAGTTGACTTTGCCTTTAAACAGCCTGGAAAATTCCAGAAAATGATGCCATGGCTTTAGAAGCTTCCCATAGGCTAATTGACATCATTTGAGTCAATTGGAGGTGTACCTGTGGATGTATTTCAAGCTGACCTTCAAACTCTGTCTCTTTGCTTGACATCATGGGAAAATCAAAAGAAATCCACCCAGACTTCAGAAAACAATTGTAGACCTCCACAAGTCTGGTTCATCCTTGGGAGCAATTTCTAAACGACTTAAGGTACCACGTTCATCTGTACAAACAATAGTATGCAAGTATAAACACCATAGATGAACGTACTTTGGTGCGAAAAGTGAAAATCAATCCCAGAACAACGGCAAAGAACCTTGTGAAGATCCTGGAGGAAACAGGTGCAAAAGTATCTATATCCACAGTAAAATGAGTCCTATATCGACATAACCTGAAAGGCCGCTCAGCAAGGAAGAAGCCACTGTTCCAAAACCGCCATTAAAAAAAGCCAGACTACGGTTTGCAACTGCACATGTGGACAAAGACTGTGCTTTTTGGAGAAATGTCCTCTGGTCTGATGAAACAAAAATAGAACTGTTTCGCCATAATGACCATCGTTATATTTGGAGGAGAAAGGGGGAAGCTTGCAAGCCGAAGAACACCATCCCAACCATGAAGCACGGGGGTGACAGCATCATGTTGTGGGGGTGCTTTGCTGCAGGAGGGACTGGTGCAATTCACAAAATAGATGGCATCATGAGGATGGAATTGTATGTGATTATATTGAAGCAACATCTCAAGACATCAGTCAGGAAGTTAAAGCTTGGTTGAAAATGGGTCTTCCAAATGGACAATGACCCCAAGAATACTCCCAAAGTTGTGGCAAAATGGCTTAAGGACAACAAAGTCAAGGTATTGGAGTGGCCAAAAATCCCTGACCTCACTCCTATAGAAAATTTGGGGCAGAACTGAAAAATCGTGTGTGAGCAAGGAGGTCTACAAACCTGACTCAGTTACACCAGCTCTGTCAGGAGGAATGGGCCAAAATTCACCCAACTTATTGTGGGAAGCTTGTGGAAGACTACCTGAAACGTTTGAACAAATTAAACAATTTAAAGGCAATACTACCAAATACTAATTGAGTATATGTAAACTTATGACCCACTGGGAATTTGATGAAAGAAATAAAAGCTGAAATAAATAATTCTCTTTACTATTATTCTGACATTTCACATTCTTAAAATAAAGTGGTGATCCTAACTGACCTAAAACAGGGAATTTTTACTTGGATTAAATGTCAGGAATTGTGAAAAACTGAGTTTAAATGTATTTGGCTAAGGTGTATGTAAACTTCCGACTTCAACTGTACGTGTCTATACCTCGATTGTAAAATGTAATATTCAACTAACAAATAAGGCAATTTCCGCAATAGAGTGAATGTTGACTTGGTGATGTGAGGTCTTATTTTCAGGTGCAGCAAAGAAATGTGGCATGCAACCTTCGGTTGTGATGACAAAGAAACACTATTCTCAAAGTTACACAGTTAGTGATACAATTCATAACTTACCCGGTTGAGTTAAGCAGTTTTATTTTCTTCTGTCTTCTCAGAATGTACTACAGTCAAAAGTTCCATGCAGGAAAATGTTCAATGTCTCACAAATATGAGGTGTGCAAAAATAATACATTGAACATTAAGCAGATGCTTTTATCCAAAGCAACAGTATACATGCATTCATTTTCCATTTGTGGTCCCAGGAATCAAACACACAGTCACGTTTTGAGCGCCATTATTTCTTCCATTGACTTTCATGGTCGTTATTTATTTAGCTATTTTAATGGGCTATAGACTACATCTGTAACATTTAAATAGGCTGTTGAAATAACTCAACATGCATGGTTGTAGGCTGCATCAATCCTTCCGCCTAGGTAGCAGATGATCAAATACAATGATTCTACCTCCTAGACTACAACAACACACTGCAATGAGGAATTCATTTTTAGATGTACACAATTACTGTCTAAGCTGTAAACTGCAGTGATCTAGGTTCATTTGAATAACCGTTCAAATGTCCTTTTGTGTTTCATGCCGAAATAAAGCCCTGATTATACAACTATTTGGATCAGTTATGGGTTTATTCTCGACTGTTTAGAAGGTACAGAAAATTACATTAGGCTGTATCAGCGTTTACAGATAGGTCTACCATAGAAAAATAGGCTGTAGCCTATGACACTGAGATGTGCTGTCAGTCATGGATCATGTATCCCAAGTCGTCCTATAATTAACATGGCCACCAACATATGCCTAAAAATCGCTAATGTCATTGTATTAAGCCAGGATTGGCCGAATGACAGAAATTAATAGAATTAGTGTGGGGTTCCCCAAAAAAATCTGTAGTAAAATTGAATTAATTTATAGCATAGATTCTCTAGGATCCTTCTCCATCTAATACCATAACAGGTAGGATTTTCGCTTGCAAATGACCTAGCAAATTCGAAGTGAAATTATTACCTTAACTCGTTTTTTCATTCTTCCATCAACTGCCGAATATAGCCTTACTTCTGAATAAGTTAATCAGCCCAGATATGATGAAGTGGACTCGGCCCGAGTACCATTAGGCGGAACCCAGAGTAATATGATTATGCTGGAGCCTCAAACTGAATGGGCCAGAACCCACCGTGTTGTCTGGGAATGGCATCAGTGAAATAACTGTGAAAACTGTGGCCTCCTAATGGCTATTAGAAATGGAACAGATGGCAGCCTCCCGAGTGGCGCGGCCTGGGGTTCATCCCGGCTGTGACAGGGAGTCCCATAGTGCGGTGCACAATTGGCCTCTAGCAACTTCTTGTGGCGGACGCCTGCAAGCTGGTTTCGGGTATCAGTCGAGCAGTGTTTCCTCAGACACATTGGTGCGGCTTGCTTCCGGGTAAAGTGAGCAGTGTGTTAAGAAGCATCATGGCTTGGCGGGTAATGTTTCGGAGGACGCATGTCTCGACCTTCGCCTCTCCTGAGCCCGTTGGGGAGTTGCTGCGATGAGAGAAGATCGTAACTACCAAATTGGGGAGAAAAATGTCCTGAATTACACAGAAACATTAACACAGCAGGGTTTCTGCGGTATGAAATAGCCTCTAAATAGTTCCCATACTGTTTACATTATACTATACACTGAACACAAATATAAGTGCAACAATTTCAATAATTTAACTGATTTACAGTTCATATAAGGAAATCAGTCAATTGAAATAGATTATTTAGGCCCTAATCTATTGGTTTCATATGACTAAGAATATAGATAGACATCTGTTGGTCACAGATACCTTAAAAAAAAGTTGAGTTGATTGTGGCCTGTGGAAAGTTGTCCCAAACCTCTCAATAGTTGTGCGAAGTTGCTGGATATTGGCAGGAACTGGAACACACTTTCATATACATTGATCCAGAGCGTTCCAAACATGCTCAATGGATGACATGTAGGCCATGGAAGAACTGGGACATTGTGTACAGATCCTTGCAATATTATCATGCTGAAACATGAGGTGATGGCGGGGGATGAATGGCACAATCAAATCAAATCAAATCAAATTTTATTTGTCACATACACATGGTTAGCAGATGTTAATGCGAGTGTAGCGAAATGCTTGTGCTTCTAGTTCCGACAATGCAGTAATAACAAGTAATCTAACTAACAATTCCAAAACTACTGTCTTGTACACAGTGTAAGGGGATAAAGAATATGTACATAAGGATATATGAATGAGTGATGGTACAGAGCAGCATAGGCAAGATACAGTAGATGGTATCGAGTACAGCATGTACAAATGAGATGAGTATGTAAACAAAGTGGCATAGTTTAAAGTGGCTAGTGATACATGTATTACATAAGGATACAGTCGATGATATAGAGTACAGTATATACGTATGCATATGAGATGAATAATGTAGGGTAAGTAACATTATATAAGGTAGCATTGTTTAAAGTGGCTAGTGATATATTTACATCATTTCCCATCAATTCCCATTATTAAAGTGGCTGGAGTTGAGTCAGTGTCAGTGTGTTGGCAGCAGCCACTCAGTGTTAGTGGTGGCTGTTTAACAGTCTGATGGCCTTGAGATAGAAGCTGTTTTTCAGTCTCTCGGTCCCAGCTTTGATGCACCTGTACTGACCTCGCCTTCTGGATGATAGCGGGGTGAACAGGCAGTGGCTCGGGTGGTTGATGTCCTTGATGATCTTTATGGCCTTCCTGTGACATCGGGTGGTGTAGGTGTCCTGGAGGGCAGGTAGTTTGCCCCCGGTGATGCGTTGTGCAGACCTCACTACCCTCTGGAGAGCCTTACGGTTGAGGGCGGTGCAGTTGCCATACCAGGCGGTGATACAGCCCGCCAGGATGCTCTTGATTGTGCATCTGTAGAAGTTTGTGAGTGCTTTTGGTGACAAGCCAAATTTCTTCAGCCTCCTGAGGTTGAAGAGGCGCTGCTGCGCCTTCTTCACGATGCTGTCTGTGTGAGTGGACCAATTCAGTTTGTCTGTGATGTGTATGCCGAGGAACTTAAAACTTGCTACCCTCTCCACTACTGTTCCATCGATGTGGATAGGGGGGTGTTCCCTCTGCTGTTTCCTGAAGTCCACAATCATCTCCTTAGTTTTGTTGACGTTGAGTGTGAGGTTATTTTCCTGACACCACACTCCGAGGGCCCTCACCTCCTCCCTGTAGGCCGTCTCGTCGTTGTTGGTAATCAAGCCTACCACTGTTGTGTCGTCCGCAAACTTGATGATTGAGTTGGAGGCGTGCGTGGCCACGCAGTCGTGGGTGAACAGGGAGTACAGGAGAGGGCTCAGAACGCACCCTTGTGGGGCCCCAGTGTTGAGGATCAGCGGGGAGGAGATGTTGTTGCCTACCCTCACCACCTGGGGGCGGCCCGTCAGGAAGTCCAGTACCCAGTTGCACAGGGCGGGGTCGAGACCCAGGGTCTCGAGCTTGATGACGAGCTTGGAGGGTACTATGGTGTTGAATGCCGAGCTGTAGTCGATGAACAACATTCTCACATAGGTATTCCTCTTGTCCAGATGGGTTAGGGCAGTGTGCAGTGTGGTTGAGATTGCATCGTCTGTGGACCTATTTGGGCGGTAAGCAAATTGGAGTGGGTCTAGGGTGTCAGGTAGGGTGGAGGTGATATGGTCCTTGACTAGTCTCTCAAAGCACTTCATGATGACGGATGTGAGTGCTACGGGGCGGTAGTCGTTTAGCTCAGTTACCTTAGCTTTCTTGGGAACAGGAACAATGGTGGCCCTCTTGAAGCATGTGGGAACAGCAGACTGGTATAGGGATTGATTGAATATGTCCGTAAACACACCGGCCAGCTGGTCTGCGCATGCTCTGAGGGCGCGGCTGGGGATGCCGTCTGGGCCTGCAGCCTTGCGAGGGTTAACACGTTTAAATGTCTTACTCACCTCGGCTGCAGTGAAGGAGAGACCGCATGTTTTCGTTGAAGGCCGTGTCAGTGGCACTGTATTGTCCTCAAAGCGGGCAAAAAAGTTATTTAGTCTGCCTGGGAGCAAGACATCCTGGTCCGTGACTGGGCTGGATTTCTTCCTGTAGTCCGTGATTGACTGTAATAATAATAACAATAACAATAATGACCTCGTCACGGTATCTCTATGCATTCAAATTGCCATCAGTAAAATGCAATTGTGTTCATTTTCCATAGCTTATGCCTGCCCATACCATACCCATTCTGACAGTTTGTGCAGAGATTCTTCGGTTGTGCAAAGCCACAGTTTCATCAGCTGTCCAGGTGGGAGGTCTCAGACAGGTGAAGAAGCCAGATGTGGAGGTCCTGGGCTGGCGTGGTTACACGTGGTCTGAGGTTGTGAGGCCTGTGGGACGTACTGCTAAATTCTCTGGAGGTGGCTTATTGTAGAGAAATTAACATTGAACAAGAACATTCAATTCTCTGGCAACAGAGCATGCCAATTGCACGCTCCCTCAAAACTTGAGACATCTGTGGAATTGTGTTGTGTGACAAAACTGTACATTTTAGAGTGGCATTTTACGGTCCCCAGCACAAGGTGTACCTGTGTAATGATCATGCTGTTTAATCAGTTTCTTGATATTTCACACCTGTCAGGTGGATGGCTTATTTTGGAAAAGGAGAACTGCTCACTAACAGGGATGTAAACAAATTTGTGCATAACATTTGAGAGAAATAAGCTTTTTGTGCGTATGGAACATTTCTGGGATAAACACTTTACATGTTGTGTTTATTTTTTGGTTCGGTGTATTAATACCATCAGTGGGACTGCATTCCACATGGTATGAAAAGCTGTTGCTAACAGAATGGTTAGAATATTCTGCCATCTAGTGGCACACACTGCAAATGACATTTGTGCAAAGCCAAACGCAAAGTGTTCCAATGTGAAGAATTAGAAAACTTTATTGTCCACATAACATGGAAATGCCTCAATGCACAGCCAGTCTTGCCCAAGCTGTCCCCCATCTTGTTGCCCACATTACTTTTTTTAACTTAACCTTTAAAACTAGGCAGGTCAGTTAAGCACACATTCTTATTTACAACGAGTCTACCGGGGAACAGTGGGTTAACTGCCTTGTTCAGGGGCAGAACAACAGATTTTTACCTTGTCAGCTCGGGGATTGGATCCAGCAACCTTTCGGTTACTTGCCCAACGCTCTAACCGCTAGGCTACCTGCCGCCCTATGATAGCAAGGACCACAATGGAAATAAGTCTGTAGTTGTACTCAATGAATTAGGCAATTTAATATCTATTAATATGTCCAATAAAATACATTTCATGAATCAATTAATTCAGTAATAGTGGCATAGAAACCAGAAAAAAACTGGTTTGTTAAAACAGTGTAATACAAATGATAAAAATTCTGTATATCAACAATGAAAAGAACACACAAGTACATTATAAAAACCTTATAGCCACCTGCATCAAACTGTCCATTCTTGCTGCCCACATGATAACGATGATGATAACTGTTTGGATGGTAATTTTCATAAAATAAACAAACAATCCACAACATCTCAGAATTTGGTAACAGTGGGGAGGAACGATTTACAGAACATTTTGACAAAAATAAACTATTCGATTCTCTGAAAATATTGCATCTTGTCTTTTTTCTATTGATCTGCCAGTGTTCTGCTGATTTCTTTTTTTTCTTTTAAAAAGTCATTAAAATGATTAAAGGTTTAAAAGACACAAACCTCTGGCATGGAAAAGACTGATGGATCATTGGTCTTACTGCCGTGTTTAGCAAGTGCTAAGGAACCATAGCAAACCATCTACATTGTATTCTTGCATGACAGACTCATAGGGATGTCTTGAAAAAGACTATCAATGTTGCGCTGCTTTTAATGTATTTGTGATCTAGTTTCGCAACTATTTTTCTGGCTTAAACTCTTTCTAGTTGACATATTAATAGTCTCTTAAGGTGTCTGTTAATATATGGCCTCCACAACTTTACAACAAATAATTCAAAAGAACATTCTAGGCTTTCAATACTCTTTTTGTACACCTGTGGAGTAATATCATGGCCATGTTTCAAGCTTGAGGTGGCCACCAAGTGGTTTGTATATGAAGTGCATGTACTGTACACACTGTAAATTTCCAGTTTGGTGATTATATAATGTTTCTTCAGGCACTGGGTCGTAATCAAATGCTGCTGAGGCATTAACAGAAGCTCAGGCTATACAAGGCACCATTTGGGCAAACATGTACAAGAGAAAACATGGATAGCACAAAAATCCTCTCTGGATGACAAAAATAGTTTCCCCAAAGCTTAATAGCTGACAGTACACTTGGTCTCCACAACCCAGACCCACATCAGTGAGAACGTAGCAATGGAATCTAGGTTTGATGGTCAATCTGTACGTGAACAACATTAACCAAATGAAGCACTTTACGAGTGATGTGTGGGTCAGGGTTGTCAAGAGAATGAAAATACAACATTAGCTACATAGCTTTCAGGAAACTCACCCCAGATTGGTGAGAATGCAGGTCAATAATAGGCATATGGGTCTAAAAACATACACTACCGGTTCAAAGGTTTGGGGTCACTGAGAAATGACCTTGCTTCCACGAGCACAACCCCAAAAAAATTGTCCATAAAAATGACATCAAATTGATCAGATATACAGTGTAGACATTGTATATGTTGTAAATTACTATTGTAGCTGGAAACGGCAGATTTTTTATGAAATATCTACATAGGCATACAGAGGCCCATTATCAGCAACCATCACTCCTGTGGCACGTTGTGTTAGCTAATCCAAGTGTATCATTTAAATGGCTAATTGATCATTATAAAACCATTTTGCAATTATGTTAGCACAGCTGAAAACTGTTGTGCTGATAAAAATAAGCTATAAAACTGTCCTTCTTTAGACTAGTTGAGTACTAGAGCATTAGCATTTGTGGGTTCGATTACAGGCTCAAAACCCTTGTTAAGGGTTGCGTCAATTAGAATCTGGTATCAGAACAAGTATGACACTGAGTCACCGATTGTATACTATGTACTTTTTATTAGCTAAGCAATAAGTGGTAAATGCTATTTTTGTATATACGGGCTCTCGACCCCCCTCGCAGGGCAAACAGAGAACTGACTTGTTCTTGACAAAGATATTATAAATATACCCTGACAGAAAAAGTTCCTGCTTCCGAGCCGGCCTGTCAGAGTAGAGACTGGGCGTGGTTTAGACTCACCCAGCCTATCGTTGATTGTTGTCGTACGAGCTGGTGCCAGCCCCCGGGTGCTCCAGTTGATAGATGTAACTTGCTGTAACCGTTATCTCGCACCTGGCTCCTGTTATCTAACAAAATACCGTTTGTTCTCGCAACACTACGTTCTGAATGCCCCCCCCCCCCCCCCCCCCCCCCCCCAAACTCATTGCACAGTTCCTGTCTTCATGTTATTCTGTATTTTTCCATCATGAGAAAGGCCCATGGCCCTGAAACTGTTACCAATGTTTCAAGTCAGCTATGTTGCAAAACACATACATACACACAAGCCAACAGCAGATAATATTCAATCACATATATGGTAACGGGCTATAGTGCATAACACAGAATCCTCATACTCCGCCAGTGTCTCTTTTGGGTCACTTTTGCCAGTCCAAGCCCGGATAAAGGATGAGGGTTGGAATTGTGACATTTAAAAAAACAAGAATCGACAGAAGACAGTTCATTTGTAGTTCTAAAGATATTTAGGGTGTTTTTTACTCACTTTTGGTCTCTCCCACGACATTATTCCTCTCTCCTACAGCGTCCATCACAATTACATGCACATGGCCAATTATGCAAATTATGTGATGACGTCATTTAGCGCCTTTTAGGACAGCCAATAGCTACTTTCCTTACTGAGGAGTTGGCAACACTGACTAGGCGCACTTGAACTCTCACACCCAACTAGGTGGAGAAGCCCCTGACTGCTGCGTGCAGTGCAGTCAGAACGAAAGCGAGTCTTAATCGAACCTAACCAACATGGATAAAAATATAAACCATGGATGTGAGACTGCCATTATGCATAATGTACTTTGTAATATTCATGTTGTACCAGTGCAGTGGTATATTTTTGTTTAACCAACTACCGCACCAATGTTAGCATAGCGTTAATTAGCACCCATTTTCACGAGAGCTAGCTAATTAGCAATAGCACCCTTTTGCACTTAAGCTAGCTAATTGCATACAATGAGGGGATCTTATTTGGACAAATGTGCCTACTTGAGTAGTAAGCCTAGGTTTACATGTACAGTACAGTTAAGTAATCGATTTGGTCATTGATTTTCTGTGTTTCTTAAATGTATGCCCTGTTGTGTTTGGTTGGCTCTAAATGTGTATCGTTGATCCTGACGGCCGTTCCCTAAATTACACATAGCGAGTCTTCACAGCCTACACATAGTACATACAATAATGAAATGCCCATTACTAATTTTAATGTGTTGTAATTATCATGCCTTTTATGTGTTTGCTTATTTTCTTTGATGTTAGTGTGTTATTGTAGGGCGAGAGTCCCAAAAATAAAAAAATGCAGCAGCAGTCAACTTCATCACTGCCCCTTCTGCACATATAAGGCAACATATGGTCAACAACCACATCAAAGGTCATGCTTCAGTGAGGCACAGAGGTACTATTGAATATATGACGTTCACATTTTTTGATTTGCCCTATTTTTTCAGTTACATCAGTGTATTTAATTACATTCGATAACTTGATACTTTACTGTTATTCCTCTTTCCGTTAACAATCATAAAGTATGGCTTCAGTTGTAGAAATGCGACACTTTCATTGCTGCTATTGCACTGCACGGCAGCAATAATTAACAGAGCACAGTTTCTGAAGAACCTGACATACCATCAGCATCCACTGGCCCCTCAAGAGCACCCAGAGAACCTTAAACAGTCCCCAGGGGCCCCTCAAGAGCACTTTAAAAACTTCTTAGGGATAGGCGTCCTGTCAACAGGGCAGTTGTAAATCATGCAGCGCCTTGTGTCACGATCGCAGATTTTAGAGAAACAACAAATGTTGGTACATATAAATGTCTTATATCGGCTGAAAGCTTACATTTGTGTTAATATAACTGCACTGTCCAATTTACAGTAGCTATTACTGCGAAAAAATGCCATGCTGTTGTTTGAGGAGAGCTCCTAACAACAAAACACTTTCTACTGTGATAGATTTGATAAATTCACCTCTGAAGGTGAAATGTGTACTTACAGTCTGAAATCTTGCTCTGATTTATCATCCAAAGGGTTCCAGAGATAACATGAAGTGTCGTTTTGTTAGATAAAATCCTTTTTCATATCCTAAAAAGGTCCATATTGCATGCACGATCGATTTTGTATTTCCACTTGTTCAATTTGCAAAGAAAGGAATCTGTGAAAATCTAACCCTAAACGTTGTTTCAACCAGTCAAATCATGTTCGTATTTATTCCCCAGAGATCCTAGAACATAACCAGACTTCACTATATCATTAAGGGTGTAGTATATCCTATAGGATAACAAATTTGGTGAGAGAGTGACGCCTCATGGCACGCCAATGACGGGGGCGGTCTTCACTTGATTGACTGTAACTTTGTCAAATAAGCACCAATCGGGGTCAAACAAAGCTAGCTAGATAGCCAATGAGCTGGGCTTTACGGGAGCATTGGAAACCCTGTATCTGTCACAAAATGTAGCTGCTAACCTTGTGCGACAAGCCTTTCCTTTTGGACAAAAATTATATGAATATGGAGTTATATACACTGCTCAAAAAAATAAAGGGAACACTAAAATAACACATCCTAGATCTGAATGAATGAAATATTTTAATTAAATACTTTTTTCTTTACATAGTTGAATGTGCTGACAACAAAATCAAACAAAAATGATCAATGGAAATCAAATTCATCAACCCATGGAGGTCTGGATTTGGAGTCACACTCAAAATTAAAGTGGAAAACCACACTACAGGCTGATCCAACTTTGATGTAATGTCCTTAAAACAAGTCAAAATGAGGCTCAGTAGTGTGTGTGGCCTCCACGTGCCTGTATGACCTCCCTAGAACGCCTGGGCATGTTCCTGATGAGGTGGCGGATGGTCTCCTGAGGGATCTCCTCCCAGACGTGGACTAAAGCATCCGCCAACGCATGGACAGTGTGGTGCAAAGTGGCGTTGGTGGATGGAGCGAGACATGTCCCAGATGTTCTCAATTGGATTCAGGTCTGGGGAACGGGCTGGCCAGTCCATAGCATCAATGCCTTCCTCTTGCAGGAACTGCTGACACACTCCATCCACATGAGGTCTAGCATTGTCTTGCATTAGGAGGAACCCAGGGCCAACCGCACCAGCATATGGTCTCACAAGGGGTCTGAGGATCTCATCTCGGTAGTAGTCCTGAGGCATGGTCCTAGGGCTCAGAGAGAGAAAGAAAAAAATAATTAGAGAGAGCATACTAAAATTCACACGGGACACCGGATAAGACAGGAGAAATACTCCAGATATAACAGACTGACCCTAGCCCCCCGACACATAAACTACTGCAGCATAAATATTGGAGGCTGAGACAGGGAAGGTCGGGAGACACTGTGGCCCCGTCCCACGATACCCCCAGACAGGGCCAAACAGGCAGTATATAACCCCACCCACTTTGCCAAGCACAGCCCCCACACCACTAGAGGGATATTTTCAACCACCAACTTACCATCCTGAGACAAGGCTGAGTATAGCCCACAAAGATCTCCGCCACGGCACAACCCGTGGGGTGGGCGCCAACCCAGACAGGAAGATCACGTCAGTGACTCAACCCACTCAAGTGACTCACCCCTCCCAGGGACGGCATGGAAGAGCACCTGTAAGCCAGTGACTCAGCCCCTGTAATAGGGTTAGAGGCAGAGAATCCTAGTGGAGAGAGGAGTACCGGCCAGGCAGAGACAGCAAGGGCGGTTCGTTGCTCCACTGCCTTTCCGTTCACCTTCACACACCTGGGCCAAACTACACTCAATCATAGGACCTACTGAAGAGATGAGTCTTCAATAAAGACTTAAAAGTTGAGACTGAGTCTGCTTCGCTCACATGGGTAGGCAGACCATTCCACATTGCACACCCTTTAGTTTGTCCGTTTTCAACTCACACATTTTTGCATGAATTTTTCAAACATTCAAATTTCAATAGCTCCTTCGTCCTGTGACCTACTGACTCCAAACAAGGTTCAGAATGTCCACTGACTACTGGACTCTGAGGGTGGTGACCCTGGTACAGAGATGCTTGTTCTGAGCCGGGGCACGGTTCAAAACATGCCCACGTCAGGGGAGATTTAGGCAATCCCTAGCTGCTGGGCTGCTCAGTCCTGGCCCTGGGGGTCTGCTGTACTTTTGTCACTCTGGCCTAAATCTGAGTGGGGTGTATTGGGTTGGGGCGCTACAGGGCTGTGGATTCTTTGGGGCAGGACGGGGTGACCCAGCTATATTGTGTGCAAGTAACACAAGTACTGGACGATTAGTAATTATATGTTGTCAATAGTGTCTTCTAAACCCATATGGGCTGGGAACCAAATGGTGTTAGACACTGAAATAAAATGAATACATTTCTTTCCTCAGTTATGTCAACTGGCTGACGAAGCAGATGGCCCGGAATCCTGGGGACCCCATGGAAGCTGCCCTGAATGACATTAAGCGCCGCGACAAGAAGGCAGCCGCACCCCCTCCTCCCCCAACAGCCTTAAAGACCCGGCCAGGGTTAGTATTACATGTGGTATCAGTAATGATAAAAATAACCAGTTATTAGATTTGTATAGAGTGTAACAGTGCTTGTTGTCTCTTGTTTGTTATTAAAGTCCACTTGGTCGAGCGGTCGCAGCATTTCTGGGGCAGCGATCAGTGCCCCCGGGCAAACTGCAGTCGACGGTGAAGAAGATCTTGGCCCCGAAGTCTGCAGTTCCAAGTAAGTCTCTACACACTGGAGCATTGTATTGAGATTTTGACAACCATTTTGACAACCATTTATCTCATACTCTGTTCTGTGTCATACAGGGCTGTCTGCTTCCCGAACAGCTCTGCAATTGGCTCTAAAATCCGCAGATACCTCATATGCAGAGCTGGTTGTTATTGCTGTAGAAGTTGAAAAGTATAAGTTAATTACTGCAATACTGATATTTTGAAATCAAGTTTTGGATTCTGACGGACATAACCTACCTACATTTATGTAATGTAACCTCTTTTTTTTGTCATTGTAATATTCCTCAGGTAGGTTTGGGTGAGAAACCTACCTTGTGTATCATGAAGCATGCATGCTTCTTAATGCTTCTTACTGTAGCCGTCACCCATTCATCCTGCTGCTTGGCTGTAGATTTCCTGCTGTCATGGTGCTGGTATCCCCCCCATTCATTCATCCTGCTGCTTGGCTGTAGATTTCCTGCTGTCATGGTGCTGGTATCCCCCCCATTCATTCATCCTGCTGCTTGGCTGTAGATTTCCTGCTGTCTTGGTGCTGGTATCCCCCCCATTCATTCATCCTGCTGATTTCCTGCTGTATGGTGCTGGTATCCCCCCCATTCATTCAGGCTGCCGCTTGGCTGTAGATTTCACGTCATGGTGCTGGTATCCCCCTCCATTCTTTTTTTTCTTTTTTTTTTACCCCTTTTTCTCCCCAATGTCGTGGTATCCAATTGTTGTAGTAGCTACTATCTTGTCTCATCGCTACAACTCCCATACGGGCTCGGGAGAGACGAAGGTTGAAAGTCATGCGTCCTCCGAACACAACCCAACCAGCCGCACTGCTTCTTAACACAGCGCGCATCCAACCCGGAAGCCAGCCGCACCAATGTGTCGGAGGCTACACCGTGCACCTGGCAACCTTGGTTAGCGCGCACTGCGCCCGGCCCGCCACTGGAGTCGCTGGTGCGCGATGAGACAAGGACATCCCTACCGACCAAGCCCTCCCTTACCCGGACGACGCTAGGCCAATTGTGCGACGCTAGGCCAATTGTGCGTCGCCCCACGGACCTCCCGGTTGCGGCCGGTTACGTCAGAGCCTGGGCGCGAACCCAGGGACTCTGATGGCACAGCTGGTGCTGCAGTACAGCGCCCTTAACCACTGCGCCACCCGGGAGGCCTCTTTTCCAACTTTGATACTAATATTATTTGTAGTTGGTACTTAGTATTGTAATGATGTTACTCTCACATTATGAACAAATATGGCCAGTTTTTTTCTTCTATAACATAGATTAAATTCCGACAACATTGTGACACACGGTTTCTACTCCAAAGCTCTTTTCCAGAGTTTTCCTGCTTTTCTGACATCAACCTGAGCTTAACTCTTTTCAGTTCCCTAACTCTAAATCAATATATTGCTTTAACTGATTCTGTTGTTCTGATCACATCCTTGGGCAGCACAATCATCACTTCTTGCTGATTTATGTATCCTCTGTATGTATTATTGGTACTGTAATTTAATTATGCCAATGTGCTTTCATTAATTGAAAACCCTTAATCTATTTTATGAGAATTTGTAAGATTCTAGTTCACATAAAATAGACGGAGACCAGTCTTTCAATAATAGGTAACAGAATTTATTCTCGGAGCGTGCTCCCACTTTACCACGAGCAACAGTTTATATACAAATCATGACGTCATTTCATTGTTTTAACAGAATCCCCTCTTCTCGACCGGGACAAAGTGAGTTGAAAAGTTCATTCTAACTTACTAACACACTCCCAGGTAACTTTTGACCCCTCAACATTATCGATCACCACTGAGCTGACACTTCTAATTAACAGAAAACCTAGGAATGCACTCACTGTGTTATCTAAAAACCCCAGAGCTAAGTTTATGTAGGTTCAACCATAGGTTAACGACCTTATGTGTTTACACAGTCCACAACCCATTAGTTTCTTCCTAGTTGTAATGGTGTTCATTAACTTTAATTACTCCTTGTCCGTGTCACACAATCCCATCGTATGAACTCATATTGTTAATCAGATATAATAAAACAGAGTATAAGTTTACTTAGTTACAGTTCCATTTAAAATGATTTGTTCAGTCATTTAATCATAATTTTACCAACAATTATGTATGAAGCCTTGAACGTACAGGTCCCTCCACCATTGCCTCCTGCCTCCCGTCCGGCTGATGACCCATCCCGTGCCCCCCAGGACCCACCCCTTGCCGTCCTGGACCAAGCCCACCTGAATTCATCCCAGGCTCCTGTCCTTGTCCCGTTGGGGCAAAGAGAAGAAGAGGAGGATGTGCCCCGGCTGTCCTTCCTGCCTCCAAGGCCTGCCCAAGAAAGTGCTGAGGTGAATAAAAAATAAATAAATAGTAATTGGATATTTATATTGGGTCAAACTGGAAAGTTAATCTTCCAATTCTAGTAATTTTAACTCTTTCTTTAACTCCTCTCTCTTAAATGTAGCTGCTGCTTCCAGAGAACTGAAACTCTCAACAAGGAGCAGCAGCGATGGATTGGCAGGAAGCTGTTTACCAGGAGCAGGTCCCAATTTCATCACAGACTTGCGTCCATGGTGGTACCCTCCCCAACCCCGGCCGGTCTACAATCAGCCATCCGCATCACCCGACCACTTCTTTGCATGTACGCTGTTCCTCTGGATGCCCGTTTGTATGTGGGCATTCAAGCAGACATGCACCCAGCCTGGGTGTAACACCACCCTCACCAAGGCTGTGCTGTACAAGACTATCCGGAGGGTCTCGGACATCAAGGATTGGTATCTCCTGGCCACTGAGTACCTGGAGTGCCCTCGGTGTAAGAAGAACGTGGTGGGCTGGTCGCTGGACGTCTCAGGTCACCCTGCGCATCGTTGCCAGTTTCCAGCGATTCTGAACTACAGGTAAGTGTGGAAATGCAATTTTTATTTTTATTTTCAGTGTTCATAAACACAATTAGAATGAATTGTAGTAGTTTTTGTTCTTTGTTGTAGTAGTAGTACAGTACAATTGAGTAGACTAAATGTCCCTCACCCTTTTCTCACTGCCCCTCTCTCCAGGTGTTCCTGTGACCTGGCGGTTGTGGGAATGCTGAGGGAGCGCACTTTGGGGAACAGTGTCACTCAGCTATACACCAAGCTGTGTGAGGGACACAGCGAAGCCTGGATGCGGCGGTCTAAACAGTACCGCGGCGAGTGCAAGCACTTCCTTGCCTCGTGCGCCATCCGGCCACAGTTCCCACCACTACCAGAAATGCCAGTGGTGCCCTCACCCGTCTGGCTGCTGACCGTGTACAGCATGGATGTGCTTTTGTGGCCTGACAAGGTGTCACACCATATTGAAAGTATACCATACTTTCATCCCTCTGCAACCCACTGATGCTCTCGCTCTTTACAGGTGACCAAGAAGCTTGCTGGTTACGCTTCGGACACGGGTGCTTGGGCCACAAATTGTGGGGAATGAACACAGGCATGCCCTCAACTGTGTCCTCACTGCTGGTGAGGGCGAGGGCCTGCTAGCCACGGCGGCCGGCCTTATGAAGCGGTACCGACTCGCTGGGATACCAGCCCCCCTCCCCCCCAGCTCATGTACGTGGACCGGGACTGTTGCTCCAGCAGGTCCAAGACGGTTGCCATGTTTGGGTTCCCGAGTGGCGCAGCAGTCTAAGGCACTGCATCTCAGTGCTAGAGGTGTCATTACAGACTCCCTGGTTCGAATCTAGGTTGTATCACAACTGGCCGTAATTGGGAGTCCCATAGGGTGGCACACAATTGGCCCAGCGTCGTCTGGGTTTTGAGTCTCATAGCAAAGGGTCTGAATACTTATGTAAATGTGATATTTCATGTTTATTTTGAATACAAAATAAAACTGTTTTTGCTTTGTCATTATGGGGTATTGTGTGTAGATTGATGAGGGGGGAAAAAAACTATTGAATCAATTTTAGAATAAGGCTGTAACGTAGCAAAATGTTGAAAAAGTCAAGGGGTCCGAATAGTTTCCAACTGCACCGTCGTCACGTGTTGCTGATGAAACCGAGGGGGATTTCCGAAGAGTGGCGAGGGGATCAATAAACCCATCAACTTCGGAACACACTCCTGACTTGAGTGATGCAATTCATGTTCCACTTTTAAATAATAAAACAATGAAATTCAAATGAACAAATTCCCCATGCCGTTTTATAATTTAAACCTCAGTAACAGTTAAATGTTTGATTTGGGAGGTATTTCATCTGTTATGTGTCAAGTCACGAAATCAGACAAACAAATGCATGTAGAATATAATCAGGCACGCATCTCCATGATTTTGTAAGAAATTGTGCAAATTCGGGATATCCCTTCGCTCTGAAGCCTGCAGCATTGGTCGAAGTGGCTGATGGTCTAATCAGCCCCTACACCCTTGAGAATTTTCACTCCCTCAGCTTTGGGACACTTGTGCAAATGGCGCAGGTGAGCATGAAAGCACAAATGGAGAGCCAAGGGAAGGGGGTGATTTGGATTCAACCATAGACAGAGGGTCTGGAACATTTGAGAAGGGAGGGCCTGCAGGGGCTAAGGATTGACCAGAAGGTTGGCTCTTAATTGATCAGCTGAAGTCATCTACTGCTATGGATTCAAATGGGTGATCCAGTAGGCTACTCCAGAACAGGTTCCCAGTGTGCTGCACATATCTACCTGTATGCTTCCAAACAAAAAAAAACTCAAAAGCCTGTAATCTAGTCATCATTCAAAGCCACTCATTCAACAAATGGAACATGATCCGTTTTAAAATCACCCTGGTCTTTAATATCATGAAGAAAAAATGAATACAGAAACATATCAAAACAATTAGAAAATTATAGAAGAAAAATGTTGAACAAAATTAGTGCTGTCAAATAAATACTGTATATGTACACATAAAAATGTCATACATGAACATTCATGCTGGATCACATTCAACAAGCAGAGTGCATCACGAGAGTTCAGATAGTGAGGAATCCAGATCATATCTAATTTTCACTGGGTAGAGGGTTATCAGACTACATTTTTCTCAGATAACACTCCAGTAAACAGGTGTCTTATCCCGATATCTTTTTCCTATAGTATTGCAAATAGTGACAATGCAGTAGTTAGGCCCATCAGATATCCATTGAGAGAAGAGTGCCAACTTACCAACATGTTGTACACAGTTTTTGTAGGACAAAGTGTTAAGTGTATTAGTAAAACACAAAATAAAGGGTTTTGTTCATTAGGCACTAAACAGAAGACAACATACTGGAACAGGTGAACTACTTGGACAATAAGAAATGCATTATATTTTTTACACATTTTCAGTTGCGCGCCCTAATGAACACGACCCAGATGTGGAGGCTGTTTCTTCCAGTAAAAACTAGATTGACTGACAAGCCCCTGTGTTTTTCATGTTCAAGCGACGCCCTCTGCTGGTAAACAGCCTAAATGCAGAACTGTTTGGTTCCTGTGTGCTCCAAGTACCCAAAGGCTCACATCTCTCAAGTCATGTGCTTGTTTTCAATGAGTGACAGCAATTCCTAAAAGCATAAGAAAGGAAATCCAGGAAAAAAAACTATGACCAAATGAAGCAAAAGAAAAGGACAAGCAACATCATCACCTACCCGCCACGACATTTGTCACCTACTCACTGGAGCGACAGAGCATGGAAAGAGCAAAAGGCATCCATCATCCATCCCACCCTCTTCAACTCCATGTCTGCTCCATCCTTAATTTCTGTACCAGAAGTAACTTCAGATAGACTATGGCTTTGGTCTATGGGGGTGGCAGGTGGTTTGTTGGTTGGTTGGGTGGGTGGGTGGGTAGATGTTTGCTTAAACGTAAGACCTCAGAAATAAGAACTCAAAAAGTGGGGTAATGTTCAGTGTCACTGACAGTCAGGTATGGGTCTGTCACCCATGTCCCATCCCTGCCTGCGTGCGTGTGAGAGTTTGACGTCTACTTGAGAACCAGAGTGGCCTCGCTGCCGTCTTTCCTCTTCAGGTACAAGCCATGGGTCAGGTGGTGCTCTCGCCGCAGATACGCATAGAAGTAGTCCGACACCAGCAAGATCTGAGAAGAAACAAAGTAATATCCATCTGTGATTAGTTGAATTTCAACAGTTATAGGTACTGTACTCCCATCAAACTGATTTCACAGCTACAAGCTACAGTGGGGCAAAAAAGTATTTAGTCAGCCACCAATTGTGCAAGTTCTCCCACTTAAAAAGATGAGAGAGGTCTGTAATTTTCATCATAGGTATACTTCAACTATGACAGACAAAATGAGAAGAAAACAAATCCAGAAAATCACATTGTAGGATTTTTAATGAATTTAGGTGCAAATTATGGTGGAAAATAAGTATTTGGTCAATAACAAAGGTTTATCTCAATACTTTGTTATATACCCTTTGTTGGCAATGACAGAGGTCAAACGTTTTCTGTAAGTCTTCACAAGGTTTTCACACACTGTTGCTGGTATTTTGGACCATTCCTCCATGCAGATCTCCTCTAGAGCAGTGATGTTTTGGGGCTGTTGCTGGGCAACACGGACTTTAAACTCCCTCCAAAGATTTTCTATGGGGTTGAGATCTGGAGACTGGCTAGGCCACTCCAGGACCTCGAAATGCTTCTTACGAAGCCACTCCTTCGTTGCCCGGGCGGTGTGTTTGGGATCATTGTCATGCTGAAAGACCCAGCCACGTTTCATCTTCAATGCCCTTGCTGATGGAAGGAGGTTTTCACTCAAAATCTCACGATACATGGCCCCATTCATTCTTTCCTTTACACGGATCAGTCGTCATGGTCCCTTTGCAGAAAAACAGCCCCAAAGCATGATGTTTCCACCCCCATGCTTCACAGTAGGTATGGTGTTCTTTGGATGCAACTCAGCATTCTTTGTCCTCCAAACACAACATGTTGAGTTTTTATCAAAAAGTTATATTTTGGTTTCATCTGACCATATGACATCCTCCCAATCTTCTTCTGGATCATCCAAATGCTCTCTAGCAAACTTCAGACGGGCCTGGACATGTACTGGCTTAAGCAGGGGGACACGTCTGACATTTTGTCTGTCATAGTTGAAGTGTACCTATGATGAAAATTACAGGCCTCTCTCATATTTTTAAGTGGGAGAACTTGCACAATTGGTGGCTGACTAAATACATTTTGCCCCACTGTATATAATATATTACATCTTATATAACCTGTAAATTTAAAACATTGCAACATAAAAATTCTGGGAGCATCTCCAAACCATGTGTGGAATGGTTAGGCCTTCTCCTTTGAAATTATGTAATCTCAGGCAAAGTCAACCTGCATACTATCAGAGAAATTTGAAATATATGTCAGCCAAAGCGGTCAGCTAGCAAAACTGACCAGGTTGATCTCAGATTGTTTCTCTCAAAACTGACAGGCAGGTTTACCCCAATCTCACACCAGTTATCTAAATACCATTCACAACTACGAAAACAACATATTTTGACAGATCAGTTTTTATAAATAGTCTGCTCAAGTGTATAATTGATCAGACTGGGAAGTCTCTGAACAGGCTTCATCTGGGAATCCTTCCATAATAGTCCAAATGGCCAGAGTTGTGTGTGAACCTAAGAAGTGCCTTGTTTTGTTCGAACCAACACCGTCAAATTATGAATGACTCCCCAAGACACCATTATCGTCATTTTCTGCTCCGGACATGAAAATAGAGTGTTTGTTCAGTCTTTGCGGATCCTGCTTACCAGGAAGAAAAGTCTCAATGGACTAAAATGAGCTATTTTATCCCAAAGCGTCTTACACCCAGTTTACCGGCCTCTCCATTAAACAGTGTTAGACAGTGATATCATAGTCATACTCTGACAGGTAACCCAAAACCTTGGTTTCTACAGAATGTTCCAGAGCAGATGAATTAGTGAAGGACATGGCAGAGGACAAACAGTCCTGCATTCCGGTCCCCTCTGTAACTAAGTCTTCGCTCTGTATTACCATGATTTCAACTCCAGACAAGGGATTTGTGAGTGTTAGCTGACACTGAAGGAAAAGATATCTGCGGTTGTCAAACGGCAAAGCGGCTGCCGTTTATTTAGAATGTCTATCTGTGAGTTTGGGAAGGTCCCCCAATAAGTCTACCTGTTTTACTGCCTCCATTATTCATTATAGGTGACATCATAAGCCTCTTTTACATACAAACTTGACAAATTCTGGTCCGTAGCCAGACTCACTGTATCACTGATCTTGGTGAGATGCCCCAGGGGTGCCATTTGGGTATAGCAGGCTGTGGCAGTTAACATACCCTAGCTCAAGACCAACAATGTTAAATATGATACTACTAGCATTTCAATCCCAAGGAAAAAGACTTGGCCATTCCCAAGGACAGGGTCCCCAACTGATGGCCCGTGCGCCAAATTTGGCCCAAGGGTGGTTTTATTTGGCCCCCAAAGATGAGCAAAAAATTTGGTTTTATTGTTGGACATAAGACTTTAAAAACACCAGGAAATATTTTAATTTTAGAAAACTGTTTCCAACTATTCCCACATATAAGAGTGAGACACGTGATTGTATACAAATGTAAGCAAGGTTTGAAATTATTATGTTTTAGTCAAACATATCTGTTTCGGCTTCATGCGGTCAATTTGCAGTCTACAAATTATGTTTCGGCCCTCCGACCATCCGCTAAAGAAAAAAAAATGGCCTGCGGCTGAATCTAGTTGATGATCCCTGCCCTAGGATTAGCAGAAAAATACACTAAAGTTGCCTGTCCCCATGCTAACTTACCCTTTGCTGCCTATGCCAGCCCACTCACCTGTGCCACATTGAAGAGCAGTGTGATGGCGTAGTAGAAGTTGGAGTTGGCGCTGCCAGCGTAGATCCAGAGGTGCCAGAGGACGGGAAACAAGGCGGAGCAAGCCAACAACACAACCGACACCAGAAATATATTTCTCAAGACTGGAAGACACAAGGAAAACAAATACATCAAATAAATGGACAATATACAGTGTACAAAACATTAAGAACACCTTCCTAATATTGCGTTGCACCCCCCCAGCCCCCTTGCAGTCAGAACAGCCTCAATTCGTCGGGGCATAGAGTCTACAAGGTGTCGAAAGCAATGCTTCCCACAGTTGTGTCAAGAGGCACTTAAATATTTTGTCTTGCCCATTCACCCTCTGAATGGCACACATACACAATCCATGTCTCAATTGTCTCAAGGCTTAAAAACCCTTCTTTAACCCGTCTCCTCCCCTTCATCTTCACTGATTGAAGTGGATTTAACAAGTGACATCAATAAGGGACCATAGCTTTCACCTGGTCAGTCTCACGGGAAGTGCAGGTGTTCTTAATGTTTTGTACACTCAGTGTACTATACTGAACAAAAAGACAAACGCAACATGGTCCCATGTTTCATGAGCTGAAATAAAAAGACCCCAGAAAGGGGGTCTCTAAAATGTGCATTTTTGTCAACACAACACAATGCCACATATGTCTAAAGTTGAGGGAGTGTGCAATTGGCATGCTTACAGCAGGAATGTCCACCAGAGCGGTTGCCATAAAATGTCATGTTAATTTCTCTACCAACGTCGTTTTAGAGAATTTGGCAGCACGTCCAACCAGCCTCACAACCACGTGTAACCACGCCAGCCCAGGACCTCCACATCCGGCTTCTTCACCTGTGGGATCGTCCGAGACCAGCCACATATGGGCATATGTTACTGACAACGAACACAATTGCATTTTATTGTTGGCAATTTGAATACAGAGATACTGTGACAAGATCCTTATGCCCATTGTTGTGCCATTCATCCGCCGCCATAACTTCATGTTTCAGTATGATAATGCACGTCCCCTTGTTGCAGGAATCTGTACACAATTCCTGGAAGCTGAAAATGTCCCAGTTCTTCCATGGCCTACATACTCACCAGACATGTTACCCATTGAGCATGTTTGGGATGCTCTGGATCGACGTGCATGACAGCGTGTTCCAGAGTAGTGGGACAACATTCCACCTCATCAACTCTATGTAAAGAAGATGTTTTGCTCTGCATGAGGAAAATGGTGATCACACCAGATACCGACTGTTTTTTTTATCCTCGTCCCTACTTAAAAAAAGGCATCTGTGACCAACATATCTATATCCCCAGTCATGTGAAATCCATAGTTTAAGGCCTTATGAATTAATTTAAAATGACTGATTTCTTTATATTAACTCAGTAAAAAAATATATATATTGTTGTAGTTATGTTATACTCAGACATGATTCAAACAGTTTTAGAAACTTCAGAGTGTTTTCTATCCAGTACTAATAATAATATGCATATATTAGGATGTGTGACAGAGTAGGAGGCAGTTCAGTTTGGGCACGCTATTTATCCAAGAGTGAAAATGCTGCCCCCTACCCCAAACAGGTTAACAAACTATAGTTTTGGCAAGTCGGTTAGGACATCTACTTTGTGCATGACACAAGTCATTTTTCCAACAATTGTTTACAGACAGATTTCACTTATTATTCATGGTTTCACAATTCTAGTGAGTCAGAAGTTTACATACATTCAGTTGACTGTGCCGTTAAACAGCTTGGAAAATTCCAGAAAATTATGTCATAGCTTTAGAAGCTTCTGATGGGCTAATTGACATAATTTGAGTCAATTGGAGGTGTACCTGTGGATGTATTTCAAGGCAAACTCAGTGCCTCTTTGCTTGACATCATGGACAAATCAAAAGAAAATCAGCGAAGACCTCAGAATTTTTTTTTTGTAGACCTCCACAAGTCTGGTTCATCCTTGGGAGCAATTTCCAAATGCCTGAAGGTACCACGTTCATCTGTACAAACAATAGTACGCAAGTATAAACACCATGGGACCACGCAGCCGTCATACTGCTCAGGAAGAAGATGACGTTCTGTCTCCTAGAGATGAACGTACGTTGTTGCGAAAAGTGCAAATCAATCCCAGAACAGCAAAGCACCATGTGAAGATCCTGGGGGAAACAGGTACAAAAGTATCTATATCCACAGTAAAACGAGTCCTATATCGATATATCCTGAAATGCCGCTCAGCAAGGAAGAAGCCACTGCTCCAAAATCACCATAAAAAAGCCATACTCGGGTTTGCAACTGCACATGGGGACAAAGATCGTACTTTAGGAGAAATTTTCTCTGGTCTGATGAAACAAAAATAGAACTGTTTAGCCATAATGACCATCGTTATGTTTGGAGGAAAAAGGGGGACGCTTGCAAGCCGAAGAACACCATCCCAACCGTGAAGCACGGGGTGGCAGCATCATGTTGTGGGAGTGCTTTGCTGCAGGAGGGACTGGTGCTCTTCACAAAATAGATGGCATCACGAGGATGGAATATTATGTGGATATATTGAAGCAACATCTGAAGACATCAGTCAGGAAGTTAAAGCTTGGTCGCAAATGGGTCTTCCAAATGGACAATGACCCCAAGCATACTTCCAAAGTTGTGGCAAAATGGCTTAAGGACAACAAAGTCAAGATATTGGGGTGGCCATCACAAAGCCCTGACCTCAATCCTATAGAAAATGTGTGGGCAGAACTGAAAAAGCTTGTGCGAGCAAGGAGGCCTACAAACCTGACTCAGTTACACCAGCTCAGGAAGAATGGGCCAAAATCCACCCAACTTATTGTGGGAAGCTTAATGAAGGCTACCCGAAACATTTGACCCAAGTTAAACAATTTAAAGGCAATGCTACCAAATACTAATTGAGTGGATGTAAACTTCTGACCCACTGGGAATGACGAAAGAAATAAAAGCTGAAATAAATCATTCTCTATTATTCTGACATTTCACATTCTTAAAATAAAGTGGGGATCCTAACTGACCTAAGACAGGGAATTTTTAAATCGGATTACATGTCAGGAATTGTGAAAAACTGAGTTTAAATGTATTTGGCTAAGGTGTATGTAAACTTCCGACTTCAACTGTATGCTGAAGAAAAACTTGCTTTCTATGCCTGTGATATGTGGTTGTCCCACCTAGCTATCTTAAGACGAATGCCCTAACTGTAAGTCGCTCTGGATAAGAGTCTGCTAAATGACTAAAATGTAATTTAGTGTTCTAAAAGGATTTAAAAGAAAATGTATATTTTCCTCCTTTTTACATAATGGTGGCGGTCTAAAGAAATTCCCATAGGAACCCAGTCATTTTTTCATCTTGGATACAAGGAGAAATCTGAAGTCTATCTATCCACTGATGTAAATATATCCCCTGTCTGATTCCCAGTTTGTCCACTAGATGGCAGTTAGAGATCAAATCAAATTATATTTGTCACATGCTTACTTACAATCCCTTAACCTCTTTGATCTCTAGGGGCGCTATTTCATTTTTGGATAAAAAACGTTCCCGTTTTAAGCGCGATATTTTGTCACGAAAAGATGCTCGACTATGCATATTCTTGACAGTTTTTGAAAGAAAACACTCTGAAGTTTCAGAATCTGCAAAGATATTGTCTGTAAGTGCCCCAGAACTCATTCTACAGGCGAAACCAAGATGATGCATCAACCAGGAAATGAGCAGAATTTCTGAAGCTCTGTTTTCCATTGTCTCCTTATATGGCTGTGATTGTGCAAGGAATGAGCCTACACTTTCTGTCGTTCCCCCAAAGTGTTAGCAGCATTGTGACGTATTTGTAGGCATATCATTGGAAGATTGACCATAAGAGACTACATTTTCCAAGTGTCCGCCTGGTGTCCCTGCGTCGAAATTGGAGCGTAAAGCCAGGTGCAATTATTTTTCCATTTGAGAGCAAGGAGAAACCAGGCTTCCACGAAGGATATATCATTGAAGAGATATGTGGAAAAACACCTTGAGGATTGATTCTAAACCACGTTTGCCATGTTTCAGTCGATATTATGGCGTTAATTTGGAAAAAAGTTCGCGTTTTGAGGGCTGAATTTTCGTTTTTTTTTTTTTTTTTTTTTTTTTTTTTTTGGTAGCCAAATGTGATGTACAAAACGGAGCTATTTCTAATACACAAAGAATCTTTTTGGAAAAACGGAGCATCTGCTATCTAACTGAGAGTCTCCTCATTGAAAACATCAGAAGTTCTTCAAAGGTAAGTTATTTTATTTGAAGGCTTTACTTGTTTTTGTGATAGTTGCCTGCTAAATGCTAACGCTAATGCTAACGCTAATGCTAACGCTAAATGCTACGCTAGCTAGCTACTGTTACACAAATGATTGTTTTCCTATGGTTGAAAAGCATATTTTGAAAATCTGAGATGACAGTGTTGTTAACAAAAGGCTAAGCTTGAGAGCTAGCATATTTATTTCATTTCATTTGCGATTTTCATGAATAGTTAACGTTGCGTTATGGTAATGAGCTTAGGTCTATAAATAGAATCCCGGATCCGGGTTTGGTCGTCGCAACAGGTTAAACAACAATGCAGTTAAAAAAAATAAGCGGTAAGTCCCCCCAAAATATTTTTGTTGTTGTTGAAAAATAAATACTTAAAGAGCAGCAGCAAAATAACAATAGCGAGGCTATATACAGGAGGTACTGGTACAGAGTCAATGTACCGGTTAGTCAAGATAATTGAGGTAATATGTACATGTAGGTAGAGGTAAAGTAACTATGCATAGATAATAAACAGAGAGTAGCAGCAGCGTAAAAGAGGGGGTGGGGGGCCAATGCAATGGGCTCCCGAGTGGCGCAGTGGTCTAAGGCGCCACTACAGACCCTGCTTTGATTCCAGATTGTAAAACAACTAGCCGTGTTTGGGAGTCCCATAGGGCGGTGCACAATTGGACCAGCATCGTCCCGTTTAGTAGTTTGGCCGGAGTAGGCTGTCATTGTAAATGATAATTTGTTCTTAATTGACTTGCATAGTTAAATAAAGGATAAATAAAATTAAAATATGCAAATAGTCCGAGTAGCCATTTGATTAGTTGTTCAGGAGTCTTATGGCATGGGGGTAGAAGCTGTTAAGAAGCCTTTTGGACCTAGACTTGGCGCTTTGGTACCGGTACTCGATGGTGCAGATATAGAACTTTGAGGATCTGGAGGACCCATGCCAAATCTTTTCAGTCTCCTGAGGGAGAATAGGCTTTGTCGTGCCCTCTTCACGACTGTCTTGGAGTGTATGGGCCATGAGAGTTTGTTGGTGATGTGGACAAAAAGGAAATTTAAGCTCTCAACCTGCTCCACTACAGCCCCGTCACATGACGTCTCTTGGCCACTTGAAACCAGTTGTGTCTGGTTTGGGTAGTGAGTCAGTGTGACAAAATGGCTGAATGGATTTTCAAGCCTAACATCTTAAAATGAGGGCAATTAGGGCTGTTAAGTTATGGAGTTTTTTTATTTTTATGACAGATGAGGAAACTTAAAAAACGTCTTTTCCCATTCACTCTTCCTATTATAAACGATGAGCTAGATCAACGGCGCATGTGGAGGATGCATACAAGTTCATGTGGATGGAGAAGGAAATGCATTGCTTTACAATGACCCTGCATACTAAATGTTTGCACTTTTGGTGACCAACATTGCATACAGTATATGACCATAGGGCGATTTATTTCATGAGCGGATGGTCAGGGGTCCGGAACATAATTACAAATAATTTGTAGACTGCCGAATTGACCATAAGAAACATAAAAATTGGTTTGATTTCCAAAAAGGACTCTACCTTTCAAACAATGTCACTTTCTATTTTCTGACAAAACATTTTTGGGGGGTAATCCCCAAACTCAACGACTGAGATAACATGTTCATGGATTCAGGTATGTTAGCGCTAAAACAAAAAAAAGTATAGCCAGAACCAAGATAGGGAAACACCGTCCTAGACCACTTTGGAGAGTTACCGATCCGTAAGAACCAGATAGGTGTAAGCTACAATGACTAGCTTGCATTCAATGTTCACTCAATTTATTTCTGTCAATGAGCCAATTTCAGGTCTTGCTGAGCACAAACTTGAACGTTGTGAAAATTCTGTGCAACTTCCAGTGCACATTTACTGTGAACAGAGGCTGTACCCACTTTAAGTCACCGTTTTAACAGTGGCCAAGTAGGCTACAGTGGCCATTTGACCAAAATGTAGGCCTACCAGAACCTCTTCACCAGACTCACTTTTTCAAAGATGATGTGCACGTTTTATGCTCGTAGGAAACAATCACTCCCCCATTGCTGACGACAAATAATCTAACTCGGCTAATATCTCACTAACTAGCAAAGGAAATTAACTAAATGTGCACACATAGCTACATGCAGCTCTTGCTTTGACCTCAAAACAAGCACATCTAATCATCACCACAGCTGTAAACACAGTCCAGTTCAAAGTAAATGGCACAGATCCATATATGACAAGGGTCAATTTGCATATAGGCCTACTGCAGCTCTAATTAGTTATGCTGCACCGGTCTGTGTGGTGTACGGCTGAGTCATGCCCAATAGACTCATACTCGGATGCGTTCTGCCTACAACAAAATCTCTTGCATAGTTTGCTTTGTTTCGGTATGTGGCATAGAAATGGGCAAATATTGCTTTGATTCAATCACAATTGCCACAGTAAAGGGAAACGTTGAAACAAATTAACAGAGAAACTAACAGACTGACTGAGAAAACTCTAAAAAGTTGAGTGAAGTTCAATCTTGTGCTTCTCTCTGTGGGCTGATATTTCTTCTGCGCTCCACGTGAAAGTGCCGGGGAGCTGTGTGGCAGTCTCGGGCTACTGCGATCACACGCGCAGGTCCTCTACATCAGAAAACAATGAAGGGGTTGGGGTCAAGCGTAGAACCTTCTCTGTACTTGGGTGTGTTAAGAGGAAACTGAAGTAGTGGCGTAGTAAATTCAACTGATCATCAACACCTCGATTAGATGAATCAGGTGTTAAACTGCTCAGCTGGGACAAAACCTGCAGTACTGCACTACAATATTAGGGACTCACAATGTTAAGGAGCACACACTCCATGTCCAACGTCATCTGTCGTGGCTGAAAGACGACATGAACATCATACAGATGGCGGGTTTTATACTGTATTGGCAGGATAGAACAGCAGCCGGGACTCTAACCCGGAAGCTTATAAGAAATCTCGCTATGCCCTCCGACGAACCATCAAACAGGCAAAGCATCATTAGAGATCTAAGATTGAATCGTACTACACCGGCACCGACGATCGTCGGATGTGGCAGGGCTTGCAAACTATTACAGACTACAAAGGGAAGCACAGCCGAGAGCTGCCCAGTGACACGAGCCTACCAGATGAGCTAAATTACTTCTATGCTTGCTTCGAGGCAAGTAAGACTGAAACATGCATGAGAGTATCAGCTGTTCCGGACAACTGTGTGATCACGCTCTCCACAAGGCCAGACGGATTACCAGGACGTGTACACCGAGCATGCGCTGACCAACTGGCAAGTGTCTTCACTGACATTTTCAACCTCTCCCTGTCTGAGTCTGTAAAACCAACATGGTTTTTATTTTTATTTCACCTTTATTTAACCAGGTAGGCCAGTTGAGAACAAGTTCCCATTTACAATGTTCTCATTTACAGTGCTACAAAAACAGAGTTACACATGGGATAAACAAAAGTACAGTCAGTAACAATAGAAAAATCTATGTACAGTGTGTTCAAATGTAGTAAGATTAGGGAGGTAAGGCAATAAATAGGCCATAGTGGCGAAATAATTACAATTTAGCATTAACACTGGAGTGATAGATGTGCAAATAGAGATACTAGGGTGCAAAACAGCAACAACAACAAAAAATAACATGGGGCTGAGCTATTTACAGATGGGCTGTGTACAGTTACAGTGATCGGTAAGCTGCTCTGACAGCTGATGCTTAAAGTTAGTGAGGGAGATATAAGTCTCCAGCTTCAGTGATTTTTGCAATTTGTTCCAGTCATTGGCAGCAGAGAACTGGAAGGAAAGGCGGCCAAAATAGGTATTGGCTTTGGGGATGACCAGTGAAATATACCTGCTGGAGCGCGAGCTACGGGTGGGTGTTGCTATGGTGACCAGTGAGCTGAGATAAGGCGGGGCTTTACCAAGGGTAGTGCGTACGGCCCAGTACATTACTGGAGCCAAGCTTCCTGCCATCCGGCCTCTATACCAGGCGGTGTCAGAGGAAGGCCCTAAAAAAAATCAAGACTCAAATCAAAGACTCCAACCATAGACTATACTCTCTGCTACCGCACGGCAAACGGTAACGGAGCGCCAAGTCTAGGTCCAAGAGGCTTCTAAACAGTTTCTAACCCCAAGCCATAAGACTCCTGAACAGCTGATCAAATGGCTACCCAGACTATTTGCATTGCTGCCCCCCCCCCCCCCCCTAGTCACTTTAATAACTTCACCTACATGTACATATTACCTCAATTACCTCGAGTAAAACTGCATTGTTGGTTAGGGCATGGAAGTAAGCATTTCACTGTAACCATAACTGATTTAATGAGACATCCGCAGTTTCACTGTACTGGCCGTGTGTACTTAAACTTGCATGGCTTAACCTTTGAAACAAAGATGGTGAAATTTATAAACCCAAGAAATAGCCATTTCCTTCAGTACGTGCTACGAATGAGAAAAACGCAAATGTTCCAAAGATGCAGTCCCTTCAACCTTTAAGCATGGGAATCTTCACCCCCCAAAAATTTGACTACTTTAAAATAAAAAGTACAATAAAGCCTCTGAAATCAGGCCAAGCGCCTTTTGTTTAAAAGGTTAAACAAATATATACAAATAAAACTATCATAAAAATAGCACATGAAATACATGAAGCTAAAAGAGAGCAGGTCCAACTTAAGGGCATCCTGATCATCTGCTTTCCAGAGCCCACTCTGGTCTGTGTGGTTGATGTATTTGTGTACCTGTTGTATTCGGCACGACAAATAACATTTGATTTGATCGAATAAACATGTTTACAAAACTCTCCTTGAGATCAGTAGGTACAAAAAGGAAGAAAGCGCTTTGAAAAGTGGGGAGGTCCTATCTAAACTTGTCCAATAAGTAATGCTTTTGTTCATCTTCTGTTGCAAAACAGTTTGCTACTGTGTGCCCTATCGAACACAACCCAAGGGTCATGGGAAGGAACAATAGAGAATGATAGCGGCCAAAGGCCATATTAGCATGGGCAGCTCCATTGAGGGCTTCCACCATTTTAATGTAGTCAACTGGGTGGGACTTCCAACTTCATTGGCTGATCCCTCCTGGTGACTCTGTTGGAATCATGTCCAAACAGGTCATCAGGAGGGATCAACCAATCGTGAAGAAGAAAATTGACTACTTTAAAATGCAGACAGCCTCAATGGCGCTGCCCATGCCGTCTCAGACGCTATAATGGCACAGATACAAAAATAAGTCCTCTATCTATCTCTATGGAAGGAACCACTCACATCTGTATAGGTGGTTCCATGCAGGCAGGAAGGCCATGTAGAGGGCGATGTCGCCCACGGTGGGGTAGGACTTGAAGATGGAGATGATGGCAATCTGCATGAAGATCAGAAAGATCGGGTGCTCCCTGGGACAGAGAGAGGACAGCAGAGTGTTACTACTGTACGGCAGCAATTTTAAGACAAAAATCATCTACAGGATGCATAGATGTCACTCGTTTAGATGGGATACATTATATACACACAGATGTGGTCTGTGTGGCACAGTAGAGCAAAGCTGTTATAACAACGCTGGGGCCACCCATACCAAATTTATGCATGCACTACTGTAAGTCGCTTTAGATAAAATTGTATGTGCATTAATATACGTTAATACATGATGTTTGTTAGGTTCTAAGTTCTGGTTCAATGATCCAGACGAATACCAAAGAAAGCTCAGACTAGACCTATTCACCAAACTGGGTTATGTAGCTGCAAGAAAACCATACAAAGTCTCAAGCAACTGTGTTTATAACGTCACACTTGGCCCCCCATCCCAACTAGACCCCCCTTTTGTGTCAAGGATGAACAATCAATCTCTGTTGCTGGGCAGGTGGTGCTATCATCCAAGCTTGAGTCCGGAACCTTCATACTCCTCAACGCCTCTCAAGTCTTCTTATCAGACAGGAAAGGCCTCGAGAGTTAGGGGAGTACACATTATTGCAGTCTACCGCTGTCCACTAGATAATTACTATACACAAAGAGCTTACACCTAACACTACTTTCTATCCCTAATAATATATAAAAGTTCATTCCTATTAGGAGTATATAATGGTATAAAACAGTAAAGATATAAAATGGTAATTTACGATCTACCAGCTCTAACTCCAGACATATGGCTCCTATTCAACCCTAATGGAATCAATCTTGCCCTCAGAGATAGGCTCCCTTTGTACTTTCCTTCTACTAAAATACAATAAACATAGCATTCCATCTAACACATAACACTAGGCTAATTATACAATTATAAATAGGTTAAAATGGGCTCAAGTCCATATTCAACAATAATAATATACATAATAATACCCAGGAACATCAATGGAAATTATATCCACTGAAATGGAAATTAATGTATACTGAAAGAAATATATAAAGCACCACATGTGAAGTGTTGGTCCCATGTTTCATGAGCTGAAAAAAAAAAAGATTACAGCAATGTCCCATATGCATAAAAATCTTATTTCTCTAAAATGTTGGGCACAAATTTGTTTACATCCATATTAAATGAGCATTTCTCCTTTACCAAGATAATCCATCCACCTGACACGTGTGGAATATCAAGAAGCTGATTAAACAGCTTGATCATTACACAGGTGCACCTAGTGCTGGGGACAATAAAAGGCCACAATAAAAAGTTGAGGGAGTGTGCAATTGGTACGCTGACTGCAGGAATGTCCACGAGAGCTGTTGCCAGAGAATTCAAAGTTTCTTCCATAAGCCGCCTCCAACGTCATTAAAAATAATTTGGCAGTAAGTCCAACCGGCCTCACATTGCAGACCACGTCTAACCGCGCCAGCCCAGGAACTCCACATCCAGTTTCTTCACCAGTGGGATCGTCGGAGACCAATAACCCGGACAGCTGATGAAACTGTGGATTTGCACAACCGAATAATTTCTGCATAAACTGTCAGAAACTGTCTCAGGACAGCTCATCTACGTGCTCATTGTCCTCACGAGGGTCTTGATCTGATTGCAGTTTGGCATCGTAAACGACTTTAATGGAGAAGTGTGCTCTCCATGGATGAATCCTGGTTTCAACTGTACCAGGCAGATGGCAGAAAGCGTGTACGGCATCGTGTGGGCGAGCGGTTTGCTGATGTCAACGCTGTGAACAGTGGTGGCAGTGGGGTTATGGTATGGGCAGACATAAGCTACTGGCAACGAACACAATAGCATTTTATCGATGGCAATTTGAATGCACAGAGATACCATGATGAGACCCTGAAGCCCATTGTTTTGTCATTCTTCCGCTGCCATCACCTCATGTTTCAGCATGATAATGCAAGGCCCCATGTCGAAGGGATCTGTACACAATTCCTGGAAGCTGAAAGTGTCCCAGTTCTTCCATGGCCTACATACTCACCAGACATGTCACCCATTGAGCATGTTTGCAATGCTCTGGATCGACGAGTACGACAGCGTGTTCCAGTTACCGCCAATATTCAGCAACTTGGCGCAGTCATTGAAGAGGAGTGGAACAACATTCCACAAGCCACAATCAACAGCCTGATCAACTCTATGCAAAGGAGATATTGCGGTGCATGAGGCAAATGGTGGTCACACCAGATACTACCTGGTTTTCTGATCCACGCCCCTACTTTTTTTTTTACATTTCTGTGACCAACAGATGCTTATCTGTTTTCCAGCAATGTGAAATCCATAGATTAGGGCCTAATTTATTTATTTCAATTGAGTGATTTTCTTATATTAACTGTATAGTAAAATCTTCGAAATTGTTGCATGTTGTGGCAATTTTTTTCCCCAGTATATTTTCTAGGTCTGATTTGACTGGTCAGAAAAGTTTGGTTTGATGAGTAGAAGTTGTACCTCTGTTGTTACACGGCAACAATCCAGGTGCAAGGTGATCACAACGTAGGCAAACATGATTACATAAAACAGCTTGAAGCTTACGCAACTGTAAAGATTTGCAAACAAACCCCAACCGTGTTAATCTTATAATAGGCCTCAAAACAGGTCCAACTGTGTAACCTTACGTAACCATTGTAGACTGTGGGGCGGTGTTAGCTCAAATACACTGTTTGTTAACAAACAAATACATACATTTGACATAATTGCAATGACCACAATCAGGTTTAATAATTCTAAGTAATCTACATTGTGGTTACTAATTCATTAACCTGACTATTAACTACCACACAAGTGGAGGTATAATATCCACTTCATAGAAAGGAGACCAAACACTTGGGTGACATTTTCATCCGTGCAAAAAAAACACCATAAACCTAATTGCAATCAGGCCATGTGATCTAATTTAAAACTTTTCTTCAACAATGTGCATTATAAGGAAGCAATTATTTAACTAGTTTATTGAACTGAGAAATGCGCATACATTGAAGAAATCTTTTAAATTAAAATCAGACTGCCAGATTATAATGAGGTTTACTGTATTTTCTCCCCACAGAACTGTGCTCTTTTTAATCATGAAAACAACTCCCTTATTCTCACTATACTGTGAGTTAAAGAGAAGAGGGACTCACTTTAGCTTGATGGAGAGTGGAATGGTGTAGAAGAACACATTGATCTGAAAGACGCAGATGAAGAAGAGGCGGAAGTGCTCAAACATCTCGGCAAAGAAGTACCAGAAGAGGCCTATGTTGGGGGTGAGGTCTGGAACGGAGAGGCTGGGGGGAACACATAAAGGAAAGTTGTAGATTCTCTCAATCATATTCCGAAGACACCTATTCATAACAGATTTACACTGATTAGTGAATCCTCAATGCACAAATGAACAGTAATTGTATGCTAAGGTCTACAACAACAAGCTGAAAAAAACTCCCTTAGTAAACGTTTCCATCAGGGTTGGGGTCAATCCCATTTCAATTCGGTCAATTCTTGAATTGAAATGACCCCAACCCTGGTGTCACTCACATGAATCCGTAGACGGAAGACAGGAAGTCCCAGGAGCTGAGCAGGAAGAAGGACAGACAGACCATGACACATAGGCTGCCCAGGTACATGAAGGTGTACTGCGTTGTGAAGAGCCAGAAGCTGGATCTTTGCCAGTTCACTGGGATGTACAACCTCTGTGGGAAAGATAGAAACATTAGGGAGAGAATTAATGTTGCAAATGCTTAAAAATCACAGGCAGAATGTATCTAACATCTCAGAGTAGGAGGGCTGATTTAGGATCAGTTTTTCCTTTTATCTAGATCAGAATGAATAAGTAACATGGACACAGAAGACCTGATCGTAGACTCATGTTCTACTCTCCTTAATTTGCACTGATGTGGAAAAGACTTGAAAGGTGGAAGCTCATTATTAGGCTGCCTGTGACCTGTTCAGTTCTTACAGATCAGTACAATGAAGTAGACGGGACAAGGATAGGACAGATTTTTGAATGTTCACCAGGGGTGCATCTCAATAGTCCAACCGGCCACATCTCTGTGACTCCTTCAAGTGCAATGAACTGAAAGCATTGGCTAGAAGCCATATTGTGGATGCCAATCAGCCTGTACTTGGGCAGGTGAAAGTTCTCATGTCTATGCATATAAAGGAAAGGCGACAAGGGGAGGAAGCCACTTTGGACTATAGCGATTGACCACATATCACTAACCACGTTTCAATCCGCAGGTCATAGTGTATTAAAAAACAAAAAAAACTGCTGTGATGAAATAGGAAGACTCGGTATAATTTCAGAAATGTCTACAGAATGTTATTTTTGTGTCGGTACAACTAATTATGCTATAAACTGCGGTGGAAACGATGTATTGGACAATTGTTGATAGAATAACCTTGCCTGGCAAGCCAAACGGTACGCCACACCTGTGGAACAGGTTCTAACCGGTCTGACCGGTCCCAGAAAATGCTGGGTTGGGCCATTGTCAGTACACCCGTGAGTAAAGCGGTGTTTTAAAAATGCGTCATTGGTTAGAGATGATACAATCGCTGATTACTTTATTTTGTACAAATCCCCTCATTTTGACGTCACCACAAACAACTTAAAGGGTGGCAGTCTCAAACTGAAGTATGTAGCGAACATAGAGTGACAGAAGAATTCAGTTTAGTCGTCAGGCAAAGATTAACCATCACGTCGAGGTAAATTTGCAGTCGCACGATGCTACACTACATGACCAAAAGTATTTGGACACCTGCTCGTCGAACATCTGATTCCAAAATCATGGGCAATAATACGGAGTTGGTCCCCCCTTTGCTGCTATAACAGCCTCCACTCCTCTGGGAAGGCTTTCCACTAGATGTTGGAACACTGCTGCAGGGACTTGCTTCCATTCAGCCACCAGAGCATTAGTGAGGTCGGCACTGATTTTGGTTGATTAGGCCTGGCTCACAGTCGGCGTTCCAATTTATCCCAAAGGTGTTTGATGGGGTTGAGGTCAGGGCTCAAGTTATTCCACACCAATCTCAACAAACCATTTCTGTATGGACCTTTCTTTGTGCATGGGGGCATTTGGGGTGGCAGGTAGCCTAGTGGTTAGAGCGTTGGGCCAGTAACCGAAAGGTTGCTAGATTGAATCCCCGAGCTGACAAGTTAAAAATCTGTCGTTCAGCAAATGAACAAGGCAGTTAACCCACTGTTCCTAGAACGTCACTGTAAATAATAATTTGTTCTTAACTGACTTGCCTAGTTAAATAAAAGGTTGAATCTAAAAAATAAAAATACACTTAAAAAATTGTCATGCTTAAACAGGAAAGGGCCTTCCACAAAACTGTTGCCACAAAATTGGAAGCACAGAATCATCCAGAAAGTCATTGTATGCTGTAGCATTAAGATTTCCCTTCACTGGAACTAAGAGGCCTAGCCCGAAACAAGAAAAACAGCCCCAGACCATTATTCCTCCTCCACCAAACTTTGCAGTCGGGCAGGTATCATTCTCCTGGGGACCACTGATCCCTGTCGCAAATTGGATGGAAACCTTGTGAAAAGTGAGGCAAACTTGAGTCTTTCAGCTGAGTGATACGAACATACCTGTAGTAGGTATAGCAGTGCCGGGGCAAATAGTGTGAGGGGGTAGATTGACTGGTATGTCGCCAAGGCCAAGAATATCGCACTCATCAAGGAACTTCCTTCAATATCAGAGAATAATTTAGTTATTGACACGACAAGCAAATACATGGTTTGGGTCACACCAAAATAGTTTTTATTTTGTCATTTGTTGCTGTTCACATACCTTTTACTGTACAGAGAATGAAGAGTGCGATGACTGCATTGTTAAGCCCGCAGGTTGACTTTGCCACACAGGAGAGGATAGTGAAAGGGTTCAACAAGTAACTGCAGGGTGAGAAAGCAAAAACTAAAGGTCATCATTAAGTTGTAAACACTTTGTTTACCAAAACTGGCAGACACCCATAGGTTTCAAGGTGTAATTGAATGTTGACAGAGCTGTTCTTTAAGCTGACTATGTTGAGCCAGGTGGAGTAGGGTGAAGTTAACCCTGGATTTTGATCTAGTCAGTTTTGTGTTTTCCCCTCTAATGGTTAAGGTTAGGACTGGGGAAAGTAAGCTGATCCTAGATCTGTGCCTTCTCTGGTACTTACAACATGGCCACTTTCAGAGGGATGTAGTACATCTCTTTGGGGGTGCGGATGAGCTCCAGGCAGTCCAGAGGATAGCGCTCAGCCTCCAGGGCGTACTTCTGTTTCCTGAACTGGAGCAGAAACACACACCCCACTAGCCGTGTCACTACACCAAGTCTGTGTTGTTCTTGAACCCATAATGAAACAGCAAAGTCAAAAGTCTCTGGGATTCTTCAATATTGCAGTCGACTGCCGACTGACTGATCTACAAATCTCTTTGCATCATAAATAACTACTCACTATTATATGTAGATCAGTCACAATTTACCAAAAATGCGTCACTGATTTGATGCTCTCGGACACCCAATCCCAGGGTATCTTGAAACATCAAAAAGACGCCACACCACCCACCCTGTTAAGACTAGACAATGACTGTGAAGGAATACTCCTGCCACGTCCAACTTTAGTAAGTTTGTTTGATAAGTGAAAATGTGTTTTGTAGTAGAAGACAAAATATAGCCAGGACGTGATACTCCTTTCAGCTTTTCCTGTTGTTTGAATTCACTGCACACTTGAGGAAGTTACTCGACTTATCAGACCCCTGTGTTTGTCACAACAGCTGACAACCAGATACGGGGGCGGCTAAGCAAACATTTAGCCTATGTTCTAAAATAGTAGGCCTATGTAGCAAATAGGCACAGTAAATACTTTTAGTAAGCAGTATTTATTAGGTCACAAACCAAGGCTTGTTGTTCCTGTACCCATAATGCAAGTGAAATGTCTAACACCCAATCCCAAGGCACCTTGAAGCACATTTTTAGGTCATGCAGACATGCATAATATCCCATGACACTGTACATCATCATGATCGGCATTATATTTATTTTGGCATTATTTGTCACTTACCACAGTCTTGTTGTAGTCCTTCACTGCTAGGTATAGTGCCACCGCAGTGAGTGCATCTGCCATCTATGGGGCAGGTTGAGAGAGGGAAGATAACACAATTGATGGATGTATGGATGGATTTGATCTTTGGGAATCTAACTCAAATTATGGTTTTTCTGTAGCATCCATGTATGTTCCAGCTAATTGTCTATGAGCAAAACTAGCAATCAAATTACACTGGACCCTCAATTTGATACAGATATCAAATTGTATAGTGACATAATAGACAGTGTTATTACTGAATAAGTATATTTATTAAAGGTTGCACTCACCATAAACACAATCTCTGCATAATCAATAACAAAGTGAAAGAAATATATAATGAGGGGCGTCTGAAAGAGATAAGATGACATCACGATTATACCACTTTGTGAATGTATTACATTTATGAAGCAACACATTGTGATAGAATGTTACTCGTTTAATGGAATCGAGAGGGGACTGACCTCATGGAACACATCCCCTGCATACGGAGATACTCCCAGGTCCAGGAGAGCCAGGCCTTCCACAACTACAAATAACAAACCATAAAATATCATCAACCTATGGAACCAAAATAATGTATAGCCTGTTGTGTCCACATTGTTCTCAACCATGATAGCTGGGGCTAGTTCTTTTAAGTCCAAAAACTGGTCCTGAACATTTTACATTTTGAGTGCAATATCAAAATTAAAGCCAAATCTATATAAGCTATCATAAGGCTTGACTTGCACTAGCTGACTAAACTCCGACAGTTGAGTAGGCTAGACTTGCACAAGCTAATGTACTGTCTGGTTAATAATTAATATGCCCTGTCATTCCGTTTCTTTACAGGATATTCAGGTTAAAGCCGATAGATAAAGGGAACAGCAGCAAATTACATTGCAGCATGTATTAGAAAATACTGCAAACATGCATGAATCACTGTTGCAGTAGCTACCCATCCTTGCTTCTTGGCTTTTTAGCTAGCCTTCCATTGATTGCCATTCCAGAAGGCATCAAATCAAACGTTATTGGTCACATAAACGTGTTCAGCAGACGTTATTGTGGGTGTAGCGAAATGCCTGTAACTGCAAATACCATGCATTGGCAGCTAACTAGCTTTGATTACTCTCTGGCTTCCCATGTATTTTACTATATTCCTTTGTGGAATCACTAAAACTACCAATACTAGAACTCTCAATAACACTTTTAGTGGTGCAGTCCAACCACCTATCTAGGTTTGCATAGCAAGCTAGCCGAGCGGGGTCATCATACTGACAAGCAAGCGCAAGACAGAACAGCAGCAATTCCCTACAAAGATAATCAATAAAACGCCTACCTCTTTTCCAGGCATTTAGTGGAGATACTACCTCAACTCTTTCTGGTATAAGCTCAGCTAAACTTGATCTAAATAACACTGCTCTTATTGTTACAGCTACAATTAAAAGCAGGGTTAAAGGAGCTGCCATCTTTGTTGGGAGGAAGAAGCCATCAGCGGCTCGTCAGCAACACTAACAAAGTAAGTCCGGGGTCACAGCATTTCGAAAATTTTCTCAATAAAAGTCCCCCACGTAACAGTGGAAAAAATATCAATAAACCTGTATTTATTCATGATATATGAAACATAATTGTCGAAACATGAACAATGATTCATATTTGTTCATATTTAAGTGACATTTGCATTACATTTGGGTTTTAAAACATTTTCCAAGGTCAAATAAATGCCCCAATGCTGGTTTATAAAGCAAAAAGCTATTCTAGGTACTGCAGTAAAAGTATTGTAGGGAATCCTCAGTAAAGTCTGTAGAATGTAAACTGAGTATACCAAACATTAGGGAGACCTTCCTAACATTGAGTTGCACACTTAATGTTGATTTTTGCCAGGTATTACCTAACCTACCAGAATTAATCCTACCCTTTGAACCCCCGATCCTCCTGGCTGGTGGTAAATGTGGTTGCACTTGGCTGGCAAAACTTAAAAAGCGGTCTCTCTTGTTTTCAAGCTTCCGACATGATTTAGTTGTTTGTTGGTGATGATGAATTAGATGTTTTTCATATAGCTGGTTTCACATGCCCCTTATTTGGGATTGGCCAACATTTGCATATAGTTTACGCATTGTTATTTAACGTGTATCTTTTTAACACGCAAAGACCCAAACAGCGTTCCATACCCTTTTGCCCTCAGACCAGCCTCAATTCGTCTGGGCATGGACTCTACAAGGCGTCAAAGGCGTTCAACAGGGATGCTGGCCCATGTGGACTCCAATGCTTTCCACAGTTGTGTTAAGTTTATACCTGTATCTCGCAGCTAGCTAGCTGCTATCCGTGTGACTATCGGCTTATGTCGATTCCGGAACAAACATCAATTATTCTGGAGCTAGCCAGCTGAAGAGTTCCATCAGTCACTCCTGGGCTATAGCGAGGAGCCCCACCGGGCCTTCAAAACTGGACTACCGATATTATCTGCCCGAGGGAGTTATCCAGCTGGCTCCTCCGTCGCGACGTTACCTGAATGCCAATCTGTGGTCCGCTAATTGTTAGCTGTCTTATCGGCTGCTATCTGAATAGATCTATCGGACTATTTTTCTTGGGCCTCTATAACTATATCTATTTTTTTTTTTTGTATTTTTTTTTTGCGAATTGGATTGATCCCCCTCTACCACACGGAACCCCACTAATCCTACCGACGGAAACGCACAAGGTGGCTAAAAACAGACCTCCATCCTATGCTAGCTTGCTACCGATGGCCCGGCTAGCTGTCTGAATCGCCGTGACCCCAACCAACCTCACTACTCACTGGACCCTTCTGATCACTCGACTAAGCATGCCTCTCCTTAATGTCAATATGCCTTGTCCATTGCTGTTCTGGTTAGTTCTGGTTCTGCTCACTATACCTTATCCAACCTATTAGTTCCACCACCCACACATGCGATGACATCTCCTGGTTTCAATGATGTTTCTAGAGACAATATCTCTCTCATCATCACTCAATACCTAGGTTTACCTCCACTGTATTCACATCCTACCATACCTTTGTCTGTACATTATACCTTGAAGCTATTTTATCGCCCCCAGAAACCTCCTTTTACTCGTCTGTTCCAGACGTTCTAGACGACCAATTCTCATTGCTTTTAGTCGTACCCCTATCCTACTCCTCCTCTTTTCCTCTGGTGATGTAGAGCTCCACTCCTATTCCCCAGGCGCTCTCTTTTGATGACTTCTGTAACTGTAATAGCCTTGGTTTCATGCATGTTAACATTAGAAGCCTCCTCCCTAAGTTTGTATAATTCACTGCTTTAGCACACTCTGCCAACCTGGATGTTCTAGCTGTGTCTGAATCCTGGCTTAGGAAGATCACCAAAAATTCTGACATTTTCATCCCAAACTACAACATTTTCAGACAAGATAGAACTGCCAAAGGGGGCGGTGTTGCAATCTACTGCAAAGATAGCCTGCAGAGTTCTGTCCTACTATCCAGGTCTGTCCCCAAACAATTTGAACTTCTACTTTTAAAAATCCACCTCTCTAAAAACACGTCTCTCACCGTTGCCGCCTGCTATAGACCACCCTCTGCCCCAGCTGTGCTCTGGACACCATATGTGAACTGATTGCCCCCCATCTTCGGAGCTCGTGCTGCTAGGCAACCTAAACTGGAACATGCTTAACACCCCAGCCATCCTACAATCTAAGCTTGATGCCCTCAATCTCACACAAATTATCAATGAACCTACCAGGTACCTCCCCAAAGCCGTAAACACGGGCACCCTCATAGATATCATCCTAACCAACTTGCCCTCTAAATACACCTCTGCTGTCTTCAACCAAGATCTCAGCGATCACTGCCTCACTGCCTGCATCCGTAATGGGTCAGCGGTCAAACGACCTCCACTCATCACTGTCAAACGCTCCCTGAAACACTTCAGGGAGCAGGCCTTTCTAATCGACCTGGCCAGGGGTATCCTGGAAGGCTTTTGATCTCATCCCGTCAGTAGAGGATGCCTGGTTATTTTAAAAAAATCCTTCCTAACCATCTTAAATAAGCATGCCCCATTCAAGAAATGTAGAACCAGGAACAGATATAGCCCTTGGTTCTCCCCAGACCTGACTGCCCTTAACCAACACAAAAACATCCTATGGCGTTCTGCATTAGCATCGAACAGCCCCCGTGATATGCAGCTTTTCAGGGAAGCTAGAAACCATTATACACAGGCAGTTAGAAAAACCAAGGCTAGCTTTTTCAAGCAGAAATTTGCTTCCTGCAACACTAACTCAAAACAGTTCTGGGACACTGTAAAGTCCATGGAGAATAGTACACCTCCTCCCAGCTGCCCACTGCACTGAAGATAGGAAACACTGTCAACACTGTCACCACTGATAAATTAACTATAATTGAGAATTTCAATAAGCATTTTTCTACGGCTGGCCATGCTTTCCACCTGGCTACTCCTAATCCGGTCAACAGCACTGCACCCCCCACAGCAACTCGCCCAAGCCTTCCCCATTTCTCCTTCTACCAAATCCAGTAAGCTGATGTTCTGAAAGAGCTGCAAAATATGGACCCCTACAAATCAGCCGGGCTAGACAATCTGGACCCTTTCTTTCTAAAAATTATCTGCAGAAATTGTTGCCACCCCTATTACTAGCCTGTTCAACCTCTTATTCATGTCGTTTGAGATTCCCAAAGATTGGAAAGCAGTTGCGGTAATCCCCCTCTTCAAAGTGGGGGACACTCTTGACCCAAACTGCTACATACCTATATCTATCCTACCCTGCCTTTCTAAGGTCTTCGTAAGCCAAGTCAACAAACAGATTATCGACCATTTTGAATCTCACCATACCTTCTCTGCTATGCAATCTGGTTTCAGAGCTGGTCATGGGTGCACCTCAGCCACGCTCAAGGTCCTAAATGATATCTTAACTGCCATCAATAAGAAACATTACTGTGCAGCCATATTCATTGATCTGGCCAAGGCTTTCGACTCTGTCAATCACCACATCCTCATCGGCAGACTCGACAGCCTTGGTTTCTCAAATGATTGCCTCGCCTGGTTCACCAACTACTTCTCTGATAGATTTCAGTGTGTCAAATCGGAGGGTCTGCTGTCCGGACCTCTGGCAGTCTCTATGGGGGTGCCACAGGGTTCAATTCTTGGACCGACTCTCTTCTCTGTATACATCAATGATGTTGCTCTTGCTGCTGGTGAGTCTCTGATCCAACTCTACGCAGACGACACCATTCTATATACTTCTGGCCCTTCTTTGGACACTGTGTTAACAACCCTCCAGGCAAGCTTCAAAGCCATACAACTCTCCTTCCGTGGCCTTCAATTGCTCTTAAATACAAGTAAAACTAAATGCATGCTCTTCAACCGATCGCTGCCTGCACCTGCCCGCCTTTCCAACATCACTACTCTGGACGGCTCTGACTTAGAATACGTGGACAACTACAAATACCTAGGTGTCTGGTTAGACTGTAAACTCTCCTTCCAGACCCATATCAAACATCTCCAATCCAAAGTTAAATCTAGAATTGGCTTCCTATTTCGCAACAAAGCATCCTTCACTCATGCTGCCAAACATACCCTTGTAAAACTGACCATTCTACCAATCCTCGACTTCGGCGATGTCATTTACAAAATAGCCTCCCCTACTCAACAAATTGGATGCAGTCTATCACAGTGCCATCCGTTTTGTCACCAAAGCCCCATATACTACCCACCATTGCGACCTGTACGCTCTCGTTGGCTGGCCCTCGCTTCATACTCGTCACCAAACCCACTGGCTCCATGTCATCTACAAGACCCTGCTAGGTAAAGTCCCCCCTTATCTCAGCTCGCTGGTCACCATAGCATCACCCACCTGTAGCACGCGCTCCAGCAGGTATACCTCTCTGGTCACCCCCAAAACCAATTATTTCTTTGGCCACCTCTCCTTCCAGTTCTCTGCTGCCAATGACTGGAACGAACTACAAAAATCTCTGAAACTGGAAACACTTATCTCCCTCACTAGCTTTAAGCACCAGCTGTCAGAGCAGCTCACAGATTACTGCACCTGTACATAGCCCACCTATAATTTAGCCCAAACAACTACCTCTTTCCCTACTGTATTTATTTTGTTTTATTTATTTATTTGGCTCCTTTGCAATCCATTATTTTTATTTCTACTTTGCACATTCTTCCACTGCAAATCTACCATTCTAGTGTTTTACTTTCTATATTGTATTTACTTTGCCACCATGGCCTTTTTTTTGCCTTTACCTCCCTTATCTCACCTCATTTGCTCACATCGTATATAGACTTGTTTCTACTGTATTATTAACTGTATGTTTGTTTTAGTCCATGTGTAACTGTGTTGTTGTATGTGTCGAACTGCTTTGCTTTATCTTGGCCAAGTCGCAATTGTAAATGAGAACTTGTTCTCAACTTGCCTACCTGGTTAAATTAAGGTGAAATAAAAAATAAATTAAAAGTTGGCTTGATGTTTACAGATTGTAATTCATATATACAGAAAGAAAACAGTACACTACACTTCCTATGCATATCTAACTCCCTTCGTCTGCATTAATCTGAGAAGGTTCTCCCAGCCATGTGGATAATTGAAAACAGGGCAGCAAAGTTTGTTTGTCACCAGAGCGGTTTAGAGCATATCACTATTTGCCTGTGAATAACCAGACCTTCATACAAACTTGCTATGCTGAATTCTTGACTCATAACCAAAGGTGCTGTCATATCCTGCCAGCATGTCCACAAGCGGTTCTCAGGTGGAGAATGACGCGTGGAAGAGGGAGAGGAAGGAGATGGGAGTAACAATCCAGGCTATTTGTTCTGAGACCGGCATAATAATTTAATGAAACAAGCAGGGAGCAGGTTACGAACCCTCAACATTCTTGCCCGAAGTCCAGCACGCTATCGACGGTGCCCAAATGTATTATTTGGGGTTGGGGCCGATTGTGGTTAAAAATACTTTATCAATTGGAATCTTTAACAATTTAAATTGGAAAAAAGTATTATTATTCGTTTTTCACAAGCGTAACAGGATGGGCTATTAGCTGAACAATAGACTGTTCAACCTTTACTAAAGAATTGTCTAATAGCTGAGCTAGGTGTGAACACCCCCCTCCCCAACTTGCAACAAATCATTTGTATCTTCCTTTCCACATCTGCCTACACACGTTGAATGTTCGGAGAAAAAAAAAATATATATATATATATATATATATATACAGTATATATATATATATACAGTATATATATATATATATATATATATATATATATATATATATACATATATATATATATATATATACACACTGCTCAAAAAAATAAAGGGAACACTTAAACATCACAATGTAACTCCAAGTCAATCACACTTCTGTGAAATCAAACTGAAATCAATAGACAACAGGTGGAAATTATAGGCAATTAGCAAGACACCCCCAATAAAGGAGTGGTTCTGCAGGTGGTGACCACAGACCACTTCTCAGTTCCTATGCTTCCTGGATGATGTTTTGGTCACTTTTGAATGCTGGCGGTGCTTTCACTCTAGTGGTAGCATGAGACAGAGTCTACAACACACACAAGTGGCTCAGGTAGTGCAGCTCATCCAGGATGGGACATCAATGCGAGCTGTGACAAGAAGGTTTGCTGTGTCTGTCAGCGTAGTGTCCAGAGCATGGAGGCGCTACCAGGAGACAGGCCAGTACATCAGGAGACGTGGAGGAGGCCGTAGGAGGGCAACAACCCAGCAGCAGGACCGCTACCTCAGCCTTTGTGCAAGGAGGAGCAGGAGGAGCACTGCCAGAGCCCTGCAAAATGACCTCCAGCAGGCCACAAATGTGCATGTGTCTGCTCAAACAGAAACAGACTCCATGAGGGTGGTATGAGGGCCCGACGTCCACAGGTGGGGGTTGTGCTTACAGCCCAACACCGTGCAGGACGTTTGGCATTTGCCAGAGAACACCAAGATTGGCAAATTCGCCACTGGCGCCCTGTGCTCTTCACAGATTAAATCAGGTTCACGCTGAGCACATGTGGCAGACGTGACAGAGTCTGGAGACGCCCTGGAGAACGTTCTGCTGCCTGCAACATCCTCTAGCATGACCGGTTTGGCGGTGGGTCAGTCATGGTGTGGGTTGGCATTTCTTTGGGGGGCTGCACAGCCCTCCATGTGCTCGCCAGAGGTAGCCTGACTGCCATTAGGTACCGAGATGAGATCCTCAGACCCATTGTGAGACCATATGCTGGTGCGGTTGGCCCTGGGTTCCTCCTAATGCAAGACAATGCTAGACCTCATGTGCCTGGAGTGTGTCAGCAGTTCCTGCAAGAGGAAGGCATTGATGCTATGGACTGGCCCGCCCGTTCCACAGACCTGAATCCAATTGAGCACATCTGGGACATCATGTCTCACTCTATCCACCAACGCCACGTTGCACCACAGACTGTCCAGGAGTTGGCGGATGCTTTAGTCCAGGTCTGGGAGGAGATCCCTCAGGTGACCATCCGCCACCTCATCAGGAGCATGCCCAGGCGTTGTAGGGAGGTCATACAGGCACGTGGAGGCCACACACACTACTGAGCCTCATTTTGACTTGTTTTAAGTTGGATCAGCCTATAGTGTTGTTTTCCACTTTCATTTTGAGTGTGACTCCAAATCCAGACCTCCGTGCGTTGATAAATTTGATTTCCATTGATAATTTGTGTGATTTTGTTGTCAGCACATTCAACTATGTAAAGAAAAAAGTATTTAATTAGAATATTTCATTCATTCAGATCTAGGATGTGTTATTTTAGTGTTCCCTTTATTTTTTTGAGCAGTGTATATTGGTCATGGCTCCCAAGTGGCGCAGCGGTTTAAGGCAATGCATCTCAGTGCAAGAGGCTTTACTACAGTCCCTAGTTCGAATACAGGCTGTATCACATTCGACCGCGATTGGGAGTGCCATAGGGCGACGCACAATTGGCCCAGCGTCATTCGGGTTTGGCCGGGTAGGGCGTCATTGTAAAAAAAAGTTTGTTCTTACCTGACATGCCTAGTTAAAAAAGGTTGAATTTAAAAAACAACTGGCTGCAACCGCAGCTCAATCAATAGCAGGTGAACAGTGGCTGGTGCTGAAAATATAGCTAACTTGTTATGCAGGTGTTGCACACCAACAGATGGAGAAAACCTACACAAGTCGAGCAATTCATTTCAGCAATAATCTTCATTTTAATTTGACTTTACAAACAACAAGAGGACTTAATTGAAGTTTATTTCTTCAGAGCCTAGACCTATATAAAATAACTTAAGCCTCATTGCCTACCTCAGCCAGTTAATAGCCTAATACAAAGTAGGATTTTTTTTATTAGGCTGGTCCAAAATGTAGCATCCTACATAATAAAACAATAATTTAAAGAAAAAAAGTATGCACGTTAAAACTAAAACAATGTAAATAATAATGAAAAGTGCACATTTGTAAATCCCAAACTCTAAAGGTAATTGGAAAGGTAGATACAAATTATTTGTGACATTGTGGTTACAATAAAGAATGTAAACAAGATGCTGTGTTTTTATTTACAGTATTGATGGACAGCTGGAGGCAATTTGAAAACAGGTTTTCAAACACTTGTTTTTCACAAGTTTACTGTAGTACTGTAGCAGGTTTAGCCCATCATGCAAATGTTTCTTATTAGCAGGACAATATACTTTTTATAGCCTGGCTACTGTTGTGAGAATCCCTAAATGTGCAATGTATTTGATGCTTAAGTACTCTAAAGCGTTACATTTTTAACTCAAAACAGCAGTACAGTATTTCTTCATCAACATCTTTACACTTTCGTTAATAAAATAATGAGAAAAAATACATTCCAATGCAGATGTTTATTTAAACTACATTTTAGTCGCACTTCCAACCAGCTCCACAACCACAGGTAAAACCTTGCTGAGATGATCAATGTAATTGTTGCATAGTTGTATCATCAATTTCTCTAGTCAAAACATCTTGATGGCCTTGACCAGTTCATCTTGGCAGTGTTACAGATTAATGTTTTCAGTTGATGCCAAAACAGTTTGATCGGTTTAAAATCAGGAGACCTACATGTAGAGATTAAAAACATATTTTTAGATATACTGTAGGCCTACCAAAGGTGTTGTAGGTCTTTTATTTATTTTTGTTTAACCTTTATTTTACTACATAAAGGTCTACTTACTCTGCTGGCGTCTTGGCCCAGTTTATGCCCTCATTTGCAATGCAAACCCAGGTAAGCAGTGTGTGTTGTGTCATTGCCTGCATTTGGAGAAGAAAAAAATACATTTAGCCTAACAGCCAACATTAGGTACAATACTAGAAATATACTGTACATGTAAATAGGCCTAAACGTAACAAAATATTGCTATAATCGTACCTTGAAAGAAATGTGGTCCCACAAACACCTCTCTGATATCGGGTCCAGCATATCTCTTGATGATTTCTCCCTCAAAGAAATCTCAAGCCATGGTACCTGAAAAAGGAAGCAAGAGTGAATTATTGTGGAACACATAACAGTCAGTGTTGTGTAGGCTACACTATTTCATGTACCCTTTGCTTTGTAAATATTCCAATTTATCATCAAAAATCAAATATGGGCTTGGTCCCTGGCGAGAAATTGCTCCCGACACATGAGGTTTGAGTGGATGCTTAGGACTTGATCTTGCTTGCTTGATCTTCTTCATTTTTTTCTGTAGCAATTTTGAGCAAATTGCTCAAGCAGGACGCAAAGTTCTTTGTCAGACGAATCATTGTGTCGAAACAACAGAACAGTACAAAATAAGCGAACACACATGGTTAATGTTCTGATAATTTTATATATATATAAAACATACATAAAAAAAAATTCCTACCCGAGCCTTTCCAGAAGTCCACGTTTCTTCAACTGTCTTCTGACTGTGATTAGAGCGATGTTGCTGTTGTACCGTGATGCCAGCAGATTACAGACTGCCTTTGCCAATCGCTCATCATCGTCATTCATCAATGAGTCGATGGCCCAACACTCCACCATTCAAAAATGAGCTGTTTATCTAAAAAAATGACATTGTGACCAAAGAGAACAGACAAAATGGACATTGTTTTCGTCAAGCCAGCTTCTTTCTATGGTGCTACCCGTTATTTTGGTTTCAGTGCATTTTATAAAATAAAAAATGTGTAGGCCTCCCTCTGGTAGATTCAACTTGGAAGGATTCTGCATGTTGCAACCCACCATAATGGTTTGTGGATCATCATAGCAGCCCCCCCCCCCCCCCCCCCCCCCCCCCCTGGTGGTTTACCCTGGTAGGATTTCTGCAAGCTGCAGATATTACCACCAGAATGGACCTGGGAGGTCCGGCAGTGGCTCTTTGTTCCGGCCCGTCGTCCAGTTGATCCTAGTGGATCTAGGCAGTAACTAGGGCAGACGTTAATAATGCACAACACTCAGGCAATACATCATTACATTTCCTCCCCAAACGAGCGGCGTTGTGGCTCTAACTGGTGGTTGTATGGGGAACTTGTTTATGGCTCTATCACTTCCTAAGTGTCGAAGGAAATAAAATAAAAATGGAATAAAAACATAAATAGAAGATACTGTATACAAAATATATCTACCACACCTTAATCATCTAATTTGGACTATGTTCTATATATGTCCAAGGTCTCTATCATGGCATTGTCTCTAATGTCATATCTAGGGGGATCCTACTTGAAGGTGGGTAGTTAAGGCACTTGGAAAAATGGCCCCTGATGGCCAAAGCTTAAAAATCCTAGTATAAGACCTCATTAGGTCTTCCATTGCACGTGTGCGCCTGTGTACGTAATAGGTATACATGCCAAGGGCCAAGGATCAGACCAAGGATCAGGCTAACAGTCAGGATACTGTCCAGCACCGTCCAAGAGCAGGCGACAAACCAATCTTTTGGTCGGTAGTCAGTTCGGTCAACTAAAAGTGCCTCATCCAGTACGTTAAGATCAACAGTCATTGGTCCTTCATACTGGATTTGTTTTGAATGGCTTGTGGTAGCTCAAGGGAACGCTTAGCAAAAGCAGCAGGCATTTCAATCCCTGCGTTTATCATGTCGTTGGGAAGTTGTTATTGAGCGAGTTCATCTATGTGGATAATCGTCCTCTCTGGTACCTTAACAAAAACACTCTGGTTGGGGAGGTTCAGTTGGGTGGTTGAGTCATGGCGTTGGTAAGTCATAGGGGCAGACGCGAACGGTGTGTTGACCAACCATCGGTTCCCTACCCCCTCCACTTGTGTGGCACCATCTCTTGCTGTTAGTTTGGCTCTACAGCGTTCTTCGCTGGTGATAGGCTTAAGACCACAAAGACGCTCTGACAATCGTTTTTCTTAGGACAGAGGTAGTGGACATCTTTGGTTAGAGTACACATTAGTTTAGGGGTGATATAGAAATCTGTTTTGTTTTCCTGATAAGCCATAACTGGGGGTGGGGCAATTTTTACGTGGGTATTGTCGGGCCAAAATCCTGGCTTTGATTTGATTTGGTTCCTGTGGACCCACTTTAACGTGGCATTTTGTCGACCTTTGCTGATTCTGATCTGATAAACTACAGGTGACAGCTTCACCATGATCTCGTGTTGCCCCGTCCAGTGGGGCAGGAGCTTTGTTGCGACGCCCGCCAGTTTGGTGTATATGTAGTACCACACCTTATCCCCGAGCTCGAACACCTGGTGTGAGGCCTTTTTGTTGTAATAGGTCTCGTCACCTTCTGCACTACTTTCCAACTTTCCTTCAGCGTATGCGAAGGTAGTCTGGAGATGGTTACGCAAGTCTGTCAAGTAGTGATGAGCCGTGTAGGCAGTGGCGGCGGCGGTTGGTACAGGAGATGCAGTGGAAGTGTCATTTGCTGGCCCGTCATCATCTTGAAGGGTGTTATTCCCTTAGACCTGTTGCGTGTTGCTCTGATCTCCATCAGTACCAGTGGGATTTTGAGGTCCCAATCTTTGTGGTTGGTTGCCACATATTTCCTCAGGATTCTGACGATTGTTTGGTTGCTCTTTTCTACCCTGCCGGAGCTCCTATGGTGGTACGCGATGTGGAGTTTAGCTTTGACTCCCAGGAGCATCCACAGTTTGGTCATTACAGCTGCCGAAAAGTGGGTTCCTCTGTCGCTGTCCACGGTTTCTCCTGGCAGTCCGAAACGACTGAAAACTTGGTTGAGCAAAAGAACGAAGGTGGTTTGCACTGTGTCATATGTTGCGGGCAGGCACTCCACCCACTTTGTGAATGCGCAAGTCACTGTGAGGAGATACTTGTGGCCTCTGCCAACCTGGCAACTGGGTCGACACAGTCGATCTGGATCGAGCTCCAGGGGTAAGACACCCGTGCGTTGCAGGGGTGCTCTGTGAAGTGGCTTGGAGGGTTGAAACTGGCAGCAAACTAGACACCCCCTCACGTATTGTGCCACGTCTTGTTCCATGTGAGGCCAGTGGGCCACCTGTCGCAATGTTTCACATGTAGCCTTGACGCCCCTATGGCCTCCACATGGCTTGTTGTCTGTGTTTTAGGAACCACCCACCTTGGTGTGGTGTCGGTTTCTGAAACATAAACCAGTAGGTCTTTTACAAGTGTGAGGTCCTGTTTAGTTGCGTACAGCGAATGCAGGTTGTGTGAACCTGCCAACGCCAGTTCGGACACAGTTCGGGTGATTGACAGGATCAGACAGGAAAGCCATCAAAGTGGCGAGGGACTCATCTTGGTGTTCCATTGCTACCAGGTCACCATTCAGGAATTAATTAGTTTGCAACACATTATGTTTGTGCAAAGACATTTCCCGTGGTGCTACATGGCTACGCGTTACCGCAGACACCATGGCTTCCTCAGTGTTTTTTTTGTCTCGAGCATCGAACACCCAAGGGGTGCCGTGAATTGAACCAGATTTCGCCATGCTGTCGGCATGGTTGTTGCCAAGTTTGTCACAACCAGGTGATTTGGAGTGTCCCTTGAATTTCTTCCAATAGACCTGTATGTCATGTTTGGTGATGAGGTAATCGCAAGCATTTCTTTGCCACTTGAAGTAGTCATGTGCTTTTTTTTCCAAAACGGCAAGTGGCATAAGAAGGTGAGTCTGGCATAGTTTGAAGCAGTGCAGATTTCCAGTTCTGACAATTTGTGTTTCATCGCCATTTGCGGTGTGATAAGCACATCAGCCACTTCTGCAAACTGGCTGGTCTTGTTGCCTAGCTGAAATTGAAGTGTTTGTACGGAATGTCGTGGTGCCATACCAATTCCACAAACCAGCTTGCAAGTGGTCTAGATGACGGTAAGAACAGTCATCAACAAATGCCATCGGCATGTGAAAACACACATTCTTTTCGAAGTAGTGATGGTTCGAAGGCAATGGCGGAGCGATGTCACACGGGGGTGGTGCGGAGTCGGTTTCATCGTAACCACAGCGTTGACACACCGCCAACACACTGCCCAAAGTCAGGTTTTTTGCTTTTACTTAGTGAAAACGTCTGATCCTGTCGCTTTTACGTCTGATCCTGTCGCTTTTGTTACCTCATCATGGCTCTGCAGTGTCATAAATCAAGCCGCTATCCTGCTGTTGTGTACAGCACCCTCATGGATTTGTTGGCTTTTCAGAAAAGTCTTAGGCAGGTGACATGTTTCTATGATCATCTTTTGTCTTCCGACATAACTGGTGAAATGTTTGACCACCCAGACTGTTGACGGTAGTGATTTTTCACAGTCAAAGTATTTGTGTTCATCAGGGTTGAGTGTTTTGTTTGCGTAAGCAACCACACATTTGTCTTGGTCGTATTTTTGGTACAACCCAGCACTAAGGCAGTGCTCTGAGAAACCGACTTCCAAAAATAACGTCTTGTATTTGTTGGGGTATACCAGGCAGGGTGCCTCGCAAAACAGGTTTTTCAAGGAAGCCACAGCTTCGTTGTGAGTGCCATCCCAGACGAATGAGGCTTCTTTCTGAAGAAGACGGGTCAAATGCTTCGACAAGTCGACGTAGTTTTCGATGAATTGACTGGAGTAATTACATACTCCCAAGAAACTGCGCACCTCACGAAGGTTTGTAAGTGTTTTGATGTTGCGGACTGCTTGGATTCTGTGGCAGGATGCCCTCAGCACCCACGTAGTTTACCTTGGTCTTGCACCATTGTCCTTTCATGATGTCCATTTTAGCCCCTGCTGTCCCGAGTTGGGGAAGATTGTGGTCCATCTCGTTGAGGTGATGTGACCAAGTCTCACTTCTCATGAGAACGTTGTCCACGTAGATTATCATCCCCCTGGAGGCTGCATCTGGCATTGCCTTGTGCAGGAAGATGTTGAACTCTGAGGGGGGGTTGCATACACGAACGGGCAACGATTGAACATGAAGAGCTTGTTTGAGAAAGAGAAAGCCAACTTGTGTTGGTCACGAGGGTCGACTATCATGGTCCAGAAAACATTTGCCACGTCAACGGTGGGGAAGTACTTGGCATTTGCCACCTTTGGCAACTCTTGGTTGAGCTGTGTCATTGGCCAACAAGACAACGGAACCAGTTTGTTGAGTTGTCTAACTGTAAGATGCCATTTACCCTTTGGCTTCAGAACAGACCACATCGGAGCACTGTACGTACTGTTACATTCCCTGATTATCCGTTTAGCTAATAGGGAGTCGATAATCTCTTGTACCGCTGTGTATGCTGCGAGCAAAATTTTGTATTGTCTCACAAACGCAGGAGATGCTCCGGGTGGCGTAGGAATATGCACTACATGAATGCGCGTAACACCGCAATCCACCAAGTCTGTCGACCAGATCTCACTGTGTTTGCTAAACAATTCTCTCAACTGATGCCGTTCAGTGTCATTGACAAGTGCATCAGCCTCCGACAGTAGTTGTACTACCTGTGCATGGAAACCAGGATATGGTTCGGCAACATTGTACAGGTCTTCATCGGGTGGTGACGGCATGTCAATGGT